>NC_091986.1:185061323-185695306 GCF_044704955.1 Pristiophorus japonicus
GAACTACATGTTGAAGGGTGGAAGATGCCTGTGTATGTTTTTTTTTCAAAACACGTGGTGGCTGTTGCAGACCAGCCACCACATGGGCTTGACAGAGCTAAAGGTCTTGGTCCAGTGGCAAGGATTAACCAAGACGACTGGAGACCAGCTCTGCTGCACGGACCTAGTGCGCACACATATCGCAGTGTGTGCTGCCCCTGAGCCCTTGCCTCTTCTGGACCCCGATCAAGTCGCTCCTTTAACCCGACCTCGCCACTCCTGCTGTACCTGCCCACGCTCCAATCAGCAACCTGAATTTTGGCGACATCCAATCCAGTCGCCCTCTTCACAGCCATCGCTCTCCTGCACCAGCACATGCTGTACCTTGAAGTGGTATGCTCCCTGCTGCTCCTCCTTTAAGGCCCCAACCTGCTGCTGATGGTCCTCGCAGGTTGGGGCCGCTGACCTGCGAGGACCTTGTTGAGGAACATCCTCCCATCCTATAATCATCTCACAAAAGACTGTCTTTTCCGCGACTCATTTCAATCACTAGGACCATGGCCTTCCCCACATTTATCAATAATAAGAGAAAGAAAGAATTGGCATTTACAAAGAGCCTTTCACAACCCCAACATACCCAAAGAACTTTACAACCCATGATGTGTATTGTTGTCATGTAGGGAAACGCAGCAACCAATCTGCAAATAGCAAGTGCCCACAAACAGCAACGAGAAAAATGACCAGATAACCACAAGGAGTGGTCGAGATGAATGACATGGATGCATGTTCGTTAATGGATGTAAAAGATTCCATGGCACTATTTTGAATAAGAACAGGGGCGTTATCCTGTATCCTGGCCAATATTTATCCCTCAATCAACATCACAAAAAACAGATTATTTGGTCATTATCACATTGCTGTTTCTGAAAGTTTGCTTGTGCGCAAATTGGCTGCTAACTACACTCCAAAAGTACTCCATTGGCTGTAAAGCGCTTTGAGACATCTGGTAAATCCATGTCGTTTTTTAATAACAAACTAATCAAACCTCCTGAGGCATGACCCACAGGTAGCCAAAAACAAGTGCAGTCTTCAGGTGAAGCAGGGTTTTGTTTGGCAGATAATTGGACAATGCATGCAGATGTAATCCGGTTCCTATTTTAAAATGGCAGCCCTGAATTTGCGGCCCCTATGGACGTATATGTGGTGCGCACGCGTCGTAGGGGCTGTGCAAGTTCCGCGTTTAAGCATGCACTGCGCATGCGCCTAAACTCAGAACTTACAATCTGTTAAGAATCCTCTCAGATCGTACGCATCTGGAAGTAATGGGCCTCTGCAGGCAGAGAGTTGAGCTATTTGGCCAACTTCTGCCCAGCGAATGCCCTTGAAATTCTTACGACTGATAAAAGCAGGTTACGCCTGCTTTTATCTGCACAAGACTTTTAAAAGGACAGAAAAAAAATTTTCTCAATAATTTAAATATTTAAAAACCTGAGAAGTTTATTTTTAAACCCTTTAAAATACGTAAATTTATTTTTCAAAAAATTTAATTTTTGTTTCAAATAATTAATTAAAATCCATTTTGACTAATTTGAGTGTTTTTTAAAAATTTATTTTAAGTGTGTGTGTATTTTTGAGGATATTCCCATTGATACTTATGGTGACTCCGTATATATGGAACTCACCCCATCTATGGATGGAAATACCTCAACTTTGATTGGTTGGGTCGGCCCATGTGATCCCAGGAATGCGTACGAAGAGCCTACGTCCCTGGGATATGTGGGCATCTATAAGCAGGCCTTCACGTAGAGGCCCAGGACCACAAGTCCCTGAACCTCCCGGACCACCAGTTAAGTTTGTAGAAATGTTTCAGGTCAGAGGCATCCGCCCGCAGGAAGCCTCTGACCGCAATTTCTGCAGTGATACATTTTGTCCTTATTTTTATATAAGAATTGATTTTACTTATACTTGATACAAAGGGGAGGAAATTACACTCCAGTTGTGTAGAGCCTTGATCAGACCCCATCTGAGTGACTGCGTTCAGTTTTGGGTACCACGCCTCAGGATGGATATATTGGCCTTAGAGGGGTTACAACACAGATTCACCAGAATGAAAACAGGGCTTAAAAGGATACATTATGAGGACATGTTGCATAAACTTGCCGTGTATTCCTTTGAGGTTAAGGGTGATCTAATTGAGCTCTTTAAAATGATAAAAAGGATTTGACGGAGTAGATACAGAGAAGCTAATTCCTCTGGTGGTGGAGACCAGAACAAGGAGGTACAATCTTAAAATTAGAGCTAGGCCATTCAGGAGCAAAATCGAGAAGTCCTTTTTTACACAAAAGACAGTGGAAATCTGGAATTCTCTCCCCAAAAGGCTGTGGATGATTGATCAATTGAAATTCTCAGGACGGAGATCGATGTTTTTTATTAGCTAACAGTATCAAGGACTATAAATCAAAAGTGGGTAAATAGAGTTGAGGTACGGATCAGCCATGATCAAATTGAATGGCAGAACAGGCTTGAGGGGCTGAACGTCCTACTCCTGTGCCTATCTTCCTAGCACTGCAGTGGTGGGTGGATGAAATTGCTGTTTACAGAATGGCAGTTTCTATTCTAAATGTGGGTATAGGAATTTTTTTAAATGGAAAAAAAATTACAAGTGTGATAAAAGCATGACAAGAGGATGGATGTAAGGTTTAGACCGGAAGTGTACACCGATGCAAGATTTAAGGTGATTGGCAAAAGAACCAGAGGCAACATAAGGGGGAAAAAGATTATACAACTAGTGACTAAGATTTGGAATGCACTGCCTGATAGGGCAGAGGATACTGATTCAATAGTAGCCTTCAATAGTAATTGGATAAATACATAGAGAAAAAATTGCAGGCATATGGGGAAAGAGCAGGGTGTGGGACTAACTGGATTGCTCGTCATAAGAGCCGGCGCAGATTCAATGGGTCGAATGGCCTCCTTCTGTGCTGTACTATTCTATGATTTTTCATATTTTACTAATTTATCTCCCGCATTGCACACAAAGCCAAGAGCAAATGTAGTCTTCAGGTTAAACAGGGTTAGAGTGTGGAGGATAATTGGACCAGGACACATAGATGCAATTCAGACCCTATTTTAAAGTGATACATTCTGTACTTATTTTTATATAATCCATTAATTTTATGATTATTTAAAGTTAAACAGCAATTTGAGAAGTAGAGAATTAGAGTTGGTCTGCAGTAAGAGCTGGGAGACACAAAGCTGAGTCTCTACATTATCATCTCTGGCAGCCGGTGTGATTAGAAATATACATAAGCAAGTTCCATTCTAATCTTGAATTTATAAAGGAATACACACTGCCCAAGATTTTTAATTTTATAAACAGATAGCTTGATCGGACAATTTTCCATAGAGTACAAATGCTACATTGGTAAAACACCACAAGAGGCAACAATTCTTTAAAAAATCTGATGTCACATGTGTACAACAGCAAATCTTCAATTGATAGTAGTAAAGCTTTGTAAACTACTTTAGATACAAGGTACTATGCATTTTTAAACTTTTATACTGTACTACTATATATGTACAAGAAACACAACAGCATTCAAAATGGAAAATAGCAAACTTTCATTTTCCAGTATGCAATTCCATCTTATTTTATAATTTCTATGTATTCCTTCCGTTTCTTTTCTTGCCGTTTTCTACCTGCCTCTTCTTCTGGAGGTGTTGACTTGCGGGAGTACGATGCCACAGACACTGGGCACCATCACGTTTACTGAGTGGTCATTCTTCATGCAAGAGCAACAGTGACTGTCGGCAGGCTTTTCCAACAGTGGGATGCACCAAAGCCAATCTTGACCCGTCCTCATCCAACATTCACACACATGACTTTTCCCCAGCATAAGTTACCCGGTAAAGATTAGGAGCGCCGGCCCTGGTCCCTCCCTAACCCAAGGGCACAAGTGCAAAGTACAGCAGCCTTAACATGGCCTCAACTGAAATCAGTTAACTTCAGCACAGACTACTGATTGAACCGGAGACGCTGCCTCCATCAACTGAGCCATGAGGGGAGTTCTCTTGCCTTTTCTAATGGTCTCGTGCATCACATATCCATACATGTCTGACATAATAAATGAGCAAGCTGTTGTCAGAGTCAATGCCCCTCTTAAAAGCATCCATTAGGAGGCATGCAGGAGCACGTAATAGCATCCTTTAAAATTAACTGATTTAAATTTTCTCTGGTTGGACTGATCATTCATCATATACATTTATTGAAACCATGACTTTTACTGATCATTCATCATACACATCTATTGAAACCATGACTTTTGAACCCTATTAGTTTCAAGCCTGTGCCTTACAATGGCAAACAATATTTGCAGGGTTTAGGCACATTTGAAAACTGATTCAACATAATGAGAATTCAGGAGGTTTCAGATTAAGATTCAAGGAGTCTGAAAATTAGGACCTCCGAAATCAAATCACAAGTCCAAGTTTTAAAATCAGTGAGCCTGGAAACAGCTGTCCACAGTCGACCAAAGTCAGAGGTTCATACTTAACATGCAAATTTAAATGGTGCTACTTTCTCCCTATGGTCTGTTGTAGAGAGTAGGTGAAACCACTCTGTGGTTAGCCAATGATTTTGCTCACAATGAGAGCCCAAGTCAGAATTTCTGCCATCTGGAGTTTGAGGTCCGCACATTTTTACTAGTGGTTTTACCTACATTTACTGCATATTCTGACAAAGCAGGTGGGCACTTCATCTGTCTCACCCGCCCTCCACATCCCAATAGCAATTTAGAAGCATGTCTGAGGGACGTTCCTCGGCCCCAGGAATCCCAGCAGATGCACCTCCAATAGATCCAGCAGTACCTATATCTGCACAGCTGCCATTTGGGGCTAAACGTGCGCCCTGCAGGGAAAACTGCAAACAGCAACTGATTTTAAGAGGGGATGTCCTAGTAGCAATCACAGGGGTGAATATTCCAGTCTCTAATCTTCAGCCCAACCAGCCTATAGCTGCACCTCCCCCCCCAGGAACGACAGTGTGCTGCTCTGAGATTAGGTCTAGTCATCTGGGTAGTTGCCTGTGCTGTGCCACTGCTGCCCCAATATGGTAATGATTGCCAAGATTTGAGACAGGGTCGGGACAGGGCCAGAGCTCTTGGTGGAAGTTCCATCCTGTCACAATTCCAGTGGCGCATCAGCATCACTGGAATTTCTACATGATGATTTATAAAGTAATGTACGTAAATGTTAAAATAACCACTAAAACCTGGCAATGTTTTGGATCAACCCAGCATCAAATGAATGAAAATTCAGCCATCTAATGGTCGAAGTTGCTTAATTCAAATGATTGTTATTGCAAAGAAAATGCCTGTACACTGTTTAATTTCTACTGCTTAATTCCAACAAGTGGATAATTCACTTTTTTTCTCTATCAAAAAGTGGTTTTGAATTAACTTCATTATATTTGATGTTGCAACTTATATGTTCTACTTTTGGAATTGGGGTGCACCTTTGGCGTGGCTGGATCTCTGCCCACCATAAAACTGATTCGGGCCAATTTGGCTTCCTTTGGGATATTAGCATAATTCTGGCGAGGTCTCCATCCTCACCAACATTGGCAAGCGCTGCAGTGGCAGACAGACAATCTCAAAAATGTTTTCAAAGTAAATGCAAACAGCACTTAAGAGTATTCAATTGATCACTCGGAAATCACTTGCATGGGCTTTTAGGCCACTTAAACTGTAAATGGCCCCTTCGTCACCCATAACAAACCAAAATGTCAGGGACAAACGGGCATTCCTGGCATCCAGTACTGCTATGGCACAGACGCATTTCCGTCATTTGAATAACATTTCAAGACGCCCACCATATACGGGTGGCTGTACTAAAAGCCACTTCCGGCAGGAGGTAGGAGGGCCTAAAATTGGGCAGGGTTCACAGCAGTATGTGTCCCCAACCTATTTCCTGCCTTTACGCACCCAGTTCTGTTGAAAAAAAAATCTATGGAGGGAAGGATATTTCAATCTAAACTTCTGAAGCAAAGGGTCGAATCTGCTCATACCATCTCAATTTAAAGTGTTACATGATTATTAGTTTGTTTTAATGTTAAAAAGCCTGCACAACAAATAATGAATAATATGAAAAGTCGTCTTTAGCTCACAGCTGCACATATTTTAGTAGAGCAGGTGTTATAAATTTGCTAAAAGCTTCACCTCTTTCTTGATTAAACATTTCCCAGAATAAAAAAAGCACCATCCCATTTTCAGCACGTTATTTGCATTCTTCAGCAAAGGCTTTAACAACCTTCACACTTGCGAGGGAGCAGACAAAACACAGTTCTGGTGCAATGTCCCATATTTTTCTTCTTAAAATTTGGCACTGTTGTCTGGCATTTCTGGTTGACAGACCAAACATATCCCTGTAAAAGGGCTAATTGCAGGGGTATTGAAACTGCTAACAGCCTGAAAGTCAACTATAATTGTCAGCAGAAGAGTATTTTGAACTGTTGCAAAGATTCAATCTAGATTACATCTTTGAACAGTTCCAAAACATGTTTATTGTGAAAATTACGACGCGCTCACGTGGCAGCTGCCAACTGTGATATCCCAGTAATTGGCTTGCTTAGTCCAGAAATTTCTAATTACATTGGCCCCTTTAATTTGTTGACTGAACACTGATCCATTTATACAGCCCCAACTGCTTGTGTATTTGAAAATGTTTTGACATCACGTCATTACGAGGGCAAAGTATCCTCAGCTACATTCAAAAGGACAATGGCGTGAACCTCTGCAGCCAATCAGCTGCCAGCTATTCCCCTGGTTGGCTTAAATGAATTCCAGTGTAAATTCCTGTTTAAGACCCATGCATACAAGTAACCAAAAGGTTCATATGAATACAAATGTGTCTAAAACTTTTCCCTGCGTTCAATCAGGCAGTAACTTGAGTAATTTTGATCAGACAATCAGGATCAACATAGTTATCCAATTCGAAAGTCTGAATTTTAAAAGGTGGCTGTTATGGTCAATATAAACCACTGGAGGGTGTTTGGTTTAATTTACTTATTGATTTTGATGATGTGATTAATCCTTAATCGGTTGAAATCGTATAAATCCTATAATAAATGTTGTAGTATAGTTCATACAGGTTGCTGTCACCATGTTGTGTATTTTGAGTCGCCTCCCCCCTGAAACAGCACATTCTGAACACTCCATTCAAATGACATCATGCTGGTTACGAGGAAAGGTTAATGTTGTGATGGATGTATTTTAGTTGTACTGTGAATTTCCACCTTTGTTTTCTTCTCCTTACATTATAATAGAGATTTTGTAGCAGCAGAGACCAGTGACCAGAACTGATGACGTTGGACAAATCATGGGTGTGAGTTTGCCAGATGTGAGCTGTAACACAGCCGTCAACTCACTCCAAAAACATAAATATTGTAACAAGCAGCTAGATGTCAAATGGGGTTCAGAGCATGGCTAACTGGCATTAATGTATTCCCCTCTCTTATCTTCTTTTCTCTCCGTCTTGCTTTGTGCATTCCTCTTTCTCTCTATACAATACACGCGGCTGTGGGATTTCCAAGAGTCAGATAGATCAAGCAACAAATATGTTGTTGGTAGGACGAAGCAACCATTCATATTGGTAGCGAAGGCCCTACAGTTTTAAGAGGACCTTCACTATCACTATGGATGCTGGAACAGCCACACTTCCATTGCAATGTGTTGCTTTCTTTCCAGCAAAACAAATACAATGAGTTAACAACACAATCTACACATACTGCCTTACACATGTAGATCACAATCCCCTAGCAGGATGTTCGGAGATTGCAACTTTAACATTAACAACTTGTATTTACATAGTGCCTTTAATGTAGTAAAACGTCCCAAGGCGCTTCACAGAAGTGTCAAACAAAATGCGACACCGAGCCACATAAGGAGATATTAGGGCAGATGACCAAAAGCTTGGTCAAAGAGGTAGGTTTTAAGGAGCATCTTAAAGAAGGAAAGAGGGGTAGAGAGGCGGGGGGAGGGAATTCCAGAGTTTCAGGCCTCGGCAGCTGAAGGAACGGCCACTGATGATGGAGCGATTAAAACCAGGTATGCGCAAGAGGTGGCAGATATCTCGGAGTCTTATAGGGCTGAAGGAGGTTACAGAGATAGGGAGGGGCGAGACCTTGGAGGGATTTGAAAACAAGGATAAGAATTTTAAAATCAAGGTGATGCTTAACCTGAAGCCAATGTAGGTCAGTGAGCATAAGGGGTGATGCATGAACGAGACTCGGTGCGAGTTAGGACATAGGCAGCAGAGTTTGGATGACCTCAAGTTTACGGAGGGTGGAAGATGGGAGGCCGGCCAGCAGTTCATTGGAATAGTCAAGTCTGGAGGTAACAAATGGAATGGATGAGGGTTTTAGCAGATGAGCTGAGGCAAAGGTGGGGTCGGGCGAAGGTGGAAATAGATGCTCATAGTGATGTCGCGGATATATGGTCAATAGCGCATCTTGGGGCTAAATATGTTCAGCCTCAAACAGTTACCAGGGAGAGGGATGGCGTTGGTGGCTAGTTTTTGATGGGGACTGAAAACAATGGCTTTGGTCTTCCCAATATTTAGTGTGAGGAAATTTCTGCTCATCCAGTACTGGATATTGGACAAGCAGTTGTATAATTTAGATACAGCGGAGGGGCTGAGCGAGGTGGTGGGGAGGTAGAGTTGAGTGTCGTCAGCATACATGTGGAAACAGATGCTGTATTTTTGGATGACGTCGCCAAGGGGCAGCATGCAGATGAGAAATAGTAGGGGACCAAGGATAAGATCCTTGGGGGGACACCAGAGGTAATGGTGCGGGAGCAGGAAGAGAAGCCATTGCAGGTGATTCTCTGGCTACCACTGGAGAGATTAAAATGGAACCAGGCAAGAGGCATTGGAGGAGGATGGTGTGCTCAAACGTGTCAAGGGCTGCAAACAGATTGAGAAGAACGAGGAGGGATAGTTTACCACTGTCACAGTCACACAGGATGTCATTTGTGACTTTAATAAGAGTTGTTTCAGTGCTATGGCGGGGACACCTCTGGAGTGAGAGTCCTGACAAATATAGGAACTGATAGTCGTAATGTTGACATTGCAACATCTCATTTCACAGGTCTCTTATTATACTTTAAAAGTACATCTTCACTATGGCAACAACTCCCCTTTTAGGGTTAATGCATGTAATCCTACAGAACTATTACATTTCAAAGAAAATACACTAAGCCCTTGTTCTGTGTTAAATCAAACCCGATCATTCATTTGTTCAAAAACCCTAGTATTCATGCTGTGTCTACCAAAAATTGTTTCATTGATTTGCAAATTAAAATACAAAACTGAACAAAAGATGGTCTTACCGTACCTATACTACAATCCATTTATAGCAAATAATTTGGCAATACGGTTTCATTTCCCACAGCTTATATTGCTGGTACACTTCCTTTCCAGGCATTTATTTTACCTAAATTTGAATTACAGCATGTCCCAAACAACAGTATTTATTTTACCTAAATTCGTTTTACAGCGTGGTCCAAACAGCTATGCAAACCATTTTGTAGTGGCAGGTCAGGGTTCTGTACGTTTCATTATCAGACAAGGGAATCCACATGCAGACTTTGCATGATCAAAGTCTCATTTTCTCTTGAACAGTCAGCATATCACAAGATTTGCAAACAAGGCAGACAGCAGCCATTTTCTCTTGGGCTGCTACATTGAACAAACTAGATTTGAAGTGCTTGATAAGCGGCTGTTCTCTTCCGTGCCTGCAGCAATCAGGAGGAAAAACAACCAATCAACCACAAACAGGTAGCAACCACAGCCATTTTTGTCCTGGCCTGCCTCTCTTGCAGTATAATTCACAGCACAACAGCAGATGGAGGATGGGGGATGGGAATGCTGCAAAAGATCCGTTTTCATTCCACTGAGCCCTGCCTAGTTTGTAAAAAAAAATCAAAGATGGCTATAGATTTAGAGAATATATGAGCTTTATTATATCAACAAAATAAAATGGGAAAGGATTTACAGTGCCACAACATATATGTTTGATACTTCCTTCTTCTATTACAAATAATTTTCTGCCATCTTTATGAAGTGCACAATAGTCTGCTGGTCAGAATACAATTGATTGCAGTTACACAGACATATCTGATCTAAGCATAATTCTGATCCAAGCATAACACTACAAAACCACTTCCCATTTACTCCGAGTGCATGAGATTCTTAACCCTAAACATGACATTTAAATACTATACAGCTATATTCAGACCACAGCATAACATAGTCCCTAATTAACTCATTTAGTTCACACAGCACTAGTCAACCTCATTATCAAATGTCACCTATAGTAAGTACATTTTCAAAAGGGCCAGAGTTAAATTGATGTGCAAGACCCATTATCAAGTTTATACGCAAAGGAGGAAATGGCATGATTGTCAATATAATGCATCATTGACGGCACATGGTGTTATAAATTATATAATTTATTTTAGTTTAATAAATTCAATGTTGTCACAAGACAAGATCATCTCAGCCAGAATGCTTCTTGTGATAATCTATAATTTATTCCCTCAAATTATTCCCATCACTGCCACCCTCAGTAGTTCACCATTATATAGTTCAAAATGTTCTCTGAATATACAGCACTAGTTTTAATACAGTATGACCATGTCACACTTCAACACTTTGCTTAAATGCTAGTGACAACACTGAAAATTATACTGAAAATGTTTTCTCCGTAGCAGATAGATCACTCCTGCTGCCCTACAAATTTTGAAGCGGGATCACCATTGTTATGTGGGAAAACACAACAGCCAGTTTGTGCATAGGAAGGTTCCACAAATAGATGAGATGGAATGACTAGCTCATGCAGTAAGGGCTGAACAGACTAAAGTTATACATTTTCACCCACCCAACTCACAGGTTGCCTGCGGGAAAGCGAGGGATCGAATAGGCTCACTATTATGTCCATCACGCCGGCTGATTTGAAGGGAGACAGGAACAGCTGGACTAGCAGTACATTAAACCAAACGGAGCATCAATTTGATTTTGTTTTTAAAGTTCCTTCAGGATGAATAATTGTTAAAAAGGAAAACCGCCGCACGTGAAATCGTGTGACCATCGGGACGGACAGCTTTTGCAGAGCTCCCAGTGGATAAACAGCCTGCTTTACATTCAATAGTCCAGGATCACACCTGAAGAATTGCTATCTGGGTAAGGGAGCAAGGGTAGAATGGTACCCTAGTGGTAGTATGCTCCAGAAAAGGTTAGATAAATATGTAGGGGGTGGGAGTGGGATAAAGATTATGGGGAGGGGAGGGGGAATAAAGATTGTGTTATATAAAGCACCTAACATTACTAAAACAGCATATCAAAACAAGTTCAAACTGTTGTCTTCATAAAAAAAGAGAAACATTTGGTATTTGGTCAAAAACTAGCAGGGCAAAAAACTGGTTATGCAAATTTATGCTTTCTGAAATGCGGGGTGGGGGAAATGAACTGAAGCCCCTTTTTAAAAACACAGACCGTAAAATGTCACCTTGGTTTACTTGAATGAATACTTGTGTTTTAATGGCAGGTTGAAGGGCCAATTTTCTACACTCTTGTAGCATGACCATATATTTGGAAAATTGACTTTTGAATTTCAGCTTGGTAGCAATCTCATCTGTGTGTGAAGGTTGAAGCCCCACTGCAGGAAGTGAGTACATAATCTAGCTTGGTATTTCAGTGTCATATTAAGGGAGTGCTGCATTGTCACAGCTCATCTGTATTTCGGATGAGGCATTAAGCCAAGGCCTTGTCTGCCTGTTTTCACAGTTCAGGTGGATGTTAAATAATCCATGGCACTTTTTGAAGAGGAGCAGGGCGCTCTCATGTTCTGATCTATATTCCTCCCTCCACCAACCACCACCAAAAACACACAAACTGTTCATTTTATCTGACTTGATGTTTGTGGAACATTCCTATGTACAAACTGGCTGTTGTGTATACCCAGATAACAAGAGTGACTAATTTGATGGTCATGAAGTGCTGTGGTCCTGAGACTGTGATAAGGCACTATATATATTCAAGTGTTTTCTTTCCTCATCGAGCAGTGGTTAACACCCACATTTTGATTAAACATGTAGTAAAGGAAAGGCAGAGCAATATGGTGGTGCAGGAAGAGACAGAACCAGACAGCTAGTTCATGATTTGTGTATATAATCCTCTTTGATAGGCAGCCTCCATAATATAGAATCCAAAGACACAATTCACTTTAAATAACACGGTCAGTAAAATATTTTGCATATAACTAAAATGCCAATGTATTTGTAACTTACAGGAAAAAGATTTTCATATTACAGTACGCAGCTATATGATTAAGAACTGCTTTTCAAATTGTAGTTTCCACAGTATCATAAAGTTTCCCTTTAATAGAGGTGTTACACGCTGATACACTGGTACATCACAATGTAAAGTGGAAACCATCTATTTTTTCCTTATCATGATAATCATAAACCACAAGTATGATAATTGTGCTGAACACCATAATACAGTTCCCTGTACTGCACCACAACAAAGAATGAATTTTCAGGGGAAAATGGTAGGATTATATAGATGCGCATGTGAGAAACAGAGACCCATGTGAGAAACAAAAAAAGAGATCATCAAATAGTACCAGATAGCTCACAACTGTTGCGGGTACAGAGGTTATGGTAGCATACATTTTCTGTAATTCACAAATGTCACGTGAAGCAGAAAAGACAAAATTGCATTTATATAGTACATGGTTGGATGTCCTAAAGCATTACACTGCCAATTAAGTACATTTTGAAATGCAGTAACTATTGAGATGTAGTAAAACAACAGCAAATGAGATAAATCTGTTTTTAGTGACGTTGGTGGAGGAATAAATGTTAGCCAGGGTAGCAGTAGGTCTCCCCTGTTCTTCTTCAAATAGTGCCATGGGATCTTTTACATCCACCTAAGAGGGCAGATGGGTTCTCCGTTTAATGTCTCATCCAAAAGAAGTGAACCTCCGACAATCATTCTAGATTATGTGCTCAATCTCTGGAGTAAGGCTGGAACCCAAAACCTTCTGACTCAGAGCAAATAGCACTACAACTGAGCCAAGACTGACATCTTGGGCAGGATTTTAATTCAGAGCAGGTTTCCCGCAGAAGACAGCTCATAGAAACATAGAAAACATAGAAAGGAGGCCATTCGGCCCTTCGAGCCTGCACCACCATTCGATAAGATCATGGCTGATCATTCCCTTAGTACCCCTTTTCTACAGGAAAGCTCAGTCAAGTTAATCTCCCGCCTACCAATGACAGCGGGGCGCTCACTGCGATTTAAACCACCCGGTCTTATTTAAATGTCGACATCCACTTGCTGCCCAGAAGAGGGCACAGAGTGGCTGCCAGTTGCTGGAAATTATATTGCCGGAAAGTAAGAGGGAGGGTCTCGTGGAAAGGAAGGGGGTTTTTGTCCAGGGCAGGGGAAGCTGTGACTTGTCGGCTGGGGCCCGGAGAAGCACTCCTGCTCCTCTTGCCTCCACAAAGATAAGTTTTCCACTTACCTTTTGGGCCTCTTCTTCCTTCCTGGCTGCTTCTAATTTGGTTTCACCAGGTGGGATAGGCATAGAAACTTAGAAAATAGGTGCAGGAGTAGGCCATTCAGCCCTTCGAGCCTGCACCACCATTCAATATGATCATGGCTGATCATGCAACTTAAGTACCCCATTCCTGCTCCTGTTAAAATACAATCATTGAACTCCAATTTGCATTAAATCATGAGTCACCCACCCGAGTCTGACTGACTCATTTTCTACCATTTCAACATTGTTAAAATCCAAAATCGGCAGGCATGGAGCATGAAATGGTACTGCTCCATTTTAATTGATCACCTGCTCCATTTTCACCAAGCGGGGAGAGTTGAAATTGCCCAGCTAACATTAAAATAAAGAGTGCTCTTCTGAGGTTAGGGCATATCGTTCCCACATTACAACAGTGACTACACTCAAAGTACTTCAGTGCCTGTAAAACGCTTTGAGAAGTCTGATGATCGTGAAAGGCTCTATATAAATGCAAGTCTTTCTTTCTTTTAGCATTGCACATGCAGCCTGTGTTGATGACAGCCATGAGAAATTACAAATAACACAACCATTTACTCGCCATAAATAGGCTGCTCTTATTGGTGCTTGTTCCAGAATCCTGAGGAGAGAAAACTGAGTGAAATCCATATTCTGTAATCTGATTTATACCACACATGACCTGGAACTACAGAGAGAGACTACGTGTTAAATGCAATTTTATTTTAAAAAAGAGTTCTGTTTTAAGAGTGGAGTAAAAATAGGATCTGTTTTGGTTAGCAGTGAGGTAGGTGTGATGAGTATCTCTGCTCATGAAGCTGGCCAGAATGCACTCATGACTTTGTTACTTGTGTGTGATATATTCACAGAGCACAGCACACACAGCTCCTAACATGGCAGGCAGCTCTGTCGGAAGCCTTCGGAACAGCCCGGTTCTGTTTATTATTAACTCTGCAGTTGCAGTACACAATACGTCCACATCCACAGTGTGGAGCTACAAACATTACAAGCTTACAGACATTACATTGTGAATCATCTGGTCAACCTCATTTGCAAAGTATTTTTACAAAGCTCCTTCAAGAGACAGTGGCGTGTCCTGCCCGACAGAAGAATTGGTCCCACCTATTACGTCATCATAAGGGTTCCACTTAGATCAAGCTAAATTTAATGCCTCTGCAATGGGTTAAAAAGTGCCTTACAAATTCTAACAGCGGAACAGTGAACAGCTGCTTAAAATACCGTGGTAAAATCATAGTGTTACAACAAAGAAAATCTAAAAGGGGAAGAAAATGTCCAAAAGAGCATTAAGAGATAGAACAGAACATGACACCTACGCCCTTAGATTAGGAAACAGTGTCAAGAGTCACGAGTGCCTTCCTTTTATCCCACTGTTTTGTGCACACCTTAATAAATTTTGGAAAACATTTCCTTTGTTATTTGGAATTGAATTTTGAATTGGGGCTTCTTCAAAGCCAACAAAGATTTGTCATATGGATGCAAAAATATATATATTTTTTAAATGAATATACATCCATAAGTAGTACATATTCGGTTCTCTCATATCACCCTGTTGTTTTTACTTTCTCGTTCCTTCTGATAAAATCTAGTTCAGTTGAGCCCTGTTGCATTTGAGCTATTGTTGCCAGCAGAACCTGTGACTTTTTCATTTTACAATGAGTAACCATTACCATATTTAAAACTTTGGGGGATCATTTTATTTAGTCAACTGACTTACTATGAAAACTAGTTTGTGCCCTTAACAACCGGAACTTTATATGACAAACATGTAATTGTTGATAGTTAATTGTTTTCAGACTAAATATCTCCTACAATTACTTTTGTAATTTACCTTAGCGTAAATTGCCCTGAAGAGTGAGTGTGTGTGTGTGTGTGTGTGTGTGTTTTGGTGTCAGTGAAGTACCTCCAGAGAAGGCCTTTTAATCTTTCAAAAAAGGTGTGTGAGCAATCACCCACCACTGCCACCTCTTCAGATAAGGAAACACTTGGGGTACATATACAAAACGTGTGCAGAATTGCATGGCTCAAAAGGAGTAAACACACCAGAAAACAGAGAATCTGCACGTCAATAGTGATAAAAAAATCTATTACCTTTTAATGTATCTTACAGTGCATCACTCTTTTATTGTTCTGAATTACAAGTAAAGCCAACAATATATATATATATTACCCAAGGCTAAATAGATAAAGCATCCAGCAGTTCTGAGATTGTAAGTATGTCAAATAGAAAGCAATAGTGACCAAGTGCATTCGTCCCATGAAAAATCATGCAATGAGGCTTTTGTACAACTGGCACACTCAGCGCAGTAACCTGGCTACTGTACAGCGTCATCTTCAATAGCTTGCAACTGCTGTACCATGGTGAGGCCAGTCAGTGGCAATATTATGTACCAGACTGCTATAATTTTGTTGACCTTCTCTAGCGCATACTGTAAGGTCCTTTGACCAATCTAAGCAGCTGAAAGATTGCTTTAACATTCAAACTACGCAATGAAAGCGCCCTGGCTTGCTCATGTGCCTCTGTCTCTATTTTCTGTTGGGCTATGGGGGTTGCGCAGAGATGTTATCAGCCATGGTTGCACCACATCTCTAAGGAGCCAGCATACATCCTTCATTCTGCTTCAAAAGAACTGTGTCACATTTTATTGCCTCTCAATGAAAGCTTCACGCACATCCCCTAGGAAACGACCATTGAATGCATTATTTCCCAAAGGTCACATACTTTTTGCATGCTGATGAAATAGCTCTTCCTATTTAGGTAGCCATTGGATTGTTGGCGGGCACAAGAATTGCTATATGCATACATTAAATTATGCCTTGTGCTTTAAGGAAACAATCAATTTGTTAAATCTTATGTGCCTCTGCCATTTAAATGTATGTAGATGGCACAGAGATAAAACTTCACTTCAGCTGCCTCTTTAAAGCAGCGGTTCAAGGAAAAGCATCCGGTCCTTACTATATCCACTGTGGATGCCTGAGCGAAACGTGTGGTATAAAGATAGAGCACGATGGTGACCTTTACCATCATTAGTGCTGCATTGTGGATGGTTGATTGTTCCTGCACACCTTGGTGGACCAAATGGCACACCTCAGTCACAGTATCCTGCTGAGCCTAAGCCTCAAAGTGCACTGCTCCTCCATCACGCCCAGGCAGCTGACCCTGTTGTTGGAGCTGTTGCTTGGGACAGTTTGCTATATGAATCACATACCTCCTATGCCTTCTGGACTCCTGGGTTTCTCTGTCCATATCGTCTCCATCACAAAAAACACCTACTTCCACCTCTCCAACAGCACCCATCTCCATCCCTGCATCAGCCCATCTATTGCTGAAACCCTCATCTATGCCTTTGTCACCTCCCGACTTGACTATTTCAATGCTCTCCTGGCCAGCCTCCCATTTACTACCCTCCATAAACTTCAGCTCACCCAAAACTCTATTGTTCGTATCCTATCACACACCAAGTTCCGCTTATCACCCCTGTACTTGCTGACCTACACTGGGTCCTAGTCCCCCAATGCCTTTAAAATGCTCTTCCTCCTGTTTAAATCCCTTTGAGGCCTCATCCCTTCAATATCTCTATACCCTCTCTCAGACCTACAACATCCCCTGCCCTGCCTTACGCCCTCCGTTCCTCTGGCCTTTTATCCCCCCCCCCCCCCCCCATTGCAGGTGTCTTCAGCAGCCTAAACCCAAGCTCTGGAATTTCCTCCCTAAATCTCTCCATCGCTCTCTTCTCCTTTAAGATGCTCCTTAAAACCTAGCTCTTTGACCAAACTTTTAGTACTCCTCCAAGTATCTCTTTCTTTAGCTCAGCTTCCATTTTTGTTGGATTGTACTTCTGTGAGCTGTCGAGATGCTTTTCTACATTAAAGGCGCTATATAAATGCAAGTTGATCTTGTCCTTATGCCCCCATGCGAGATACCTAGCAACGGCTGCTGTGCACCAAAAAGCTTTGCTCTGTACTATTCACTTAGACTAGTGCTGCAGTGATGCTTTGAATGAAATCTTGTCCTTCACTCAGTTGACTAATGGCAGGTGTGACTATGAGATCCTCACTCATATTTTCTGTTTATCCGCTTTCCCCGTTTAATTCTGCACAGATTTCTCACAATCGATCTTTAACAAGGCCTCCGCATACAAAATACTGTTTTTCCCCTTTTCACTAATTTCCCTGACTCCACTTTTGAATAGAAATCATTGGAGCAAGGCACTATTGCACAGCCCATTAGCGCTTTTCACCATTAGTCATGCATCTGCAGTGCGCTTCACATCACTGTTTATGCATATTTCTGACACTAAAATTAGCAAATTTAGGAAACTGTGGCTCCAGCACTAAAATATTACCTTACCTCTAATAGAATCATTACAATTTAGGCACACAGTTCATACTGAATGGCCTACAACAAAAATAAATCAAAACTGAAAGAAAAATACAACTGCATTATGTAATCAGACGCAGTTATTCCAGTCAATTGGTCATTAAAAGGGAAATTCATTATGTAGATTTAGGGCTAAATTCATCTATGAAATTGGTGCCACATTCCAAACATTTACAAATTCAATGTCATGGATATTTTTGCCTCTCTTCAATGTCAGACCTGTTGATAAATATTTAACACACGACCAAGGCACTGCCCATCACATATTCAGACATTTTAAATATCTTTTAATAGTGCTTTAGGGAAAAATATCAGACTGTTTACATCCTCTATGGGATAAATCTGTTCAATGTTTTTAGCAAAATCAGAGGCCTTTATTTGCCAGTGGCATCATAAAAGTGCATTATCTACCATTAAATGGATCAATTTAAAATGCAAAAACTGTCATGCTGCTGCAGAAGGTACAGATATAAACACATACACACTTGGCATTCACACATAACCAATCCAAAAATGTATACCCTAGATATCAATAACTGTAGTCTGAAGACACAATTAAAAATTATATTTAAAATGTTGTTCAAATTTGCCAAAACCTTGAAATTAAGAGCCCAGACAGGAGAGTAAACTTCATTTCAAGATCATCACCTCTAAATACCATCAGCATTTGACATGAATACTATTTAGTGGCATGGAAACTACGCGCTACCTGCTAATCCTACATCAGTGTTGGTGCTGTAATTTCACGCTGTACTACTGCCAATTGAATGTTTAAGATTTTGCTGTGGCACACAAGACCTTAGATGAGCAATACAGTTTCATGGCAACACGGTTTCAATATCATAATAAAGTAAACAAAAAAAATTATTGATGTCCTCTGGGCCTAATAGGAAAGAAAGCTGCAAGCAGACATTTTGGCATTTTGAATTTGAAGTGTTCTTTCAATCCTGCAGCTGCAGTAGGCTGACCTCGAAGCTTCAGTCAGTGTTTTACATGGCATGCTCCAAAATATACACATTCCTGGTGTATAATTGCTAATTTGACCTGTCATATCAAATGAAATCCTACTTAAATAGGAGCTTTATTATTCATTTGCTGGTACCAATATTTGCACCACATACTGAATTTTAAAAATTCTTATTTTAGAAATGTGACATTGATAGCCTTGATAGGATTTAATTTGTGATATTATTAAACTCATCTTAAAATCCATTAAAAACAAAATATTTTGTGCATATGCATATGCCTTATGCTTTTCAAAAGTAGTTTTTCCAAAACAATGGGCCTGAAATTCTACTACCTCTGCTCTACCCTCAGAAGTGCAATGGAACGGGACTCCTGACCAATTATGGAAAAGGATGTGGACCCCATTCCAAATCACGGAAAAGGAGTCATTT
This sequence comes from Pristiophorus japonicus, assembly GCF_044704955.1. Taxonomy (NCBI): domain Eukaryota; kingdom Metazoa; phylum Chordata; class Chondrichthyes; family Pristiophoridae; genus Pristiophorus; species Pristiophorus japonicus. The sequence goes on from NC_091986.1 coordinate 185,080,696, forward strand.
AAATATTTGGAGATGCCCAGTCCAACTCCTGGCAGGTAAATTCAAGCAGTCTCCAGCCATTCCAGTGGTGGAGTTAAAGGCCATCATGGGCAAGTAATGGACACTAGGGCAGGTCTTTAAAGGTAAATACTCACCTCTTTGCTGGTAAAACCTTTTGGGGCCTTTAAAGGCCCTATTCTGGTCCTATATCAGTCTCAGCTAGTATAGGTCTTACTGAGCCTATTGATGACATATTGGGTGGAATTCCCAGCATTGTCCTTGTCCAGGAATGCCCAGACATGTTCCCAAAGCTATATATCAATGTGGGGGGTTGCGTGGAAGACTTGGTCACCCTCCTGCTGATCGGGAATTCCAAAGGCTGTTATTTGGGTGGAAACCTGGTAGATCCGGGTTGCATCGGAGACTGCGGGTCTCTGAGTAATCCACCCTTGCACCTTGCCCCACCAGCCCGCCACCCTACCCCACTGGAAATTTTGGTCCATTAATGTTGTAATTCAGAAGAGTCAAATTATACTTTACGATACAAGATAACCATTACTTGATTTTTTAAAAAAATCTCCTTTTTCATATTGCCACGTTATTATTTGCATTTTTAAATAGTGCAATATATTAATGCAAGCTGACAACTTTATGAACATGTATTTTTTTTAAATAGATATTGTGTGGATGTTGCTTACATTACCAAAGTAACAATGATGGTAAATCAAAGGGCCCAAAATTCCACGTGGACTTTTTCTGGCGCAGTTGTAGAGGTACGTCCGATGTTTTAGTGGCCCAACTGCGCCACAAAAAAAGTTCCAAGTTTTGCCGGCATAACCTTTCATTTTGGAGCAGCGCAGATGTCCTTAAGCTCTGTGGGTGGAGCTTTAAATTCTGCGCCAAAAAACTGAGGTTGCCAGGGTAACGAGGGACGCTCTGAAGGGCTGAGGCAGAAATAAAGCAGTTCCCCTTTGTAAAATAGATCACTAAGTGAGACTTGGGACAATAGACTGAAATCTCAAATATGAAACAATGAAATTGCTTTATTCCTTTTTAGCATTGATAGATTTTTTTTTTTACCTCTACAGTGTCGGTGTTACTGCAATCCCGGGCCGAAAGGCCCCCACACACACACACACACACACACACACACACACATCTATCCCAGGCCGAAAGGACCCCACACCGGCCCAAAAGGACCACTCACTGCCATCCCAGGCTGAATGGACCCCGCCCCCCCACACCATCCTGTCTCTTCAGCTCTGCTGAAACGATGGAGTCTTCTCTGTGCCAATTTTCTCTTCTCTGCGCCGATCTCCTTAAGTGTAGGGAAGGTTTTTCAGAAGGGTGCAGTGCGCCGTTTGAGAGAAAAATCATGCTCGGCCAAACTCACTTAAATGGCCAGAAATGGCACACCCGGCAAGTTCCGCCCCCAGTGATGTAAAAAAAAAAATCAGAAACTGAAAAAAATCAGACGTACCTACTTTAGAGTGGCACAGAAACTTTGGCAAAACTTGCAGCTTTTAGTCTGCTCCAAAAAAAACAGCGTAGGCCAAAAAAAACGACGCAGAATGATGGCGAAAATTCAGCCCAATGTACCTATTTTATGCAGTCAACATGACTCAAAGAATACAAGCAGCGACAATCTGCTCAAAAAGCCACTGCAAGTAGAAAGAATTCTCCGACCTAATGACAGAAGTAAGTGTAATCATTTCAGAACATTCTACCTATCTTTGACCAGTCAACAAACATAGAAAAGAGAAACTATTAGGCAAGGGTGCATTTATGCTACAATTGTACCATGAGTGCTAGAGCTGTTTCACTTTACACTGACCCTACAGTTAGTGTAAATACAGCATAAATCCAGTATCGTGGTCTGACCCAACTCCAGAATAAAGAGAAATTACAGAGGAGCGAATCTCACACTGCTTCATTTCAGAGTCAGTTTGGAATTTCACACCCAATTTACACAACACTTGTATTAACATTTAACTTGTATTGTGAATTCACTGTAAACTCTGGTGGCAGAATTGTTTACTGACCTTAAAGCAGTGAATACAACCCTCTATATCCCCCTCCACCTCCCAAGAACATATATCACAACCACAAAGACACTGAAACCTCACTATCTGCCATCAACTAGGTCACATGTCAATCCATAACAATGCAACTTCAGTTTTTTGCAGTTCTCTAGAAAGTCTTCAAGATCAGGAACAAGGTACAAGATTTAAATATATTTCACCCAACAATCTTTATTCACTTATGAAGCGAAAAATTCAAAATTTACACCTACCAGCTATCACCACAACAAGCTCCCTTATTTCATGCCAGAACCTTACACAGTGCAAGAACAGAAGAAAAGTCAGGAATGAGAATAGACCACTTGGCCCATGAAAGCTCGTTTATGTCTAAGTGCATAATTCTTTGCATAATCTGAAGATTTTCGTGATGCTATATTTCGTGGTGCTATGCTAGCTGCTGCCAACCATCTTGCTAAGTAAAGGCACATATAAACAGGGTAGTGCGTAAAAAAAACCTTTTTGCTACTGCTAAAATTCTCCTTGGGAGCAATAGGGGTAATTTTTCAACTCTCTGCTCCTGGCAAGTAGCCTCAGATGTTGGGAGCACATTTTGGAGGTACCGAGCATGATTTTCTGATCATTTAATTTAATGGTTGGAAAATCATCCACAGTACGCGCAAAGTCAGAAAATGACTTTTAGCAGTGCAGCTGACACAGAGAGGTTAGGCATTGGTTTACACCTCCAACTCTTCATGTTGCTAATTTCCTGATATTGGAAGCAGCACTCGAACAAGTGCTGAGAGAAGGCCCGCCACTACTCTGCCAATTGGAGAAGGGGTATGAGGGAAAGGTCAGAGGGAGCATTATCCACGAGCCGTGCTTGACACCTCCTAAAAGTGAAGGAGCAGGTTGTTGGCCCAGCAGGATGGCTCAGGATACGAGAGAATGGGAAGAAAAATAGAGGAAGTCATAGCCTGAGCAAAAGAAACTTTTTAAACTTCTGCTTTTTACTTTAATTTTAGATTTGGGGAGTTTTAATTTATATCTCTATTCTGAGTAAAAAAATTTTTAAAGTCTCACAGCAAAAAAATTTTTTTTAAAGTCTCACAGCAAAAAATCACTAGCTTCAGAAAAATAAGCACAGTTCTTTACTGAGTACGGGCATGTGAAATTAAAAACACAAATAACATGGAGCAAGAAATGGCCATCTGGGCGATCAAGCCAACTCTTCCACAGACCAGACACCCATTGACCCCATCCATGATGTCCATCCCACCTGTTGAATCTCCAGCAGGAAAGTTTTGTTTTAACACTCTCTGATCCTCAAAGATAATCAAGCAAAACTACAGAACATATATTCATCCTCACATGATAGCAGAAAACTGCTGGCCTCAGCTATTTTATCTTACTGAGTACTAAACAAACCATAGTCTTAACTATTCCAACGCACTCCTGGCTCGCCTCCCACATTCTACCTTACGTAAACTAGAGATGATCCAAAACTCGGCTGCCCATATTCTAACTTGCAACAAGTCCCGCTTGCCCATTACCCCTATGCTCGTTGACCTACATTGGCTACCGGTGAAGCAAGGCCTCAATTTTAAAATTCTCATCCTTGCTTTCAAATCCCTTCTTGGCCTTGGCCCTCCCTATCTCTGTAATCTCCTCCAGCCCCACAACTCCTGCCCCCGCCCCGAGATGTCTGCGCTCCTCTAATTCTGCCTTCTTGAGCATCCCTGATTATAATCGCTCAACCATTGGTGGCCGTGCCTTCTGTTGCCCAGGCCCTAAGCTCTGGAATTCCCTGCCTAAACCGCTCTGCCTCTCTTTCCTTCAAGACACTTTTTTAAAACCTACCTCTTTCACCTGCCCTAATTTCTCCTTATGCAGCTCGGTCAAATTTTTATCTCATAATACTCCTGTGAAACACTTTGGGACATTTCACTACGTTAAAGACACTATATAAAAGTTGTTGTATGTGCTAATATTAATAGATTTCTGATGCTGTTTACATAGTATTGGGCAATCCACTCTACCAGATTATCGCCCTGGCAGTAAAGACAAAGGTCTACCCCATAGTGTTTTAGTGTCCTTGATAATCAGCAGAAAAAGGGGCATAAACTAACAATTTAAAAAAGATGTAAAATGCACATCGTTTATTTAAAAGCTATACACATCACCAAAGGGACATAGACATCTGAGCGATGGATACATATTATTTCTTGTGCATCCTAAAGCTAACCAAAAGTGAGAACATTTGGTTATTTTACCAGGATTCACTGCAGCCACGACACAGGTAAAAATAATAGCTGCTTAACAGCATGGCCACCACACAGGAAATACTTGGCAGAAATTAAAAGAAAGCAAGACATCCTGCTATTTGCACAACTCATTACCTGCTTTGCAGTTCCTACCCAGAAGTAATACCTTGAACTGTGCCATTTATCAGAGGCCCAGAATCTCCCCCCATTCCACCTATGAAAGGAGACAAGATCTTAAAAACCTAGAAGTAATTTAATCTAATGCATTAAAGCTAGGGAGACTATGGATGGCTGAAGCACATCCACCATAATACTTTATCATGGAGTACCACTGAGCCCTCCAATATTGCATGAGATCAGTGAGAAAGTCCTCAGTTTGACCAGTCAACTTTCACTGCGACAAGATGGAAAGTACATGAGAGACATACAAATACAGGCTTCAACAACAACTTGCATTATTACAGAGCGTTAAACATAGGAAAACATCCCAAGGCGCTTCACAGAAGCATAATCAGACAATGACAAGCCAAAGGAGGAGACATTAGGAGGTGACTAAAAGCTTCGTCAAGGAGGTAGGTTTTAAGGAGGGTCTTAGAGAAGTGGAGATTTAGGTAACTCGCACAAAGTCACAAATTACGCCCTCTATGACTTTGACCATGGTGCACTATCCCTCCTCCTTGGTTTTTCTGTAGCCTTTGACATGGTCGACTACACCATCCTCCTCTAATGCCTTTCCTCCATTGTCCAGCTGGAGTGGGACGACTCTCACTTTGTTCTTCTCTTACCTACCTTTATACAGGTTTCATAAAACAAAGACCACGACAGATACAATTTTTGCCTTTGTCCTCTCTGCTACGTGAATTAGAGAACAGGCAGAGTGCAATCATAGGTTCTGGTAATGGTTGCAGAAGGCAGAGCAAGATAAATTTTACTATGGTAAATTGTTCCCTGAGGAAATCAAATACAACTCAGTGCAATGTTTTCTTTGGGTGCAAGGATGGTACGATAGGTCCAAAGGTGTGCTGGTATCAGTGGCCAGACTGCAATCACACTGTAGGTGAAGTACAGAACACAAGTACAAAATTAACAAGCCAGAAGACTAAAGATTAAAAAGAAATTCTTCCAGTAGATTAGCTGATATGTGGGATAGATTCCAAAAACAATTAATGTTATGTTGATTAGCTTCTTTAAAAAGCATCTGGATAGGATGGGATCAAAGGTTATGGTAGTATAAATTTAGACACAAATATCAAACAGTCTCTGGAGCATTATTCCAATCTTGCTGGATGAGTCACCTTTCACTGTACTAGAGCACAAAGGGACCAGCACTATAGAAGGAATATACATGCTTCACAGAGGAAAGAACACTGGATTTTTGCCTTGGTCCCCTCTGTTACATGAACTAAAGAATAGGCATAAGGCAACAGCTTGTTCAGGCAATGGGATGGTTGTTGGAAGGGGCCATTTTAACATATCATCATCATCACAGGCAGTCCCTCGAAATCGAGGAAGACTCAAAGTGAGTTCTCAGGTGACTGTACAGTCCAATACAGGGAATTTCAGTCTCTGTCACAGGTGGGACAGACAGTGGTTAAAGGAAAGGGTGAGTGGGTAATCTGGTTTTCCGCACGCTCCTTCCGCTGTCTGCGTTTGGTTTCTGCATGCTCTCGGTGACGAGACTCGAGGTACTCAGCCAGCACCCTCCTGGATGCTCTTCCTCCACTTAGGGCGGTCTTGGGCCAGGGACTCCCAGCTGCCGGTGAGGATGTTGCAAGGAGGCTTTGAGGGTGTCCTTGAAACGTTTTCTCTGCCCACCTGGGGCTCGCTTGCCGTGTAGGAGTTCCGAGTAGAGCACTTGCTTTGGGAGTCTCATGTCGGGCATGCGGACGATGTTGCCCGCCCAACGGAGCTGGTCGAGTGCGGTCAGTGCTTCGATGTTGGCCTGATCGAGAAGACGGACGTTAGTGCGTCTGTCCTTCCAGGGGATTTGCAGGATCTTGCGGAGGCAGCGCTGGTGGTACTTCTCCAGTGCTTTGAGGTGTCTACTGTATATGGTCCACATCTCTGAGCCATATAGGAGGGCGGGTATCACTACTGCCCTTGTAGACCATAAGCTTGGTGTCAGATTTGAGGTCCTGGTCTTCAAACACTCTTCCTCAGGCATCCGAAGGCTGAGCTGGCACACTGGAGGCAGCGTTGGACCTAGTCATCGATGTCTGCCCTTGCTGATAGTAGGCTCCCGAGGTATGGAAAATGGTCCACGTTGTCCAAGGCCGCACCGTGAATTTTGATGACCCCGGGGGGGGGGGGGGGTCAGGTTGGTGGAGGACCTTTGTCTTATGTTGTTTAGTGCAAGGCGTCCAGCAGGAAACTGATTTTATACCTTGCCTGATTTTACTTTCCATTGAAGTCAGTGAAAGGTAAAATTGGACAAGGTGTAAAACGGTCCCCGATCCGATCCAATCCAGTCACTTTTACCGCTGGGTGGGATAAATTGAAATTACCCCGAGATCAAGACAAGCTTTACAATGACAGCTACCATGAGAATGTCATTCATGGAATAGAGCAAAATAATGCCAATTCCAAGATTATATTATTTTTTATAAAGAGTACTACCTTCTTGGAAGTTTTACTTCTTATTTATCTTTATCCTATTTTCTGAATCTCTGGAGGGAGTCCACGACAGTGCAAACTGTGCAAAGTCTGTTGGAAGAAGCAAGCTTCATTGAGCCAAATATCTTTTTCTCATTCCCTACAGTATAGTTCTATGTGCTGGCAGTTGCTCAGTAGATAGGGACAAGTAGTGAACTGGGCCTGACTTAAGAATTATGTTCCCCCAGGACTACAAGCATTATTTTATTTGAGTCCAGCAATATTGCTAGCAGAAACTTTCCTGCTCTATTTAATTGTTGAATATGCCATTGTGGGGCCACGAGGGGAAACTTCTGTTTTATAGGGCAGAATACAGACAATATGCTATTTTGGGTATGACTCCCACCACCACTCCCATCCCTCTGACTGCAGCTTGTTTAGCAGCCTATTGCTGGAGCAGTAAGTCACAAAGCAATTTTCTGAGTTCGGGATTCAACTCAGTAAAGTTGCAACACCTACAACCTCCATGCTGACCTGTGGCCCGTGTGGCAATATGGAAAAAAAAACATTTGGCTCTATTTAAATGAACATACACACAAAAGAATCACTGCAACTGTACAGAAAATTGCAACAAAAAAATTGGGGGCGCGGGGGGGGGGGGGAAGAGAAAGAGAACAAAATCTGTGAGGTGATAAAGATAACATGATGAAAAGCCAGGTCTTTGGTTCCTAATGTCTGAACCAATACGACTATACCAAACATGAACTGGGAACTTTATTTTACCACAAGTCACAACCGATAACACTAGTGGAAACCATTACTGGAAAATTGGCCTGCTTTAGAACTGATAATTTTAAATAATATAAACTGAATGTTCCCCTGAATGACTTCCTGTCTCACTTAAGTGTACAGCTCTGCTGTGTAAACAATTTTACAAGCGTACACAGTTCCATTATAGATTTTTGTATCAGTTATTAAACCCTTTGCCTGTAACATCTGAACTCTGGTAGTCACAAACTTTAGTAAGCGAATGTACACCAGCAATTAAAGTTAAATAAGCAATTTGTTCTTCCTTCATTCAAATTTTGTATTAAAATAAAGTTTGACGATAGTCTTTTAAGAAATGTTAATATTGGAAAGGGTGGACAACACATTTCAAATAGGAGGTAGTTTTAAAATCGAGATTTTTCATTTTCTGATGTGCATTAGTATTTAATTGTAAATATGTTGCATTAGAATTTGAATCACATTCAGTAACCAACGTAATTGAAGATCCAGTGCTGGACTTTGCAGTTGGTGGATATTTGCCACCTGATCAAGCATGGTCATCCCTACAATAATACAATATAACAGGCAAAACCATTTCTTCTTTGGCGTATACATCAACAGTAATGGATTATCATCACTATGGGCAGAATAGGGTCATTTGGGCAGCTAGTGCTGGTCTTAAAGTCACAAAACTGACTTTTTGTTTTCGAACGGTGACTCTCTAAGGATGGAATCCTTTCCTCAATAGGCTGAGACTCCAGCTGTAAGGTTGCATGCCATCAGGAGTTAAACAAAATACAGGTTGACCTCCCTTATCCGGCACCACCCTCGTTCGGCATCATTCCCGCTGCCGGGGTCACGTGTGCAGACCATGGCCGGGTCCTCCGACATTAATTGAAGTCCATCCTCTCTGCCGACCTGACCCCGCGATCCACCTCCCCGGCTCCCACCCACACACCCCCACGATCTCTCTGCCGCACATCAGCCCCCAGCCAGCCAGCCCCGATATCCCTGACCGCTCCGCTGCAAACTCCGCCGGACTCCGTGATCTCTTCCGCCGCCAACGATTCCACCATCCCCCCCCGCCCCGCTGCCGCACTCCAAGCCCCCAGATATCCCCGACCGCTACGCTCCGCTGGACCTGCAGTCCAACTCTGCGAATTTTTAAAAAAACTTTGAGAAACAGATGAGCAATGAGAAAATATGACTGGTGTTGGCGATCTCTTCCACCGCCGACAATTCCACCCCCAGCTGTGGTCTTCCTTGCTGCTGCACTCCAAGCCCCCAAGCCAACCAGCCCAGATATCCCCGAGCGCCAGGGAACGTCCAAAACACGCACACAATCGTAACTTTGCCTACCTTTCCAACAGTTTGCTTTCATCGGGGATATCGAGCTGGGCAGGCTGGCAGTGCGGTAGCGAGGAAGGCAACCGGGGGGGGGGGGGAAAATCGGCAGCGGTGGCAGAGATTACAGAGTCGGGAGTCCAGCGGAATTTGCAGTGGAGCAGTCGGGGATATCGGGGCTGGCTGGGGGCCGAGAGATTGTTTTGGGGGGAGGGGGGGGGGAGGGGTTGGGAATCGCAGGGTCAGCCCAGCGATCGGAGTTCATGAAAGTTGTAAAAATTACACTTAATGTGCACAATAGTGTGTGTACTTGGTCGCTTTGGCACAGAAATGAAGACACGGTCTGTATTTGACCAATGATTGACAACAATGAAGTTGTAAAAACAGTTTGTATAGCGTTGCTCCCCTTATAACACGTGACCTCCCCACGTCCGGCAAAATCCCTTATTCGGCACAGGCCGGGTCCCGAGGATGCCGAATAAGGAAGGTTCAACCTGTTAAATCTAGCACACAACTTCATCATTAAACCATAAGATTCCACACTTGTTTTTTTCAACTGCATATTCAGCTGGGATGTACAAGCAAAAAAATTGGTTTCAGTCATGCAAAATATCCATTGTGAATACCTTAACTATTTACTGTTGCTTAATCTTAATGCACGCTCACTGTAAGATCTAGCCACAAGTAGTGTAAAATCCACATTGAGATTAGAATATAAAATCGTGGTTAGGTGTTGCCTTATAACAGTGAAGAAGCACTTCACAGCCAGCTGACCTTTGAAGGGAATTTTTTTCTGGATCTGCGGCAGTCATACTGTATCACATGGGCTCAGCAAACGCCGGAAAATTGGACGGGTAGGAGCGTGCTTGTAAAGGTACATCGAAAGGACAATTGGGTGGATTCCTTTTAAAGCTTGGGCTTTGACCTACACATTTTCCGATATTCATTGTGCCTGTATGGTCCAGTGTGTCCGAGTGCCGACCCAGGAAAATTTCTCCATAACAGGAAAATAAATAGTATGAGACTGTAGTCACATGTAGGCCAGATCGGGTAGAGGCAGCTTAGCTTTCCTGAAGGAATTTAATAAACCAGGTGGGTTTTTACAACAATCCATCAGCTGTCACTGTTATATTCTGACGTGCTAGCCCACAAATTCATCATCATCATAGGCAGTCCCTCGAATCGAGGATGACTTGCTTCCGTGTCAAAAAGTTCACAGGTGTTTCAATGAAGGACCTAAAATTCCAGGTCCTGAACTAAATCCTGAAGGGTGGAAGATGACTGTGCGTGGATTTTTTAACGTTGGGTGGCCGTTGCACACCAGCCACCACATGGGCTTGACAGAGCTAGGTCTTGGTCCAGTGGCAAGGATTAACCAAGACGACTGGAGACCAGCTCTGCTGCACGGACCTAGTGCGCACACATCACAGTGTGGGCTGGCCCGTGCTGCCCCTGGGCCCTCGCTTCTTTTGGGCCCCGATCACATCCCTCTACAATCTCTTGCCGCTCCTTTGCCCCGACCTTGCCGCTCCTGCTGTACCTGCCCCACGCTCCAATCACCGACCTGGATCTTGGTCAGATCACAGAAAGGGTTCTGTGATTTAAGTCTGGGTAACTTTATATGTAACAGTCAAATCGCGGATGGGTTTAACTGTGTCAAGTTGTACTGATGCAATTGACCCTTTCGTAGGGGTTTGTTTGTCCCATATGAATCGGCCCCAAGCCTGCAAGCACCATCTGAGCAGGCTGGGGAGCGGAAGGAGCAGTGTGGCGGCCTGGCCCAGCAGGCCGAGCGGCCCAGCAGGCCGAGCGGCCCAGCAGGCCGAGCGGCCCAGCAGGCCGAGCGGCCCCTGGCCTGCGAGCACCATTCGAGCAGGCCGGGGAGCAGAAGGACCACTCCAGGGTGCAGCACGTGCTGGAGCAGGAGAGCAACGGCAATGAAGAGGCACGTCACCCACAAATTACCAGATTTATCAAATTCACTTTTGCAACTTGCCACTGTTGAAATTCCTGAGCGGGGTAAAACTGACGCTTGTCCTTCTCATTGGCAACTAATTTTTGGATGGGGTCCTTCAACAGGTGCTAGACTCCTAATTTACATTTATAACCACTAGGCTACCATTCCTTAAACTATAACCCAGAATCTGCAGACACGTGTTCAGCTGCAACCTCTGCAACAGTTACACATCATAAAAAGCCAACCTCAAATGCCAAAATCACCGTATGCAGCTGAAACAGTGTACATAAAACAGGTGGGTCCTCGACATAATTCAGTTTTTTCTGTTTATAGCAGTAAATTTTACACATTTTAACCACAATATAGTTAGCCGTCAAATAATTGGGACCATGCACTCCAGTGCGATAGGATATTTATAAACTTCAAAGCTCATGCTATGCAACAAGTCCATCCATTATAATCATGGCCCAGAATTTGCTGTCAAAATAACAGTGAGGTTTAATGGCGCTTGCCGTTATTAATATATAAGCGTCCAGGAACTTGTGGCAAAGGGATACCCCATGAATTTGAATCACAAGCTGCTGGATGATCTGCGCTGCCCCGCCATTAACGTCATGAAAACGACAGCTTGTCCTCAATCTCCTTGTTAATTTTAAGAACTTGCTGGATTTGCACATAAAATTTGGATTAAACCTGTCGCAGAAAGTTAGACCTGGTATTTAACAGCGTAAGTACCCTTTTAACAGCGTAATCATTGTTAATGTAATGCCAATCAACCTCTCCGGCAATGTTCCCTGTAATTTTCTTCGGTGCCGCACGGCCATTCAAAATACCGTGCATGTGCGGTTTTTGCATTGAAAAGCCGGTTGCGCCGGATCCCTGCGGGGTTTAATGGGAACATTGCTCTCCAGCCAACGAAGGGCTATTTAAACAGTCCAGTCTCATGCCTGATTGTTGTAATAACTTTTTTAGATTTAAAAAAAGTTTTATTTAATTTTTATTTTTATATTATTTTCCTTTATGTCTCTTAATCCAATTTTTCTTTCCCTATCTTTCGGGTATGTACCTGATTTGAGTCAAATTCACCATCCTTCTCTGTTGTTCCCATTTCTTTCTCAATCCTTATAACTCATTGGGTAAGGAGATAGACCATCTTTCACCGAGGTCCCAGATGCCTGATTTTGCCCTCGCCACACCTTTACCTGCTCCCACTTCTGACAACTTACAGAGCAAATTATCGAGCTGAAGGGTGAGGGGAAAAAGCCTAACTAAAGGCACACTCCAGCAAAATCTGGGCAATTACTTGTAACATCACAATGGGTGTGAGAATATAGGAAAATCTGTCAACTCTGAGAACAGCTTAGAAACACAAAGTCAATGTTGCTTTTATAATTCTGCAGCCATTGATGTTTACATTGCTGTCTTGACTACTGAGAAAAGCAAACAGTATTCTCAAAGCCTTGGCAACCATCCCTTCCTAACCTACTACGTAGTGGGTCATATATGTTTATATATAGTAGTAACAAAAGCAGCCTGGTGGCCTCGCAATTAAGTGATGGGACCTTGTTTCTCAAACAGAATCCTGCACAAGGCTGAGTTAGCCTTGTAATTGTGGGAATGTACTGAACAAAAGACAGGTAGTTCCCTACAAAGTAATTTTAAAAAATCAGATGGAGCTCCTAATAATTGACTGAGTGGCATACAGTTACAATCCACCTTCTTGACTGTGGTCAGCGCATGGCCCAGAGAAACCAAAGAAAAGGGAAAAAATACCATGAAAATTAAGATAAATTGAACATAAATGATTCTTAAAGCTATTTCCATTATGGTAAAAGAAGTCAGTACAAACAGACTCACAATATACCCGGGTCCCTCCCCTGCTCAATGCAGCTGGTTGCTAGGTTAGTTAGGCACTGGAGCGACAGTTTGCAACAAGCTTGGCCCGCAAGCTCAATGTGGCATGCAAGCTCCTTCAAATGGACCCGGGGTTCCGTGGGCCCCTTGTGTGCAGAATAAATGTATTAATTTTTCAATATCTACTAACCGTAGAAAAATAATGGAAGCTTAATGAGACTTTTTTTTAAATCCTTTCTTCCCCACCCTAAAACAAACTAAATGCTAGCCATTTCCCTATGATGTTGCATAGGTAGTTTGATATGTGAGAGAGAGAGAGAGAGAGAGAGAGAGAGAGAGCGCGAGAAAGCAAGACAGAAGAAAAAAAGAGAAGAGAGAAGAGGAGAGAAAAGGGAATTGCATTTATATAACACCTTTCACAACCTCAGGGCATCCCAAAGCCAATTAAGTACTTTTTGAAGTGTAGTCACTGTTGCAATGTCAGACCTCTTCTGTCTCGAAGTCCATTGCTCAAATATTTCTTTTGGGAAACCTATTGGAGCTCCTTGTAAATAGTTGCATTCAAATGGAGGTTCGTAAATCACTTTAAAATTTTAGACTCAAGATCGGCAGAACCTGATTTTCTGTAAATTTTGGTTTACATTGGTCACAAAATGTTGTATTTGACTGATGACACATTATGTATATGAGCTAAATACAAAACATATAAAAGACAAGCAGGGTGTAACAGAAGCAAAGTGATTCTTAGCAACAAATAACAGTTTTCCAAGCCGTAAAAGTAGATTTTCCACCATGGCTCAAGCTACTAATCATTGCATAAAACTTCATAATCTCACCATGAAATCATTCAGCACCTACATTAAATACAGGTTGTCTCTCTCCCATCCAGGACTCTCTGACCAGGAACCACCCGTGGCTCGGCATCAGTCCCGTGCCTGGAGCGCGAGCAGCAGCAGGTGCGGGTCCAGCAGGGGGGTCCGGGTGCAGCGGCGATGGACGGGGCAGGTCTGGCAGCAGCGGTGGGGGGTGGGGGAGACACGACCTTCAAAAAAAAGAGCAGCAAACCAGCACGGAGAGGAAGCGAGGCCAGAGTTTCACAGCCGGAGCGTGGTGGAGGTGTTCAGGAGCCCGGATGCTGTCATCAGGTACTGGTATGCCTAGGCTCGATGTGACCGCCCGTTGTTCGAAAAATTCTCTGTTCCAGCATCGGTCAGGTCCCGAGGGTGCTGGACCAGAGAGGTCCAACCTGTACTACGTTAGCTCAGAAATTCAACTTCATTATTTAAAAAAAATAATTCAACACCTGTCTTACAAGAAACCTTTAAAATCAACATCCATGTGTTATTAGAGTGACATTAGCAGCCTCTAGACTTGCTTTGAACGTGACTTGATTTGCCTTGATGAAAGCTAATCTTGGCTCCTGGAGTACCTCAGCTCAGGGTTACTGGCAGAAACTGGAAGGGGAAATAATGACAATTTCCACCTGGAAATTTCAAAGACCCAATTTAAATGGGGTCACAAGAAACATTCCTTCTCAGCTTATAACAATTGCAAATTATACACCCCCAAGTTTCGGGTTGTTATACATCACCCTGACTTAATGGCCTGGATTTTGCAGTAGGAATAATGGTGAGGCTATCAGCGTTCACCGTTATTAAGGAGCAAATCGGAAAGCAACTTCCAGATTCCGCACAGTTTGACGCGGGAATCTAGAAGTTGTTTTCCAATTTACCCTGCTCTTCCACCAGCTTCGTTACACCACTAACTTGGCATTCAAACATATGAAGAGCGTGAAGTTGCGGTACTTCCAAACTAGTTACCCACTAAACACGCCAGAAAAAGTTGCGTCGTGTCCGTTCCAGTGTCAGTGAATTTTTTAACAGTGTGATAAATCTTAATTACTACCAAACAAACTCTCTAACGTTGAAAATTTACATCTATAAGTGTGGAGTCTCATTCCTTCAGATTTTGATTATTACTGGATATTTAAAAAAAATTAAAATTAAACTTTGTGAACTTTTTCTTTGTCTTCTATTTCTCTCTCATCTTTCTTTCCCTGTCTTTATTTTGTTTTTTGTAAGTGATTTTACAATGGGGGGATTTTACAGTCAACAGCAAAGGAAAAGCGCTCGCCATTCACCATGCTGTCAGCTGCCCAGAGTTTTTGCAGGCTTTAGAGCGGAGACTTGCTGTCATTGGGCATCTGATCCAGTGCATTACTGTCTACAGGGGATCTGTGGCGTGAGGCTGGGAAATCCAAAGCGTGGCTCGTCAGCCAATCAGATTGAAGAATCCTCATTGAGACACGCAGGGGCCGAAATTGCCCCTTTCCACAAGGCCTTTGGCCACCTAAAGCGGCGGCCACGGGTCAGTGCGGAAAGGCCGCGAGTCTCCGAGGAGGGCCGCCATTTTGAAAATTGCCCTTCCTCGGGTTTGGAGCGGTGTAGAGATTTCTCCGCCTGTTTTTCCACCACGGCGTGCACGCGCCGACCGCTTCCCAACTGGCGGGGACCCCTTCCCGAAATTTCCCCTCGGGAAATTGCCCCTTTCCTGGAATTGCCCCACAAGAGCGGTGCCGCCACCAGTCGGTGCCCCGACAGCTTTTGCTGTCAGTACACTCTCTGTGACTTAGCGGCACGGCCTCCATTAAGGGAGGTGGCGTTGCTGACGACGCCATGCTTTTTTTGCCGGACGACAATTATGGCCGCGGGTTTGGCCGGGCTGCCAACAGGCAGCCTGACACCCCCTCTTGGGTGCCAGGCCACTGGCCTGCCGAAACCCTCCCTGGTGGCCCCGTGTTTGCCACTAAAGTGGCTGCAGAGTTCGCAGCGGCCCTCCCTTTTAACTGAAAGGGAGAGACACTGTGACGCGCCAATGCAATGACGTCATCAGCGCGGCGCTTTTACCTTGCTGCGTTGGGTCACTCCGCCCCTTCCCCACATCCACCCCGATAGTGACGCCCACTCCGCCCTGCCCCCACTCCAATGATGAGGCCATTTCTGCCGCGCTTTTAAAAAAAAACAAAGTGCTGAATTTCTCCAGAATGGCCGTCCATGCATTGGGGCAGCCAAACACTTCAAAAACGGTAGGTGCGCCTCGTTTTGGGTGATGGGCAATTTTGGCCCCGCAGAGTCTAAACCAGGAAGTATAAACAAGAAAGTATAAATTAAATTTAAATCATGTACAAAAAGCAAAATAAAGAGAGGGAGGGAAAGATGGGATTGAGAGAGAGATGAGAGAATTATTTTTTTTTATATAATTCCAACACTAATTAAATTCTGAAGAAATGAGACTTCACACTTGTAAAATTATATTTTCGGTGTCAGAGGGTTGTTTGGCATTAATTATGATTTATCACTCCGTTAAAAATTCACTTACACCTGAACTAGCCCTAACTTTTTCTGCCATATTTAGTGGGTAACTAGTGGGTAAGTACCGCAACTTCACGCACTTACGTGGATCTCAATCCTGAGCCTATTAGCGAGCTACTGTAATTGTGCAACATGTAGAGGAGCAGTATAACTCAGACCACAACTTCTGAATTTCCGCATTTAACCACGCACATATGTATTCCGGAAGTTGCTGTCCGATTTATTCCATAATAACGGTGAGCATTGTTAGCCTCACTGTTATTCTCAACTCAAAATCCAGACCATTGAATTAAGTACTCAAATTTACACTTCCTGGCTTAGACTGTGTACCTGAGGAAGAATTCTTCAATCCAACTGGTTGAAGAGACACGCTGCTGTTTACCCTGTTCACACAGGTCCAGATCCTGATGACTAAGTTGCCGCTCAAAAGCCCACAAAAAGTCTGTAGGCAGCTGTTAGCGTAATGAGCAACGAGCGCATTCGTTTACCGCTGACCACTAAATCCAGGCCAATATGTTTTGAAGGGAATACGAGTGTTGAACATTCATAGGGAACAGGCTGAACAAATACTGTTTTGTACTAAGTGCCAAGTACTCGCCAAGACATGAACTTTGCAAGCCTAATGTTTGACAAGAATCTAGACATTATTTAGCAACATGCTTACAGGAGCAAATTCTTCTATGCGGTACAACATTTCATGTTAAAAATTATGCAAATGATATACTGCAGTATGTAACATCTACTTCTGTTTGAAGAGTGATGAAAGAAATGTTTTTGGGGCAAGCCAAATTCCAAGAACGTCTACAAAAGTTTGCACTGAAACAGGCACAATAACCTAGAAATTACTATTTGTGAAATTAGCATACAAGTGCTGAGTGCATTTGCGTGACATTCCCGTCTACTAATTTAATGGAGGTATGAACCCATTCGGGATTAACACCTGTTAAAACAGCATGCATAATACTATTATACAAACAACAATTTACATTTAAGGAGCACCTTTAATGCAGTAAAAGATCCCAAGGCACTTCACAGAAGCGTAATCAGATGAAATGTGACACCGACCGAGCCAAAGCAGGAAATATTCAAAGGATTGACGAGTGATTGGTCAAAGAGGTGGTTTTAAGGAGGGGCTTAAAGGAGGCGAGGGAGGTGGAGAGGCAGTGAGGTTTGGATCCTTCAAGCGTTCACTAATATCACAGTCATTTCCAGACTTAAATTTGATACAGTATTAGGTGCTCAGTATAGTTTCTTTTATTAAAAATAAATTTGTTGCACCAGATGCAAGTCGTCATGTTAGCAATGAAGTCATTCTGCTCAGTTCTACGTACATAATGGCAAAGTGATAAGACTGTCCTTTTGTACCCCATTTATATTATAGCACTACTTTGATTGGATGTGGTTCCCTTGCTGCTGAATCAGTCTGGTTTGTACTGCGGCTATTTACTTCATAGTAATGTTGGTGGAGGCAGCACTGTAAGGCAAATAAAGTTACCCTGCTTCCTTCAAAAGGCACTGAGACACCTCCACCTGAAGAAATGCTTTTGCCAGAACTTCCAGAGGCAACAGTCCCTGGCAACTATATTTTCTAGGTCCAGCAATAAGGGTCGTATCATGGAAATCGAGAAGTAAGGGTCTCATCAGGGAAGGTCCAGCAGCTATAGTCACAAGTTTGCATATGTGTCATTGTTTATGCATTGCTCCAGTACTGTGGAATCTGTCCTAAAATATACACGGGGAAGATTTCACAACACCAGGAGCCTACAGTACTACAGAACCACTTCTTTGCGAACGGCCACTGTAATATAAATAAAGCTTAAAATGTCTCAGACCCACCACATACTCCTGTCCATGACTGATAACTGCTCCATTTTCTAATTTAAGAAAACATTTTGGCTTAAGCAACAGGAAAGGGGGTGGGGGAAAGCACACAGTAGTTTTGATGTTAACTGATATAAACTTTCTCAGGAATAAGGTGACCTTTATCAAAAGATTTTTTTAAAAGTTTGCTGGAAATAATTTCCATATAGCTACATGATAGTTTTCTGTGATTTGATGAAGCCCAGGATAAGAAATATGGGTGTTATAGGCATTTTTGTTGAAGCACATAGCAAAAAGGCAAGTTTCTGTCCGTCTGTATCTAGGCAAGTACGTTTTAGATTAATGTTTACTTATTTCACAACCACTGCATTTCAAAGTAATTCAGTCTAAGTGAAGTGCTTTTTAGTCTTTTCTGAGAGATGTCATAAGGCACTATATAAATTTCTTTTTTTCCAATGTAACAGCAAGCCACTCAGTTAACGGCAACTAGGGATTGGCAATAAATGCCAGCCTTGTCAGTGACCTTCATCCTTAGAATGAATTAAAAAATATATGGTATTAGCCACAGTAAAACTGAGAGCCAAAAAAGGCAGGCTATGGTTTTATTGCAATTACTGATGTGTCATTACTTACCAATGGTCTGACTGTATGTAATGCCACTTTTGCTACTGGTTACCTAAAATGGTCAGTTACTGAGAAAGAATTCATAGTATGTGTTCACAGTTCCATTAAAAGAATGTTTTACTCAATGACATTTTCTTAAGTTTTCCTATAATAGAATGGATTTTTAAAAGGGCATTGATGTCTAATAAACTATCCCACAGGACATCTCATCAGGTCTAATACCGTGGAACAAGCCGTTACCTCACAGCTGCACTTGCACCTCTCCTATCACTCCATTCCAGCTTCCGTCCTGCCAAAGCATTTCGATTCCATTGGCCAAGTCACAAATGATATCCTCTACAACTATCATCAAGGCTTGTTGCTCTCTTGATCCTCCTTTATCTCTCCACTGCATTTAACACGGTCGATCACTCTGTCCTCAAAAATCTCTCCTCCAAATCCATCTCCGTGGCACTGCTTTTTCCTGGTTTCACTCATACCTGTCGCAACAAAGACTTTGTCTTGTTTCCAATGGATGCATCCATTCTCACTAGGCCACCTCGAATGTATCCCAGGGTTCCATCTTTGGTTTCCTACTCTTCATCATTTTAATGCTACCCCCTCAGTGACATCACTCTGAAGCACTCAGTCAGTATCTACATATACACTAATGACACCCAGATTTACTTCTCCACCTTCTGCATCAATCCCACAGCTATTGCTACCCTCACCAACTGCCTCTTTTAAACCAAGACCATGCTAAAATTTCCCACAGTTTAACATCGATCTCCCCAGCTGCCACCAAAGGTGAAGTCAAGAGATGCAGAACCGAGGCCAGACCCTCAACTGAGCTTTCTTCCCTACATCCATTTAGTTAATTCCACTTCCACCACATCTCCCACCTCCACCACATCTCCCACCTCCACTCCCTTTCTTTCCCACTGATAGTAAAACTCTAATTCTTGCCTTTATCACCACACAGCTCGATTTCTGTAATACTCTCATACGTCACCTCCGTTCTGTAAAAATCACATCAAATCATTTCACCCTGCCTTAGCTTGCGGTCCTTGCCTGCACACATTCCCACACTCGCATCATTCTTGCTTCTGCCAAACTCCACTGGTTCTCTATGTTCCTGTAAATTCAGTCAAGATTCTCACGTTTGCTTTCACATTTCTCCACAGCCTTGCTACACCCTACTCAGCGATCTTCTCCAGCACCATGCACCTCAGATATTAGGTTTTTTTTTTACCCGCTATGTCCCACCTCTCTGGAATTCCCTTCTGAAGACCCTCTATTTTGCCACCTCTCCCTCTGCTTTCAAAAGTCTCCCCAAAACACTTTCATTTGATTGGGTTTTGAACCTCTCGTGCTCCAATTCATTTCCTATTTTCTTCCTGTATGATGTTTCGAGACAAGTCTCTGTATGTGAAGAGTGATAAACAAATTTAAGATTTTTTATACTAGATGGCTAACTTGTCTTTTCTCTTTACAGATGCTGACAGGCTGCAGTGCATTGCCAGCATTCACTGTTTTTATTTCAGATTTCCAGCTTTTTCTTTCTGGTTGTTATGTGATGATTTGATCATTGACTCGATTATATCAGTAATACGTTATTTAATGGATATATTTGAACTAAGAAAGTTAAAGATTATGCAAATGCTTGTTATGCAGCGCATCTAAGATATGTTGCAACACAAGCTTATTCCATTGTGTAGAATATCAGACTCTATCTGATTGGAGTGTCTTGGTGCAGTGGGCTAATCCTTTGAGGAACCTAGCTTACCTAAAAGATTTGCAACATTGCGGTAACACTGCTTTAAGGCGACCAAACAAATAATATATTGCACTTGCCATAGACACTTCCTCTTAACGGAGGCATGGTTTATCTCACATCCGACATGCAGAACAAGGCCTCAGAGGTGTCATAAAGTTAAATATTAACATAGAATTCTGAAAGGTTGATACTGTACTTACTCAGTTACCAAGGAAGTGAGGCCAAATCACTCACACCTCAAGCGCTGCTCTGGGCCAGTAAGTGACCCTCAGTAACCTAGCAATACAGAAGGGAAAATGACAGTGAAGATATATTTTTACACACTGTATGTACCACAAATAGATTATGCCGTTTTTGTGATGAAATATTTTTTTTTAAATTGTGATGAACTCCAAGGCTCCAGTTACATCCATACATTCACATATATTTCAACACGGCAGTTATTTCGTAGCAAATCTGCAGTGGAAGCAGTGTGGGCGAAATGAATTAACATGCACAGTTGAAATAAACCACGATTACTGAATGGTTAATGGCTACCTCTGTGCACGTTGAATCACACTGCTGAGCTCAGTAGCTCCTTCAAATCAAAACTTCCCCCAATAATGTCATCAGTGCTCACCAAAAATAGTTTTAAAAAGGCAGAAGCAGGGAAATAAAATGACAGAATCAAATCATAATTTGATTTTCAACAGGAGTACCAGTCTCTTAAGCAAAAGTAGCAGAATTTTAGTTGGGCTCAATAGCTCCCCTAAGCCAATTTCCCCGATGTCAACTACACAACTGCTACCTTTTGTTGCATATAAAAGTTTCCTATCAGTATCATTTATTTTACTGCTTTCTGCCTTGCATTTTCTTGCTGCTATCTATCTCACTTCTTTCTCCCCTTACAGTCTCGTGCATCTTTATCAAAGGTGCCCAAGCAGGAATCTGGTCCTGTACACATGATTCTGACACAAAGCAAAGGCTTCTGCACAACCCGAGTATCTAGAGTTTTGATTTAATCTGTTTTGCTTTAAGCAATTTGACAGCAACTTGCATTTACATAGTGCCTTTAACATAGTAAAACGTTCCAAGGCACTTCACAAGAACGTCATCAAAACTGGAAATTGGAGCACCTTAATTAACTAATCCATCCAAGTAGTCTGATCTCACATTTCAAACCAGTGTAAACTTGGATGACTTTGGCACTTATTACAATTTAAAACTATTTACTCTGTTTCATTATTTATATTCCACTTTGTGACATATTTCATTGTAATTATGTTTCTTTACACTATTATCATATTCATCAAGATTTTGATAATGCAATTAAACCGTTAAATTAAATTGAGCTGATCTACATATGCAGATTTTAAATAATCAGTGCTGGAAAGGTAGTCAGAGTTACGATAATCTGCTTGTTTTGGACGTTCCCTGGCGCTCGGGGATATCTGGGTTGGCTGGCTGCAGCTGGGAGTGCAGCAGCAAGGAAAGTCACAGGGGGCGGGGGTGTGGAATCGTCGTCGGCGGAAAAAACATAGAAACATAGAAAATAGGTGCAGGAGTAGGCCATTCGGCCCTTCAAGCCTGCACCGCCATTCAATAAGATCATGGCTGATCATTCCCTCAGTACCCCTTTCCTGCTTTCTCTCCATACCCCTTGATCCCCTTAGCCATAAGGGCCATATCTAACTCCCTCTTGAATATATCCAATGAACTGGCAGCAACAACTCTCTGCGGCAGGGAATTTCACAGATTAACAACTCTCTGAGTGAAGACGTTTCTCCTCATCTCAGTCCTAAATGGCCTATCCCTTATCCTAAGACTATGTCCCCTGGTTCTGGACTTCCCCAACATCGGAAACATTCTTCCCGCATCTAACCTGTCCAATCCCGTCAGAATCTTATACGTCTCTATGAGATCCCCTCTCATCCTTCTAAACTCCAGTGAATAAAGGCCCAGTTGATCCAGTCTCTCCTCATGACAGTCCAGCCATCCCTGGAATTAGTCTGGTGAACCTTCGCTGCAATCCCTCAATAGCAAGAACGTCCTTCCTCAGATTAGGAGACCAAAACTGTACACAATATTCCAGGTGAGGTCTCACTAAGGCCCTGTACAACTGCAGTAAGACCTCCCTGCTCCTATATTCAAGAGATCAACAACACCAGTATATTTTCTCATTGCTCATCTGTTTCTCAGTAAGTAAAAAAAAATTTGTGGAGTTGGACTGTCGGTCCGGCGGAGGTTGCAGGTTTGTGGAGCGGTCGGGGTTGGCTGGCTGGGGGCTGGGAGTACGGCAGAGAGATCGTGGGGGGGGTGGGGAGAAAGAGTGGATCGCGGGATCAGGCCAGCATTTGTGGGAGTCGGCAGTGAGGAAGGACTTCAATTTTCTCATGTCGGAGGACTGGGCCGCATTCTGCACATACGCTCCCTGACGGCAGGAATGATGCCGAACGAGGGGTGGTGCCGGATAAGGGAGTCCGGGGATAAGGGAGGTCCAACCTGTATGTACTAATCTACAGAATGCACAAGTCTCACACCATTCTTACTTGAATATAAAATCGGCAAACCTTCAGTGTCACTGTAGTCGCACCATTAACACAAGGTCTGCAACAATTCGCAGTGAGGGCCCACTACCACCATCAGGGTAACTAAGGCAGACCAATAATTTGCTTCCTTGCCCATGTTGCTCACATAAAAGCACAAATAAAAACTTATTTAAATGATTACAATAACAATAAAATGGTAGACACGTGTTACACACTGCAATTTATCACTAGTGTTCCAGAATTTCCTGTACAACACTGGAGTTCTGAGTTTCCTTTCAATTGAAACTGTAAGACATGAATTTGTGACCGACAAAATGCAAATATAATAGATAATAAGCAACCATATCCAAGTAAAACTACAAATGGTCAAAAACATTTTGCTGATCTTTAGATCTGAATCATGCACGTACCCAGACATTTTAGGGTTAATTTTCCAAATTTGCATTTCGACAGTGAAGCTTTCTGCAGCAGGTAAAATTCAGAAAAGTATCCTTTCTATGCCTATTTTGTTTGACTTGGAAGCAGGTCTGTTTCTCCCAAGGACATCATAGAGCACATTCTTTCCTTTATGAGTGCAGGTTCACAGTTCAGTGATAACTGTTTTACACTGCAGTCGATAATATCGATAACAATTTCCTACTTACCTCTCCTGAAAATGCTGAGTTATACTGGCTTTCACACGTGCTGGTAAGCCCTCTGGTACCTGGCCCTAATACCCATTTTCCATATGTCAGCTTTGACAGTAAGTGTTGCCAGACTATTAATCCCTGGGGGAAATCACAGGCAAGCCAAGTCTGTCCTCAGCAGATGTTTATGTACAAACACACACACACTCAAATACTGTAGGAATCACTGGACAGCAATCAGGAGTGGAAAGCAAGGCTGGCTTCTCCCCTCCCCATACCTGGAGTGCTGAAGACAACTGTCCCACCCCAACTGCTGCTCCAGCTGGCTTCAGGTAACACAGCAAAGACCAGAAATTGAATCTGGTATGCCTGACTTGGCATTATAATCAGACAATGCTTGTACTCTCTTGGCCTTTAAGGAAGTTTCCTCATTTGTCTATTTGGTTGTCACCCTCTGCTTCACCCAGGATAGTTCAGTTGTCCAGACTAGAGAGATCTATTTACCAATTGCCAATGTATTTGTTTGACATACTGTACACTCTAGTTATGCCTCCATCACACAGAAGGTCCTGGGTCAAAGCGACAAGATCTCCAACACAACCTGCCACGTAACTCTATTGATCCAGCTTTCACTGTTGTCCTTGAAATGCTTGGAACCTTGCTTGAAAAGGTGGTTCCACAAGCATGTCTGCTGTAGTTGAATAGTTACAAGGTCTTTCTTGGCAGCTTGCTGTACAGCCTTTCCATTTCTAATAAACAAAAAGAGATGACGCTGCCATCAACCTTTCACAATCAAGATTAATCTCACCATCAGTCAGAGGCAGATAGCAAAGCGGTATTTTATTCCACACATGCAGAACTCTACTCATTCAACAGCAGTGCAGAGACCGTATAACTGCAGCTGCCTATATAGGTCACATGATGTTGGAGCGTGTACCTACATGCTCCAGAATCCGCTGGCGTTACAGCCGAAGAGGCTCCTCCAGGCTGCATTAATCCAGCCCAGGTTGCTTCCAAACTAGCTCCCCCGCCGGAGCTACCTTCCTCAGCCTTGGTACCCAATAGAGTGATGGCTCAGAGCCAGCAGGCTGAACCGGGGCCCTCGAACTCTGGCTACAAGAAAATTAGGCCTGGCCCTCAAAATGGAT
Organism: Pristiophorus japonicus; assembly: GCF_044704955.1. Taxonomy (NCBI): domain Eukaryota; kingdom Metazoa; phylum Chordata; class Chondrichthyes; family Pristiophoridae; genus Pristiophorus; species Pristiophorus japonicus. The sequence goes on from NC_091986.1 coordinate 185,105,346, forward strand.
GGGTGTCCGGCCGGGGAAAAACTCACTCCATATTGAGTTAAACCGATTCAGGGAGGTCCAACTGGTACATTTAGGGGGAAATGTTGTGGTTGGTGAGCAGAGATTATACACTTCATAATCTCCGTATTTCTCCTTCTATGTGATATGGATCAATCATCAGGTTTCAATATTTGATACCAGAATTTACCCCAAAAGAATCACTGCCCAATTTTAAGGAGAAGGTTTACTTATGCACACCGATGATACAAGACATCAAAGCACCTGTTGCTTACATTTCAATTGCAGAACTGAAAAATTCTACTGTAAATGGCAGGGCATGAAATAACAACCTGCCATCTGCCATTAGCAGCACAATGTCTGCCAACTGGGCTCCTACTTTTAGCAGGCAAGACTGCATATATGACTGCTCAATCAGTAAGTCTCGAAACCTTCTACACACTTTCGTAAACACATTTCTAAATCAAATCATATTTTAACAAGATGTGAAAAAGTTCATAAGAATTTTCCCACAGGTTGTGTCAATAGAGAAGATGGTAGCAATTATGTGAAACATCCCATTTCATTCTAAACAAATGGTTCAGATGCCGTATCAAAAAATAGGTTTGCTTCATTTTATAGTGTTAGCATGCTAATTTTAAATGTGAACGGTATGATAGCATTTGGTCATTTTTGGCATGCGACAAATTTAGCACCTAGGACAACCATTAACTAGACACAGGGTGTTTGCAGAAAGGTGGTCACGCAAGTTCAGGTACAATTTAATGAAGCCTTTAACTTATTTATGTTACAAGTCCTAGTTGTATTAACAGGTGTGGTGGTTTCCAGATTCCTCAACCAGAAGACGCAAATGTCATGGCAGCTTTATTATTCTACGTTATTGAGGTAACAAGTACAGTGCAGCATGTGTACAGACATGGGCCTGGAAATTGGTTCATGCCAGCGATGCCCCCGATATTGGGCTGCGGGCCTCATTTTATTGAAACCAGTAAGCTGTAGACGCATGCTGGGTGTTCCCAGGCAGCACACCGGTAAATCAGCATTGGACTTCAGACCGCTGTATCGCCAGCAGCAACCCTCAGGTAGGTCCTGGAAAAGCAGGGTGAGTGGGGGGAAAAGAGGAGCAATCAGGAGGAAGCTAAGTGGGCGCCAGCAACCATCTTCGGCACTGCAATAGAGCCGAGCGAAGCAGTCCTGCTCCGCCTGGCTCCACATTCAGTTAAGTAATTTTTTTTGATAAATGTAACATTTTGGTGGCAGTTTCCAGCGGTCCCTTTAAGGAACTCTGGTTAGGCCACATATAGTGCCAGCTGTGCTCAGGGCAGTCCAATTTTGCAAATAAGCATTGTGCTCCTTATTTGCATATGTAATAGGACTAATCTGTTTCTGGCGAGCCCTGAACGCCTTATTAGGGGCAGCTGTAGGGGCAGAAGGTAAACAAAGAAGTAGAAAGAAATCGAAAGGTGACGTAAGTGATTGGCGAGTAGTTTTTTCTTTTTCTTTCCTTTATCAGTAGGTAACCTTTATCATTGTTGTTGCCAAATTAAGTTAATCTAAGGGTTAAGTCATGGCAGGAGAGCTCGGACACGTGTTATGCTCCTCCTGTGCTATGTGGGAAGTCAGGGACGCTTCCAGTGTCCCTGACGACTCCATGTGCGGGAAGTATACCCACCTGCAGCACCTGACAAACCACATTGCAGCACTGGAACTGCGGGTGGTTTTACTCTGGAGCATCCGCGATGCTGAAGCTGTCGTGAATAGGACATTTAGTGAGTTGGCCACACCGCAGGTAAAGGGTACACAGCCGGTAAAGGGTACACAGCCAGATAGTAAATGGGTGACCAACAGGAAGAGCAGTGGAAGGAAGATAGTGCAGGGGTCCCCTGCGGTCATCCCCTTGCAAAACAGATACACTGCTTTGGGTACTGTTGAGGGGATGACTCATCAGGGGAGAGCAGCAGCAGCCACGTTTATGGCACCGTGGGTGGCTCTGCTGCACAGGAGGGCAGGAAAAAGAGTGGGAGAGCTATAGTGGTAGGGGATTCTATTGTAAGGGGAATAGATAGGCGTTTCTGCGGCCACAACCGAGACTCCAGGATGGTATGTTGCCTCCCTGGTGCAAGGGTCAAGGATGTCTCGGAATCAGGACCGGAACCAATGTCCTAGGGGGAGTGTTTGCTCGTGCTGTTGGGGAGGGGTTAAATTAATATGGCAGGCGGTTGGGAACCTATGCAGGGAGACAGAGGGAAGTAAAGTAGGGGCAGAAGCAAAAGATAGAAAGAAGAAAAGTAAAAGTGGAGCGCAGAGAAACCCAAGGCAAAAATCAAAAAGGGCCACATTGCAGCAAAATTCTAAAAGGGCAAAGTGTGTTAAAAAGACAAGCCTGAAGGCTCTGTGCCTCAATGCGAGGAGTATTCGTAATAAGGTGGACAAATTAACTGCACAGGCAGCAATTAATGAATATGATATAATTGGCATCACGGAGACATGGCTCCAGGGTGACCAAGGCTGGGAACTCAACATCCAGGGGTATTCAACATTTAGGAAGGATGGACAGAAAGGAAAAGGAGGTGGGGTGGCGTTGCTGGCTAAAGAAGAAATTAATGCAATAGTAAGGAAGGACATTAGCCTGGATGATGTGGAATCTGTATGGTGGAGCTGCAGAATACCAAAGGGCAGAAAACAATTGCGGTAGTCGTGTACAGACCACCAAACAGTAGTAGTGAGGTTGGGGACAGCATCAAACAAGAAATTAGGGATGCGTGCAATAAAGATACAGCAGTTATCATGGGCGACTTTAATCTACATATAGATTGGGCTAACCAAACTGATAGCAATACGATGAAAGAGGATTTCCTGGAGTGGTTTTCTGGACCACTATGTCGAGGAACCAACTAGAGGGCTGGCCATCCTCGACTGGGTGACGTGTAATGAGAAAGGACTAATTATCAATCTTGTTATGCGAGGCCCCTTGGGAAAGAGTGGCCATAATATGCTAGAATTCTTTATTAAAATGGAGAGTGACACAGTTAATTCAGAGACTAGGGTCCTGAACTTAAGGAAAGGTAACTTCGATGGTATGAGACTTGAACTGGCTAGAATAGACTGGCGAATGATACTTAATGGGTTGACGGTGAATGGGCAATGGCAAACATTTAAAGATCACATGAATGAACTTCAACAATTGTACATCCCTGTCTGGAGTAAAAATAAAACGGGGAAGATGGCTCAACTGTGGTTAACAAGGGAAATTAAGGATAGTGTTAAATCCAAGGAAGAGGCATATAAATTGGTCAGAAAAAGCAGCAAACCTGAGGACTGGGAGAAATTTAGAATTCAGCAGAGGAGGACAATGGGTTTAATTAAGAGGGGGAAAATAGAGTACGAGAGGAAGTTTGCTGGGAACATAAAAACTGACTGCAAAAGCTTCTATGGATATGTGAAGAGAAAAAGATTAGTGAAGACAAACGTAGGTCCCTTGCAGTCAGATTCAGGTGAATTTATAATGGGGAACAAAGAAATGGCGGACCAGTTGAACAAATAGTTTGGTTCTGTCTTCACGAAGGAAGACACAAATAACCTTCCGGAAATACGAGGGGACCGAGGGTCTAGTGAGAAGGAGGAACTGAAAGAAATCCTTATTAGGCGGGAAATTGTGTTAAGGAAATTGATGGGATTGAAGGCTGATAAATCCCCGAGGCCTGATAGTCTGCATCCCAGAGTACTTAAAGAAGTGGCCCTAGAAATAGTGGATGCATTGGTGATCATTTTCCAACAGTCTATCGACTCTGGATCAGTTCCTATGGACTGGAGGGTAGCTAACGTAACACTATTTTTTTTTTTTAAAAAGGAGCGAGAGAGAAAACGGGTAATTATAGACCGGTTAGCCTGACATCAGTAGTGGGGAAATGTTGGAATCAATTCGTAAAGATGAAATAACAGCACATTTGGAAAGCAGTGACAGGATCGGTCCAAGTCAGCATGGATTTATGAAGGGGAAATCATGCTTGACAATTCTTCTGGAATTTTTTGAGGATGTAACTAGTAGAGTGGACAAGGGGAAAACCAGTGAATGTGGTGTATTTGAACTTTCAAAAGGCTTTTGACAAGGTCCCACACAAGAGATTGGTGTGCAAAATTGAAGCACATGGTATTGGGGGTAATGTACTGACATGGATAGAGAACTGGTTGGCAGACAGCAAGCAGAGAGTCGGGATAAACGGGTCCTTTTCAGAATGGCAGGCAGTGACTAGTGGGGTGCCGCAGGGTCAGTGCTGGGACTCCAGCTATTTACAATATACATTAATGATTTGGATGAAGGAATTGAGTGTAATATCTCCAAGTTTGCAGATAACACTAAACTGGGTGGCGGTGTGAGCTGTGAGGAGGACGCTGATAGGCTGCAGGGTGACTTGGATCGGTTAGGTGAGTGGGCAAACGCATGGCAGATACAGTATAATGTGGATAAATGTGAGGTTATCCACTTTGGGGGCAAAAACACGAAGGCAGATTATCTGAATGGCGGCAGATTAGGAAAAGGGGAGGTGCAACGAGACCTGGGTGTCATGGTACATCAGTCATTGAAAGTTGGCATGCAGGTACAGCAGGCGGTGAAGGCAGCAAATAGTATGGTGGCCTTCATAGCTAGGGTTTTTTTTTGAGTATAGGAGCAGGGAGGTCTTACTGCAGTTGTACAGGGCCTTGGTGAGGCCCCACCTGGAATAGTGTGTTCAGTTTTGGTCTCCAAACGTTCTTGCTATTGAGGGAGTGCAGCGAAGGTTCACCAGACTGATTCCTGGGATGGCTGGACTAACATGAGGAGAGACTGGATCGACTGGTGACCTTTATTCACTGGAGTTTAGAAGGATGAGAGGGGATCTGATAGAAACATATAAAATTCTGACAGGACTGGACAGGTTAGATGCAGGAAGAATGTTCCCGATGTTGGGGAAGTCCAGAACTAGGGGACACAATCTAAGGATAAGGGGTAAGCCATTTAGGACTGAGATGAGGAGAAACTTCTTCACTCAGAGTTGTCAACCTGTGGAATTCTCTACCGCAGAGTTGTTGATGCCAGTTCGTTGGATATATTCAAGAGGGAGTTAGATATGGCCCTTACGGCTAAAGGGATCAAGGGGTATGGAGAGAAAGCAGGAAAGAGGTACTGAGGTGAATGATCAGCCATGATCTTATTGAATGGTGGTGCAGGCTCGAAGGGCCGAATGGCCTACTCCTGCACCCATTTTCTATATTTCTATTTACTCCTTTTACCAATATTACAGTGCAAAATGTGCAAGTGGACGCTGCCTTCCAAAACTGGACGCTTTGCCGCCCATTACGCCTTTAAATGGGTGAGGTGTCAACCAATTTCTAGGCCATGGTCTCGAGCATTGACTGCAACTAGCGCACCTATTTTTCCAAGACCTATTTTTTCAAGGAACTCTGAACTATAAGAATTAATTAATTAATTACATCAAATTTGGTGAAAAATCGGGGAGAAAAACATCAAATCTGAGTTGATAATTTATTTTTTTCTCTTTTTTTTTTGTTGCCATGTACTACTTCTCAATGGAGAGGATAAACAACTTGTTCCCAGATCTCTATCAGTACTGCTCTTCAGCAAACCACTGCAGTGTACGCAAGTAACCGGGGTGACTCACTTTCCCATATTACTGTAACTTAATTGTGGGGAAGTACCTATCCTTTACTTGGCAACAGCCATCTCTCCTTTCTGATACAGCGCAATACTAAATTTGGCCAATTCAACAATTAGATGTTGCAAATACTCTGCTTGGCCTTTTTAAAAAGAACATTGCATTTGATGAGGTGTAGTACATTTGCAAAGTTGGTTAAAATTTGATGATGCATTTTTAACATGTTGAGATGACTGAACACCAAGGCATAAATGCTTCCCATCCCTCTCCCAACCACCCACCCCACTTCAATCCAACAGAGCAAGTAAATGGAGGGCAGTCATTTTAAATGCTCCAATTAGAATTTAGGTAGCACTGTCTATAGGGCAATCAAAAGAAGAACAATGCTTCATGTTTGAAATGGATGGATATGCACCTGCCTTTTCTGTGTACAGATGTAAACTGGCATGCTGTGTATTTCCAGCAAAAGTCATTTTTATTTCAAACTTCAGCTTTTTTTTTTTTCCCAGGTTGACGTCTGTGTGTATCAATAATAAAAATGATGTGGATAGACTAGAGCAGTAAGCCAGTCAATACAATTTACAATGGGCTCAAGTTTCGGCCTGAGTTGCTCCTATTTTTTTGAAGCAACTAGTTTAGAATGGAGCATCTTAGAAATTGCAATTCTCGGCATTTAGTTTGCTCCAGTTCGAGTGAATTAGAATGGATTCATTTTAGAACAGATTTTTTTTTAAAGGGGGCGTGTCCAGCCACTTATACCTGTTTTGCAAGTTTAGGCAGCGAAAACTTACTCCAAACTAACTTCGAATGGAGTAAGTGTAGATTTTTGGACGCTCAGAAAAACCTTGCCTACACTTCTAAATCAGGCGTAGGGATCGAGAGTTTTGGGGGGGGGGGGGTGAGAAGGGGGGTTTACAAACATTAAACACTTCACTTTTGCAAATAAAGAGCCATCAATAATAAATGATAAATAAATCAATAAATCAATCCAAAAAAATTAATTTAAAAATCACTCAATAAATAAGGAATTATTCCTACTCACCTACTGCAGCACCGGGGAAGAGAGTGGGGGGGGGGGGGGGAAGAGAGTGGGGGGGGGGGGAAAGAGAGTGGGGGAGGGGGAAGAGAGTGGGGGGGAAAAGAGAGTGGGGGGGGGGAGAGAGAGTGGGGGGGGGGAAGAGAGTGGGGGGGGGGAAAGAGAGTGGGGGGGGGGAAAGAGAGTGGGGGGGGGGAAAGAGAGTGGGGGGGGGGAAAGAGAGTGGGGGGGGGAAAGAGAGTGGGGGGGGGAAAAGAGAGTGGGGGGGGGGGAAAGAGAGTGGGGGGGGAAAGAGAGTGGGGGGGGAAAGAGAGTGGGGGGGGGAAAGAGAGTGGGGGGGGAAAGAGAGTGGGGGGGGAAAGAGAGTGGGGGGGGAAAGAGAGTGGGGGGGGAAAGAGAGTGGGGGGGGAAAGAGAGTGGGGGGGGAAAGAGAGTGGGGGGGGGGAAAGAGAGTGGGGGGGGGGGAAAGAGAGTGGGGGGGGGGAAAGAGAGTGGGGGGGGGGAAAGAGAGTGGGGGGGGGGAAAAGAGAGTGGGGGGGGGAAAAGAGAGTGGGGGGGGGAAAGAGAGTGGGGGGGGAAAGAGAGTGGGGGGGGAAAGAGAGTGGGGGGGGGAAAGAGAGTGGGGGGGGGGAAAGAGAGTGGGGGGGGGGAAAGAGAGTGGGGGGGGGGGAAAGAGAGTGGGGGGGGGAAAGAGAGTGGGGGGGGGAAAGAGAGTGGGGGGGGGAAAGAGAGTGGGGGGGGGGAAAGAGAGTGGGGGGGGGAAAGAGAGTGGGGGGGGGAAAGAGAGTGGGGGGGGGAAAGAGAGTGGGGGGGAAAGAGAGTGGGGGGGGGAAAGAGAGTGGGGGGGGAGAGTGGGGGGGGGGGGAAGAGAGTGGGGGGGGGAGAGAGAGTAGGGGGGGGAAAGAGAGTAGGGGGGGAAAGAGAGTGGGGGGGGAAAGAGAATGGGGGGGGAAAGAGAATGGGGGGGAAGAGAGTGGGGGGAAAGAGAATGGGGGGGGAAAGAGAATGGGGGGGGGAAGAGAATGGGGGGGAAGAGAGTGGGGGGGGAAGAGAGTGGGGGGGAAAGAGAGTGGGGGGGAAAGAGAGTGGGGGGGAAAGAGAGTGGGGGGGGAAGAGAGTGGGGGGGGAAGGTGAGTGGGGGAGAAAAAGAGTGGGGGGAGAAAAAGAGTGGGGGGGGGGGAGAAAAAAAGATGATGAATGGGGGCGGGCGGAGATGGACAGGAGGGGGGGGGGGGCTGAACAGGCCTTGGCGAGGACTTCGGGCATGGCCCGCACGCAGCGGCTGCCGCCAACTCTTCGGGCGGGGCTCACCCCTAGCAAAATGCCGGGCGGGCAGGCCCTGCCAACGACGAGGTGAGCTGTGTCAGGCCACTCGGCCGGGGACAGGGACAATGTCTCTTCGGCCAGGGATAAGGTCGTCACCCAGAGTCAGGACGCGTTGGGAGGGCCGGGAGCAACTGCGCATGCGGGCAGCTGCCAGCACTGCTTTTGGAGCAGGGCTGTAGCTCCACCCCCAGCAGCTCCTGCTGCGCGGCGCAGGGCTGGAAATGGGCCTACAGATATCGGAGAATCGCGAGGTAAGTATTCGGCGTAATTTTTGTTCTATAGATTAGGCGAGCCTCTCCGATGTGCGCCGCTCTAGCGGGAGTCCAAAACTTGAGCCTTATAAAACTACTGCAGAGTTCTCCAATGGATGGGCATGGTACTAAGCGATGCACATCAGTAGTTTCATTCCAGGATTGATCCATGATCCCCGCTGAATCTGTTGATCTTAAACATGGTGGTAGTAGAGGTGCAACAATTGACCTCAGTGCCTTCAGGAGGTTGGTAGCTGGTAGAGCTCCACCTCCAGTTTCTCAGTGAAGATATTCTTCCTCCTTCCTTCCCTCAGTCTCAGGTGATTACAATCTCCATCTCAACTCTCCTTCCCCCATCTCCTCTGATTTCACTACCCTCTTGTCCTCCCTTAACCTCTCCCAATAATACTCACATGGCCAGCCTCCCATCTTCCACTCTCCATAAACTTCAGCTCATCCAAAACTCTTGTTGCCTGTATCGTTTCCTGTACCAAGTCCCACTCGGCATCACTCCTCTGCTTGCTCATCCCCAATGCCTCAAATTTAAAATTCTCATCCTTGTGTTTATATCTTTCCATGACCTCACCCTCTGTAACCTTCTCTAGCCCTACGACCCTCTCAGAACGTTTGCGTTCCTCCAATTCTGGTCGCTTGTGCATCCCCCACTCCCTTCAGCTCACCACTGTAGGCATTCCTTCAGCCATCTGGGCCCGACGCTCCGAATTCCCTCTCAGTGAAGCACCTTGTTTTCTATGTTAAGGGCGCTATATTTATTGTTATTGTTTTACTTATTGTTAACCCAGATAGCAATGAAATCACTCCAGTTGTACTGCGGATTCCATATCATCCTGTATGTTTTTTGGATCAATTTTATGCCAAATGTGTAGTTTGACTGGTATATTAGTCGATGGGTTTTCTGGTTTCATGTTTCAACTGGACGCTGGAAAACTTGTCAATATTTTGAGCAGTAAATTAATATCAATTGTTTTGATATCTTAAAAGTCAACAAAAGATGTAAACAAGCTAGAACACTAATTGCCCCCGATTTTATTGATCTGATTAAAACTGATTGACAAGAGAAAGTAAAAAGCAAAGAAATAAAGCCCATGACAGTAAGCCTTTTATCTTTCTCAATGGAAATTTGTTTAAAATTTCAAAAACACTGATTTACTGTCACAGCTACATTACTGCTGACTGATTGTGATCCCAAGAGTCAAAATGTAGAGAATCCTGAGGAACAATTGTTCTCAGTTCAGATTCAGAATAGCTCTGGTAAATAATCTGAAAAGTGAATTAAATTCCTATTGAACTTTAAGTCTTGCAAATACAATGATATGTAAATCCAAGTCATAGGTACCCTCTCCCTTAGCACTACAGCATTTAACACAGTTATGTGCCCCTCAGGTTAAACATGGCAAACATTCGGGAGAGAGCATCAGAGAGCTGCCAGAAAATTGTGGGTTCGTTGCCATAAGACTGAGGAAGCGCTGCACAGTCGGAGGTCGGAATGATGTTTTTGTGACTGGAAGGATGTTTCCAGTAGGGTTCCGCAGGGCTCAGTACCGGGTCCCTTGCTTTTTGTGGTATATATCAATGATCTAGATTTGAATATAGAGGATATGATTAAGAAGATGGAAAGGACAATATTATTAACCACATATCCAATTTTAAAGAGGATAGACATGGACTGCAGGAGGATATCAATCTATTGGTCAGGTGGGCAGAACAGTGGTAAATGGAATTTAATTCGGAGAAGTGTGAGGTAATGCACTTAGGGAGGGCTAATAAGGAAAGGGTATACACATTAAATGGTAGGCCACTGAGAAGTGTAGATGAACAAAGGGACCTTGGAGTGCTTGTCCACAGATCCCCAAATGTAGCAGGCCAGGTGGTTAAGAAGGCATATGGAACGCTTGCATTTATTGGCCAAGGCATAGAATTCAAGAGCAGGGAGGTTATGCTTAAATTGTATAATACACTGGTTAGACCACAGCTGGAATACTGCGTGCAGTTCTGGTCGCTGTATGTCGCCGGTTCACAGTCTGCGAACACCAACGGAGCAGGCCGGGGTGCGGAAGGAAGAGTGTGGCGGCATACCAATCCAGGGAGCAGCACGTGTTGGAGCAGGAGAGCAACGGCAGTGAAAAGGGACGTCATCAAGGTCCAGGTGGGTGATTGCAGCGTGGGCAGGTACAACAGGAGCGGCGAGGTCGGGGCGAAGGAGCGGCGAGAGATTGTAGAGAGACGTGATCGGGGCCCAGAAGATGCGAGGGCCCAGGGGCAGCACGGGTCAGTCCACACTGCAATATGTGTGCGCACCAGGCCCGTGCAGCAGAGCTGGTCTCCAGTCGTCTTGGTTAATCCTTGCTACTGGGCCAAGACCTAGCTCTGTCAAGCCCGTGTGGTGGCTGGTGTGCAACGGCCACCACACGTTAAAAAAATCCTCGCACAGGCATCTTCCGCCCTTCAAGATTTAGTTCAGGACCTGGAATTTTAGTTCCTTCATTGAAACACCTGTGAACTTTTTGACGTGGAAGCAAGTCATCCTCGATTCGAGGGACTGCCTATGATGATGATGATAGGAAGGATGTGATTGCACTGGAGAGGGTGCAGAGGAGATTTACGAGGGTGCTGCCTGGAATGGAGAATCTTAGCTATGAGGACAGATTGGATAGGCTGGGTTTGATCTCCTTGGAATAGAGGAGGCTGAGGGGAGACCTCATTGAGGTGTGTAAAATTTTGAGGGGTCTGGATATAGTGGCTAGCAAGGGCCTATTTCCCTTGGTGGAGGGGTTAATTATGAAGCGGCATAGGTTTAGGGTGGTTGGTGGAAGGTTTAGAGGGGATTTGAGGGGAAGCTTCTTCACGCACAGGGTTGTGGGGGTCTGGAACTCACTGCCTGGAAGGGTAGTGGATGCAGAAACCCTCACCACATTTAAAAGGTGCTTGGATGGGCACTTGAAGTGCCGTGACCTGCAGGTTACGGACCTAGAGCTGGTAAGTGGGATTAGACTGGATAACCTCGTTGTCTGGCGCAGTTACGGTGATAAGTACTTTAGGGAATCTAATGCGGCCAGAGTGATCTCCTGGACTAGTTTCGATTACCTGGATGGGTCGGAGATTTTTTTTCCCCTATTGGCCTGGGTTTTTGTCTATTTTTGCTTCTCCTAGGAGATCGCATGGCTCCGGATGGGGTGGAGTGTAGGGTGCTGTGATGCGTGGCGGACTGGTTGGGCCGGATGCTCTTTACCTTTCTGCCATTGTTCATAGGTTATTTATATGTAACCTTCAGGGCTGCCGACCGAGGGCTGTGTGGCTCTTTTTCGGCCGACGCGGGCACAATGGGCCGAAATGGCCGCCTCTGCGTTGTAAATTTTTGTGTTTCTATCTAAATGACTCCACCTTACCCTGTAACCAAACTCATCGCACTCAGATTAGAATAGTTGGTAATCAAATATGAACTAAAATAGCAGGTACACAGGAAAGCAAATGTCAGCTGAATCTGAAATATTAGACCATACCACTGTAACTCAACATCAGGGATTAAGTAAAATTCACATTAAATAATCAGAACTGGCCCTCCTGTTTATTGCATTAATACGCTATGGCTTCGAACCAACCTATTGTTCTAGATACAATGCATATTTACTCTCTGCAACACTGGAAAATGAGATGTGCCAACAAACGCGTGGAGGGAATTGAAACCTTGTATGAACACTGAAATAAAATGGCTAGTCTTTTGGGATATAAACTCTGAATAAGTTAAGCAACATAAAATAAAGTACTGCCAACAGGAAACATGCCTAAGAACTTCCAGAAGCTGAACCCTGGGCACACAAAGGAAAGACTAAAAAAAACTATTAACATACAAAATGATTCACTCCATAAAATTAAAAGGGTTGCAATTAACATCCATAGCATTGCATCCTTCAGGCACCAGAAATGTCATCTCGATGTCAAAGCTCAAGGAGTTAAGTCCGTAGGCCAAATAAATCACGACTGTCTCAAATAAACGACTTATCTATTAAGGTACCACTCAAACATCCGCTTAACTAAATGTGAACAAATCAAAATTAGCAAAAAAAGTACTAATGAAGAACGAGTAACCAGTAGAAAACACAGCAATCAAATCTCAAATGTTTTTTCTCCCCCAAAGCAATCATCCACAAACTGGCAAGTACCACAAAACTAATTCTTCCCAAATTCTGTCAATGGCCAGATTGTTACCTGCGCCAGACAAATGCACACATCTATTAATATATTAAAAATCTTGCATCGGTACACACTTCTCCAACTTTTTCCATTATGCATGTCTTTTTCCACATTTGGTGGAGTCCCAATAAATTGCTAATTTATTAGCCAAGATATTTTAAGTTTGGATCAGTACTTGTTTATCTAGATTCAGTTGTGTATTGATGCATAAAAATCATAACAGGATTTTGTATTAGTGGAACATTAACTCCTGATGTTAAATTGTTGTATGGCAATGGGTTTGTCCACAATGTTGGTTTCTATTAATTCAAATTTCCTTACTCCTTTTTTCAAAATTTCTGTATGAAACATTTGCACTGGAAAATCTTAAAACAAACAAAAACAGTGTCTATTCCAAAGTCATTCACTAGTTTATATCGATTGCTGCAGCTCCATTGACTTTGTTATAATTATGGTAATTACGGTGATGTACATTTTGCTGTGCCCTCACTACTCTGCTATTACAGTAAGTAGTAAACAATGTGTAGTGCACCATGATCTGATGAGTTTCTGAATGCAAAATCTAACATTCACCACCACTTTTAAGGTCTTATGACAGCAACAACAATAACCTATATTTATATAGCACCTTTATCAAGGTGAAATATATCAAGATGCTTCACAGGAGTATGAGATAATACTCGTCGAGGAGCGGCGAGGTCGGAGTCGAGGAGCGGCGAGGTCGGAGTCGAGGAGCGGCGAGGTCGGAGTCGAGGAGCCCAGCATATAACAACAGTGGGGTCGGGGCCCAGGGAAGGTGCAGAACGGGTCAGCCCACACTGCGATCTATGGACAGTAGGAGTATGTATGCGTACTAGGTCCGTGCAGCAGAGCTTAGTCTCAAATCATCTTGGTTAACCCTTGCCACTGGACCGACCTTGCTCTGTCAAGCCTGCGTGGTGGCTGGTGTTCAACGGTCACTCCACATTAAAAATAATTCACGCACAGACATCTTCCACCCTTCAGGATGTAGTTCGAGACCTGGAATGTCAGGCCCCTCATTGAAACACCTGTGAACTCAAGCCTTTTTGGTGTGGAAGCGGGTCCTCCTCGACACAAGGGACGGCCTAATACTATGAGATAAAAGTTGACACCAAGTTGCACAAGTAGAAATTAGTGCAGGTGACCAAAAGCTTGGTTAAAGAGGTATGTTTTAAGGTGCGTCTTGAAGGAGGAAAGATAGGTAGAGAGGCGGAAAGATTTAGGCAGGAAATTCCAGAGCTTGGGGCCTAGGCAACAGAAGGAACGGCTACCAATAGTTGAACGATTATAATCAGGGATGCTCAAGAGGGCAGAATTAGGGGAGCGCAGACATCTCGGGGGGGTTATGGGACTGGAGGAGATTACAGAGATAGGGAGGGGCGAGGCCATGAGGGATTTGAAAATAAGGATAGCGTGATTAATGATCCTTTCTGCTTATACAACTCTTAGGATGACACTCCTTTACCCAACGGGCCTGCATGGGCTCGACAGGCTGAACTCCTTCTGTGCTGTAACCATTCTATGATTACACATCACTCTATACCATACATTGAAGTTCAGATGCCACGATATTACAAGAATACTGAACAGTTCTGAAAACCCGGCACTTGTGATCTGTCAAAATGACATTTCGCTCGCAACCCCGGGAGAAGGGCCTTCGCGGGTGGATAGTTGGGCTATTTGCCCAACTCTTACCCAGCAAATATCCTTCACACTCTTAACGCCTGGTAAAAGCAGATGCAAGGTCTGCTTTTACTAGCGTAAGAGTTTTAATAAGTGTTTTTTTTTAATTTAGGTTTGTGTTTTATTGGATATTAGGGGTATTCTCATTGATAGTAATGGGAGCTCGGAGTTCCCATTACCATGAATGAGAATACTATATTGGTGGTCCAGGCCCCCGTGATCCCAGGATGCGCATAGGCTCTTGGAATACGTGGGCCTCTGCGTTATATTGCGCATCTAGGCCTCGGAGCGCAAGTGTTCATTCCTCCGGAACCCCCAGGTACTTTCGTTAAAAAAAATTTGGTCGGAGACATCCGCCTGCGGGAGACCTCCGACTGCAATTTTTGGCCCAATTTCTCTGCTACAGCCTCTTTCCTTACTCAAACTAGGGTGCAGTTCCAAAGCCACTGCCACTCTGTTACCGTGCTCAAGTGGCCCGTCTCCATGTGACAGTCAATACATTATCAGCAGGCTATTTAACTGTGGAGGGTGTCACATCCAAGCCTTAAACTACCCTCACCTGACACATGCACAGTAAGAGTCAAAGGATAACAAAACAGACATCCAAGTGAAAGGTAGGGAAATGTGATTAAAGTAGATAGCTCTAGTTGAAGTGTGAGCACTAGAACAGGCACAATGGGCTGAATGGCCTCTTTCTAGCTTGTAATTTCTATGATTCTATTTTCTCTTTCCTGGTCTGGTGCCAACTGAAGTGACCACTGCCATCCTGGCTGAAATCAGCTAACTGAACACTAACCTTCCTACTCTTCAACTCAGTACCACACTAAAAGTGACTTTTCACACCGAGCTATTGGGTGACTTCACCTGGCTGAGCCATTGGGTTGGATTTTCCTCTTTGGTGAGTTCAAGGCTGGACTTCCACCTGCCACGTTGAACCTGCCATGACCGAGCCACATTTACCTGGGTTTAGGCTAATTAAAAATGCAGGCCAGTCTCGCAGCAGGATCCCCACCACACCGAGGGAGCCTATCACGGGTAGGCAGCAACATTCAGTGATGCTGCAGCACGACTACCTGCGGCACCAATAGAAGACCCGCTGCTAAAGGGGGCAGAAGAGCTTCTAAGATTTTCCCAAAATATAAACTGAAGACAGTTTCCCTCACAGGCCCTCCAGGAAGAGGTCAGGGATCTTAAGAAAGGTCGAGGTGCCCACTGGTAGTCTCTCTCGCTCCAACTGTGCTCATAGTGGATGTCTCACTGCTGCCCCTGGATTTATCACTACCCATCTTCTGGGCGGCCCCCAGAGTGAGCAATATTTGAGACAGCACGAAGGGAAGTTGGCTGGTCTCCTCCCTCCTCCCCATGGAAGTTCACAGCAGTGCTTAGAGGGGTGGGGATCCAGAGGTGGGCTTCCCTGCCCCTTCCCTTCATTTTCAACTGCTAGTCTGCCTGTATCGCAAAAGAAAATCCAGTCTATCATATTACTTCAAGCATATTGTGAAAAATAAAACCACCATTTTATACTCTGTGGGGTGGAAAGTCAGTTTGAGCTTAATTAGGGCACAGAATGCCAGTACTCGCAGTTCCGACCCTTTCCAGAGACGTTAAGCCATTGAATTTCTACCCCTGTAGATCCAAGCAGCATTCAAAATATTTACCAGAAACCAATGCCTTCCGTCGTTTACATCTGCCCACGCTTTTAATCAGCCAAAAAACAAAAACATGAATACATCCCTCTGACGCCTTTTCACTTTGCAACTGTTTTGTCTACATTCAGCTTGCATTAAAGTGTAATGGCATGCCAAAAATTTAAGCAGAAAACCTCTAGGTCAATGAAACCTTACTGGAGAAAACTCACGCATTTAACTGCCCAGATAGTGACGCGAGTCTCTGCTTAGAGAATGATAAGCTAGCAATTTGCCTTCACCTTTAACACATTTCAACAGTCACACCATGTTCCCATGTAAACAAATAAATGATCTGCAGATACTGCAAATCTTTAAGAATGAAATCAGCAAATTAGTCCAGTGAAACAGTAGATGTATTGAGAGAAGAAAGTGTGAAATAAGGAATCATTTTCTCGGATTTTATATCTTGTAATTACACAAAAAGCCTGCTGCAGTAATCATTTTAAGCATCACGCGGAGTTGACTTGCATTTGTAAAAATGTGCAGCTGTAGGTCAAATACATTGTAAAATCAATTCTGCATTCATCCAAAATTGGATTGAGAAGGACTTCCAGTTATGGTCAAATACCCAGGACCCCGCTGTTCATCTTTGCAGATACCACAGATTTGTGCAGGAAAGCAGGATGTTCTGACAAGATGAATGCCACTTAGCAACTAGGCATGACATTGAACATTGAGAACTGTAACTTTAACTATACAGTTCCCAATATAGCAGTTACTCTTAAATAATAACTGCAGTTAGAAGATTTTACTATGTTAAAGGCATTATATAAATGCAAATTGTTGTTGTTGTACTGGTTGACCAAACATTGAAATTGTTGCCAAAGCAATTAGGAAATTAGGTTATAATGACATTGTAAAGCATTGGTGAAAACTCACTTGAATACTAATTCCAATGTTTGTCATTATACTTGGGAAAAGACAGAGGCACTGTAATGATCCAAAGATGGACGTCAAGAATGGAACTAGATCGTAAATCAATGAGCTGTGAAGAGTAATTAAAGAAGCTAAAATCGCATGTCACCGGGAAAAAAGTATGGCCAAGGGACAGAGGAAAATATGATGCAAATTTTCAAAATCATGAAGGATTTCTCCTTCCCCCTCCCCATCAGCCAGGTGTCTGACGTCATGTTTAAGTGGCTCCAAATCCAGCCACTGAAAAATCAAGAGAAGCAGAATTTCCATTTGCCTGTGGAAACTCTCACCACAGGGACACTCCCACTAATGCAAGACCAGCAAATGTAGAACTAAAATTTAGGGATCTCCAAGAGTCTGCAAGAGATGGCTAAAATGGTGCAGTTTATCAACACAAAGCACTGGTACGATTCTCGCTGCCAGATCTGTTCTATCCACGAGGATATTGCTTTATAGGATTACTTGGAACTAAATGGGAAGAATCTCACCCCAGTGACACATCTTTCTATCCTGATCCCATCAATAAGCCAGGCTGGCTGAGCAAACATCAACACATTCCTGGATCACTCCTTACTTAGCCAGATATCTGATTATTGAGTCCGAAGGAAATAAGTGAAAGTCCCCTATGCATCCTAAATCCTAAGAATTATGCCCTCACCTCTGCAATCCAGGTCTGACTACATCACAGAATGAAGTGATAAACGGCAGCTCTCTTAAACTGTTGCAGATTACTCAACCGTGAACATGTCAACATAAGCGCGAATAGTTCCAAGGTGGGATTTTGCTCTGCACCTGCCAAACAACTTCAGCCAGCAACAAATACATCTTTCATTGACTATTTTTAAAAAAAAGTTAAGATGGCCTCCTGTACTTTCCTGGAGCAATGCAGGGGAAACTTAATGCTACATGTAATCTGACCTGGAGTTACAGGTGCTGACACTGGTTGCAGAAAATGGAAACTATCCATTGCCTAGGCTAACATCCCTCATTTTGATGAGCAAAACGTTTCTAACTTTCTGTAAAATTGAAGTGAATTACTGATTACACCAAACAAGTATCACCAGTGTCATGTATTCAAGGAATCACACAATTGCTTAGAAATGACCATTTACGATATTAGCACAGAAAGGCTTTGTATGACATTCCTCTGTCCACGATTTTAACAGGAGCTTTAACTCATTTATTTTAAATGAGCTATCGCAATTAAAATGTCATACGCACCTATTAAGTACTCATACATTAAAATTGCAAGCAGTAACTTTTAGGCTTATAACTCCTCATTGATCTATTTTTTTTAAATGGAGAAATATTTGCAACATAAAATGAGATATAAAATTATTGTTTTAGACGAATAGGTCAAAGTTTATGGAGGTTTCAAAGATTAAACTGTTAGGAACTAGTCTGCTGGCCATCTTTCTTGGACTGACACCTACATCACAAAATTTGTAATGCAAAGGTTGATTGTCTTTTAACTGGCTCTGAATATTAGGAGACATCACTGAAAACTAATTATTCAAAATGGCCAGATTAATTATGCAAAAAAAGGTATTCCTATAAACGCAGTTAAATAAATACAATACTTGACTTTAGAAAGAGCTTCATCAAATTAAAATATTTCAAATACTCATGCAGTGAATTATTTTTGGAGTGCGGCAACTTATGCTGGCAGACGCAGCAACTTGTCTGCATCAGCAATGTCCTACAAACAGCAATGAGATGAATGACTAGTTAATCTGTTACTGACTGAGGCAGGAATGTTGGCTGGGACAGTTAACATGGAATGTATTCATCCAGTGCTGCATACAGATAATGATATGTTACCCAATCAATGGTGTATCATTTTCTTATATGTCATGTTCTAGCACTCCACTGGTTCAGTAAATAAATGCAATGCCCAGTGCGGTATTGAGCTATACAGATCAGAGAAGTCCCAGCTTTGATCCTGATCAAATGCAGAATTAGCAGATCTGAGTTGAGGTAGGTTTGGACACACTACTGTGAGTTCAGTATCCTTGGGCTAGGAAAACAAAAAATGACCCAGGATTCCAATGATCATTGCAAGAAAGTGTGTATGTGCGTAATGTGTGATGAGAGAGGATCAGGCTTGGCTGTGATGTATTCCACGATTCAATAACCCATCAACACTCACTGTCTAGGCTCACAGCAGTTGTTGTCTGGCTACTAAATGGTAAGAGTGCAATGATTCAGAAAAAGCAGCATGGGGACTTACCCTCATTCTGTCAGTCAATATATAATGACACTGATGCTGAACATGGAAAGAAATCTATAGCCTGCGCCATCCTATCTTCTAGCTAGTAGTCAATTACAACAGTGACTACACTTCAAAAGTACTTCAGTGGCTGTAAAGTGCTTTGGGATGTCCTGAACGGCGCTATATCTAAAGAAATTATCGGCATGGGAATTAGAAAAGATTTTTTTTTAAACGCAATAGCATCAGTAAAATTTTTATCTTCCCTATTCAGTTTCAGCTGGGTTTGAATTTAAACACAGGTCTACTAGAGCAAGTCCCATTAACTTAATAACACACCAGTGACATTGGAAGTTTGACCTGGCCAATAGACCCCTGCTTTCATCAGAGAATGTGTTTGAATGGTAGCATATCCTCACCACACTTTGCAACCACAAGCAGGAAGCTTCTTGTAGGCTTTTCACAACTATCTCCACGAAGGCCCTCCAGGTGTATAAAGAAGAATAAATGTACTTTTAGTTTCTATTATATTACATATGATATACAGCACACAAATAGGCTATTCGGTCCAACCAGCCTATGCTGGCAATTATGCTGCACTTGAGCCTCCTCCCAGCCTTCCTCGACTATCAGCAAAACCCTTTATTCCCTTCTCCCTCGTATGCTTGTCTAGCTTCCCTTTAAATGCATCTATACTATTCACCTCAACTACTCCATTTGGTAGCAAGTTCCACATTCTCACCACTCTCTGGATAAAGAAATTTCTTCTAAATTCCCTATTTGATTTCTTAGTGACTATCTTATATTGACGGCCTCTAGTTTTGCTCTTCCCCACGAGTAGAAACACTCTCTCGGTGTCTACTCTATCAAGTCCTTTCATAATTTTCAAGACCTCTATTAGGTCACTCCTCAGCCTTCTCTTTTCAAAAGAAAAAAGACCCAGCCTGTTCATCCCTTTCTGATAGGTATAACTTTGCAGTTCTGGTATCAAACTTGTAAATCTTTTTTTGCAACTTCTCAAGTGCCTCGATCTCCTTTTTATAATATGGCGACCAGAACTGCACACAGTACTCCAAGAGTGGTCTAACCAAGGTTTGATACAAGTTTAGTTGGTGCAAGTCATTGACTTCTTTCATAACATAAGAACGCAAGAAATAGGAAGAGTAGGCCATACGGCTCCTCGAGCTGCGCCGCCATTTAATACAATCATGGCTGATCCAATCATGGACTCAGGTCCACTTCTCTGCCCGCTCCCCATAACCCCTTAATCACTGACTATTTCTGCTGTTCTGAAGTTTCTCATTTTTAAAAATTTGTTCTTTGGGATTGGGCGTCGCTGGCAAGGCCAGGATTTATTGTCCATCCCTAACTGTTCTTGAGACGGTAAGCCACCTTCTTGAACTGCTACAATCCATTTCAGAGGGCAGTTAAGAATCAACCACATTGCTGTGGGGCTGGAGTCGCATGTCGATGCAGATTTCATTCCCTAAAAGGACATTAGTGAACCAGATGGGTTTTTATGACAATCCGGTAGTTTTATGATACTATATTCGCACTTTAAAAAAAATTCCAATTTATTTAATTAACTGAACTTAAATTCCCCAATTGCATTACCATACCCCTAATGTGTAAATTATTCCATTGTAAACTAATCTGAATAGTTATATTGCAAGGAAGAGTTGGGAATATTTTTCTTGCCCATCTTTGGGCATTTTCTCTTGCCTTGTTCACTCATTCATCTGTACAAAGCACTTTTAATGTCTATTCAACCATATCACAGCCAAGCCGAATCATGTCCTCATGAAACGTCCATACATGCATATTTGTAGCTGGGCTATTCGATGTCAATCAGGTGGGGGAACCCTGATTAATTTTCCCCTCCAAAACCATGTGGTCAATGTAGTGCCCTCATCACTCCCCTGGCTGAGATCAGCTTCTTGAGTGCAGACTAGGAATCGAGTCTGGAGGATCTGTCTGGCTCAGATACTCACTGCATGAAGTCAGCAAGCTATCAGGGAGCCGTGACCATACAAACATGCAAGAAAAATTAATTTAGTAAAGTTATGTGTCGAGTGCATCTGAGCATTTGGGGACATTCTCAGAAATGAGACAGTCTTGCGGTCAATTTCACAGTACTGCGCTCCACTGCACTCTATAAACAATTGCAAATCATAAAATCCTACAGCAGCTGCAAGCTGAACTATTTACAAGACAAGCAATGCTGCCATTTGCTGCCAAAACCAGTTTTCCTAGCACATTTCCAAATTTTTTTTGAGTCTTCCAGCACACCAACAGGAAAGCCAAGTTTTAACATTTACGTCCCAAGATTTCTTCCCCTGAAGTAGAAGTACTTATTTGTAAATGAATTATTGCAGTGTCAGTATATGATTATAATTTGCTCAATAAAAACAAATTTAAATTGTGTAAAATTGTCATTGGTCAAGCAATTATTCATGGAGTTTTGTAAAGCTCATGGTTTTAGTTACAGAGGCCAAAATACAGAGAATATAAATTAGATGAATAATTACAATACACTACTATTCCCATCTGAAGCTTTATTTTGTTTTAATACAAGTGTCATTTGTACAGTTCAACCTAGTACACAAATTATATCCATCCACAAGCTACTGGTAAAGCTGAGGAACAAAAGAATTTTCTTACAAATAATAGAAACTTAATATTGAATGAAGACTTTGTTTCAGGATCTGGTAGTAACCTGCCATTTCTGTACATGGCGACACAATCGGAGATATCACATGCAGGATTGTACTAATGACAGAAAGGCACAATCACATTACAAAATGGAAGCAGTGGTTGATGCTGAAAGCTTGACTCCAACATTGAGTATTTGGCACATGAATGTTACCCAAAATGAAAAGTCTTCAGCCATTTTTTGCAAACTTGGTACAAAAGTCCTTTACCATTACACAGCAATTAAAAATTGATGTTTTGCAGTTCTCTAGTTAAAAACATAGGCCCTCAAATTTTAGGTGATAATCCTTTTAAATAAATGGGAATCATATCTCCACTCAAATAGCAGAGAGAGAAATTTTGGACAAAGACATTAAGATTCCATACACTGGTATAATTTCAGGATCAGAGTTTCAAAATTTGGAACACAGCAATAATTCTAATACTTTCTTTTCCTTTTAATTGATGACTATTAGGAGGCACTACTGTAAGCTATTTATGCATCTCAAATAGGGATGAACAATGTGTACAAAGAAAGACTTACATTTATATAGCACCTTTCACGACCACTGGACATCCCAAAGCGCTTTACAGCCAATGAAGAACTTCTAGAGTGTCGTCACTGTTGTAATGTGGGAAGCGCGGCAGCCAATTTGTGCACAGCAAACCAACAGCAATGTGATAATGACAGTTACTCTGTTTTTGTTATGTTGATTGAGGGATAAATATTGGCCAGGACACCGGGGATAACTCCCCTGCTTTTCTTCGAAATAGTGCCCTGGAATTTTTTTACGTCCACCTGAGGGGGTAGACGGGGCCTTGGTTTAACGTCTCATCGGAAAGACGGCACCTCCGACAGCGCAGCACTCCCTCAGCATTGCACTGGAGTGTCAGCCTAGATTTATGTGCTCAAGTTCCTGAAGTGGGACTTGAACCCACAACCTTCTGAATCAGAGGCAAGTGTGCTACCCACTGAGTCATAGCTGACACTGAAGAATCAGCTTAAAAATCTACCTTGCTGTATGTAGGAAATAACAAACCATGGCACAAGTAAAGGCCATTCAGCCAGCCAAACCCACTCCTTTGACAGGCCAATTCCTGAGGGAATATTTGGAAAAATTTCTCCGGATCCCTAAAGTAACTGGGCAAAATTCCAGACTGTTTATTTATCCCTACAACTTCACTATTCAGTCCTGGCTGGTTGCTTTCCATAGATGACATTTCCTCGTTAACAGCAGCACATTTATTGCCTTCCATGGTGTATTTGGCTGTCTTTCTCCATACTTAGACCTATAATTTTCCATCCCACTCTTAAACAGATATTTATCCGACTCTTTCTAAATACTAAATAACTACTTAATTAGACAAAGTAAAAATCTAGTCTTTTCTTTAGTGTCCAGAGATTTCTAATTTGTAAAATCTTCAATTTCTATGTACAAAAGCACTGTGGTAGTAATGGGAGATACAAGAGCTGCAAATGTAATACAATAATGGTGGCAGCAGTTAAGATATTGGAAATGTGCCCACAGTGTATGTGAGACAGAGGATTTATTTTTGATATAATGGTGAGCTGATGCAATTGAAGCTGCATGCTCAAGCAAATGAGTGTTCTGAACTGCAACAGCACAGAAAGGAAGATAGCAATTTGCATTTATAAATATAAATACTTAATTAAATAATTTATATTTATACAGCGCCTTCATCATCCAAAACATCCAAAGGTGTTTCACAAGAGCATTAATACACAAACAGGAGTATGCACACTCAAATGTACATAACAAGTCTGCACAGGCAGTCTAATTACAGATGCCACTAATCCATCTTATTTGAGAACAATAGTTCAATATTTGAGATTTTTGTATGTTTAAAATGTATTAAGTAATTCATATGGTGTATTTATAAGCAAACAAACAACCTTTATCATTTTGAATCCATTAAAAAATACTGATTTGTTGAGGAAAGTATTTTTAACAATGCTTTTCATTGATTGTTAAAAACTTCAGAGAAATATAGAAATATACCATAGTTTTTAGCTGTAAAACACAAGTTTGATTGTATAACATCATAAAAGCAATCCTTTGAGGCCTACAACATGAAAATATTACAAGATTACATTTGTTTTTTCTGGCAGTGTTAGAGATAGGCTTCATGGGTTTCAGATTTTACACTTAGAGCCAAATGTATTTTTTCCCCTCCCATTTGCAACTGAAGTCGCTTCACACAACATAACATGCCCAGGGATGCCTAGTATTCATTCTGTGTCTTCACCCACCAGCATGATATGGCCGAGACAAGAAACTCGCTGTTCG
Source organism: Pristiophorus japonicus (assembly GCF_044704955.1). Classification (NCBI taxonomy): domain Eukaryota; kingdom Metazoa; phylum Chordata; class Chondrichthyes; family Pristiophoridae; genus Pristiophorus; species Pristiophorus japonicus. The sequence continues at coordinate 185,129,338 of NC_091986.1, forward strand.
AAGAGCATCAGTGAATTGAGACTTCTGCAATCATTTCCATCAAAGGAAAAATGGGAGATTTTAAATTAACACTTCAATCTTGTAGCATAAATTATAATTTTTTGCAACCGTGTAATCTTGAAATAAATAGCACTGATGCCATAGTGCTGGAAAGTAACAATTCTGCATTACCTGTAATATTCTTCCAATAATTTTAAGAAAAAACAAATAAGCATTTTTTTCTTGTAATTGTTTTACAGAAAATATCACTAAGTCTTTGAAGGGATGATATACTCAACTATCGCCTTAGGCCTTAGAGTTACAGGATGTAGGAACCAAATCTATTCTGATTCTTTTCCTGCGATTATTTCTGCACAGGTACGTTGCATTCCTGTACAATAACTTGAGAAATATATGTGTAATGCTAATCAATCAATCTTCCATGCATTGCATAAGGGGAATCAAGAGCAACTGGAGTCTTCAAGCAAAGTGGGGTTAGAGGCTGGGGAATTATTGGAACAGATCATGCAGATACAATTCAGTCCTTATTTTAAAGTTATAAATTCTGTCCTTATTTTTATATTTCCAGTATAAATCTCTATGTCCACATTTATAATGGAAACATTCTATGTAAACATGTCACACTGTAATTACACCCTCCCACCAGCAGTAGTACTACAGTATCTCCACTGAGGTAAGGTATAATTGGTCATTTCCATTATTAACGTGGGCATAGGAATTTATAATGGAAATATTGACAGTACGTGCGTGCAGACGCAAATTTATTCATCCGTCTCGGATAGTATTCCACATGGGCAGTCAGGACCAAATGCAGTATTCGGGACAAGCAAGGTTAGAGGTGGGGGGGGGTAATTTCACCAAGATACGGGAGGGGGAAGTGGGATAGGAAGGAGGAAAATGGGAGTAGGGAGAGGGAGGGAGGGAAAAGGGAGAGGGGGAGAGAGGGGGGGGGGAGGGAAAAGGGAGATGGGGGGGGGGGGGGAAGAGGAAAAGGGAGAGGGGGAGGGAAAAGGGAGAGAAAAGGGAGGGGGGGAAAGGAAAAGGGAGAGGGGGGGGAAGGAGAAAGGGAGAGGGGGGAAGGGAAAAGGGAGAGAGGGGGGCTGGGAGTGGGAGGGAAAAGGGGGAAGGGAAGCGGTGGTGATGGGAGAGGGGATGCGGGGGGGAGAACAGGTTGCAAACTGTTTCAGCAGGGGGTAGTGCCAGTTGACAAAGTACCCTGAGATGTGTGGGGTGAGGGGTTGAAAGGCTGAAAAGTTGCCAGGAGCCATTTTACTTTCACTTCTATGGCTCCTTATAGGCAAATATGAGACATGCCTAGTTTTGATAGCATTTGTAACCAAGCCCTTCCTGAGACTTTGCTATTTTTAAACTCGCATATATCTTGGGCACCTGGGACCATGATGTTTTCCTGAACAGGGTAGATAAAAGATTTCTGGAGATTAGTAAGGGGCTATCACGCAACGCAAGGGGCTATCACGCAACGCAAGGTGCTGTCCCATCATACTCAATTGGTCATGTAATGTTACATTTGCTGCCCGCTTACAGGCGTAGTACTTTTAGAATCTTGAGACCACTCACCGGTTAAAAACATTACTAGTAGTGCTTTGCTCATGGTGGTGGAGAATAACTGATATTTGCACAGCGTCCGCATTCCAAATACATCCTGCAGCCATTGGTGGTTCCTTTCCCTACCACACCACGTCATACTAACCACTATCTTCCATCTGAAAGGAAAGAAGGACATAAGAAAAAGACAGGGGCCATGAAATTCCACAGGACCACCACCAGTCTCCCACTGTAACTTTGGCGATGCCGTTTCTCTGGGGTTTATCATCATCATAGGCAGTCCCTCGGAATCGAGGAAGACTTGCTTCCACTCTTAACATGAGTCCTTAGGTGGCTGAACAGTCCAAAACGAGGGAGCCACAGACTTGGTCACAGGTGGGACATAGTCATTGAGGGAAAGGGTGGGTGGGACTGGTTTGCCGCACGCTCCTTCCGCTGTCTGCACTTGATTTCTGCACAAGACTTGAGGTGCTCCGCGCCCTCCCAGATGCGCTTCCTCCACTTAGCCCAGAATGCCAGCAAAAGACCAGTGACAGCCCTGGGGAATATCGGGGCCCAGAAGCAAAAAGAGTTCATGGAAGGGAAGCAGAGGAGAAGACAAACAGAGAGACAGAGTGAGAGGAGACACACAGACATAACAAAAGCCAGCAGATACAGGTTAAGTTAGGCACTATATTTTGTGATTCAATAGTCTGTACACAAACACACATTATTCTATTATTACAGTCAGCCAGCAGTCCATCGGTTTAGCTTTTAACCCAGACTCCATCCAGGAAGGTTGAACAATAAATGTTTGATAAAGGCCCACTGAACTCCATGGCAACGGTAAGATTGTTTTGTACACAGCACAGCGCCACAAGTTACAGTTGCCAATTCTTCCCTCCATATTTGAAATGACTTTATTAATTCAACACTACTATTATTTTGAGGTTTACATACTGTATATAATTTGTTGACAGCATACACAGTCGATGATAGGAAGTACAGCTCTCGTTACCAGCTGCTTTCCTTGTGACCTTTTGCTTACTAATTTAAGACCCGCACATCTTCCTGCTATAATTTAACAGGAAACAGCTATTTCACAAATATGCTGTAAACAGAAATGCAAATGAACAAGCTGTTGTGGTTAGAAGCACAGCAGAGAAGTCTTCAAGAGCACAATAGAAGCTCATCCCATCCCCCATGTAACCTTTCTTCCCTTCCCCCACCATCTGTCACAGACAGTGCGAGTACCCAGACAAGCTCAACTGCAGCTCACTCCAGATACCAATAGATAAGGGGTAAAGTTCTGATTCTTATATTATCAGAGCTGCACAGTGGTCTTCTAGCACTAAAAGTTTACCATATAAGCCCCGGTGCTGCCTCAAATGTGTCTGTGCTGCCAGTAGAAAGATCACTGAAAGTGTAAACAAAATATCTCAGTGGAAAACAGCAGATAGAATCTAATGCCGTTTAAGTATGAAGTACTGCAGAGAGGAAGAAAAATGGGTGGCACAAATACTCCATGAATGATGGAATAGCTAAGGACAAAGTTAAAGAGGTCTAGGGATTTTAGTAGATTCATCCCTCTATGTCCAAACACTGCAGAGCAGAAACAAAGCAAATATATAGCTGTCAGAGGCTACCAGCCAGAGGAGCTCATGCTAAAGCTCTACACGATGCTCTGCTCAACTCAGACCACACCTTGAGTACTGTATCCACTTCTGGTAGCCATTCAAGTCCAGAAATTTGTACAGGGTACATCATCATCATCATAGGCCATCCCTCTGAATTGAGGAAGACTTGCTTCCACTCCTAAAGTGAGTTCTTTGGTGGCTGAACAGTCTAATATGAGAGTCACAGACTGTCACAGGTGGGGCAGACATTTGTCGAGGGAAGGGGTGGGTGGGACTGGTTTGCTGCATGCTCCTTCCGCTGCCTGCGCTTGACCTCTTCACGCTCTCAGCGTTGAGATTCGAAGAGCTCAACGCCCTCCTGAATGCACTTTCTCTACCTAGGGCAATCTTTGACTAGGGACTCCCAGGTGTCAGTGATGATGCCGCACTTTACCAGGGAGGCTTTAAGAGAGTGTCCTTGTAATGTTTCCGCTGCCCACCTTTGGCTCGTTTGCCATGAAGGAGCTTCGCATAGAGCATTTGCTTGGGGAGTCTTGTGTCTGGCATGCGAACTATGTGGCCTACCCAGCGAAGCTGATCGAGTGTGGTCAGTGCTTCAATACTGGGGATGTTGGCCTGGACGAGGACACTGATGTTGGTGCGTCTGTCCTCCCAGGGGATTTGCAGGATCTTGCGGAGACATCGTTGGAGACAGCCATGGGACTCAATCCTAGTATCAGAGAACCAAGTAATGAGGAAAGGAAAGAGAAACTTGGGCTTTTCAGCATTGAAATGAGGTGACTAAAAGATGATTTTAAAGGCATGAAATATAGAAAACAGTAAAGATAAATTTAGTTCAAGCTGATAAAAAGCAAATTTAGGATTGATGTCAGGAGCATTAACACATGAAATGGACTTCCGGCAAAACTCACCGAATCATTTAGGGAATAGTTGAATGCTGTCCTGTGGGACCTTAGGGTCTTTCTGCATGTCAAATGGCCTTTATCATCAGTACCTACTTTGTGAACTTCTAATGATTTCTGGTGATTTGGTGTTGCTAGATTGACTGCAAGCTATCAACATCACAGTGATTTGAACCTCACAATGACCTTAACCTGCACCTATTGCTCTGCTTTCACAAAACAAAAGTGATTTCTTTTAACATTTCCTTTCCCTCCAGTTTTTTCTTCACCCCACCTCTCCAAAAAGGTGATGAGTCAAGCTGGGCTGAGTTCCACAGGTCCCAGCAGCCCTCTGGTACCTTGTCCAACTTGCCATTCAAGTGTGAGCCTGGACTGTGGCTATAAAAGAATGCATTGAAGGAGAAAAGGCCAGTCAGCACATCAAGTCTAATCTTTTCATTCTATCCAAAACTTTTAATCTCCTGAAGACAGCTCTGCAAAGTTTTTCCCAAACCCCTGCAAAGACAAATAAAGCAAAAGTCTGAAATATCTATCTAAATTTACATCTTCCATTGGTCATATTGGCTTCTTCAGTATTGCTCCAAAAGTTTGAAAACCATCATGCTCCATGTAGGAGTCAATCAGTACTTTTCCTTTTTACTCTCAAATTCAGGTACTGATTCTTTTTAACATATGGACTGCTTTAGCCACATGTCACTACTCTGTAGGGGGGAAATTCTACTAACCACAACGTCTTGTTTGACACTTCTAAATTTGATATTCATAATATATCCCCTAGCTCCGCACAGTCCAAGTTGAACAGCCTATTTGCGTCTAAACCATTCCTCTCAGCATTTCAAATAATTGAAACCACAACCCTTCTCAACCTTATTTTCTATTCAACTATTGGTGTCCTAACCAAGTTGCACTCAATCCTCACCTTTCTCTCTCTCTCACACACACACACACACACACACACGTTTCCAACAGATTGGACAGACAATGGGAAGCAACAGGCTGGGCAATTTACCCAGTCAGAGCCCAGGGAGAGCGAGGTCAACTGCCATGACGGTTAATGATGACTTTTTTAGCATGTGCCATAGATTGATTCTGTAACTTGCATGCTTTTGTGTGATTGAGAACCATACCGTGCAGTGTATTTATCAGCTGAACCAGCAGGGGAATATAACACACACTGTTAGACATACATTTATTCATTTGAAAATACTTAAGTTGTAGAAAGTAATATTCTTCATGTGTTACAAACAGCTGCAGGCAAGTAAAAAAAAAAAATCGCACAAGAGTGATACTGTTTGGGAATTCTTTGGATGCAAGTATAACAAGTCCCACCTTCGGTAAATTCACTTGCACAGTGTGACTTGGCAATTCCCTGCCAGTAACTATGTGTAGCAGATTTTACTACAGCTAACTGCATCTGATTATCTCAGTTATACTACATGTTTCGTACTACATAGAAGCAATCTAAAACTGCAGTACAATGAGTATAACTTTCCCAAATTGTGAAGTACTGGAACAGACAATAGCATCAAAAAAAGGTGCCATGTGGCTCGGGCCAGATACTGATGCAGCAAGTTTGGTTTCTGAATTGTAAGTCTGATAATACTGTCCCTAACGTGCAAGTTATACTGTGGCTGCACCTAGAGTCTATTGCAGATAATAAACATAAAAAGCAAGTATGACCAAAGAATTAGAATGCGAATACACAGCAACTCAAAAGTGTACACAACAGAATAGCTGAGCCACAATCACAGGAGTATGGGTGCTGCTTAAACCCCACTATATGTTTTTTAGTACTAATGGAGAGTGCTTCTCGGCCTTTTGGCTAAGATCATGCATAACTGACCTGACAGGGGAGTAACCATGACCCCAACGTGGTTCTTCCTGGATCAGGAAGGTGATCCTCCTATGCTTTTTGGAAATAGGAGGTGGGTGGGGTGGTTTGACCCATCCACCTCCATGGCACAAACCTGGTATTGCAGTACTTCCAGGAACGGTGCTTGGGCTCTAGGCCTTTTGGCTAAGAGCATTGGCGCAGGGTGATCCTTGATGTGTGCATTTGTGATCTGGCGTTTGTGATCTGACAAAGAATTGGAAAGATTGGCAACGAATTTTTTTTTAAAATGGAGTGTGAATGTCACCAATTTTTGTATTGTAGGATTATTTAACAGAACCCAGTTCCACTATAATAATAAAGCAAATGCTGGAAATCTCAGTGGTTCAGGCAGCATCTGTGGAGAGAAGCAGAGTTTGTCTCAGAAAAAAGGAATAACTGGAGCAGTTGGCTTATTAACGCAGCGAACATGGAACTTCAATTATTGCAGATATATATAAATTCAGTCCAATCCAATGTTGGACTTGTAAAGTAAATGAGACAAATTCTGTAGTTTGGAAATGAACCAGACTCTTCAGTCTGAAGATGTGAATTGATCCAAAAAGAACAGACTCAACAATAAACCTTATGTACCAAAAAACGGTTACTGATTCCCCGACAACTCTTCCTGTGATCAGTTCTTTCATCTACATGCTTTGGCCAATGTTCAGAGACTAACAGAAGACATTGCAAGCAAAATAAAAAGCAAACAAAAACTGGGGGAAAATTAGCGATTGGAGCAGTAGTGGCATTAGCCCAACCTACTGGACGTGAACTCCCCATGTATAAATGAGCACGGTACACGAATCAAAAAGCAGGAACAAACTAGACATGTGTGTACTTTGACTACAATGTCCATGCTAAACAGGTAATGGAGTAATTTGTGTTGCATCGAGCATCTCCCCGAGGAAATAAAGAAATGAATCAAAATATAATCTACAAAAGCTGGTATCAAGCAGCCTTGAAGTGAGACCGGAAGGATTACTAAACCAATTCAGTCACAATGCCATTCATTGCTGCTATTTAAATTGTGTCTCCTCAGCTCATTGTGTGGTGATGGTCGACAAATAATGAGGTAATGAGTCATTCCATCCATGTTGCTGTAAATATAGTGCATAGATCCCCCTGGGTGAGTGATAATAGACTTACTGGCAGTAATATGGATAGGAAATACACTATTACCCAAAGTCACAACCTTTCCTGCCTCTTTCCCCTCCCCCGTTCTTAAATTTAAGACGAGTGTGTACACATCTTCTCGGCAGACTTTACACACAATTGTATTCTATTCCACGGTCGCTGATATTGTGACTGGGAACGATGTCCTGAACAAGAAGTTACCCCACATTATTTATTTTTAAACTTAACACATACTTTCCCCCCCGCCCCCCAGATTGCTTTTTGGGCATATGGCTACAATAATGTTCCTATAAACTATGAAGCATCAGAAGTGGTGTGTTCGAAGTTAGTTTCTGCACACTTTTATAGTAACTGAACAGCAGTGGTAGAAACATGGGAACAGTACCCACTTTTCTGGTTAGGGAACGGTACAGAGAATAATGGGAGAGAAGGTGGGGAGAGAAATAATAATTGAAAAACAAGAACAGAAACAACTGCCCAGATCCTGTCCCCCCAAAAATCTAATTTGTCTATTAACCCTATCCTCACCAACCTTCATTAACTCCCCATCCCTCAGCTCATTAACTTCAAAATACTCATTTTTGTCTCCAAATCCCGTCATGGCCTCCCTTTCCCCATGTCAGTCACTTCCATTCTTTCATCTTTGGTACTGTGCGTTTCCCCGTCCCTCTGTTCTACCATCGGAGACAGCACCTTCAGACATCTAGCTCCCACACACTACAGCTCTCGACTCAAATCCTTCAACCTTACTTCATCCTTCCCCACCTTCAAAAATTTCCATAAAACCTTCCTATATAACTGCACTTTCCTTTGCTGCTCCTGATCCCTCCATTCACGTTTTTGTCCCTGCCACCGAATCAGCTCTCATCTCATTCACAAATGACATCCTTTGTGACTGTGACAAAGGAAAACTATCCCTCCTCGTCCTTCTTGACTTGTCTTCAGCCTTTGACACGGTTGACTATTCCATCCTTCTCCAATGCTTCTCCACCGACATCCAGCTGGGTGGGACTGCACTCGCCTGATTCCATTCTTAACTATCTCATTGTAGCCAGAGAATCACCTGCAATATCTTCTCTTCCCACTCCAACATCGTTGCCTCTGATGAACCCAAGGATCTGTCCTTGGCCCCTTCTTATTTCTCATCTAATTGCTGCCCCTTGGCGACATCATCAGAAAATACGGAGTCAGTTTCCACATGTACGCTGATGACACCGAGCTCTACCTCATCACCACCTCTCTCAACCCCTCCACGGTCTCTGAATTGTCAGACTGCTTGTCTGACACACAGTTCTGGATGAGCAAAAAGATTCAATTGAATATTGGGAAGACCGAAGTCATTGTTTTCGGTCACCGCTACAAACTCCATTCCCTAGCCACTGATTCCATTCCTCTCCCCAACTCCTGAGGCTAAACCAAACGGTTCACAACCTTGGTGTCATATTTGACCCCGTAATTAGCTTTCGACTACATATCCGCAGCATAACTAAGACTGCCTATTTCCACCTCCGTAACATCGGCCGTTTCCGCCCTTGCCTCAGCTCATCCACTGCTGAAACCCTCATCTTTGTTACCTCTAGACTTGACTATTCCAATGCACTCCTGGCTGGCCTCCTACATTCTACCCTACGCAAACTTGAGGTCATCCAAAACTCTGCTGCCTGTGTCCTAACTCGCACCAAGTCCCATTCACCCATCATCCGTGTGCTCACTGACCTACATTGGCTCCCGGTTAAGCAATGCCTCAATTTTGAAATTCTCATCCTTGTTTTCAAATCCCTCTATGTCCTTTCCCCTCCCTATCTCTAATCTTCTTCAGCCCCACAACCTCCCACCCCTGCCCCCACCCCATGAAGCGCCTTGGGACGTTTTACTACGTTAAAGGTGCTATATAAATACAAGTTGTTGTTGTTGATCAGGTCTGACCCTGAATGGCCACGAGATGAGCCATGGGATGGTTTACTACATTAAAGTCACTCTGCAAATTTAAATTGTTGTGATAAAAAAACATTTTATGCACTGCTTTCTTTTCATTAGCTGACACCGTCTTTCAGAAGTTAGGACAATTGATAGTTGAAATGTCTGAAGGAATGTCAGGAAGAGGTCAGTATTTGAAAATATTTAAAAGGTGGTCGGTGGGAGTGCATCGATATTTGCAAAGTGTCCCCATAAGAAAAGCTTGAATACAACTGGTGGAACAGGTACGAGGGACTGAACGGCCTACTTCTGTTTCTATGTATGCTATTCGAGAATCTGAGATGGTGGAACACAGTGTTAAATAATATCAACTCATACATCATGAGATGGCACAGACAGCATCATTTAGGTATACTAAGCTGCTGTAAACTGGAAAGTTAAAAAATATACAACTAAGTATAGAAAAACTGCTGTAATTTACTTGCTTAGGAGCAGAATATATAATCACACAAAGATTATGATAATAAATAGAAGCCACGATACCAATGAAAAAGAAACTCTACTGCATCAATGGCTGCAGTCTTTTTTGGTTACATCATTTTTTTGTGAGGCTGTCCTATATTTATGTAGGTCACAGGAACATCACAATTCAAGTAAGCTGCTAAATGTTATTTATTGTAGGATAAGGTCAGCAGTCAATTGTGATGAATTATTAACATTTCTCCTTGAGAACTGATGGCAGTTCAGATCATTTACTCGATGCCTCTAAAAGACTGCGCATTGAAAAGTAGCTTTCAGATTAGCTTTACTTTTGTACAATGAAATTTTTAAATCACAATGTGAAATATTATTGTGAAAAGTATATCTATATTTATATCTGATTCTGCACTTTATTTTAAGCGTGTTCAGATATTATACAACAGCACTTTAATACATCTTAGGCACCCCGATGGTTAAATAAATTCACTGTATTGTGTGGAACTGAGCCAAGCAGGTAGTGGATGTGTATTGCATTCACTGATTTCAGCTGCAATAGTCTTGGAAATGGCACAATCCGATGCCTTGACACCCCAGATCTAGGAAAAGAAAATATTTAAAGCTGTTTTACTGCTCCAGATCACTATCGAGCAACCCCTGCTGGAAAGTGCATGGGTATGGGCAATCTATGAGGAATGAATTAGGCTTGGTTGTGATGCCCTCCTATTGTTGAATAGTTTGCCAAAGTACATTGTTCAGATATGCATAGAGAGCAGAAAGTTGAGCAAGCCAATGTCCATTTGGGCAAGCTGTGATTTTATTTCCACGAGGAAAGAATGGGTTGAAGGAGAAGGAAGTTACAGGAAAGGGGAATTACAAAAATAGATATGTCGAAATGCACGTTATTAACAAACTTTGTCGTCTTATAGCCATAGAATGGTTACAGCACAGAGGTGGCCATTCGGCCCGTCGAGCCAGTGACGACTCTCAGCTAGTCCCACTCCCCAGCCCTTTCCCCGTAGCCCTGCAATTTTTTTCCTTCAGATACTTCTCCAACTCCCTTTTGAAAGATAAAATTGAGTCAGCCTCCACCACCCTTTCAGGCAGTGCATTCCAGATCTTAACCACTCGCTGCCTTTTGCCGACCGCCTTAAATCTGTGTCCTCTGGTTCGCAACCCTTCTGCCAATGGGAACAGTTTCTCTCTCTATCTACCCTGTCCAGGCCCCTCATGATTTTGAGCACCTCTATTATATCTCCTCTCAACCTCCTCTGCTCCAAGGAGAACAACCCCAGCCTCTCCAATCTATCAACATAACTGAAGTTCCTCATCCCTGGAATCATTCTCATAAATCTTTTCTGCACCTTCTCGAAGGTCTTCATATCCTTCTTAAAGTGTGGTGCCCAGAATTGGAGGGGCCGAACCAGTGTTTTATACAGGTTCATCATAATTTCCACACTTTTGTACTCTATACCTCTATTTATGAAGCCCAGGATCCCATAAGCCTTTTTAAACTGCTTTCTCAACCTGCCCTATCACCTTCAACAATTTATGCACACATACCACAGATCTCTGTTCGCGCACCTCCATTTGGATTGTACCATTTAGATTATATGTCCTCTCCTCATTCTTTCTACCATAATGCATCACTTCACACTTTCCTGCGTTAAACTTCATCTGCCACATGTCCGCCATTTCTGAACTCTATCACTCTCCTCCTCACTGTTCACTATACTTCCTAGTTTTGTGTCATCTGCAAATTTTGAAATTGTGCTCTGTACACCCATGTCCAAGTCAGTCATTAATATATATCACAAAAAGCAGTGGTCCTAGTACCGACCACTGGGGAACACCTTCCTCTAGTCCGAAAAACAACTGTTCACCACTACTCTCTGTTTCCTGTCACTTAGCCAATTTTGTAGCCAGGCTGTCCCTTTTCCATGGGCTTCAATTTTGCTAGCAAGCCTATTATGTGGCACTTTGTCGAACGCCTTTTGAAAATCCATGTACACTAAGTGTCCACATGAACCAGTGTAGGAAGAAAAGCACACATGAACCACGCCAGCCTTTCTCAAACCATACATTTGGACAGTTGCTTCTCTCATCTTTCTTTTACTTGCTCCACATCCTCATGTTGAGTGGAACTCATCTGAATTTACAAACAGTAAGAATTAGTAAGTCTGTACCAAGGACATGCTGTAAAAATGATTGCAAAATAGCTTTACAACTAAATCTTAACCTTCATTTAAAAAAAACACAAGTGAATGTCTTCAAATTCTTCACTTTAATCATTTGAACCTTGCTCTGGTAAAGTTCCATTTATCAACTCTGCAACCTTTCCTGAACTGTGCACAGCTTTTCCACCCAGACTACGGGTGGAATTTCCCGATATCTGCACCATCTCTGCATGATTACTGCAGTCAGCTCAAGTCTGGAAATGAGCACACAAGGATAATACTAGAACCAGATGTGATGTGATTATATTCACAAGGTGTTATGTCCAACTTTATTGTGCGTCTAATCAGCTGCAGTTTTCCTCTGGTTAACGTACAAGACATTAACGATCAATTCAGCAATGTAACACCAACCCCTACCACCAGTAGCACAATGATGTGCAAACTCCTTCTAGCCATGCGCCTCATGTACTACAGGTAGGACAAGTAATTTATCATTCAGATCTACTCAGAAACTGCCATTTTCACTGCCTCTAGGACTTATAATCCAAAATTGGGGTACTCGGGCAGAAGAACAATTTGCATTTAACATAGTAAAATGCCCATGGTGTTCATTAAGCCGCATGTGAAAAAGGCATCAATTCTAGGGATTTGTTATAGGATGTCATGCCACACCAAATCACTTGCTCTAATTACAAGTTAAAGTATTAGCACAATGTAAACATGTACTGAGTCTGACATGTGCATTAGATTAGAAATTACAATCAATTATGTTATCCAACAAACCCTTAAACTCAGTCATACAAAATTCCTCTCTTCATTAGTTTAACCAAGGCAGTTAACACCTTTGTTGAAAATAGTGCAGAAATGAATCTGGTACGGGTGCATTACGTTCACACGGCAACATCACCACCAGTAATTTTTACCTTATATTCTTGCATCGTGGCATAAATTACAATACAATTTTCTACCATTTTTATTATTCCACAATGCAGGGCACACATCATAAAACATGGGAATGAAAGCATACAGCAAAAGCTTCAACTAAAAATGACCTATTTTGATGTCTGGCTTTACAGTGGTGTCAGGCTTTACACTGGCTACATACATCAGCTACATGCAGCTGGATTGTTATGTCACCTGCTACAAGTAAATACAGCAGGAAACTGTACGCAAGTAGTTAACTTATGTAATTGTATTAAATATATTAAACAGCTGTCGCTTGGTTGTTGAATTTATTTTCTTTGCTGGCCTCATTTTTTACATTTATTTTCTATTTCTCCGCTCTCTGTGTTCCAATGTGTAACAAACTTTATTCCCCAGCCAAGAGGGAAAACAGGCTGGCTGACAATCCGAGTCCCAGATCTCTGCTAATTCCACTGTGGAATGCTAGATGGGAGAGAATGGCCCACAGTGACTCACTATCCAACTGTCTCTTTCCATGCCCGACATCCACCTGGCACTAAACCCAAATAGCACAGCTGTGATTACATGTTGGGAATCACAGACACAGTACATTGTCACTATGGCATTACATGCTGGGACATACATTGGTCAGCACTCATTTTATGCTCCTTTACTTTGTGCGTCGCAGTAAACTGTCTGGTTCGCTTACGTAATTGGCATTATTCAATCCAGCAAGTTTAACTGGAATGTTTCTAAGGATGAGGAGGTGAATGGCTTAAAGTGCACATGTACTCGATATTATAATTTTACATAAAGCTGCTGCACGTTCCCATGCACAGCACTTGTACCAGAGAAGCAATTTCTTTATTAATCTAGACAATATAGAATGCATTATTTTGACATTCATTTTTCCAATTTATTGCACACCAGAGAACATCAACTCAAATGCCACAGATGCCCTGAGGCAATGGATAAATGCACCACGTGCGGAGGTACTGAGTCACAAAGCAGGAAGTTCCGAGCCTCAATCGCCAGTGTTTGCTGGGTTATCTGATGGGTAATCTACTCTGTCTGAAGTGTCCCTGAGCTAGAAATGGTGGAGGGGAAGTAGAATCAGCTAGGGTTCAAATTCCTGATCACTAATCCAAGTACATGCAGCAACAACTTGAATTTATATAGTGCCTTTAACATAGTAAAACATCCCAAAGCACTGCACAGGAGCGTAACCAAACACAATTTGACATCAAGCCACATAAGGAGATATTAGGATAGGTGACCAAGAGGAGCGTCTTAAAAGGAGCAGAGAGAGCTAGAGAAACGGAGAGGTTTAGGGAAGGAATTCCAGAGCCTGGGGCCTAGGAGGCTGAAGGCATGGCCGCCAATGATGGAGTGATTAAAATCGGGGATGCACAAGAGGCCAGAATTGGAGGAGCGCAGAGATCACGGAGGGTTGTAGGGAGGGACAAAGGATAAGTCAGGCAAGAACAAAATTAGTCTCAATTCTCCCATGATGGAATAGATTGTGGCTACTGTTGAGGTTACACATGAAGATTGCTACTTTTTTTTTTAAGCAAGCCACAGTTGCCTACATCATAACAGCCAAAGTGCTTCAAAGTTATTTATTCACAGAAGTACTTTGAGACATTTGTGAGACATACAAGAAGTTATACAAATACTTGTTATTTTCTAAAACCCATAGGCATGTATCTCAACATAAACTCTCACCTTCAGGAGGAGAGGTGAAAATTCAGGGGGTGGGGGTTGGAAGAAGCAAAACACAACGTACCCTTGTCTAAAAGATGCTAAGAGATTTTAATGCTGGCTGCAAGCAGTGTTGTGATATTGCACCAAGAATACACTGCAAATGTGGACAATCTAAAATATAACTGCAGCCAATCTGAAAAAAATGGCGCAGGACGTCTTTTAGACCAGTTATGTTCAGTTTGAAACAATGGTATGGGTATTATATTGCATCTTTTGGGGCCAGCTTGACAAAAACTCGTGGTGTGATACTGGTAGCATACTGGGGGTATAAGTTTCAGTTCTGCAAATAAAAGCTTACTCTGCTCTGACCTTTGTGCAGGAACAGATGTCTTGGTTACTCTAGTGAAGTGGAGAGGGGCAGATTCACAGCTCAGAAACCAAGCCGTCAAGGGGCATGGCACAGATGTCAGTGAATTATATCATGTCACCACAATGGTGTCCCTCTGTTGCCTGTGCAGTTCAAAGGTTGTCTGTGTTGGGAGTCAATTTTGATGTATGTTTACACAGGTCTAACACTGGATTAAAACTGTAGTGAAACACCAGAGAAGATCACACACTTTCACACTCTCGTTTCAAGAGACTATACCCTTTTTTTTTAAAAAAAAGGAAGGGGCAAGAATTTGATAATCCTGTTGAAATAGCTGCTTGCATTGAAACTGAAGTGGTGTTAACATTCCAGAAAGATTGCGACTACGGTTTCGTCGGCAGTGTCCTTATGATGTATGCTCCCTAGTATCACTAGCCAGGCTTCACATTTTGACGATATAAGAAAGGACTTTTCATCACGATTTGTACACCTCCCTCTTCCTGTCCACTATTTAAACTCAAACAGCAAAACACAACCAATGAATTTGCTGGTGGGAGCACAAGATAGGAACCAGCAAGCCAGTCAAATAATAGCGAGTATATTGCTGGCTGTAAACATAACCTTGAGATTTTAATCACAAGGTTCTCCTCTTTGTTTTCAGCAAAGGAGGAGAACCTTCTATTATGTTCTAACCTTGTGTAGTTTACGCAAGTACTTGGATTACAACCCAATAATGTTCTTCTGGACTATTCGGCACACTAACAATCCATTATTAATTACAGACTCTGACTATTGTATCAAATGTTTAAATTATTTGCTCGAAGATTCCTTTACAAAAAAACAGAAATGTCTTATTTTTGAATGTAATGCAGCACTCCCTCCCTAGATTTTTGTGCTCAAGAGTGGGACTTGAACCACAACCCACAACCTTCTGACCCAGAAGCAAGGCTGCTACCCACTGAGCCACTGCTGACTCTTAGATTAGGCAGTATCTGTGGAGAGAGGAAGCTATAGGTTTACCGTTTCAGCATTCTGACTAAAGGTCATCAACCTGAAATGTTAACCCCATCTTTCTCTCTCCACACATACTGCCCAATCTGCTGAACGTTCCAGCATTTTCTGCTTTTATTACCGATTTCTTGCATCTGCAGTATTCAGCTTTTTGTTTGCCCCAATGGTCTAATGTGTAACAGCGGCACCCAAGCAGGGTATTACAATCGTCCTCAACTCCCCTGGCCTAGATGGGAAGTGGGGAAGGGAAGAGAAATCAGCCTGGATTCTCCGTGTTGATCACTATCCAGTGACCCCTGCTGGTCATGAGGTGCAAAATAGGATCCAACTCGGCTACGATTCCTTCTACAGTCGAACATTCTGCCAACACTCACTGCCCAGACTGAAAATAAAGAATGGCCATTTTGAATGCTGAAGCACTAATCACGCCCATGAAGCCACACCCTGACAAGAGCAAGTAACTAGCAGAGAAGAGGAAGAAAACCGGCAGAAAATTAATTTCTGTTACAGATCAAGAATTAATTTTTTTTAATATTTCAAATGGTTCTCCCGATGATCCTAAATACACTATCCGGGTGTAACAGAATGAGAGGGCCCAGGAAGGTCAAGAGTGAATACCCAGTCTGTACTGAATTTAAAAATTCTTGACCAGATTGGTTGTAGGGGCACTACAATTGGCCTCAGTGCCCCAGGCTGGGGTGTTAGTGGAATATCAGTTAGCTTTTTGCTCCTGATTGCTGCACAATGACCCCAATAGAAAGTGCACGCATGAACAACACTGAGTGAGGACAGGATCAGCTGAGTGACATGGCAACACCCAGTGTCGAGGCTCCCACATGGGCATTTAGGTGAGGTTCGACGGGGCAGCCGGAACCCTTGGACATAATGCTCGTTTTCTAAACATGTTCCGGGTTGAAGTTTTATTTTCTTGTTCTTGAAAATTTGGAAAAAGTATTTAAAACATTTGATTATACAAGTAGCCAAGTGGTATTGAAGATGCCATCTTAAAAGAGATAAACGAGCTCTGGTGAAGGGTCTCCCCCATCCCTCACATTAACCTGATTTTTTTCTCTTTCCAAACCAGCATTGTATTTCCACTTTAAAAGGAGCTTTTAATCCAGCGCCTCTAATTCGGATCTTAAAAAGTACACTACTTCCCGACAGCGACGCTGCTGAAACCAGGTCCTTTAACTCAACACCAGAATCGGGGTCAAGGATTTTGCCACATGAATAAAGGAGCCAGTTTAAGCAATATAAAACGCAGGAAGCCAGTGCACAGGTGTGATTTTCACACAATCCAAACTACAGAAGCATTTAATGCAGTTGAAGTGCAATACCGTGCACTGTCAGAGGTGCTATCTTTCGGATGAGGCGTTAAACCGAGGCCCTGCCCGCTCTCTCAGGTGGAAGTTAAAAATCCTATGGCACTATTTTGAAGGAGTTATCCCCGGTGTCCTGGCCAATATTTATCCCTCAATTAACATCACAAAAGCAGATTATCTGGTCATTAGCACATTGCTGTTTGTAGGAGCTTGTTGTGTGCAAATTGGCTATGCATTTCCTACATCATAATCATAGGCAGTCCCTCAGAATCGAGGAAGACTTGCTTCCACTCAAGGGAATTCTTTGGTGGCTGAACAGTCCAATATGAGGGAGCCACAGTCTCTGTCACAAGTGGGACAGATAGTCATGAGGGAAGGGGTGGATGGGACTGGTTTGCCGCACGCTCTTTCCGCTGCCTGCGTTTGATTTCTGCACGCTCTCGGCGTTGAGACTTGAGGTGCTCAGTGCACTCTCGGATGCACTTCCTCCACTTAGGGCAGTCTTGGGCTAGGGACTCCCAGGTGTCAGTGGGGATGTCGCACTTTATCAGGGAGGCTTTGAGGGTGTCCTTGTAGCGTTTCCGCTGCCCACCTTTGGCTCCTTTGCCATGAAGGACCGCAGAGTAGAGCACTTGCTCTGGGAATCTCGTGTCTGGCATGCGAACTATGTGGCCTGCCCAGTGGAGCTTATCAAGTATGGTCAGTGCTTCAATGCTGGGGACGTTAGCCTGGATGAGAACGCGGATGTTGGTGCGCCTGTCCTCCCAGGGGATTTGTAGGATCTTGCACACCGTGGACCACTTCCCATATCTCGGGAGCCTCCTATCAACAAGAGCAGGCGTCGACGACGAGATCCAACACCGCCTCCAGTGCAGCCTCCGGCCGCCTAAGGAAAAAGTGTTTGAAGACCAGGCCCTCAAAACTGCCACAAAGCTCATGGTCTACAGGGCTGTAGTAATACCCGCCCTCCTGTATGGCTCAGAGACATGGACCATGTACGTACGGCAGACATCTCAAGTTGCTGGAGAAATATCACCAACGAAGTCTCCGCAAGATCCTGCATTTCCTACATTACAACAGTGACTATACTTCAAAAAGTACTTCACTGGCTGTAATCCATTCCCTAGCCACTGATTCCATCTCTCTCCCCAACTTCTGACTGAGGCTGAACCAGACTGTTCGCAACCTTGGCGTCATATTTGACTCTGAAATTAACTTTCAACCACATATCCGCAGCATAACTAAGAGCGCTTATTTCCACCTCCGTCACATTGCCCGTGCCTCAGCTCATCCGCTGCTCATGCCCTCATCCATGCCTTTGTTACCTGGCTGGCCTCCCACATTCTACCCTACATAAACTGAAGGTTTATCCAAAACTCGGCTGCCCGTGTCCTAACTTGCACCAAGTCTCGCTCCCATCACCCCTGTGCTTGTTGACCTACATTGACTTCCAGTTAAGCAATGCCACGATTTCAAAATTCTCATCCTTATTTTCAAATCCCTCCATAGCCTTGCCCCTCCCTATCTCTGTAATCTCCTGCAGCCCCACATCCACCTATTCTACCCTTGAGCATCCCTGATTATAAGCGCTCAACCATTGGTGGCCGTGCCTTCTGTTACCTCAGCCCTAAGCTCTGGAACTCCCTAAACCTCTCCGCCTCTTTCCTCCTTCACGGTGCTCCTTAAAATCTACCTCTTTGATCAAGTTTTTGGTCACCTGCAATAATTTCTACTTATGCGGCTCGGTATCAAATTGTTTGATCTCATAATGCTCCTGTGAAGCGCCTTGGGACCTTTCACTATGTTAAAGGCGCTATATAAATACAAGTTGTTGTAGTAAAGCACTTTGGGACATCTGATGGTCGTAAAAACGCTATATAAATGCAAGTCTTTTTAATGTAAAATTGCTTTGAAAGAATGCTCCTTTAATTCTATTTGCAAATTAGCAGTATTTTGGAGTACTGCTGATAACTAGCACAGAGTGGTAGCAGCCTCTGTCTGACCTTATATTGCAGGAAAGTGTGAAAAAAAAACACATCACTGGGTATGAACATACGAGGGGCTTACCAGTACAGTGAGGTTTTTCAAATAGATTAAAACAAGACTTTATGTTTATGGCACTGTAAAGGATACAAACACAGATATTTTAAAAACCCAGAAAATGCAAGTCAACAAAAGAGCCATTATCTCCACTCTAGACACGAGCACTGTTTTCAGATCACTCTGAATCAACCTAACTTGAAAATGAAGTGATCTGACGTTTAATGGCTGACAACACAACGAACCAGTCACATTTCAGTGAGCGTCCTTTTCATCTGAGCGCAACATGTGATGGCAATCAGTGCTGTACAATTAACAGGCTTTTGCCATGAAATTAGTCCAGCTTGTGTTGTCTCAGAATCTCGGCTTGGATACAGAAACCAGCTGCAGTGCTTCCCCCGCACTACCACCCCACCCATAACCCCCACCCCACCACATACATACTTCTCTGGTGCAGGAAACTGCTGCTGCGGTATCCCTCCAAACAAAAATAAATCCGAGAGGACACTGGTACACATTAGCATTTTTATTCAATCTGACTAGGGGCAGAAACCAAATCAGATCTAACTAATTGTACCCGCTCTCGTGGGAATCCACAACTGGTTGTCTATAAATAACATTAAAAAAATAAGCTTCAGTATACAAGGCTCGACTGTATGTGTTCCACTTCATTAAAATACAGTCCTCAGAAGCAAAGTGCTTTGTGTTGTAACAGGGCTTGTGCTATAGTGAAGCTTCTATAGTACACCACAGAATAAAACGTAACACAAGATAGTCAGAAGCAGTAGAGCTTTGTTATTATTCCTGTGCGCAGTTCATGTATCTATTACGTAGAGAGTAATAAATATCTGGGAGCGAGTTGCTGTGTTGTAATTGAATCTCATGGGTCATATGATGTTCATAAATCACTCACGGTTCTCAAGCTTTAGAATTTTTTTTAATGACATATTTTCCCCAGTTTTCTTCCTTCTCCCACGAACATGCCGACTCATGCTCAGCATTAGGTTATTGTGCTCAGCCACACGGCTTAGCGGGAACGGTGGTGTTAATGTGTGTGCGTGGGCCCCATCTCTCTAATCTCCTCCAGCCTGGCAATCCACTGAGATCTCTGCGCTCCTCCAATTCTGGCCTCTTGTGCATCCCCAATTTCCTTTGCTACACCATTGGCGGGCGTGCCTTCAGCCTCCTAGGCCCTAAGCTCTGGAATTACCTCTCTAAACTACTGACTCTCTACCTCTCTCTCATCCTTTAAGTCGCTGCTTAAAACCGACCTCTTTATCCAAGCTTTTGGTCTCCTGTCCTAATATCTCTTCATATAAGCTTGGTGTCACATTTTGTTTGACAACACTCCTGTGAAGCATCTTGGGTCATTTTTACTGTTAAAGGCGCTATATTAATGCAAGTTGATGTTGTGTGCACGGCAATTTAATCGCAGATGGTAGCAAGCATTTGTCTTTGCACTACGAACACCAAAAACACAAATTCCAATTGATTTTTTCCCCCACACCCCTTGCCAATGGTTTCCTCTCGAACACGCTGACCCACAAGAACCAGCCATTGTTGCCCCTTCCTCCAGTATCAAAACGAATATTCTGTGTGCGAGTCTCGACAGTGAATGTTGACAGGTTATTTGACCCTTTAGCAGGGTTGGCAACACTACAGGATTGTCCAGCAAAATCCTGGAATGGAAGATGAATCTCCCAGGCACTGCTGCTAGCAATCTGGGAGAAAAGTGGAGTTCACATTCTCCATTTGTACTTCGGTGTGCTTTCTTTGCCTGCTCACGGGCGGCTACGCGCATTTCGGAACCTCTCGCGCTGCAGCTGCTAGCACACCGCAAGGAAAAGGAGACCCAACCTTTATATGGTAAATGCAATATCATTTGCAAACTGTGGGCAAGTATCATGTGATTAGATGTCACGCGGTCAAATGTCACTGTCAAATATTACACGGTCAAACATACAGCTACCTGACCATGCCACGCAGAACAGCCGAGCCTGATTCTATCCTATCCCAATGCCCATACATGCTATTGATTGATCCCTGCTTGAAAACATGCAATTACGACAGGCAGCCTTCCCCCTCCCCACTTACGGGGCACGGAGGACAACTGTAGTGCCTTAAATACATATTGTTCTATTTCTGGGATTTACACCACTGTTAGTTGGAACAATGGCTGACAGACTATGCTGCGTCCTTGATGCTTGATTCATTCATAAAAGGAAATTAATTCCCTGTGACTTCATTACTGAAGTATTATCAGTATGCAGAGATTATACCACAATAATTAATCATTTGGTACAGACATTATCACACGCCACCTACATTCAACATGACATCTGCTGTCAGCAAATAAAGGAGCAAAAGCACAATAAAACTGCTCACCTGACTTCCCGATATACACACACACACGCGTTTGTATAAAAACGAGAGAGTGATTTCAAGGTAGTAATCGGATCGGAGATTCAAGTGAAAAGTTTGTTTTATCCTCACTGACGTCACCTGAATCACTTGATAAGATTATTGGCTGCTAACTTGTATTCATGCCAGAAATTCCACTATGGTGATTCACATTTGTTCTTTCGCTGATTATTAGAGTTTGCCCTCTCGCCAACAAAACATTGGACTGGTCAATTCCTGGTCGACAGTGGGGTTACAAATGGGTACACCAAACACACACAAAAATAGCTTTTATTATGCACAATCTTGTTTAAACAGTAAGATTGTATCTTTTGAGAACTTTTAAATTTATAATCCAGGAAATAAGGTTTTGGAAGCAGCTGTAGTCAATTTGTATTTTGCACTCTCACTGACCATGCACGTAACCGGCAGATTTTCCAGTAACGGTATTGATGATTTATAAATGTAAATATAGGTCTGAGATTATGAATGAGTATTGCACCATACATATTAAAGTCTGTGCACTTCAGCTAGCCACCTTTTATCAAGTATAAAACCAGACAGACAGCAGGATTAGGGGAGGGGGCAGGGCTTATGACTTGAGTTCTAAGACTTGCCTTGCTAATGGCGAAATTCACAGGAAATTTCAGTAATTAAAGCCTCCACTTCATGAGACACAGGAAGATGTCAGAAAAAATGATTTATTTTAAAAAAAACTTATGTTTATACATTTAAAATTTTTCAGAGTCAGTTCAAAAACTGGGCTGTCAAGTTTTGAACGGTGTGCCCTGCTATTTCCCCCCCTCCCTCCCCAAAGTGGACAGGCAGGCGGGTGGGGGTGGAGATAGTTTGTAGAATTTATTTTGTAAACACTTTGATCCCGTGTTACAGTGTTCGTGATATGTAGAGCTAATCATATGACATTAATTTGATCATATTTAGTATCACCATATTTAACATAGTTTTTCAAAATTAATTTTCAATAATGTCTGGCATGTTGTAGATTATACTATTCACATTATCGCAACATCCTATGTTTTGAGCTGAGCTTCCAACCTCATGAGATGAAGAACAGCTAACTGGTCACCAGTCAAAAACCATGGTAGCCACGTGACAAAAAGCATGCACATAGCAACATTAAACACTGCCTTGGGTGCTTCATAAGCACGTACCATCTGACCACTTGCATTGACCTCAAAATATGAAACCACAGCTATCTAAATATTAGAGTCCAAATTCAAAGCAATAAGCTTTAAACTTTTTTCAGCAAAATTCAAGTCATTTCAATCATTACATCCAATATAATTTCAAAAGTTTTGCACTTCTCATTAGAAAGATGGAGGAGAGCTAAATGGAGAAAGATGGAGCTAAATACAACATCAACAACTTGCATTAAAAGTAAGAAACTACTCTTAGGTGCTTTACTGAGGGGAAATCAGACAAAAATGGACACTGAGCCAAAGATAGAGACATTAGGAGGGACGACCAAATGCTTGGTCAAAGACCTGGGTGTCAAAGAGGGGAGAAAAGTGGAGAGTTGGAGGGGTTTAGGAAAGGAATTCCAGAGCACGACATCTAGATGGCTGACGGCACATCTGCTAATGATGGGGTGAAAGGAGCAATGGTTGCACAAGAGGTCAGAGTTGGAGGAATGCAGAGTTCTCAGACGGTTGTAGGGCTGGAGACAGTCATAGAGATAGTGTGAGGGCATAAAGCGATTTATACACAAGGATGAACATTTTAAATTGGAAGCATTATGAGACCAGGAGCCAGTGCAGACGAGCAGGACTTGGCGCGAGATAGGATATGGGCAGTAGAGTTTTGGATGAATTGATGATTCAGATGGCGGGTGGCCAGGGGAGCATTGGAATAGTAGTGTCTGGAGATGACAATGGCATCGATGAGGCAGAAACTGATGGGCTGAGGTGGGGCAGAGACTGGCGAAGCAGGTCTTTGCACAAAGGACGGGGAGAGACAGAAAGTGGTTAAAAAAGCATATGGCATACTGGGCTTCATAAATAGAGGCATAGTGTATAAAAGCAAGGAAGTTATGAACCACCTTTATAAAACACTGGTTCGGCCTCAACTGGAGTAGTGTGTCCAATTTTGGGCACCACACTTTAGGAAGAATGTGAAGGCCTTAGAGAGGGTGCAGAAAAGATTTACAGGAATGATTCCACGGATGAGGGACTTCAGTTACATGGATAGAGTGGAGACGCTGGGTTTGTTCTCCTTAGAGCAGAGAAGATTGAGAGGAGAATTGATAGAGGTGTTCAAAATCATGAGGGGCCCAGACAGAGTAGATGGAGAGAAACTGTTCCCATTGGCAGAAGGGTTGAGAACCAGAGGACACAGATTTAAGGTGATTGGCAGAAGAACTAAAGGCGAGATGAGGAAAAACTTTTTTTACACAGCGAATGGTTAGGATCTGGAATACACTGCCTGAAAGGGTGGTGGAGACAAACTCTATCGTGGTTTTCAAAAGGGAATTGGATAAGTACCTGAAGGAAAAACATTTGCAGGGCTACGGGGAAAGGGGACTAGCTGAAGTGCTCTTGCAGAGCGTCGGCACAGGTTCGACGGGCCGAATGGCTTCCTTCTGTGCTGTAACCATTCGATGATTCTATGGTATAGATTCGAAGCTCAGCTCGTGGTCAAATAGGATGCTGAGGGTGCAAACAATCTCGTTCAACATGAGAGAGGGCGCAAAATGGGATCAGTGGCAATGATATGAAGTTAGTTGTAGGAGCCAAAAAGGATAGCTTCGGTCTTTAGCAGGAGGAGATTTTGGCTCATCCAACACTGCATGTCGGAATAGCAGCCTGATAACAAAGACAATGAGGGGGGGGGAAAAGAGTCAAGAGAGATAGACAGAGATGCGAGTCGCCAGTGTTCAGGTGGAAGCTGACTAGTGACTCGGGTACTCTCTGACCAAATCAGTCCGAACACATATATGAGTTGGGACTCATGTTTGAGACCGAAATACCACCATGCCTTTTAAAATCACTAATAGGTCTTCATGTCCGAGACTGAAATACATATCAGACATTCCCATCTGAAAAATGTCAAAAGAATTTTTCTAGATTTTTCAAAGATTTTTCTAGAAATGTCACTAGATTTTTCCACAGACTTTTTGAATCTGCTTTACCGAGCACAAAAGTAATTTACTTTCACTCAGAAAAATAAAATTCCAGAGGTATAGCATCTCATACTTTTTCAAATTGCAGGAAAACAAGATCATCTAAGTTCCAATGTAAAATATCCAATCCACAGTTAGTTGAGTTGTATTTCTGTGATCGGGGCCCAGGAGAGGCGAGAGTTCGGGGCCCAGAAGAGGCGAGGGCCCAGGGGCAGCACGGGCCAGCCCACACTGCGATATGTGCGCACTAGGTCTGTGCAGCAAAGCAGGTCTCCAGTCGTCTTGGTTAATCCTTGCTACAGGGCCAAGACCTAGCTCGGTCAAGCCCGTATGGTGGCTGGTGTGCAACGGCCACCCAACATTAAAAAAAAAATCCAAGCACAGGCATCTTCCACCCTTCAAGATTTAGTTCAGACCTGGAATTTTAGGTCCATCATTGAAACACCCGTGAACTTTTTGACTTGGAAGCAAGTCATCCGTGATTCGAGGGACTGCCTATGATGATGGAAGCTGACACAATGTCTTCGGATGATGTCAGCAGTAGGCAGCGTATAAATGCAGAATAGGAGGGGGGGGGGGGGGGGCAGGTATACATCCTTTGGAGACTCCAAAGGCAACAGTGCTGTGGCAGGAAAATAATCCAATGTTGATGCTGCAGATATGGTCGGATGGATACGAGTAAAACCAAGTGAGGGCCGCGTCAATAAGAGAGATAACAGAGCAAAGATGGTAGAGAAGGATGGTGTGGTCGATGTATCAACGGCTGCAGAGAGGTTGACTAGATGAGAGGGGATAGTGTACAATGTACCTGCTAAGCTGCTCAGTCATCTGCAAGGACCCACGCAAGCCGCTCACTAGCTTTTACATTGTAGGTACCGCGCATGTGCAAAATTTTGAATGAGTCGCACATTGGGGGGAAGCAGGCCATGCAGGAGGCAGTGCAGCTTACGGTGAATATTGATAGTGCATGGTCAGTCATAGAGGATATAATTTGTGACTTTGTTAAGGTCCTGTGGTGGGGGTGATTGAAGAGATTCAAACATAGAGATGGAGCAAAGATGGGCATGGATTTGGAAGGCGCCAACATGTTCAAGGAATTTGGTGAGGGGAGGTTGGTGACAGATGAGGAAAAGGGGAGGTGCAACGAGACCTGGGTGTCATGGTACATCAGTCATTGAAGGTTGGCATGCAGGTACAGCAGGCGGTTAAGAAAGCAAATGGCATGTTGGCCTTCATAGCGAGGGGATTTGAGTACAGGGGCAGGGAGGTGTTGCTACAGTTGTACAGGGCCTTGGTGAGGCCACACCTGGAGTATTGTGTACAGTTTTAGTCTCCTAACTTGAGGAAGGACATTCTTGCTATTGAGGGAGTGCAGTGAAGGTTCACCAGACTGATTGCCGGGATGGCGAGACTGACCTAGCAAGAAAGACTGGATCAACTGGGCTTGTATTCACTGGAGTTCAGAAGAATGAGAGGGGATCTCATAGAAACATTTAAAATTCTGACAGGTTTAGACAGATTAGATGCAGGAAGAATGTTCCCAATGTTGGGGAAGTCCAGAACCAGGGGTCACAGTCTAAGGATAAGAGGTAAGCCATTTAGGACCGAGATGAGGAGAAACTTTTTCACTCAGAGAGTGGTGAACCTGTGGAATTCTCTACCACAGGAAGTTGTTGAGGCCCACTCACTAAATATATTCAAAAAGGAGTTAGATGTAGTCCTTACTACTAAGGGGAATCAAGGGGTATGGCAAGAAAGCAGGAATGGGGTACTGAAGTTGCATGTTCAGCCATGAATTCATTGAATGGCGGTGCAGGCTCGAAGGGCCGAATGGCCTACTCCTGCACCTATTTTCTATGTTTCTACGTTTCTATGGAGCGGTGGTTTGCTAGGACAGAGGCGTTGAGCGCAGGTTTTCTTGAGGAGGATAATGACAGTGGTTTTGAGAGGGAGGGCGACATTACCGGAGGACAGCAAACCATTTACAATGTCAGGTAGCATGTGGACCAGGTAGGATGTTGGATGGTCAGCAGCTTAGTGGAAATGGGTTCAAGGGAGCAAGGGGTGAGTCTCATGGAACAGATGAGCTTGGAGAAAGCATGAGGGGAGAGATAGAAGAGAAACAGTGATATTCAGTAATATGTGTTAGGAAATGGATTAATGTATATAGCTTCTGTTGAAGAGCTAGCACCAATACAGATTGTAACTTCTATGCTATGTTATCATCATCATAAGCAGACCATCGGAATTGAGGAAGACTTGCTTCCACTCTAAAAATGAGTCCTTAGGTGGCTGAACAGTCCAATACGAGAACCACAGTCCCTGTCACAGATGGAACAGATAGTCGTTGAGGGAAAGTGTGGGTGGGACTAGTTTGCCGCACGCTCTTTCCGCGGCTTGCGCTTGATTTCTGCATGCTCTCAGCGAAGAGATTTGAGGAGCTCAGCGCCCTCCCGGATGCACTTCCTTCACTTAGGACGGTCTTTGGTCAGGGACTCCCAGGTGCTGGTGGGGACGTTGTATGCACTTTATCAAGACTTGTATTAAAAATACTTCTGGTAGACAATGAAAAAGTTGCAGCTTACTAGATAGTATTTTCAATTGTACAGTATTATCTAAGGACAATCATAAATACAGTTATAGCCTGTCATTATAAAAAGTTTCAACATACTATATAGCAGAAAATGTGCCATATTTGTCACTTTCATGTTTCCATTTATTCAACTTGGCTCCGCCAACTGGATTTACAAAACTGACATTTGATTTGGAACAAGTTACTTCAAATATTTAAATTACTTAGGGGATGAAGTCACTTAATAAAACATATTATGAACATTCTAACACTCTCGTACATACAAGC
This sequence comes from Pristiophorus japonicus, assembly GCF_044704955.1. NCBI lineage: Eukaryota > Metazoa > Chordata > Chondrichthyes > Pristiophoridae > Pristiophorus > Pristiophorus japonicus. Next base: position 185,156,746 of record NC_091986.1, read on the forward strand.
GCTCCAGTCATTATGATCTGCTTTATTTAAGGTGCATTAACTAATTAAATTTGTAATCAAATGTTCTATCAGTTACCGGATTGAATAACTGAGTATTTAGAGCCTATATTCAACATCTTACAATATAAGATGACAGAATCTTAATGAGGACGTGCTCTCAAATCAGCCTCCAGCTCATTTTGGATTATATCCGATTTTTTCAATTTGAATTATTTAGCCAATGCACACCAGTTCCCCAGGCAATAAAATTAAGACAGACATCCACAGGAATTTGAGTCTCCCAGATCACAATTTCTCAAGTTATGGGAACAAAGCCAACATTTCCAGAATACAAAACTAAGCATGTCACATGGGCCAAGCAAATCAAGCAACAACAAAGCAAAACGTTGCTGTAATGACAACTCCTAGAAATAGATCTGTTGCCAACTTTCTCTCCATCCCCTTCTCTTGAGCACTGACTCCTACTGGGCTACAGTTCAACAGGCAAGAGCAGCCTTCTGGTACATCCCCAACGTGGCCATTTTCTTGTGTGTGATCCTGTGCAGTGTACATTAGAAAGTTGCTCAACCATAGAAAGCATTATAGTCGAAACAGATCCTGTCCTCACCAGACATCCACACCCATGCATTTTCCAGCCACGTCACAGGATTGAAATTGGGAGTGGGAACCCTAGTTCATCTTCATTCTCCTAGCTCAGGGAGGCCGAGTGTAGCTGTGCAATCTTCCCACCCCACCCCACCCCCCACAGCTCAATAATACACCAGGCAGGTCATTTGCTCACTGAGCCATCGGGATAGCTCAAATAAAAATGTTGATAAGCTGGGCTACTCAGTGTGGCATATTCACATGTGCAATGTTGTGGGGCAGAAGGTTCCTGATTTCAGCCAAGTCATGCCAGATGCCTTCAAATAAAACCAAACAAATAACCAAATGGCAGGTTACCCTGGGCTACTCGTGGATACCTCTTAGTAAATAGCCCAAAACCTGCACTTACAAAAACCAGATATCAAGTTGTGTGTCTGTCCTCTTGGCCAAGTGTGTACGTGGACAAAGCATAAAATGGAAGAGGAAAATCAAACAAGAGAGCTTAAAAATACATCTTCATAGTTGTACTGTCACCATCAAAATATCAACACATGTAAACCTATTGATGACTCAAATATAACACTGTATTACGACACATAGTACTGTCTGATTTGGTGGTATGACAATTAGTTGTTTTTTTTTATTTCCACAGATTAAGTACCCTATACTGTTGTCTATCTTCAGTTGTGATTACGTTTCAGCAATTGGTAAAGCCCCGAGACCTAATATCTGAAGCTACATACTTGTCACAGAAAATGTTGGCCAAAATCATGGCCCAGTTCTGTCAAAATTGATCACTTTTCAAAGATTATTCATAGAAACACATAGAAGTTACAGCATGGAAACAAGCCATTCGGCCCAATCAGTTCATGTCAGTAAATAGTTCAAATCACAATTACTCACCCCGTTCCCTTCATCCTCTTTTCCTGCATCCAATCTAATCTTGAATGTTGACATAATTTCTGCATCAACCACTAACCCTGGAAGTGAATCCCACAGCCTCATAACTCTGAAAAAGTTTTCCCTGCCCTCTGATCTAAATCTCTTGTATTTAATCTTGTATCTGTGATTCCTCTTTCTTGACCCCTCAACTACTGGAGGCACTCTACTTCTATCTATCCTGTCTCATTTTTTCATAATTTTAAAAAACACAACTTTATTGACCCGTAATCTGTGTTATAACAAAAACGACCCAACATTTCAAGTCATTCTTTATATTTGTATTCCATCATACTAGACAGCATCATAGTGAATATGCATTATATCCTCTCTAAAAGTCTCTATATATTTCCTGTAGTATGGAGCCCCATACTGCACACAGTACGCTAAAAAATTTTTCATTCATTAATGGGATGTGAGCATCGCTGGTAAGGCCAGCATTTATTGCCCATCCCCAATTGCTCGAGAACCGCTGCTGTCCGTGTGGTGAAGGTACTCCCACAGTGCTGGATTCTGACCCAGCGACGATGAAGGAATGGCAATATACTTCCAAGTCAGGATGGTGTATAACTTGGGAGGGGAACCTGCAGGTGATGGTGTTCCCATGCGCCTGCCGCACTTGTCCTTCTAGGGGGTAGAGGTTGCGGGTTTGGGAGGTGCTGTCGAAGAAGCCTTGGCGATTTGCTGCAGTGCATCTTGTAGATGGTACACACTGCAGCCACAGTGTGCCGGCAGTGGAGGGAGTGAATGTTTAAGGTGGTGGATGAGGTGCTAATGAAGCAGGCTGCTTTGTCCTGGATGGTGTCGAGCTTCTTGATTGTTGTTAGAGCTGCACTCATTGAGGCAAGTGGAATGTATTCCATCACATTCCTGATTTGTGCCTTATAGATGGTGGAAAGGCTTTGGGGAATCTGGAAGCGAGACACTCGCTGCAAAATACCCAGCCTCTGACCTGCTCTTGTTGTCGCAGTATTTATGTGGCTGGTCCAGTTCAGTTTCTGGTCAAATGTTGACCCCCAGGATGTTGATGGTGGGGGATTCGGCGATGGTAATGCCGTTGAATGTCAACGGGCGGTGGTTAGACCTTAACTGAGATTTTAAGGTTTTTCATAGACTCTATCTCTTGCCATTTATATTCTATACCTCGAGATAAAACCTAGAATTCCAGTAGTTTTTTTTTTAACATCCTGATCAACCTGAAATGCTGCCTTTAATTCCAGCATCCGCAGTATTTTGCTTTTATATGCTGCCTTTAATGTCCTGTGAACCTGTACCCCCAAATCCTCTGCTCTACCACAGCACCAAGACTATTTTCATTCAGAGTATAAATACTGCTGCTATTTGTTTACCAAAATGCATCATCTCAGAGCAGAAAGCCAGTTATAGCATGTGTACTTATCTGTATAATACAAAAACAAAGAATGTTATTTTTACTTCACCACAACTGCACACTTAGTTCTGATCCCAGCAGAAATATGTGCTACTGTCTACCTGGCATAAAGGGTTTTTTTGTGAGCTGCATGGTTCTTATTGCACTCGAGTGCACTATGATTTTAGTCACTTGCTCCTGTCATTGGAGAAAGCCTCAGACAGTAAGTTAAATGCTTTTAATTGAACCCACCCCACAGTATAAATGGTCAAAGTTTGTACAGGTCAGCAATATTGGGATCACATTGCTGCCCTATATTAAAAATTATCCAGCTCACAGTCAGATCCAAAATAACACAACCCAACTGTCACCATCAGCCACTACTTATATTTATTGCTGTTAGCACCAGGTGAAATTTCCTCACAAAGGGAGTCATAGTGCTTCTGACAACACTGCCGAGTTTAATTTACTTTAAGAGATACCACACTTGCAACTGGAGGTAATCCTCTAAATTAAATGGTGCACAAGTTTCCAGAGTGTTAGTAAGGAAAAGTTTTAAGTTTTCAGAATGAGTGGAAATTGTTGCCAATCCATCCTTGATTTACATAAAGCATTCACAGTAACTGTAAACTATTGTCAATCCTGTGGGAGCATGTTGGAAAATGGGATAACAGGTTAGAGTCTGGCACAATCACTAAAAAATGGGATAGTAATTAGAACATCTCTCCAAAAATACTCCTGCACAAAATTAAACCAAGGTTGCAATAGGATCCTTTGGCAGGAAGAGAGGGTTTCACAAGATATATATAGATGAGGAAAGCCATTCAGCCCATCTTAGCTCATTCATACAGAAAGAGTTCCACACGTTGATCAGCAAGTCTACCAACAGACAACTATTGACACCGATCTTGTTATGTGGCTGATTTTTCTAAGTTCCACTGAGAAATAACAACAGAAATAGTACCTTCCCTTTAACGCGTCATCCAATTGTTTGCTTTTGATTATTCAAGGACTTTTACCTCAACTACTTTATCTGGCAGTGCATTCCATCTGTTGATCACTCTTTGTATTAAGAACTTCCTGATATCATTACAAATTTGTCTCTTACTAGCTTAAACCCGTGTCCCTCAGTACTACCCTTACAATTTGGTTCAAGGTCATTTTGCAGATCTATCTTTTTATTATAGTTTACTATCATGTGCTTTTAAAAGATTGCCTCTCAAGTGTATCCTTTCAAGGTGGGAAAAACCAAAATTCCCTCATCTATCTGTCCTCCGACACTAGAAATCAGTCTCGTATCTCTGAACTGCCTCCAAGGCGTGCACATCTCCCTTGTTTCAGGAACCAGAACTGGTGTAGTCTGACCACACTAAATTTTGAGTGTGACATGCTTTGTTTGCACCCGATTTTATTTGTTTTGCCGATTCCTGCACCATAGTGGAGTTCGACACATTGAGTGGCAAGTCTACCAAGAGTCAACTTCATCCATAGCTTTTGAGTATTTGGAGTACTTCAGTTGCTCATTTTCCCCAGTTCCACTGAGAAACAACAACAGAAATAGGACATCCTTGTATCACAATACTTTTGAACTTTCAGTAAAGCAAGAAAACGTTGATACAGTATTACTTTTCCAGCTGAAAGTTTTATTGGGGAAAAGAAGAAAACCCGCAGCTGCTGGAAATATGAAATAATAAATCTGGAAATATACAGCTCATCTAACAGTACCCGAGAGAAAAAAAACAGGTTAGTACATTGGCTGCTCTTATTAAGCGCTCCACACAAAATATTAACCTTTCTTTTTTCTTCCACATGCTGCTGGAACCACTGTGTACTGCCAGCTTCTCCCATAGTGCAGGTATAAATTCCCAACATTGTCTGAACGCTCCCCATCTGCTCAAATTATTCTGCACATTAACTTCAACTGAATGTTTTGAACTTCTCATCCTTTACCCTTTGAAGGCCTCGTGTCAAGGGTTCATTACAACTACTGATCTTTTACAACTAATTCCTCCGTGGTATCAAAAGTGCTGAAACCTACTATTTGACACAATAGTAGGTTACTGAGTAAAAATTCACTGCAAGTAAATGAATAGGTAATAATAGTCATCAACATTTTATAGCAAACACCATCATCAAAAGGGTTTAATTAAGCATTTCTTGACATGAAAACGTAAATAACTAGAGTACAGTTAAAAAAAAACACAAGAGTAGCTTGAATACAAAATAGACCCACGTGTGTTACTGGCAGTATATTACTTTCATAAAAAGAGTCGTATTGTATACAATATCATGACTAAACTAAGTTGTTTACTGATCTACACACATATTGCAGCAAGTACAGTACAACCATGATAACCTTCATCGATGTCACACTCTTCTGACATTTAATTTTTGCTAGCAGTGGTGATGGAGAACCTAACAGTTCAGCATACAGCTGGAGCTTCACATCACATGACATGACATGACATGAATGATGAAACCCAACTATAAATTAATGCTGTGTCTGAAAAATATTCACTGTTTGCTCAGTTCTTCAGCTGAACTCTCTAAAATGAAACGCATACTTTTGTTCAAGGAATGCATCTGTAGATTTCCAAATGGCTACCAAATTTCCACAAGATGTTCTGAAATTCAGTATCTATGTGTGCAATGCTAGGTCAGTATTTTTGAAGATGCAAGAAGCTTCTTTTGCTCGTTTTATTTTGTTGCGGGGGTCAACCTATAGCCCTATGAAATGCTTAATAGTTTGTTTAAAAAAAAACATTGCAGCCAAAGTGTGATTTTGGAGGAGTGAGATGGTTCAAGGGAAAATAATTGTACAGAGGCGCTGCATAGTGAGGGTAATCTGCATTTGTGGCGTGAGACGTTCACACACTTTTTCCATCCTCGACCATGTGTATGACATTGGCACACTTCCTCTGCAGGTTCAGTGCCACCTGTCCAGGAAACCCCAGGGAATCCTGGCGATGCATGCCGCCATCTATTTTTTTCTTCTCGCTACAACTGGGAAATAAGCGGGTCCAGACACGGGAAAGAGAAAAATCTCCCCTTATTGTTTTATTTGAGTCGTCGTCGTCTTCTTTCATATGGTAAAAGCAAAGCAAATGTCAATATCCAAGTCAGATATCCAGGCCAAAGCTTCCGGTGTAACAGCGTGGATATCTTGTACGGTGTCTGTGAATTTCCTTTGAGGGCAATGCTCAATGATGTGCTCCAGGGTCTGATTAGGAGTTCCACAGTCGCATGATGGGATGCTTTAATCTTCCATCTATGGGGAAGGTGGCAGAATCTACCATGACCAGTTCTGAGATGGTTGATGGTTGTTCACTGTTCGCGAGGAAGTTTGATCCTTCAGGTTGTACAGTGGGGTCCTCTATAAGTAATCCATTCCGTATGTCACAGTTTTTCCAAGTCTGATGGGAGATCGCTGAAAGGTTTCGGTGACAGTCCAAAATGGCCACCTAGATTTGAGCCAGGTTGGTGGTAGGTTGTTCAAGTCGGCCTGGATCGGCTGGAGCCTGAAGCAGCTGGAGGGCGTTTGAAAAAAAAAAACTGCTCCCTGACAACGGAGGCAGCTTGAGCCTGGAGCAGCTGGAGAGAATTTCAAAAAAAAGCTGCTCCCTGACAACAGAGGCAGCTCGAGCCTGGAGCAGCTGGAGAGAATTTCAAAAAAAAGCTGCTGCCTGACAATGGAGGCAGCTTAAGCCTGGAGCCTCAACGGACCTCTCAGGGGGACAAAATGAGAAATAAAAAGTATAGACATTATGACATCACAAGGATTGAAGGCAGTGATTGATTCAATTAATATGGAAGAACCAAATGGACAGGGAATGAATTTTAAAGAAAGCTAAAAAACATATTTAATTTGCTTCAATTGCTGATTTTCTAATTTTAACTTAATGTATAATCATTGTATAAATTATTTAATTTTGTTTAATTATAATTAATCTTGATTATACTGATTTTACTATTGTATACTCCTTATTGTATTATTTACAATGTAATTTGAATTTTTTTTAAAAGTTTTTTCGCCTGTGTCTATCTGCGTGCACATTTTGGCTACCGCTTCAGACCCGAGCCTTTACCTCTTTTACACTTCCTTCTCCCGCTTTTTCTCTCTTTTCCCCCCCCTTGTCAATATTTAATGTGTTGTAAGACTGTTGTGAAGCGCCTTGGGACGTTTTACTACGTTAAATGCACTATATAAATAAAAGTAATTATTACTACTACAATATAAACCTGGTTATTATATATGCTCATTTCTTCTCCTTCACGCGTTTCTCCTGAAGACTTATGCTGGAGTATAGGCAATGGCAACCTTTCAGTACCTCACCAAAGATATCATACTTTACCTGGGAGCATGGAAAGCAAATGCTAATTTGGCCACCACAACCAAATATGATACATGCACTTCCAGCATGCCTCTGTAATCGATAGCAGGAGCTATGATTGATATTTTACTTTCCTGGCCCAATAACAGAGACTAACTGAAGCACCCTTGCTGCTCCTTTAGCTGAGATGGCGTTAACTGAGCAAGGAGCTTGAAGTGTATCTGCGATTCCCTAGGTAGGTATGGCTCAATGTGGCACACACCATGTAGTGACTCACTGGGCCATTCAAAAAAAATATTTAAAAGGTTTAAAAAATGTACAGAAAGATAATTTGTTTATCTGATCACATCCCGATCACCATGCGACTTTTAAGTGACAAGTCAAGTTGGGAACTCAAAAGAAAGTAATAATAGTTTAACAAAATGATAACAAGATATTTGTTTAAGTGAGAAATTTGTTACCTACTAGGGTAGATGCACGACTAGCACGTGCCCGAACTGAGAATCGATGGCAATTGAGCCTCGGGCCTCATCAGCAAACTCTGCACAAGCTGGGCGTGCCTCTAGTTTAGCTTGCACGAAAAAAAATCAATGTTGTGCTGCCTGCCTCGCCGGCAGCAGCCCTCAGGGTGGTTCGGGCTATGGGAGGAGCGTAATCGCAACTCCTATGGATTGGGGGAGCACTCCTGGCTCCACGGGAACATTAAATATTGAACTTACCCTTCGTTGCCAAGAATTCTGAGCAGGGTAGGACCGACGCCTGGCCCGATCATCACCGACTAATTTCTGCAGGCCCACAGTTTACATATTTAAGAGCCATGTTTAGGCGTTTGTCCGGGACACCTAAAATAAGCATCACATGAATTTAACTTGCGCACATTGGGCGCTGGCTGTCCCACTGCTACGTTGGTATGCTTTGAGCTGGCTTTACGCCCACAAAACAGGCACAACGCATACCAATTTCTACCCCGGGTTCAACTCCAATTATATTCAAGGATATAATCTAAAGTTGTCCGCAGGAAAAGAATTATAAGCTTTAACAGTGCCTAAAATTCAACAGATAACTTCTGCCTTTAAATCTTAATACAATATCTCTAAATCTCTCCTTATTTGCAAGTTCCTTTCACGAGTCAAAATTTGGCTTAATGTGCTTCAGTTTAACAATAAAGAATTCTCTGCTGTTAGAATGAAACATCAATATTTTATCTGTAGGGGATAAGGCTCGGAAACTCTTCGCACATCAGCCATTTCAGGACAAAATGGCATGCATAGTTTCATGTATTAGGGCCTCAGACGGTGGATTTGTTTCCCAGCCAGCCTAAATTAATTAAGAGTTTCAGGAATTTTACCAACCATGACCTATACAGATCAGGGTGTACTCTATTTCACTCCCTTAGGAGAACTCCCTTGCATTGAATGAGTAAAATCTAATGTTAGGCAACCTCTTCACATTATAAAAGTGTACTCAGGTTATACATAATACAACCTCTGATAAAGCCTAGTCCTTAGCCTTAGTGGCTGCATGGACAAAGTTTATCAAGTACCTAACCGCTTTTTACTTTTAACTTCATTTAATGTTGCAAACAAAAGTGAAAGAACGGCTCCTGGAAACACACCAGGGAATTTCATACCCCCAGGCCTGCCACTTCTGATTAACATTTCACCTCACACTGTGGAGGTTCAAAATCACCAAATATTACAATAATAATGCTCCAGAGAGGTTATAAGTAACTTAATTATAATCATAAAATAGCTACGACATATTTATACTGCTTATTCTCTTATTTTTTTGATATTCTATACTGTATTTATATTGTACATTTTAGCACTTATCAACATAACTTACTTTTAGTATTGTTTTTACTGACCTTATCCTCTGCGCCCACCAACCCTCGGTTTAAAATAAAAGCTACAACCAACTGAAAGACGTATTTCTAAAGTTTTACCTGATCTTTTCGTTAGCATGACAGGTCAACTTTTATTTAAATTTTGTCAACTCTGATAACTCAAGGATACGCAAAGTGTCCGATGAGATCACATGAAGGAGGAAAAGATTTCCTTTCCTCTTCGAGATTTACACAGCCATATATCTGATGAATTTAATACTAAGAGTATAAGAAGTCTAAAACAAAATGTGGCCCGTTTTTATACATACAGGCATAATTCACAAACGGTAACGGTAGCAAACAATGAGAAAATGTCATTCACACTTGCTAGGAGACACAATTCAGTGATGCTCTAAAAGTAGTGTTCATGCCCTTTTCTACCCTTTGTGAAGATGGTGACTGACACAGGGGTACATTTCCATTGATCTTAACAGCTCTCAGTAGCTTGCCATTCTTCCTGGGTGAGGCTAGCTCGTAATGGCCAGGTGATAGCAGAACCAACCCAATTCTGCCCTCAAATGGTATCTGCACGTGCACACATTCAAACAGATGTCACTGGGTAGTCAAAGGATCAGGAATCTTAACCAACTTTCCCCCTTTCTAGCCTGGAGGTATCGAAGCTTGTTGTAGTGTGACATTTCTTTATAGATCTTCTGGGAAAATTAAACTAAAATAAATAAGATGGTGTGCATATGGCAAGTATTACCATGGTGACCTGTGTGGAAAGCCTGGATATGTGGACAGGATTGGGCTTGGATGCAACTTAAAAGGTGGGGCAAAAAATATTGGAGTTGACCTTCATGGAGTAGCAGGAAAAAAGAATAAAGTTTGCACCGAGGACAGCTGTACTTATATAATGTTTTAACTAACCAAAGCAAATAAATTGTTCTGTAGGCATTATACAAAAAGCCTCAAAAAAGGTAGAAAAGCCTCAACTCAATTTAGCAAACTTTCAAACTGACAGAAACAAGGGCAGAATTCAAAAATGAAATTATCAGCATTATTACTTACCACACTTGCAATCAATAAACAAGATATTTACCCCAAGCTGTTACTTCTCACCTTTAAAAGTCTCAAGATCTATTTCTCAACCATGTTTTCAGTCATCTTTCCTAACACTTCCTTCCAACTGCCCATTTCTCCTCTGAATTATCTTGTGAATTCCATGGTAAAGGTGTGAAATAAATGCAAATAGCTGTTCAACTTAGCACATTCCATATTTGATCTGACCCACATAATGAACTTAGAATGCTAACTAGGACATATCACATGTCCACCACGCCCACCTCATACAGGACTTGAAGTCGAAAATTGATTGTATGTCTGTATGTTGAAATATGCCTCCAGTAAAGAAAGGTTCCTCAGTCTCTGAATTTGATGAGCTATTGAACTTGTGTTTTGTTTTGGTAGAAAAGCCTCAACTCAATTTAACAAAACTTCAAACTGACAGAAACAAGGGCAGATTCAGCCTAAAGACTGACTTTGTATGCAGCCAATCACATTGCTAATATTGCTAGAAATAATCTTCTGTATGATTTACAAATGGATAGCCATCTGCCAACTCAAAGACAAACTAAATATTATTTGGATCCACAAAGAAACATATATACTACCCTAGTTCAGATTGTTGGTGTTAGATCTGCATTAGATCATTACTGAAGCAGTATCTGTAAGACCCTGTAAAGGAAAATTGAGGGGAACTCCAAAGACAAGTATAAAAAACACTATTGTCTAATATGGAGCTGAGCCTTATCGATCAGGAAGATCTCTGGTTCAATTCCTGGTGTGTGCCGAGTTAGCTCATCTCAATAGAGATGGCAGTAGAAGCACGACAATTGACCCAAGTGCTCCAGGCTGGGAGAAAAAAGCACCATTTCTGATCACTATCCAGTAACCACTTCTAGAAAATGTGCATGTGTGAATAGAAATTAGCTCAGTTCTGGGCTGCTTGGGGCAAGGCATTAGACAGAAGCAAAAGTCTGAATGTGTACTCACTCATGCATCAGCATTTCCAGGGAAGGAGGAATGATAATTACAAGGGAGATAACTTAACTCTTTTTAGCCTTGACTTCAGATTTACAAGGGAAATGTATCGGTAATATGAATGCAGCATGTGAATCGCCACCCACCACCTCCCCTTCCCCCAACATAAGCAACGCAGCATGGAAATCTTCCCTTTCATCTTAATGTGCAAAATATGACTTTTTTACCACAGAACTCAATCTATATGGTGGTACTCCATGGACAGAGGCGACAGTGTTCACATTATTAGAACAACATAAAGAAGGCCAAGCACAAAAGTATAATGATTATGGCATTGAACTAGAAACCCAGAAGTTAAATCATGTCAAGTTGCCATATTGAATTTAATTAATCTGGTCATTTATGCACTGGTACCAGAAAAATAACCATGAAGCTGCCAGATTGGCCTAAAAACACAACTGGTTCAGTCATTTCCTTCAACGATGAGAGCCTGGCCTACAGTTGACTCCAAACCCGCACTACATAGTTGACTATTAATGCCCTCTGAAATGGCCTAGCAAGCCACTCAGTTGTAAACAAATCACTACAAAGTTCAAAAATAAAGGAAAAAAACTAGATGAACCTACTGCCAATGACCCAGCCATTGCATCAGGATATATATCACTGTTACTGAGTCAATATCCTTGAATTCCCCACTGTCGTGAGAGTATCACAAGGATTGCTGTAACTCAAGGAGCACCTAGTTCACAAGTCAACTAGGGATGGGCAATAAATGTAACCTTCCTGGCCACGTCCAAATCCCAAGAATAAATACAAAAAATTTTTTTTTTTCCCCCCCAGAGGTTTAAGAACAAACACTCTTTTGTTTATTGCAAATAAACCTGATCTGTGAACTAAAACTTCAACATCACTACAGGTCAAACTTACACGTTTCAATTTGTTTGAACGCCCAGGTTTCTTCTCTTTTCCACCAATTTTATACCAATTTATATTCTCCTGAAGGTGTTGGCTCATTAGTGAGGACATTTTTACAGGTATGGGTTACCCTCAGGTAATGTGCCCAGATGGCCAGCAAACACTGAGTCTTAGAAGTATATTGCATTGCATGGTACATCAGTCAAGCCCAATTCTGCCCTCGACCAACATCCCCAGACATGCGTTTCCACCAGGATAGCAATCAGACAGGAGAAGGATCCCTAGCCATTTTCTTCTTTTCTATAATGTAGAGGCATGGGGCCAATTGCAGGACCCTGCTGTCACCCTGGCTACAATCAGCTAACTCAGCACTGACCATGGAACAAAAATAGGCTTCATGGAGAAGCCACTTGTGGACTTAACTGGCTAAGAACTGGATAAGCTATCCGAAGAGCATATGTTTTTGCTTTCCACCATCTCTGACCCTAGACATTAGCCTTTCCTAATATGAAACATATAATTAAGCTTTGCCAGAAAATTGGTACTACACTTGACTTTATCAAGCATTACAGAAATTGCTTAAGCTTTCATTCGATCAGAGCAATATAAATATTGAATTAATCATCTTTCAATTGCATCATTGTGATTTAATCAGGAGTAGAATGAGCGGAGTCACCTTGCATTTAGTTATTTTAGAGAGATTTAAATCTTTTTTGGAATTGTGACTGTCTTACCCATTACTGTGGACTGTAGGCAAGGTTTAAAAAGGAGTATCGAGTTATAGAGTGCTCAAATAGTTGATTTTCAACAAGGCCCACACTTTTTATAAATTATCCCCAGCTGAATGGTGACTCCTGAGCTACATACAGAAACCAGTGATGTAAGCAGATTCAACATGGGCATGCTCCAACGATATGGGGCAGGGAGTTCCTGGGAGCACATCCACAAGTCAGTATTCAGTTCTGTCGCATTCTTGTTTCAGCTTGCCAATCACATGATTATTTCAGTGTTAAACCTATCCCTACTGACTCCTACTCTTGGTTAGCAGAGGGTACAGTGACACTGCAAACGGCACATTTTAAAATTAAAAACTGCCTGATGTGTATAAACAATACTACCACAAGACGCAACCTTGGCTCAAATATGTGCTGCTGCGGATCCAATATCTCGAATTTCATTGGACAGTATCCATAGCGAACCAGCTTACCTAAAATAAGCCACTGCTAAACTCCACAAAGGAGCACTCTATGTGGGACAATTTTAGCTTACACTTGTCAATTGAGCAGGTCATTGCTGAAGGAAAAATTTTAAAATTACCTAAAATCTTAGTGAAATGTTTCAAAATAAAGCGGGATGACATGTACCGATGAATTTTATGCATAAGGTATTTACCCCAATAAAGAATGTTCCCTCTTTAACGGTTTCCTGCTGCTCGATCAGTTATCACCAGACTCTGCCCTTTTACAAGCATAGATGTAACAGCTCCGCCGAGGTAACTGACAGGTTTATTGAAACTTGATGAGTATGCCCAACACCAAATCAGCTGGTCCACTCAAATTCTCCTTTTTGTACTCTTACTATTAACTATAAATTTGATGAAGGTCTTTCAAACCCAGCAAGACCATATCTGGGCTCAAATACTACCTGCATCCATTTTTTCTAAAATTGTTTGATAAATATACATGTTCCCGACAGCTTATACAAAAACTCTTTTTTTTTTAAGTGCCATATATTAATTCAGTTATTCTCGTGTCCTGCTTATAATAACTCCATGCTCCCACCAGGATCAAATTTTCATGAGACATTACAACACCGCATTCCTGGTAGATTATTTTCCATAAATAAATAAAACCTCCTGTTTACACATGGCTTGAAATGAAGGAGAAACTGAAAAATAACTGCATTTTGGGCAAGCGCTCCTATTGCAAAGCTATATTTATTGCTTAAATTGCATCTTAATACTGGAAAATATATTTCTTCCTGCAATAAATATTAAATACAACTGTGCAAACACTCCCATTGGCAAAGAGCAGCACAATGGGGGAATGAAAATCCATCTCTCCACATAAGCCATCATCTTGGGAAGTCCCTCGGAATCGCTTCCACTCTTAAAATGAGTCCTTAGGTGGCTGAACAGTCCAATAAGATAGCCACAGTCCTCGTCACAGATGGGACAGATAGTCGTTGCGGGTAAGGAAGGGTGGGACAGATCAGCCGCACACTCATTCCGCTGCCTGCGCTTGATTTCTGCATACTCTCGGCGATGAGACTCGAGGTGCTCAGCGCCCTCCCGGATGCACTTCCTCCACTTAGGGCGGTCTTTGATCAGGGACTGACAGGTGTTGGTGGGGATGTTGCACTTTATCAGGGAGGCTTTGAGGGTGTAACATTTCCTCTGTCCACCTTTGGCTCGTTTGCCGTGAAGGAGTTCAGAGTAGAGCGCTTGCATTGGGAGTCTCGTGTCTGGCATGCGGACAATGTGGCCTGCCCAGCAGAGCTGATCAAGTCGACTAAACTTCCGTAAGACAAAAGGTCCTCCACCAGCCTGTCCTCGACCAGGCTAACATCCCCAGCATTGAAGCACTGACCACACTCGATCATAAGCTATGGGAGTAATGAGTGAGCAGCCAAAATAGGTCTTGCCCAGGATAGCTTTCAGATGTGCATTTACACTCCATTGATTCCCCTTCTTCTCCCAAGCACCCCAACCCACCCCCCTTAGGATGCACTTTTTCACACAAATCTAGAACTCTCCCACCCAAAACGTTGTGGATGCCGGGTCAATTGAAATGACCAAGTCTGAAATCAACAGATTTGTTATTAGGTAGGGATATCAAGGGATATTGGATCAAAGGTAGGTAAATGGAGTTGAGGTACAGATCAGCCATGACCCAACAGAATTGATAGCACAGATTCAAGGGGCTGAATGGCTTACTCCCATTCCTACGTTCCTAATTCCAATCCCATCTTCACCCAACCTCCACACAAATGCACTTGGTTGACACGAATCACTGGAAAATGTTGAATCAGGGAAGTGAGAACCCTGTTGAATTTCCCCCACACCAAGACAAATTATGGTGCCCTCACCACCACCCCTGCTCAGAGCAGCTCATTCTGAAGAGACCAGGGACCTCGCAATCTTTATGCCTCAGAAGCACACCAATTGGTGCATTTTTCCCCATTGTGTAATGTCACCCATGAAGCCATGTGGCATATATTGGGCAGGTATCTGTCACACTTTTCAGGAGAGCTAGAGAATTCATCCAGTTTGGCAAGGCAGCAAATTAGCAGTGTGATAGGGCCATACATGTTGGATTTTCTAAAGTTCAGGGTGCAGTAGATGGCATGCACGCAACATTGCAAGTTCCCCTCAACTTTCTTATTGAAAGGGGTACCACTCGCTGAATGACCAGACTGTGAGTGACAGGTGCAAAGAATCCTTCGTGCGAGTGCTGCAACTTGGCATGATATATTGATCCTCAGGAATTCTGCCCTTTTTGAGCTCCTCCAGGGAGATATTCAATTGAACAGACAGCTTGTGGGTGACAAGGCATAGCCCTTGCTGTCGTGGATAATGACTCCACTAACAGATACAAGAACAACAGCTGAGGAGCACTACGAGACACCTGCCTCCACCAGAATGGTCATCGAGACAAATCTCACTTATGACAACTGGCACCCATGGAACTGTGCCCTATCATGAGTCACTGTCTGCAAAGAGCAGGAGGGAAAACTGAAAAAAGACAAAACAAAACATCAGCAATGGCACGGAGATTAGAAATATAAAATATAACGTTCTACAACATATGTACTACACACTGCTCAAAATACAAACGAGGAATCTTATTTCATTATGCACCATCCAAGATGGGGAAATAAAATAGACAACATTTTATAAAGAATGGACATAAAGGATGCCTGGGAGTATGTCAGCATTACATAGAAGAGAGCTGGATATTGATAAACTACGAGAGAATTTCAAAACACTTTCTTTGTTATCTGAACTCAGATTATTACAGCTTTCACCACACTGCCAAGCACTATGTTATAATATACCTACAGTTTTATATCATTTATCTTTTGGGGGTTTCCCATTAAAGTATTACCATCAGGACTGACATCTTCCATTACTGACACTAACCACAACCATTCTGGCAGTCAAGTTTTTTTCATGCAGATCAGAAATGTGTGACAGGAAGACTCTTTTACAAAATTAGAACTTTAGGCCAGGCCTATAATGGGGTCCACTGACAGCTATCTTTACTGAAAAGTAACACAATGCTTTACACACTGTAATACTCCCCATATATTCTATAGATGTTCCTGAAGGAATGGTCTTTTAGCCATCGGACTTTATAAAGCATATTTTGTTGGACAGAAAGCAAAATACTAGAGATGCTGGAAATCTGGAATAAAAACAGAATGGGCCAAAAACTGCAGACGGAGGCTTCCGATCACAAAAAAACCCAAAAATATCAGGTGGTCTCACTCCAACAAAGACTTTGGGTCCCAGACCTAGCTGCGCAGCCCAGCCCAGCAGAGGCCAATGTATCCCATCAGCGCAAGTGTTTCCTGGGATCACATGGGCCAGGACCACCAATGCAAATGTAGTATTTTCATTAATAGGAGCTCCGAGCTCCCATTACTATGAATGGGTAGACCGCTAAAAACAAATAAAACACAAACATTTTTTTTTAAACTTCACTTTTTAAAAATTAATAAAAATTTAATTAAATTTGAAATTAAAAAAAAATTTTTTTTAATAGTGTTAAACATAAATTTACCTGCATGGGCAGAGTTTTAATATAAAAATAAAAATGTCTTTTTTCTATCTTTTAAAACTCTTACGCTGGTAAAAGCAGGCCTTATGCATTATGCCTGCTTTTACCAGGTGTATGAGTTTGAAGGACATTTGCTGGGCAAGAGTTGAGCAAATAGCCCAAATCTCCACCCGCGAAGGCCCTTCCGCCGGGGATGTGTGCAAACTGTCAAAAGACATGACAGATCGCAAGTTGCGGGTTTAGGCGCACACGCTTTACACACCTAAACGCAGAAGTTGCAGAGCCTCTTTGGACGCGTGCGCACATCGTACACACCCGGAGGGGCCGCAATTTATGGGCCAATATGCTGCAAACACTCAGCAGGTCAGGCAACATCTGCGGAGAGAGCAAGGCATGGTCAATGTCTCAGGTCGATGACCTGTCATCAGAAAGGATAGGATTCTTGCACCTTTAAGTGTTGGAGACAGAATATTTGTGAATATTATTTTGGACTTCACCACTGTTCCATCTTGCATATTATGCCAAATCAGCCAGAGTTTACATGCAGAAATTTCTGTTCCCTTCAACATAAATCCTGCGGATTATGCATTTCTGAGCTGTTTTGACTCCACAATTTTTATCTGCTGTTAACAGTACTCATTGAAGTAATGAGCTCCCAGAAAAAAAAGGCGTAGATATTTGAAAATATAACTTTAAAATTAACCCCAATTACACTTTATTTAGAGGAAGGCTGATCAAGTTTTCCCTGGTTATGTACAAAAATCCCAATTAATTCCTTTATATGAATCCAGCTGACAAAAGTGCTTTTGCGCTGAGTCATCCTCGCCCTTTAACAAAGCCTGTTTCCTCAATCAGCCTACAGTGCATATCGGCTTAGGTTTATTTTTTAAGATTTGGATTTTTCTTGTGTGTGGACAAAGAAAGTGATGATAAATCAAAATACCTGTATTTTTTTTTTATTGATTTTCTTTCAATTTAAAATATAAAGTCATTAAATATTTTATTTTAAACAATCTTTCTGTAGCACCTTATTTTAAAATACAATTCCCAAACAAAAACTAGATATTTTGGCATTTAAAGCTTCATTTCTGCTGACTAGGATTCAGCTATTTTGAAACACTGGCACCCTGGGGTCATGTCAGAACTGGAGGGTCACATTATGCCAAAATGGCCTGCAGGCCTGATTCTCAGTCTTACAAAAGGAAGAGAATAACAGATTTTAAAATTCCAAAAGGTGCAAAGCAGATCAGGTGATGTAAGAAAAAACAGATCTGGGCATAGATAGACTCGATAATGCAATACCCTGTATAGTAATCTCTCCACAATTACACAGATGCATGACTTTCCAGAAGCTTCATTAGATTATACCTGTAATACAAATATAAGATTTCCATCAAATCTCTTATAAAGACTGGCATACCTTCAATTGAGGTTTATGATTGCTTTGCCTTTTAATAGGATTGGAACATAAACGATAGTCTTTTTAGGTACCATAACCGTGGATTAGAATGCAGTTAGAGTCAGGACTATACAACATATATAAAAACACAAAAGGTTAACTTTAAAAGACAGCAGTGCTGCCCACTGCTTCAAATGTGGTGATGTGGTTCTGGCACTGGAGCAGTCTAACAAAACAAAAAAAGGAAGTGTTCTAAATAAAGAGGTACGACAATAGTAAATTCATCAACAATTAAGCTATTATTTTCTTTGTATTTTTTCCCTTCTCCCAAAGTACCTGAATCGTGCAGGGATGTGGCTTAATGGCCACTAACTGTCCTCAAGTAACTTGCGCAAATTGGCCTTGGCAGTGAGCATCAGCAGGCTATTGATCCTTGGAGGATATCAGAGCCAAGCAACAATCCTATCTTCACCCAAAAACCACGCACATTCACTCTCGAGCAGGCATTGCTGGATAGTGATCAGAAGCTTGAACCTTGGCTGATCGTCCCCTTTTATATCCAGGGTGCTGAGACCAACCAAAATGCCATCCAGGTAGCAGTCAGCTAACTCGGCATAGCACTGTTATTTATTAAACCGTGTACAATACCTTTACTGTAAAAATAATTAAATAATTATAGTTAGAATAAAACAGAAAAGAGCATCTATTTACTGTATACAAGTAAACAATGTTACTTAGTCTCCTTAAAGCAGAGCAAAAATGAAATCTGGACAATGCACGTATGACACGTGACTCCATATCTAGCAGCATAGTGTAACCGAGGAAAAAGTCCACCGTACATTTAGTTGAAACTACGTTAGAGAGTCAATGTCAGTTTATGGAAAATCAGATGAATTATTGCCAACGTGTAATGAGTTCTCAACAAACGCACATCCCCATTAAGTGCACAGTCAACAATTCCACAGCAATCTTACATAACGATCTTCTATCTATGGCTAGGTAGTTCTGATGCAGAAGAATTACTGTCATAGGACATGTCAACTTGCAACTGAGATTAGTCAAACTCGGTACAGGTATCAACATCAATGGGACGTCATTTAGTATTATTTCATTATCAGACCATATTAATAACTGCAATTTGCAAACAAATTCCATGTACATAGCAGATAAAGCCCCAACATCCTTGGGTAACTTGCCACTTTTTAAAAATATCAAGTCAGCCTCAACAGAAATAATGTTTTTTTTTCCCCCACGAAAAGGGTTGAAGCCCAAAAACTCATTGCTGCCAAAGGTGTTTACAAACCTTCACATGAACGTTACAGGTACATCAAGGGACAAGATTTCTTCTGTGTGCCGTGTGCAACAAAATCGTGAACTCATTTGTGACGAATGGATCTGTCTGCTCCCCACAAGACTTTTTAAACGTGCCAATGTTTCCAAGACCCATGGACTAGTGAATGTAGACTATGGGATTAAAAAAAAACTCAATTTTTTCAGCTTAATTCCTAGCCACATTGGCAAGAATTGATCACAGAATCAAAACAGAACGAAACAGAAACAGAAAAATAATAGGAAATGAGAAAATAAATTTAATCTAGGTAGTCACACAAAATAGATTTTTTTTGCAGCTGTCACACCCAGATCGGGATCTTGAGAGCACAAGTGGTTTCTTCTTTGTAACACCTGGAAAATCAATCTTTACGTCGCCCCAGGATTTCCAGGAGCTTTCCCTCGCCTGCATCTACAACAGGAGCAGAGGCAAGGCCAGGGCAGACATGAAAATGAGGTACAAAAGGGAGGTCTGCCAGCCCTTGCGCATCAGTTTCTTCTTGGATAGATGGAAGGAACATCCAAACAAGTTAGGCCTTGAACCCAAGATCAGAGAGGGTGAGGGAACCAGTCAGCAAGGTGAGGGAAGCCAGAGAAGGTGCATCCTACCATCCTACTAGTCTTTCCATGTATCTTCAGGCCAGTCCCGTGTGCTCTCAGGCCCCCCGATTCTCAGTGCAAGGTTGCACCAGCAGGCGAGCTTGCACTGTGGGTACTAACAGGCCACATAGCATTGAAGCACTGACCACACTTGATCAACTCCACTGGGCAGGTCATATCATTCGCATGCCAGACACGAGGCTCCCAAAGCAAGCGCTCGACTCGGAACTCCTTCACGGCAAGCGAGCCAAAAGGTGGGCAACAGAAATGTTACAAGGACACCCTCAAAGCCTCCCTGAAGTGGAACATACCCATCGACACCTGGGAGTCCCTGGCCAAAGACCGCCCTAAGTGGAGGAAGTGCATCATGAGGGCACTGAGCACCTAGAGTCTCGTTGCCGAGAGCATGCAGAAATCAAGCGGAGACTGCGGAAGGAGCGTGCAGCAAACCAGTCCCACCCACCCTTTCCCTCAACAGGGACTGTGGTACTCATATTGGATTGTTCAGCCACATAAGGACTCATTTTTAGAGTGGAAGCAAGTCTTCCTGAATTCTGAGGGACTACCTATGATGATGACGACAAACGTGGCAGCTCACCAAGTCAGTGTACTCAGAGGCCTGGACAGGCACAGCACACTTGAGGTATCCAGGGAACAGAATATCAGGGCTATATTATTGCACCATAGCATAGATCAACAAAGCTGATACCAGGTCTTGGAAATCTAAGTTATAAGAAATTATTGAAGGCAGCGTACTGGTTTTCACCAGAAAAAAAGATGAGCGATTTTAAAGAGGCCAAAAATTATGAATGGATTTCCTAAAGCCGATCTATAACATTTGTTTACACTGATAAAAAGGATTCAAAAATTAGGATATAAATCTGAAAATGAGGAGTTAATAAGCAATTCAGGCAGAACCAATTCACACGAAGTATCAAACATATGGAATAAGTCACCAGACTAGGTTACTGAAGCAGATAATATAAATGAGTTCCAGAGGTAAGTAGCTGGAGAAAGACATGATTCAAAGGACATGAGGGTAGAAATGATTGTCAGCAATGTTATCATACAGACACTTAGCACACACGTAACAAATTCATCAGCACTATTTTAATGGATGCATTAATATATTAGCATAGATAGAGGATTGGCTAACTAACAAGAGAGTCGGGATAAATGGTTCATTCTCTGGTTGGCAACCAGTAACTAGTGGGCATGCAGGGATCAGTGCTGGAACCCCAACTACCGTATATACTCGCGTATCATGCGACTTTTGAAGACCTAAATTGTAACCTAAATTTGGGGGGTAGCATGATACGCGAGATACAAAATTTGCGGGTGTGAAGTGCTGGCCAAGATTAGGCTGTTAGGCTGTTAAGCAGACCGTATCCATTTACAAATAGTACATATGTATATCAAATAAAGATGATTTTGATAAAACTACTGTTTTACTTGCTGATACACACGTAATGTTTACGCTTTCCAAATCAGCTGAGAGGCTAACTACCAAAGGAAAACAGAAACGATTCTTAATGAAACTATTACCGGTATATTTATTTTTTTAAATGCTTTAACAATCAAATCTCCATCTATCTCAGCCCATGCTTCTTTTACCCACAAACACAGTAGAGGCAAATCCGGAGCCTTCATATTCCCTCCCTTCGTAAATGATTTCTCTCCTTCCATCATCCAGTCATTCCATTTCTTTCTTATATTGTCTTTAAATGGCTTATTAATGGATACGTCAAGTGGCTGAACGACGTTAGTCAAGCCAGCTGGAATGATTGCTATATCGGTTTTCGCGAACAGCTTTCACAACAGAATCCACTCGATGTGACCTAAACATATCCCACACAAGTAAACTTTTTTGGCGTCGTAAACCACCTGCTCTTGATTCCCAAACTCTCTTCAGCCAAATCTTGCAGCCATTATCGTTCATCCATCCTTTTTCGTTTCATGATTCGGTTGTTAAGGTCTGTATTCGATCGTTGTTATGTGTTAGGGTACTTGTTACGTGTTGGGTACCTGTTAAACTTGTTTGAAAGCCTAGCCTAGTGTCATCTGGTATCTCAAAAAAGTGACTCGCATGATACATGAGATATATGATAAAATCATGTTTTGGGGACGAAAATTTAGGGGTCACATGATACGTGAGATCATAGGATACGCGAGTATATACGGTATTTACAATCGACATTAACAACTTGGAAGAAGGGACTGAGTGTAACATAACCAAGTTTGCTGACGATAAAAAGATGGGAGGAAAAGCAATTTGTGAGAAGGACACATAAAATCTGCAAAAGGACATAGACCTGGAGTGGAGGGCAGAGAAATCCATGGCCAAAATCAAAAAGGACCTCAATACATCAAAATTCTAAAATGGACAAAGTGTGTTAAAAAGACAAGCCTGAAGGCTCTGTGCCTCAATGCGAGGTGTACTCGTAATAAAGTGGACGAATTAACTGCGCAAGCAGATATTACCAAATATGATATAATTGGGATTACGGAGATATGGCTCCAGGGTGACCAAGACTGGGAACTCAACATCCAGGGGTATTCAACATTCAGGAAGGATAGACAGAAAGGAAAAGGAGATGGGGGCGCGTTGCTGGTTAAAGAGGAAATTAACGCAATAGTAAAGAAGGACATTAGCTTGGATGATGTGGAATCGGTATGGGTGGAGCTACGGAATACCAAAATGTGGAAAACAATAGTGGGAGTTGTGTACAGACCACCAAACAGTAGTAGCGAGGTTGGGGACAGCATCAAACAAGAAATTAGGGATGCGTGCAATAAAAGGTACAGCAGTTATCATGGGCGACTTTAATCTACATATAGATTGGGCTAACCAAACTGGTAGCAATACGGTGGAGGAGGATTTCCTGGAATGTATTAGGGATGGTTTTCTAGATCAATATGTCAAGGAACCAACTAGATGGCTGGCCATCTTAGACTGGGTGATGTGTAATGAGAGAGGCCTAATAAGCAATCTTGTTGTGCGAGGCCCCTTTGGGAAGAGTGACCATAATATGATAGAATTCTTTATTAAGATGGAGAGTGACAGTTAATTCAGAGACTAGGGTCCTGAACTTAAGAAAGGGTAACTTCGACGGTATGAGACGTGAATTGGCTAGAATAGACTGGCGAATGATACTTAAAGGGTTGACAGTGGATAGGCAAATGGCAGACATTTAAATATCACATGGATGAACTTCAACAATTGTACATCCCTGTCTGGAGTAAAAATAAAACGGGGAAGATGGCTCAACCGTGGCTAACAAGGGAAATTAGGGATAGTATTAAATCCAAGGAAAAGGCATATAAATTGGCCAGAAAAAGCAGCAAACCTGAGGAGTGGGAGAAATTTAGAATCCAGCAGAGGATGACAAAGTGTTTAATTAGGAGGGGGAAAATAGAGTATGAGAGGAAGCTTGCTGGGAACATAAAAACTGACTGCAAAAGATTCTATAGATATGTGAAGAGAAAGAGATTATGAAGACAAACATAGGCACCTTGCAGTCAGAATCAGGTGAATTTATAATGGGGAAACAGAGAAATAGCGGACCAATTGAACAAATACTTTAGTTCTGCCTTCACGAAGGAAGGCGCGAATAACCTTCCGGAAATACTAGGGGACAGAAGATCTAGCGAGAAGGAAATTGTGTTCGGGAAATTGATGGGATTGAAGGCCGATAAATCATAAGAACATAAGAATTAGGTACAGGAGTAGGCCATCTAGCCCCTCGAGCCTGCTCCACCATTCAACAAGATCATGGCTGATCTGGCCGTGGACTCAGCTCCACTTACCCGCCCGCTCCCCATAACCCTTAATTCCCTTATTGGTTAAAAATCTATCTATCTGTGATTTGAATACATTCAATGAGCTAGCCTCAACTGCTTCCTTGGGCAGAGAATTCCAGAGATTCACAACCCTCTGGGAGAAGAAATTCCTTCTCAACTCGATTTTAAATTGGCTCCCCTGTATTTTGAAGCTGTGCCCCCTAGTTCTAGTCTACCCGACCAGTGGAAACAACCTCTCTGCCTCTATCTTGTCTATCACTTTCATTATTTTAAATGTTTCTGGAAGATCACCCATCATCCTTCTGAACTCCAACGAGTAAAGACCCAGTCTAATCAATCTATCATCATAAGGTAACCCCCTCATCTCTGGAATCAGCCTAGTGAATCGTCTCTGTACCCCCTCCAAAGCTAGTATATCCTTCCTTAAGAAAGGTGACCAAAACTGCACGCGGTACTCCAGGTGCGGCCTCACCAATACCCTGTACAGTTGCAGCAGGACCTCCCTGCTTTTGTACTCCATCCCTCTCGCAATGAAGGCCAACATTCCATTCGCCTTCCTGATTACCTGCTGCACCTGCAAACTAACTTTTTGGGATTTTCATGCATAAGGACCCCTAGGCCCCTCTGCACCGCAGCATGTTGTAATTTCTCCCCATTCAAATAATATTCCCATTTACTGTTTTTTTTCCCCAAGGTGGATGACCTCACATTTTCCGACATTGCATTCCATCTGCCAAACCTTAGCCCATTCGCTTAACTTATCTAAATCTCTTTGCAGCCTCTCTGTGTCCTCTACACAACCCGCTTTCCCACTAACCTTTGTGTCATCTGCAAATTTTGTTACACTACACTCTGTCCCCTCTTCCAGGTCATCTATGTATATTGTAAACAGTTGTGGTCCCAGCACCGATCCCTGTGGCACACCACTAACCACCGATTTTCAACCCGAAAATAACCCATTTATCCCAACTCTCTGCTTTCTGTTAGCCAGCCAATTCTCGATCCATGCTAATACATTTCCTCTGACTCCGCGTACCTTTATCTTCTGCAGTAACCTTTTGTGTGGCACCTTATCGAATGCCTTTTGGAAATCTAAATACACCACATCCATCGGTACACCTCTATCCACCATGCTCGTTACATCCTCAAAAGAATTCCAGTAAATTTGTTAAACATGATTTCCCCTTCATGAATCCATGTTGCATCTGCTTGATTGCACTATTCCTATCTAGATGTCCCGCTATTTCTTCCTTAATGATAGCTTCAAGCATTTTCCCCACTACAGATGTTAAACTAACCGGTCTATAGTTAACTGCCTTTTGTCTGCCCCCTTTTTTAAACAGAGGCGTTACATTAGCTGCTTTCCAATCCGCTGGTACCGCCCCAGAGTCCAGAGAATTTTGGTAGATTATAACGAATGCATCTGCTATAACTTCCGCCATCTCTTTTAATACACTGGGATGCATTTCATCAGGACCAGGGGACTTGTCTACCTTGAGTCCCATTAGCCTATCCAGCACTAGCCCCCTAGTGATAGTGATTATCTCAAGGTCCTCTCTTCCCACATTCCCTTGACCAGCAATTTTTGGCATGGTTTTTGTGTCTTCCACTGTGAAGACCAAAGCAAAATAATTGTTTAATGTCTCAGCCATTTCCACATTTCCCATTATTAAATCCCCCTTCTCATCTTCTAAGGGACTAACATTTACTTTAGTCAGTCCTTTCCGTTTTATATATCGGTAAAAGCTTTTACTATCTGTTTTTATGCTTTGTGCAAGTTTACTTTCGTAATCTATCTTTTCTTTCTTTATTGCTTTCTTAGTCATTCTTTGCTGTCGTTTAAAATTTTCCCAATCTTCTAGTTTCCCACTAACCTTGGCCACCTTATACGCATTGGTTTTTAATTTGATACTCTTCTTTATTTTCTTGGTTATCCACAGCTGGTTATCCCTTCTCTTACCGCCCTTCTTTTTCACTGCAATATATTTTTGTTGAGCACTATGAAAGAGCTCCTTAAAAGTCCTCCACTGTTCCTCAATTGTGCCACCGTTTAGTCTGTGTTTCCAGTCTACTTTAGCCAACTCTGCCCTCATCCCACTGTAGTCCCCTTTGTTTAAGCATAGTACGCTCGTTTGAGAGACTACTTCCTCACCCTCAATCTGTATTACAAATTCAACCATACTGTGATCACTCATTCCGAGAGGATCTTTTACTAGGAGATCGTTTATTATTCCTGTCTCATTACACAGGACCAGATCTAAGATAGCTTGCTCCCTTGTAAGTTCTGTAACATACTGTTCTAAGAAACAATCCCGTATGCATTCTATGAATTCCTCCTCAAGGCTACCCCGTGCGATTTGATTTGGCCAATCGATATGTAGGTTAAAATCCCCCATGATTACTGCCGTTCCTTTTTCACATGCCTCCATTATTCCCTTGATTATTGCCCGCCCCACCATGAAGTTATTATTTGGGGGCCTATAAACTACGCCCACCAGTGACTTTTTCCCCTTACTATCTCTAATCTCCACCCACAATGATTCAACATTTTGTTCATTAGAGCCAATATCATCTCTCACAACTGCCCTGATATCATCCTTTATTAACAGAGCTACCCCACCTCCTTTCCCTTCTTGTCGATCTTTCCGAATTGTCAGATACCCCTGTATGTTTAATTCCCAGTCTTGGCCCCCCTGCAACCACGTTTCTGTAATGGCCACCAAATCATACCCATTTGTAATGATTTGTGCCGTCAACTCATTTACTTTATTTCGAATGCTGCGTGTGTTTAGGTAGAGTGTTTTAATACTAGTTTTTAAACCATGATTTTTAGTTTTGACCCCTCCTGCAGCCCCTTTATATTCATACATATTGTCCCTTCCTATCACCTTGTGGTTTACACTTACCCCAGTGCTACTCTGCTCTGTTGCCTCCTGCCTTTTGCATTCTTTCTTGGGGTCCTGTTCATCTGAGCTCTCACCCACTCTAACTCCGAGCCCTCTCCTGGGTTCCGAATACTCCTTGCATTGAGGCACCGAGCTTTCATGCTTGCCTTTTTATTACACTTTGACCCTTTAGAATTTTGCTGTACAGTGGCCCTTTTTGTTTTTTGCCTTGCGTTTCTCTGCCCTCCACTTTTACTCATCTCCTTTCTGTCTTTTGCTTTTGTCTCCATTTTGTTTCCCTCTGTCTCCCTGCATTGGTTCCCATCCCCCTGCCATATTAGTTTAACTCCTCCCCAACAGCACTAGCAAACACTCCCCCGAGGACATTGGTTCCGATCCTGCCCAGATGCAGACCGTCCGGTTTGTACTGGTCCCACCTCCCCCAGAACCGGTTCCAATGCCCCAGGATCTGATAGTCTGCATCCCAGAGTACTTAAAGAAGTGGCCCTAGAAATACTGGATGCATTGGTGATCATTTTCCAACAGTCTATCAACTCTGGATCAGTTCCGATGGACTGGAGGGTAGCTAATGTAACACCACTTTTTTTTTAAAAAGGAGGGAGAGAGAAAACGGGGAATTATAGACCGGTTAGCCTGATATCGGTAGTGGGGAAAATGTTGGAATCAATTATTAAAGATGAAATAGCAGCGCATTTGGAAAGCAGTGACAAGATCAGTCCAAGTCAGCATGAATTTATGAAAGGGAAATCATGCTTGACAAATCTTCTAGAATTTTGTGAGGATGTAACTAATAGAGTGGACAAGGGAGAACCAGTGGATGTGGTGTATTTGGACTTTCAAAAAGCTTTTGACAAGATCCCACAGAAGAGATTGTTGTGCAAAATTAAAGCACATGGTATTGGGGGTAATGTATTTACGTGGATAGAGAACTGGTTGGCAGACAGGAAGCAGAGTGTCGGGATAAACGGGTCCTTTTCAGAATGGCAGGCAGTGACTAGTGGGGTGTCGCAGGGTTCAGTGCTGGGACCCCAGCTATTTACAATAAACATCAATGATTTAGATGAAGGAATTAAGTGTAATATCTCCAAGTTTGCAGATGACACTAAGCTGGTTGGCAGTGTGAGCTGTGAGGAGGATGCTAAGAGGCTGCAGGTTGACTTGGACAGGTTAGGTGAGTGAGCAAATGCATGGCAGATGCAGTATAATGTGGATAAATGTGAGGTTATCCACTTTGGTGGCAAAAACGTGAAGGCAGATTATCTGAATGGCAGCAGATTAGGAAAAGGGGAGGTGCAACAAGACCTGGCTGTCACGGTACATCAGTCATTGAAAGTTGCCATGCAGGTACAGCAGGCGGTGAAGGCAGCAAATGGCATGTTGGCCTTCATAGCTAGAGGATTTGAGTATAGGAGCAGGGAGGTCTTACTGTAGTTGTACAGGGCCTTGGTGAGGCCTCACCTGGAATACTGTGTTCAGTTTTGGTCTCCTAATCTGAGGAAAGACGTTCTTGCTATTGAGGGAGTGCAGCGAAGGTTCACCAGGCTGATTCCCGGGATGGCAGGACTGACATATGAGGAGAGACTGGATCAACTGGGCCTGTATTCATTGGAGTTTAGAAAAATGAGGGTATCTCATAGAAACATATAAAATTCTGACGGGACTGGACAGGTTAGATGCAGGAAGAATATTCCCGATGATGGGGAATTTCAGAACCAGAGGTCACAGTCTAAGGATAAGGGGTAAGCCTTTTAGGACTGAGATGAGGAGAAACTTCTTCACCCAGAGAGTGGTAAACCTGTGGAATTCTCTACCGCAGCGAGTTGTTGAATATATCTAACGAACTGGCATCAAGAGGGAGTTAGATATGGCGTTAAGGTGTTAAGGGGTATGGCGAGAAAGCAGGAAAGGGGTACGGAGGTAAATGATCAGTCATGATCTTATTGAACGGTGGTGCATGCTCGAAGGGCCGAATGGCCTACTCCTGCACCTATTTTCTATGTTTCTATGTAGACAGGCTAAGTGAGTGGGCAAAAATTTGGCAGACGGAGTATAATGTTGGAAAGTGTGAGCTCATGCACTTTGGCAGAAAAAAATCAAAAACAAGTTATTATTTAAATGGAGAAAGATTGCAAAGTGCCGCAGTACAGCGGGACCTGGGGATACTTGTGCATGAAATACAAAAGGATAGTATGCAGGTACAGCAAGTGATCAGGAAGGCCAATGGTATCTTGGCCTTTATTGCAATGGCGATAGAGTATAAAAGCAGGGAAGTCTTGCTACAGCTTTACAAGGTATTGGTGAGGCCACACCTGGAATACTGCGTGCAGTTTAGGTTTCCATATTTACGAAAGGATATACTTGCTTCGGAGGCAGTTCAGAGAAGGTTCACTAGGTTGATTCCGGGGATGAGGAGGTTGACTTATGAGGGAAGGTTGAGTAGGTTGGGCCTCTACTCATTGAAATTCAGAAGAATGAGAGGTGATCTTATCGAAACATATAAGATTATGAGGGGGCTTGACAAGGTGGATGCAGAGAGGATGTTTCCACTGATAGGGGAGACTAGAACTAGGGGGCATGATCTTAGAATAAGGGGCCGCCCATTTAAAACAGAGATGAGGAGAAATTTCTTCTCTCGGAGGGTTGTAAATCTGTGGAATTCGCTGCCACAGAGAGCTGCGGAAGCTGGGACATTGAATAAATTTAAGACAGATATAGACAGTTTCTTAAACGATAAGGGGATAAGGGGTTATGGGGCGCGGGCGGGGAAGTGGAGCTGAGTCCATGATCAGATCAGCCATGATCTTATTGAATGGCGGAGCAGGCTTGAGGGCCGTATGGCCTACTCGTGTTCCTATTTCTTATGTTCTTATGAGCTCAGGTTAACACCTCTGTTAAAATAACGGAGAGAGGAACTTGATATAAGTATGTTTGTATCATAACATCACTGTGAAGGCAGAAAAATCGGGCTGAGACGCACTGCAACAGTGTAGGCTTATTGGGCCAGCTGGCTTTTTACTGTTCCTAAAAGTGCCTATGAGTAGGCCAACTGATTTGGTGCATTACCACATTCTGTAAATTTCTACACTTACAAAATGTAGCATAATTTTCTGCCCTTTTACTGCATTTTGCAAAGACAGTGAAAATGCTTGTTACTGAACTTATCTGAATAGCAAATCACTTTCTGTTTTGAGTCACTTGCTTTTACCCATGAACCTGGGACTTCCTAGTCTGTATTTCTGAGTAATACACTGCAAAATGCATTCATACATTGAGATATCATGATAATTTTACAGTCGGTTACAAAACTCCTATAGTAACAACATTTATATTGCACCTTAAATGCAGTAAGACATCCCATGGTGCTTCACTGGAGCAATATCAGATAAAAATGTGATACCAAAACACGCAGAAATATTAAGTCATGTGACCAAAAGCTTAGTCAAAGAGGTATTAAAGTATGTCTTAAAGGAGGAGAGGGGTAGAGAGTTTAAGATGGTAATTTCAGAGCTCAAGGCCTAGATAGCTGAACGTACAGCCGCCAGAGAGGCGATATAAATCGGGGATGAACAAGAGGCCAAAATTGAGGGAATGCAGACTTCTCGGAGGACTGGAGAGGTTGCAGAGTTAGGGAGGGGCGAGGAGGTCATGGAGGGATTTGAACACAAGGATGAGAATTTTACATTTGAGGCATCGCTGCACCGGGAGCCAATGTTGGGAATAAGGGGTTATGGGGAGCGGGCAGGGAAGTGGACCCGGGTCCATGATCCGTATTAAATGGCGGAGCAGGCTTGAGGGGCCGTATGGCCTACTCCTGCTCCTATTTCTTATGTTCTTCTGTAGGTCAATGAGCACAGGGGTGATGGGTGAACAGGACTTGCCGCAAGCCAGGATACAGGCAGCAGAGCTTTGGATGAACTAAAATTTACGGAGGGTGGAAGATGTGAGGCCGGCAAGGAGAGCATTTGAACAGTCGAGTCTGGAGGTAACAAAAACACGGATAAGGGTTTCAGCAACAGATGGGCTAAGACGGGGCGGAGATGACCGATGTTATGGAAGTGGAAGTAGGCGGTCTTGGGTGATGGAGAGGATATGGAGACGGAAGCTCAGCTCAAGGTCGAAGAGGACACAAAGATTGCAAACAGTAGAATTGTGGGGTACTTTTTCAACTCGTCACTCAGGTATAAAACTGTCGCTGGGGATTTTCTGCCTGTTATAGAAACAGCCCGATTGTAAATCAATGGAAATTAAAGTTAGGCAGTTTGTATCAAGTGGGCAGCCTAACCGCATCACCAGTTATGCATCCTAGCAGCAAGTTGAAAATCTACATTGCTGATTCAGCTATTTTGCACTAAATAGCAGATACTGTAAAAACCTAGCATAAATAACTATAACAGTACTTACATCATCCTTATTTCTACATAAAGTACAAAAATCACCCTCAATAAATGGACATATTTTTGGATCAATGTTTAATCGCAGAACTAAAAGTTTTCAGTAAGTCTGTGACCAACCACAACACTAATATTTAATAACATAATTGGAGCAGTAGGCCATTTGGCCCTTCGAGCCTGCTCCGCCAGTCAACGAGGTCATGGCTCAACTTTGCGTTCCCTCACTATCCCTATATCCCTCGATGTTCAAAAATCAATCTCTGTATCTCCGTCCTAAATGGCTGACCCCTTATTCTGAGACATTTACATCACAAAATATTTCACCATATATGAATTCCAATATGGCAACCAGAGTTTAGTGAGCTACCAAGCTGAAAGTAGATCTTATTGCAATGTGGTTAGCCACAGAATTTTTTTTTTTTAAATGTATTTTTTTCCCATTTTCTCCTCTACTTTTTGAATCCACTAACTTTTGCTAGATATGGTTCTATGAATACTAGCAGCCCTCTGGTACCAAGTGGTAATTTTTCAGGCCTGAGCCTAGAAACAAAGTCCTTAAAATTACATGGAGGTTCTAGTGGTCTCGTACAGCAACTTCGGTAGCAGACTGGTAGAATTCCCAGAGAAATGATGTAAATGGCAGAAAAACGATGTTAATGCTGCTTCTTTGGAGGGTTGTCTGGTCTGCTATCAAAGTTATGAGAGGAGAATCCCTGTAGAATTTCAACACTTGAATATTTGAAAACTATTTGACCTTGAAAGGCATCCCAGCCAAGTAAGATCCTGTTCTTATCAAAGATCAACACATAGGTGCTATTCAGCTGTGGTCACTAGATAGCGATCTGGAATGGGAAACCTGGCTGATTGGGTTCAAGAGTGGAAACAGAGGCACTGAGGGTAACTGTCATGTTCCAACTGCTTAGACCAACTATTTCACCATAGTTCGGGAATTGAACCGGTAACCTTCGACTCTGTACGGTTTAGTAAAGGATGATGTTTTTAGTAAAATAGCATTTAACTGGCATAAATAGAGGATCTTCTTTGGCTCTTTCACATACGTTATGCAAAACTGACTGGGTAACCTACACACAACAGGGTAAGCAGTGAGTTGCAGTCATTCTTGAGTGAAAATAAATTTCATAGGTAGTAATATTTATCACATTCATGGGATTGTTGCAGTTTCAAACTTCTTTTATTTCCAAATTTGGAATGCCAGGGGAAACGGTTAGATGATGCAACTATGCCATCATGGTGCAACAACTGTGGAAATAATGTTCACAGTTTATTTTCTGTGAATACTATTTTTAAAAACTCTCTACTTCAATTATACACATCTACATTCTAAATATTGCAGTATGGTTTGACCAGAAATAAATAGAAGATACATTTAAAATGTATGCACGCATTCAATTAAGCTGCATAAAATGTACGGTGTATTTACACCAAATTTACTCAGTAAATGCCAAATATTAAACGTGGTGAGTACACATACTTTTATAATGTAATATTCTGTGTGAACAGACTCCATTATATGTGGTTTGCCTACTATAAAACACTGAATCAGTGTGCTGCCCCCTCCCCCAACACATTGCTGAGGCAATCCACGCCATCTGCATAGTGAATATTTCAAATTTTACACTTTTCCCCCATGGTTTAAAAAAACAAGAGACTCTGAGCATCAAAATAATCAGTTTTGCATCTAAATGATCCACACTTAAACACACACAAATGGTAGCCATACCTACCATGACCTAGTTTCACGAAAGCAGCAATTGTTATCACTATATGTATACACACACACACAATGTGTCATGTGTAAAATCAATACATTATAACCTCGGAGCTTTTGAACACTCCCCGTATTTCACAATTGTATGATCGACCACATGCATATTTCATTCATTTCAGCCAAAACTTGCTTTTGTGTGTGTGTGTGTGTGTGTGTGTGGTGATAATTAAACATGAAAGATTTAACTCATTGAGCCGCTACTTCGATATATACACACACACACACACACACATATATATTTGTCCTAAAGAACACTGCTCGATTTTAAAAATCCCTGAATGACTAATTAATATTCCCAAGTCACAGAAAGTAGTAGTTAGCAACCCCCTATCTCCAAACTGTAAGCCCCCATCCCCCACCAAACCAAAACCAGTCAGTTTAACTGCCTTTTTTTGAAATGTCAGAACAAACATGTAACATCTTGAAAAGTTGTTTAGATCAATGCTGTGTCTATATATAAACATCTTACCTTATACAATGCTTGTAAAACCCCACAGCTTTTTTTTTCACTTCCACAAACAACGAAAAGCTCCAACTACTTTTTTTTGTGTTGTTATTTTTTTTCTGACATGTATTTTTTTTTAAAAGGTTATAAAGAACCGTTCTTCACGTATTACTCATCACCGGGCTCTCTCTCTCTGTCTGTGTATGTCTCCGGTCAATATGTGCCTCGGAAAGGCCTATAATTGGGGAAGAATAGTTCGCATGGATGTGTTGATCCTACACTAATGACACCGAAACGATGATGTGGTGGCGAATGGAAATGTGTGAGAGAGAGAGAGAGAGAGAGAGAAAAATGTACAGGGGGAGAGAGAGAGGGCGCGAGGTAAAAGTTGATCGCGGAATGGCGTCAGAAGCGGCTCCTGCTGCTGGTTCCTAAAACATTCATTTCCCAGGCTGAATGAGTGAATGTGTGTGTGTGTATGAACCTGAGAGGCTGAGGAAACGACGACAAGCAGCCGTGGCAGCACAGGCTCGGCGCAGACAGGCACTGAGACACGGCGCTGAGCGCCAGCCAGTGACCTACTAGGGGAAAAGCAGCCCTCCCCTCCCCCACACCCCAACCCCAGCAGGCCCACAGGCAGAGAGCTGCAGCAGGCCCATCCCCCACCCACACACTTTCATCATTAATAATAATGCAACCGTCTCATTCACTATACTATATACTTTTATGGTTATGTGGAGTTGCGGGGGGGGGGGGAGGGGAATAATGTTGCACTTTAAAAAAAAATTGCATCCATAAGCTATGCCTGGTTAAATACTATTTTTAAATTACAATTTTATCACATAACCCACCCCCCTCCACCTCCAGATTTGCAATTATGTCTCCTTTCTCACAAACCCCCCTTCCCCCCCCAGAAAAATTGCAATTAAACGTCTCCCTTCTCACAGAACACACGCACATATATATATATATATATCAGATATGCACTTATATATCTTTCTCACAACCCCCCTCCCCACCAGATTTGCAATTATGTCTCCTTTCTCACAGAACACCCCACCCCACCCCCAAAAGAAAATTGCATTTAAACGTTTCCCTTCTCACAGAACACACACACAAACCAGATTTGCACTATTATATCTTTCTCACAGAACCCCCCCCCCAACCAGATTTGCAATTATATATCTCCTTTCTCACAAACCCCCCATACCAGATTCTTAAAATGATTTGAGGACATACCATAAGCAGATTGATTTTTTAAACACACACGCAGGCACGCCTGCTCCTTCCATTGGGGGAGGGGAGGGTGTTCCCAGCCATGGATCCTGCTGCATGTTTTTTTTGTATTTTGTCAGTGTTTCTGTGCACAGAAATGCCATCATTTTTACACAGAAAATGCGGTCAAACTGTGCTCCACGCGATTTAATATTTTGTTTTAAAAGACTTAAGAATTCAAGTTTTTTTATATATACACACGAGCAACATGCTGTGAACACTGATAGGAATGCAACCCAGTCTCAAACACAGAATTAAAGCAACCGATTCGACTTAAAAACAAGTCAGGGCTACAATCTTGCTGTTAATGCATTAAGTCCAGGTGCATTGAAATGCGAGAAAGGTGGTTTGTTGATTGGATAGTGGAAAATATTTAATGATACAGTATTTTTTGCACCATGTGCTGCCCTTCCCCCAGCCACGCTGGGAGAGCCTGTGAGAGTGTGTGTGTATATGTGTGTATGTTTTTTGCGCCTGCCCGGTCACCATGTGTGTGATTGATTCTCCTTTCCCCTTGCTCAGTCATTCAGATTTGGAAAGTAAATAACAAGTTGACATCATTACAGGTCTCTGCATTACAGTGACACATTCGCAGCTTTACCGTAGTACCCCCAACTGTAGCGCAGCACTTCCGCCAGCAGAAGGGAGGGAAGGGGGAAGGGTGGCTTGCTCTCTGCAGCATGAAAACATTTGCTCCTCGTCTCTCTCTGCGTCAGAAAAAAAAATCAATATCCAGTTTGCAAATTTAGGTCAGTCGACAGTGCAGTGCAACTGTAAAGGGCGCTGTTCCAGAAACTGCACCTATTTAATAAGCTTTTTAATCACAAGAAAATGACATTCTCATTTGCAGCATTTTTTAAAAGATTTGCCACCAAATGATGATCTGAGATGTCTGATGGAAACACGTTTGCTGCCTTTTTTTGACACATTTTGCTTTGGCTGTTTGATAATTTGCAGTTAATCATATTAGTTGATTGACAGCTCATTTGTTTAGTTCAGCCTCCTGTAATCTGATTATTTTGGTATCGTGAAGATGAACTTGACCTCTTCCCCAGAATGGCATTGTTTATTTGTGCTCCCGCTGACAGACCTTTCCCAACTGTATCCTGTTTTAAAAGGGCACGCAATGCAAAACACATGCAAAGTGCCCATCAAGGTTTTCTAATAAATCATAAACGATATTTTATGCAATTTATTTTCATAAATTAAGATTGAATATTAAAGCTACAGATTGCAAAACTGTTTTGTGAAAATCGTTAACTTGTATCTCCATGTGGACAGCCAGAAAAATGATGTGGCATTCCTTAAAAAAACCCAACTATTTGAAAACAGTTTGGGGCCGAAATTTGGAAGCGAGGCTGGACATCCCGCGGAAGCCCCGTCCCAGCAGCGAAAGAACCGCCCCCGAGAGGAGGTGGAGTGCAATGTCGCGGGCTCCATTACCTCTCGGGGACGGGACTGGGGCGCTCAGGGCACTAATTTCACCAGCGCTACATGGAGCACCGCGCAGCGCTGGCGGGAGCATAAGGCCCTCCCCTTCCGTTAAAAGTGACGGCATGCTGCGAGCTCTGCAATGGGGTGAGGGGCCACTATTTCTCCATCGGGGAGCGGGGTGCTGTGGCAGCAGCCTGGCACAGTAGCGGAGTTCCGGGCTGCAACATGGCGGCAGGGACCCCACGAATTCCACAAGCAAGGCCGCGACTGATAAGTCGGTCATGGAAATAAAATGGCGTGACGCACCTCCCCTTTAATTTGCGCCCCGCGAGTGGAGTACGGCCCAGTTTGCGACCGTGAGGCTGCCGCAGACTGCATGGGTTGCTACTGAAGTTCAGCTCAGGGGCGAAAACGGGTCATTGCGCACGCTGTGACGTCATCATCGCTGGCGCAGCGGCCCGGGGCGCTGCTGGTTTGCGCCTCCGCTAACCCCCACGGAATTTCGCGGGAGACGGTAGCAGTCCTGCGCCCCGGCGTGAAATCGTTCGTGCCCTATTAGCACCCTCGGGGGCGCTAACAGGAGACGCAAATGATGCGAATTTCTCCCCCTTTATTACCCAGTATTTTTCCTATTGAAGACAGTGGGTCAGGTGGAGTACACTTCCATGGACAGTGGCACTTTCCACTTGCTTGCTTACTGGCTGCTAACCCAGTAGAGATAATCAGCTAACTCAGCATAAGAATTAGGAACAGGAGTAGGCCATTTAGCCCCTCGAGCTTGCTCCGCCACTCAACAAGATCATGGCTGATCTGGCCATGGACTCAGCTCCACTTACCCGCCCGCCCTTCCATAACCCTTAATTCCCTTATTGGTTAAAAATCTATCTATCTGTGATTTGAATACATTCAATGAGCTAGCCTCAACTGCTTCCTTGGGCAGAGAATTCCACAGATTCACAACCCTCTGGGAGAAGAAATTCCTTCTCAACTCGGTTTTAAATTGGCTCCCCCGTATTTTGAGGCTGTGCCCCCTAGTTCTAGTCTCCCCGACTAGTGGAAACAACCTCTCTGCCTCTATCTTGTCTATCCCTTTCATTATTTTAAATGTTTCTATAAGATCACCCTTCATCCTTCTGAACTCCAATGAGTAAAGACCCAGTTTACTCAATCTATCATCATAAGGTAACCCCCTCATCTCCGGAATCAGCCTAGTGAATCGTCTCTGTACCACCTCCAAAGCTAGTATATCCTTCCTTAAGTAAGGTGACCAAAACTGCACGCAGTACTCCAGATGCGGCCTCACCAATACCCTGTACAGTTGCAGCAGGACCTCCCTGCTTTTGTACTCCATCCCTCTCGCAATGAAGGCCAACATTCCATTCGCCTTCCTGATTACCTGCTGCACCTGCAAACTAACTTTTTAGCTCAGTCGGTAGAGCATCAGACTTTTAATCTGAGGGTCCAGGGTTAAAGTCCCTGTTCGGGCGTTCTGTTTAAAGCACGACTTTTCTTCCCTTTTATAGGGGGCACTGGACAATTGTGATTTTAGTGCCCAAAAAAAAAAAAAAACACAATAAAACCAAAAAAAGGAAAAAAGGGCCTTGTAAATGTCTGGTGTGTCACCCAGGTCGGGTGGCACGGTTTAATGTTTTTTGTTTTGCAGATAAACTCCAAAAAGAGTTTCATGCACAAGGAGGTCCTCCCACTATTCGTCAGGGACTTGGCCTGGAGGGTGGTGCACGGAGCAGTGCCTTGCAACAAATTTTTAAGCCGGTTCACGGACTCCCAGGCCGCCTGCAATTTCTGCGGTCTGGAGGAGTCCGTGTTCCATGTTTTTATTGAGTGCACGAGGTTGCAGCCCCTGTTCCATTATTTGAAGGGGCTGCTCCTGAAATTCTGGCTGCACTTCAGTCCCACTCTCCTGATCTTTGGGCACCCTGTGCGGAGGGGAGCGGGTAGGTCCGAAGGTCTCCTCGTAGGACTGCTCCTGGGCACGGCCAAGGGTGCCATCAGCCGGTCCAGGCAGCGGGCGGTCGAGGGGGTCGTTCAACCTGACTGCCTGCCTCTCTTCCGCTCTTACATCCGGTCCAGGGTGTCCTTGGAGATGGAGCACGCGGTGTCCACCGGTACGCTCGCGGCCTTCCGCGAGAGGTGGGCACCGGAGGGACTGGAGTGCATCATCACGCCCGGCAACCAAATTTTAATTTGATTTTACGTTTTAAAGTTTAATTTGTTTTCATTGCCGGTGCTTTTAGTGTCCCCTTCCCTTTTATAGGAGGCACTGGGAAAATTGTGATTTTAGTGCCCAAAAAAAACAAACAAAAAAAAAAGAAAAACACAAAAAAAAACCAAAAAAAGGAAAAAAAAGGGCCTTGTAAATGTCTGGTGTGTCACCCAGGTCGGGTGGCACGGTTTAATGTTTTATGTTTTGCAGGTAGACTCTAAAAGAGCTTCATGCACAAGGAGACGCATTTCGTCGCCCGGATCCGACTTTTGTACGCCGCCGCGGAGTGTCTGATTAAAGTTAACGGGTCCTTGACGGCGCCCCTTCGCTTTAGGAGAGGGGTGCGCCAGGGATGCCCCATGTCCGGCCAGTTATACGCCGTTTGCGTGGAGCCTTTCCTGCGCCTCTTGCGGACGAGGTTGACGGGACTGGCTCTGCAAGGGCCCGGCGTGGAGGTCGTCCTCTTGGCTTACGCCGATGACGTGCTCCTCGCGGTAGAGGAGCCCGCTGACCTGCAGAGGATGCGTGAGTGCCAGGAGATTTACTCGGCCGCGTCCTCTGCCAGGATCAACTGGGAGAAATGTTCCGGACTCCTGGTGGGTCAGTGGCGGGTGGACTCCCTGCCGGAGGAGCTCAGGCCTTTTGCCTGGAGCACGACCCATCTCCTCTATCTGGGAGTCTACCTTAGCCCCGACGAGGGAGCCTGGCCGGCGAACTGGCAGGAGCTGGAGGCCAAGGTCGCCGCTCGCCTAGGGCGCTGGACAGGACTGCTCCGAGTGCTGTCCTACAGGGGTCGAGCGCTAGTCATAAACCAGCTGGTGGCCGCAATGTTGTGGTACCGGCTGGTCACTTTGACCCCTCCCCCTGCGTTTGTCGCCAAGATACAGAAGAAGCTGGTGGACTTCTTCTGGAACAACAGGAAGTACTGGGTCTCTGCTGCAGTCTTGAGGCTCCCGCTTGAGGAGGGCGGTCAGTCGTTGGTGTGCGTCAGCGCCCAGCTCGCGACTTTCCGTCTTCAGACCCTGCAGAAATACCTTTACGTCGAGCCCCCTCCTAGGTGGTGCGCTCTGGCGACGTATTTCTTCCGCCAGCAGCGCGACCTCAACTACGACACGCAGCTCCTGTTTGTGAACTTGGGGGGTGTCAGGACCGCCCTCCGGGAGCTGCCTGTCTTTTACAGGGACCTCATCAGGGTCTGGAACAAAGTCTCCACCAAGCGCAGCTCTCCGCCGGCTGGAGTGGCGGCTGTCCTGCAGGAGCCGCTGCTCGGGAATCCGTACCTTCACGACCGAGGTTTCATGTGGCGGTCGGAAGAGAGGGCTGTGGCTGGTGAGGTAACCAGGGTCAGGGACCTGCTCGATGGCGGAGGAGCGGGCTGGATGGCGCCAGGCACGCTGGCGCGGTGCCTAAATTCAGCCGACGTCCGCCACGCGGCCGAAGCCATCGAGTCGCTAAAAACAGCTTTGGGCCCTGATTCTGTTAGGTGCATCGAGGAGGCTCAGGCACGTGGGGAGATCCCGTCCGAACTGACCCCCGTCCGGACGGAATTCCTCATTGGCGCCAAATCCCGGAACCTCCCTCGGGGGCCGGCGCCTCACAACTTGAGCCGCCTCGGGGAAATCCCCTCCGTGCCTTTCAGTTCCGCGCGGAGGGGTTTCCTGTACGGGCTGCTCCTGCACACTCTCAACTTTGCCATCCTCGCCGGCCGTCCGGACACGCCATGGCGTACCATCTTGCCGTCCGGAGGAGGCGGGGGTCCCCGATGGAGGGCACTCTACGCGGGAGTCCTCCCACTATTCATCGGGGACTTGGCCTGGAGGGTGGTGCACGGAGCAGTGCCGTGCAACAAATTTTTAAGCCGGTTCACGGACTCCCAGGCCGCCTGCAATTTCTGCGGTCTGGAAGAGTCCGTGTTCCATGTTTTTATGGAATGCACGAGGTTGCAGCCCCTGTTTTATTATTTGAAGGGGCTGCTCCTGAAATTCTGGCTGCACTTCAGTCCCACACTCCTGATCTTTGGGCACCCTGTGCGGAGGGGAGCGGGTAGGTCCGAAGGCCTCCTCGTAGGACTGCTCCTGGGCACGGCCAAGGGTGCCATCAGCCGGTCCAGGCAGCGGGCGGTCGAGGGGGTCGTTCAACCTGACTGCCTGCCTCTCTTCCGCTCTTACATCCGAGCCAGGGTGTCCCTGGAGA
Organism: Pristiophorus japonicus; assembly: GCF_044704955.1. NCBI lineage: Eukaryota > Metazoa > Chordata > Chondrichthyes > Pristiophoridae > Pristiophorus > Pristiophorus japonicus. Next base: position 185,197,320 of record NC_091986.1, read on the forward strand.
TGGAGCACGCGGTGTCCACCGGTACGCTCGCGGCCTTCCGCGAGAGGTGGGCACCGGAGGGACTGGAGTGCATCATCACGCCCGGCATCCAAATTTTAATTTGATATTACGTTTTAAAGTTTAATTTGTTTTAATTGCCGGTGCTTTTAGTGTCCCCCTCCCCTTTTATAGGGGGCACTGGAAAAAATGTGATTTTAGCGCCCAAAAAAAAACCCCAAAAAAAGAAAAACACAAAAAAAAACACAAAAAAAAGAAAAAAAGGGCCTTGTAAATGTCTGCTGTGTCATCCAGGGCAGGTGGCACGGTTTAATGTTTATGTTTTTTTTCAGGTAAACTCAAAAAGAGTTTCATGCACAAGGACCCCCAGGTCCCTCTGCACCGCAGCATGTTGTAATTTCTCCCCATTCAAATAATATTCCCTTTTACTGTTTTTTTTCCCAAGGTGGATGACCTCACACTTTCCGACATTGCATTCCATCTGCCAAACCTTAGCCCATTCGCTTAACCTATCTAAATCTCTTTGCAGCCTCTCTGTGTCCTCTACACAACCCGCTTTCCCATTAATCTTTGTGTCATCTGCAAATTTTGTTACACTACACTCTGTCCCCTCTTCCAGGTCATCTATGTATATTGTAAACAGTTGTGGTCCCAGCACCGATCCCTGTGGCACACCACTAACCACCGATTTCCAACCCGAAAAGGACCCATTTATCCCGACTCTCTGCTTTCTGTTAGCCAGCCAATTCTCTATCCATGCTAGAGAAGAACAGAAGATTAACCCTGGCATATTCCTAGTCTGTGTGGTTCGGTATAGGATTTTTTGATTGTTCTCCTTGGAGCAGAGAAAGCTAAGAGGAGATTTGATAGAGGTATTTAAAATGATGAAGGATTTAGATAGAGTAAGTAAAGAGAAACTGTTTCCATTGGCTGCAAAGTCGTTAATGAGAGGGCACAGATTCATAGGCGGCCCCTCGAACGAGGGTGACTTGCTTCCATGAAGAGTTCACAGGTGTTTCAATGAAGGACCCGATGTTCCAGTCTTGAACTCCAGTTGAGGGGGTGGAAGATGCTTGTGCGTGAATTTTTTTAACGTGTGGTGACCGTTGCACATCAGTCACCACACGGGCTTGACAGAGCTAGGCCTTTATCCAGTGGCAAGGGTTGAACCAGGATGACTGGAGACCTGCTCTGCTGCACGGACCTAGTGTGCACACATATTGCAGTGTGGGCAGGTCCGTGCTGCTCCTGGGCCCTCGGCTCTTCTGGGTCCCGTACCCTCATTCGCCGCACCTCCACCACGATGTTCCAGGGCCCTGCACTCCAGCTCTATTTATAGCCCCGACCTGCGGTGGTGTTCTCACACAGGTCGGGGCAGCCCACGATGTTCCAGGGCCCTGCACCCCAGCTCTATTTATAGCCCCGACCTGCGGTGGTGTTCTCACACAGGTCGGGGCAGCCCACGATGTTCCAGGGCTCAACGCTCCAGCTTATTTATAATCAGATTATAATCAGGGTGACTGGCAGAAGAACCAGAGGCGATGTGAGGAAAAACCTTTTTATGCAATTAGTGGTTTGGATTTGGAATGGGTGGTGGATACACGTTCAACAGTAGCCTTCCAAAGGGAATTGGATACGTACTTGAAGGAGAATAAAATTGCAGGGATATGGGGAAACAGCGGGGGAATGGTTCTAACTGTATTGCTTTTCAAAAGAGCCGGCACAGACTTGATGGGCCTAAAGGTCTCCTTCTGTGCTGTACAATTCTGTGATTCTATAATTTGACATTAACACAATTTTATGAGGTTCAAGATCAAGGATCTGTTCATTTGTGTCATCACATCATAACTTGCTTCTGTGAAAAAAAACTATACATATTAAAAATGATGAGTGGGTCACAAGATTCCATCTCAAAATACATTTGAAAACTTCAATATCCGGCTTGGTCAATGGGAAAATCCATTTTGAAAGTATCAACATTTACCTGCAGCACTTGTTATGCCTGTAGGTGGTGATGCAATAGGGATTTTCAATGCTAAGTGTCATGTAACGTCGCTGCTAAAACAATAGCTGCCATATACGCTGCAGGTTTTTTTTATTCATGGGATGTGGGCATCACTGGCAAGGCCTGCATTTATTGCCCTTCTCTAGTTGCCTTGAGAAAGTAGTGGTGGGCCTTCTTCTTGAACCGCTTCAGTTCATGTGGTGAAGGTGCTCTCACAATGGTGTTAGGTATGGAATTGAAGGATTTTGTCCAGTGATGATGAAGGTATGTAAATATATGTCCATGGTAGAATGGTGTGTGACTTGGTGGAGAACTTGAGGTGATTGTGTTTCCATGCAACCGTTGCCCTTGTCCTTCCAGGTGGTGGAGGTTGTGGGTTTGCTAAAGAAACCTTGGCAAGTCACTGCAGTGTATCCTGTAGATGGTACACACTGCAGCCACAGTACACCAGTGGTGGATGCTTCGGCTAGCAGCTGCAGTGCCCATCACGTGGACTGCTTTGTCCTGGATGGTTTTAAGCTTCTTGAGTGTTGTTGCAGCTGTACCCATTCAGGCAAGTGAAAAGTATTCCATCACATTCCTAACTTGTGCTTTGTAGATGGTGGAGAGGCTTTTAGGGGAGCCACTCCCCACTGAATACCCAGCCTCTGACCTGCTCTAGTAGCCACAGCTTTTATGTGGCTGGTCCAGTTCAGTTTCTGGTCAATGGTGACCCCAAGGATATTGGTGGTGGGGAATCGGCAATGGTAATGCCATTGGATGTCATGGGGAGGTTAGGCTCTCTCTTGTTGGAGATGGTCATTGCCTGGCACTTGTATGGCACAAATGCTGCTTGCCACTTATCAGTCCAAGCTTGGTTGTTGTCCAAGCCTTGCTTCATGCAGGCATGAATTGGATCACGATCTGAGAAATTGCAAATGGAGCTGAACACTGCAATCATCAGCTAACAGCCCCACTTCTGGACTTATGATGAAGGTCATTTATAACGCAGCTGAAGGTCGATGCACCTAGGAGACTGCCCTGAGGAACTCCTTCTGCGATGTCCTGGGACTGAAATGTTATGTCTCCAAAAACGACAACCATCTTTCTTTGTGTCAGAGAGGAATCCAAACAATGGAGAGTTTCCCCTCTGATTCATACTAACTTCAGTTTTACTAGAGCTCCTTGTTGCCACATTTGTCGGTGTCAAGGGCAGTCACTCTTATCTCTGGAATTCAGCTCTTATGTCTATGTTTGGATCAAGGCTGTAATGAGCTCTGATCCAAGTGATCTTGGTGAAACTCATACATAGAATCGATGAGGCCACAACTAGAATACTGTGTACAGTTTTGGTTTCCATATTTACGAAAAGACATACGTGCTTTGGAGGCAGTTCAGAGAAGGTTCACTAGGTTGATTCCGGAGATGAGGGGGTTGACTTATGAGGAAAGGTTGAGTAGGTTGGGCCTCTATTTATTGGAATTCAGAAGAATGAGAGGCGATCTTATCGAAACGTATAAGATTATGAGGGGGTTTGACAAAGTGGATGCAGAGAGGATATTTCCACTGATAGGGGAGACTAGAACTAGGGGGCATAATCTTAGAATAAGGGGAAGCCCATTTAAAACTGAGATGAGGAGAAATTTCTTCTCTCAGAGGGTTGTAAATCTGTAGAATTCGCTGCCTCAGAGAGTTGTGGAAGCTGGGACATTGAATAAATTTAAGACAGAGATAGACAATTTCTTAACCGATAAGGGAATAAGGGGTTATGGGGAGTAGGCAGAGAAGTGGACCGGAGTCCATGATCAGATCAGCCATGATCGCATTAAATGGCGGAGCAGGCTCGAGGGGCCGTATGGCCTACACCTATTGCTATTTTTTATGTTCTTATGATAATCAGGTTATTGATGAGTAACTACCACTTGATAGCACTGTTGATGACTCTTTTTCATACCTTACTGATAATTGAGAGTAGGCTAATAGAATATTAAATGACCAGGTGGGATTTGTGATACTTATTGTGGACAGGGCATACCTGTGCAATTTTCCACATTATCAGATGTATGCTATTGTTATAACTGTATGGCTAGGGGAATGTGGCTAGTTCTGGATCACAGGTCTTCAGTACTACAGCTGGGCAGTTGTCAGAGCCCATAGACTTTGCTGTGTCCAGTGCACTCTCCTGTCTCTTGATGTCACATGGAGTGAATCAAATTGGCTGAAGACTGTCATTTGTGATGGTGAGGACAGCCAAGAATGACCATTAACTTGGTACTTCTGGCTGAAGATGGTTGCAAACGCTTCTGCTTGTTTTTTGCACTTATGTGCTTGGGTCTGTCATTATTGAGGATGGGGATGTTCAAGGAACTTTCTCCCATTAGTTGTTTAACTGTCCACCACCATTCCCTCCTGCCATCTGTATCCTTCCCCCCTATCCCCCAATCTTCTAACCTTGCTTGAGCTGAATTGTGCCATTGAATCCATACTACAAGAGAGCAACCCATATATACACGCACACAACTAAAAATGTAACAACAAAATTAAAATGAATTGGAAAAATTCACCGTGCAACAGGTGTAGTGTGGGATCATTAACATTACAGGTGGAAAGGCAATATACCTAGATGTTTGATTTTTTTTGATATTCAGGGAAAAAGAAAATCTGCCATTTTCTGCCATTTTCTGCCATATCATCCAACATAAAAACAGAAAGAAGTTCTGCCAGTGGAAAAGTTTTCTGTCTGGATTAAACTGGGCTGGATAGCAACTAGAGGAATTTCAGCATCAGTGGCAAATCAGTACTACTAGAAACCACGGACATCACGTTGCAGACACGTGATTAATAGAAAAAATAAGCTTGGAAAAGCAAAATCAAATAATATGATCAGGGAACAAGCATTATTTCCCCTGTATTTCTGTGGAACATGAGCCTAGTCATTGAGGAGACAACAACATCTATGCTTTCTGCTGAGTCGTTCAATATGCATCAGCAGTAATATTATTGGAACAATGCAGATGAGCCAATAACAACTGCTACTGAACTAAGTAAACAACTTGTTTTGTCTAAATCTAACGATTTTGATGATAAAAATGAGGTTACAGAGTTTTTATTTATGATTTTTAAAAAGGCTTTAAAATTGACTTTTAAGAATATATTTTAGTAAACTGTAAATACATTGTAACCTTCATCAAAATACTGTTTCCACATATTCAGTATTATGAATATACTTGCCTGATACTGTAATACTTAGTAGTTTTGTATAATCTGATAGCATTTAAAAGGCAAAAGGGGTTTAATTAAGCTAAATATACTACAGTTGAAACCACTTCCCAAAAAATGTAAATTGCACACTTTTTAAATGGAAGCAAATATTTGGAGTTGCTTTTATGAAAAATTAAAAATGCATCATTTAACATGAAAGGCTTTTCACTGTTTGTGGCCACCTTTGTTAAAAATACATCATACGAAGTTCCATGATGGTTCAACAAGTTTACTGCTGAAAAAAAATTGGTGAGTCAGTAAAGGTACAGCAGGCGGTGAAGAAGGCAATTGGTATGTTGGCCTTCATAGCAAGGGGATTTGCGTATAGGAGCAGGGAGGTCTTACTGTAATTGTACAAGGCCTTGGTGAGGCCTCACCTGGAATATTGTGTTCAGTTTTGGTCTCCTAATCTGAGGAAGGACGTTCTTGCTATTGAGGGAGTGCAGCGAAGGTTCACCAGACTGATTCCCGGGATGGCTGGACTGACATATGAGGAGAGACTGAATCAACTGGGCCTTTATTCACTGGAGTTTAGAAGGATGAGAGGGGATCTCATAGAAACGTATAAGATTCTGACGGGACTGGACAGGTTAAATGCGGGAAGAATGTTCCCGATGTTGGGGAAGTCCAGAACCAGGAGACATAGTCTTAGGATAAGGGGTAGGCCATTTAGGACTGAGATGAGGAGAAACTTCTTCACTCAGAGAGTTGTTAACCTGTGGAATTCCCTGCCGCAGAGAGTTGTTGATGCTAGTTCATTGGATATATTCAAGAGAGAGTTAGATATGGCCCTTACGGCTAAAGAGATCAAGGGGTAAGGCGAGAACGCAGGAAAGGGGTACTGAGGGAATGATCAGCCATGATCTTATTGAATGGCGGTGTAGGCTCGAAGGGCCGAATGGCCTACTCCTGCACCTATTTTCTATGTTTCTATGTAAAGACATCACAGGGCCAATTTTAACTCCCTTCACCTGACATAAACGGGATGGTAGTGGCCCGAAAATGGCATTGAATGATTTACCATATTTATGCTGTTGCTCCAGCAGCCACCGTCTTGAATAGAGTCCTGAGATGGGTGGCTGGAGCATCTGCTTGTTACACGTAAAAGACCACTTGTAATATGCAAGTATGACAAGTAGGACCCCGATTGCAACTTTGCGTACGACCCACCTATTTGTACCAGGTGATGAGCGTCCTAACCAACAATCCTTAAAGGGATCACTGAAGCACACTGAGAAAATGACTCATCAGATATTGGTGGGCCCAGGAGGAGCAGGCGTGAATTTAAAAAGTACTTGGATATGCACTTGAAATGCTGTAACCTACAGGGCTACGGACCAAGAGCTGGAAAGTGGGATCAAGCTGGATAGCTCTTTTTTGGCTGGCACAGACATAATGAGCCAAATGGCCTCCTCCTGTGCTGTAAATTTCTATGATTCTGTGACTCTATGGGGGGAAAATTCAGTTGCTCCCCGTTTGGGAGGCGGGACATTTTGAACCATGAGCAGAAGTCCTGCCCTGCACGCTAACTTCGGGTTACCACTCCCGAAAGGACGTGGAACGCAAAATAATGTGCTCTATTTCCTTTCTGGGGTGCTAGCGGGCTGAACGTGTGGGGAGCGGAGCGCAGCGCAAAGGGCTGCCGCATAGGAGGGGCTCTTCCTTTAATTAAAGGGAAGGGCCCAAGTTGCAAACTCTGCAATATAAAAATGGGCCTCCCTGGACCAAAGGGGAACGGGGGTGCTGTGCTAACAGCCCGGCACTCAAGCAGAGTGCAGGGCTGACTGACTACGGCATGGACCTGGTGTTCAAATTGCCAATGGGGCGCTTGGCAAAATCGGCTGATTTTTTTTTTTCAATGGCCGACACCTCCCCTTTAACAGTCGCCCCATGAGCGGCCTGCCGTCCGGTTAACGTCTCCTAAAGCTGTCGCTCGCATCGCCCGGCACAGCTTCAGGGGCCGATACCCAATTTAAGGTCTGGGGCAATAACAGGGTGCTGCGCACGGTGATGACATCGAGGAGAGTGGCGCAACTCCTGCCGAATTTAGTGGGAGTCGTTAGCGGTGCCGTGTTAGCACCCCCCTGGGGGCGTTAACGGGAGGCACAAACAACCTGAATTTCTAGGCCTATGATTCTCTTGGTCTCAATAAAACATCTCTGGCCCACTCCCCAGGCTCTGACTGCCGATTGGCCCAGTTTGGGAGCCGGTCGATATCCTCCCCTCCCATAATTGCCGAGCTGCAATGAGGCATGCACTTGATGCCTAAGGCTGACTGGAAGCTTGTAAATGAAGCCCGGGCATCAAAATAGTACGGGCTTCAAGCCGGCAACAATGGGCGGGCGACAGGCCTACATCGCCCACTGCTCATCCATTATCCGCCTGAAGTTAAAATCAACCTTCGTGTGTTTGAAATAACATTTTTATTTCATTTGAAAAAGGGGCTGGTATTTTTGACAGATTTTGTCCTTGGTCAAAAAGAGACCATGAAAATCTGATAAAAATAGATTTTTTTGAATGATTTAAACATTTTTTAACTTAGCCTGCCTTACTAGCGTACCATTAAGAGGGATGAGGTTGATGTTTCCACAAATATTTTGGCATAAGCAACACTTGCTTCTCCCCTCTGCACCATACCTTGTAATTAGCCTTCTTGTGCTCCCGACACCACCTTTGAATAAGGAATGCCCTGCTGTCCCAGATCTCGGTCAACCCTGCTCCGAATACTGCCACCAGGAGATACAAAAAATATCTGTATCTATTGAGCTGAAAGGGCGCATTGGTTTACCCTCAGACTTTTTCCTTTCTCCAAGTGGAAAAGTGCCTCCGCTTGGTCATGTCCTTTGACTATGAAGCTTTGATTGAGAATTCACATTATACTTGAACCAGAAATGTACTTTTGGTTTGTTTTTATTTTGTTGATTGACATTTCTTTGGTCCATCCCTGCATAAAGAAATAACTTGCATTTATATACATTTGTATATACATTTATATCTACCTTTCACATCCTCAGGAAATCTTCCGATGAATTATTGTAAAAAGTGTAGCCACTGTTGTTTTGCAGGCAATGTAGCAACTAATTTGTACACAGCAATGTTTCATAAATGGCAAATCTGCTAAGTAACCAGTAAATCTTTATTTTGATAGTGCTGGTTGATTACATTACGATTAATGAAGATAGCCACAGGAGAGCAGAAGTGGTTGGCAACAGCAGCAGTATTCCCTATCTGCCCGACCACTAAATGTCCCTTAGTATAAACAGCCTTTATAATAAGTGAGCAAAAAGTGCTGTGATCGGAGGAACAAGGAACAGCTGAGAAACATTTAGTAATTAAATGGAAAGAAGAATGAAAGGGATAATGAAAGGAATTAGTTCACCATTGAGGGTTTGTTCCCCTTTAATCTATTAACATCTGATGGGTAGCTTGGCACCATCTGGCACATACACAAGGAAGTAGGATTAGAGTTTCGAGGGAAAAGAAATCATTTGTCTGTGACAGATTTTCTTTGCTAAATGTTTGGTTAGGGACATAAAAATGACATGTATCATAACAGTGTTACTGGGTGTGCAGAGACTCAAAGCTTACCAATAATGCTATAGGTTCAGGGATAATGACTTACAGTTTTAGTACTATGAGTATAGATTCATCACACTTGCATCATCTGGCCTGAGGTTTAATTCTCCTATGCTTCATGAATGTCCCAGAACATGGCTTCTGAATACTCTCACATCTCCCTGAAAGTGCGTGAGAGTTGGAGATGTTGACCAACCAACGTCAATTTGATATAGAATGTCACATTTAATTTTGAAAAATAGAATTTTCAATCACTGAAGAGTTAGCTGATCCTAACTGAGATAATGGATCTGGTACTACAATGGACCTCAGTGTATTCAGAGGAGAAGCAACAACAACAACTTTTATTTCTATAGCGCCTTTAATGTAGTAAAATGTCCCAAGGCGCTTCATAAGAGCGTTATAAGACAAAAAATTGACACCGAACCACATAAGAAAATGGGGCAGATGACCAAAAGCTTGGTCAAAGAGGCAGGTTTTAAGGAGTGTGTTAAAGGAGGAAAGAGAGGTAGAGAGGCGGAGAGGTTTAGGGAGGGAGTTCCAGAGCTTCGGGCCTAGGCAGCTGAATGCACGGACACCAATGCTTGAGCGATTATAATCAGGGATGCTCAAGAGGGCAGAATTAGAGGAGCACAGATATCTCGGGGGTAGGGGTAGTGGAGCTGGAGGAGATTACAGAGATAGGGAGGGGCGAGGCGATGGAGGGATTTGAAAATAAGGATGAGAATATTGAAATCGAGGCGTGCTTAACCCGGAGCCAATGGAGGTCAGCGAGCACAGGGGTGATGGATGAATGGGATTTGGTGCGAGTTAGGACATGGGCAGCCGGATTTTGGCAAAGAACAAAGATACAGATTTTAAGATTTAACTATATAGAGATTATTTTTTACATCTTTTAGAAAAAAGGCTGTTAGCAGTATTAAGGAGAAGAGGAGGTAGAAATGCAATGGCTGAATTCAGCATGGAATATGCTGATGAAGGATCTAGGCTTGAAATGTTAACCTATCTTTTATTCTTTTCAGATGCTAACAGTCCTGATATGTGCACAGTGACAGGATTTAGTACGAACGGATGCAGGTTTAAGATGCCACAGTCTGATCTGATTTGGATTGGTTGATTCTTCACTTGTTTACTAAGAAATCGGTGTATTTGTAGCAAGCAATCTTTCTTAAATCCATTGAAAGTATACAGCACTTCAAAATAGATCTGAGGGTTGCCCAGCACTGTAAAGGTAATATCTGTCGTATATATCTTATTGCGGATTTTTCAGTTTGACCGATCAATGCAAAATTTTCTTGTCAAAATGACATACAATGAATAACTGGAGGTTATTCAATAGGTTTCCAGCATTCACTTGTTTAATGTCAGTCATCTTTAAAATGGGCATCTAGTAATTCTATCAGAGTAAGACATAAAATGAATTCATTATCTATTTCATTGACAGAAAATGATCTGAATATTTCATTAAAATGATGGTTTGGGGAGGAGCAATGAAGATAAACAAATGTAGGGAAAGAGTGCTGAAATATTATACAGTCACTGTGTGTTATATATGGACTAAACAGAGGATCAGGTTGGGTCAGATTATTTTCTTCCATTAGTGTCAGCTGTGGCTCACTGGGTAGTACTCTCGCCTCTGACTGAGGGAGTGCTGCATTGTTGGAGGTGCCCTTTTTCAGATGCAGCATTAAACCGAGGCCCTGTCTGGTCTCTCAGATGGACGTAAAAGATCCCATGGCACTATTTCGAAGAAGAGCAGCAGAGTAAACCTGGCCAATATCCCTCAATCAACATCACAAAAAAACAAATTGTCTGGCCATTATCACATTGTTGTTTGCGGGAGCTTGCTGCCACGTTTCCTACATTATAAGCCGGGGCAACAAATTAGTGTATTTGCATCATAATGTAAAATTGCATCGTCACCTAGCATGTATGATACACTGATACACTGAGCTAGCTCAACGTCCACTCCAAGACTTGTAACTCCAATTATTTTGCAATTATAGTAAAACCATTTATATTATCTTTGGCATCTACTTTCCTGAAGAATTCTGAAAACAAGGCTGAGTCTCTGTGTTCATATCGGCATGTAATGAGTCTACGAACATTTGAAAAGAGCAAAAATAGATAAGAGCAGAAGCAAAGGACATCATCATCATCATCATCATCATCATCATCATAGGCAGTCCCTCGGAATCGAGGAAGACTTGCTTCCACTCCTGAAGTGAGTTCTTTTGATGGCTGAACAGTCCAATACGAGAGCCACAGACTCTGTCACAGGTGGGACAAATAGTCATTGAGGGAAGGGATGGGTGGGACAGGATTGCCGCACGCTCTTTCCGCTGCCTGCGCTTGATTTCTACATGCTCTCGCGATGAGACTCGAGGTGCTCAGCGCCCTCCCGGATGCACTTTCTCCACTTAGGGCGGTCTTTGGCCAGGGACTCCCAGGTGTCAGTGGGGATGTTGCAAAAGACAGTACAAATACTGAAAAGCTAAAAGAAAAAAGAAAGAAAGACTTGGATTAATATAGCGCCTTTTACGACCACCGGACGTTTCAAAGCACTTTACAGCCAATGAAGTACTTTTGGCGTGTAGTCACTGTTTTAATGTAGGAAGTGTGGCAGCCAATTTGCGCACAAGCAAACTCCCATAAACAGCAATATGATAATGACCGGATAATCTATTTTTTTATCGTGTTGATTGAGGGATAACTATTGGCCAGGATGCCGGGGCAGCACAATAAGGTTGTTTTGGCATCACTATCCTGTAACTGATATATAATGGGCTAAATTTTGCTGTAGCAAGGCATCTAACAGCATCTGTCGTTAGTTAGACTTGCCCCTGCACCCTTCAGATCTAATTTTTTTGCTCACTTAGTTGCTGAAAGTGTGAGCTGATAACGGCACAGCGAGGGAAACAGGGCATCTGGGACCTGAGTGAACAGAACAACCAACAGGGTATCTCCTTAACCAATGAGATTTAATGCTTGGGAAATAAACAGCGGAAGGACTGAGAATAAGGGTGAAATCAGTTACAGAAAGAGAAATAAAGCGAGGGAAAGAAAGATTGGATTAAGAGAGAAAAAAAGACAAAGTAAAAGTAAGAAAAAAAATTAATTTAAAATTTGACATTTTTATAACCTCCTAAAAGTATTCAGAATCTGAAGGGATGAGACTCCAAACGTATAGTAGTTAATTTTCAGTGCCAGAGAGGTTGATTGGCAGTAATGAACAATTATCATGTCGTTAAAAGGGTAGTTATGCTACTAATTACTGTCCCTAACTATCTGCGCCAGGTTTAGTTTGTATCTACCATGTAACTACAGCAGCTTCACAACATTCAATGCTTGTCCATGGTGAAGCAGACCGCGAAATGTCATTTTCATCAAACTAATAGCGGAGCGGTGTAACTCGGACAGCAACTTCAGGATACTGGCATTTAACCACGCATCTGCCTCTTGACTGATGGTGCTACACCAATTATGCAGAAATAACAGAGAGTGCCATTAGCCTCAGCATTATTTTGACAACAACATTTGGGCCAATATAAAAGAACATCTGAAGAAACTGTATTTGCTGATTTGTTTGATGTTATCTTTCCCTCATTGCTTTGCCTTCCTTTGTGGTCTTCTTTCAGTTGGTTTGCATTAATAGACAACATTGTCATATTTTGACCTAGTTCCAGATGTCATTTGGTATACATTAAAATATTAGATTGAAAAGTATGCATTAATGAACAATAAAGCATTTCTTTTGGCGAACAGTAAAATGATGAGCTTAAGTAGACACTGCCACAACCAAACTCATCATAAATACTGCCCACTAGGGCTGAAAATCTGCATGTCCAGCAGTCGGCGTTATCAATAACAGAATGCACTAACCAGGACTGGTTACAAAAGTTCGCAGGATCAAGGAGGTGTTAGATATAATGGACGGGTAACTGTGCCACTAGATTCACATCTTGCATGCCTGCCCATCAAAGGAGGCCACATACTGTAGTGTGCCAGTTCTGGGGCGACGGTAATAAGTGGAACCGCAATCTTTTCTCCTTTGTTAGGGGTCCAAGCCACAACCCAGATGGGGCCTGCTTCCATTTGCTTTGGGCCAAAATGCTTGGTCTCACTCAGTAATTCCACGACACGCTAGGGGCAAAGAAACTCCTGACCTGGGAGGACCTACTCTCAGCACCATCCCCTCCTACATCAGTAGGTTTGTTTGGAGCAGGTGGAAGATTTGCTGCTTACTTGGCGATTCAGAAACTCTGACAGAAGGCTAGGTCCAATGTATCAAGGCCCCGGCCTAATTCACAGCTCTACTATCACAATCCTGTTAGAGTTACAGCTGGAGTGCATTGGAAAGGAAGTGAATTTTTGGCCCCTTTCGCTTATTATTGTTTTTGGTTCTTGTCATTTTTTTTTCATCAATTCACCGCCCCCTCTTCCCTGAAAGCATTGACTCTTTGCTGGAGTATAGTTGCAGAGACTACTGGGCACCACTTGTACATCATTCAACATATTAATGTCTGAATTAAGGGTGTCAGCAATGGCTCAGTAGTAGTATGCTTATCTCTACGTCCGAAGGTTGTGGGTTCAAGCCTCACTCCAGAGACTTGAGCACATAATCTAGGCTGATATTTCAGTGCAAAATTGAGGGGATACAGCACTGCTGAAGGTGCCATCTCTCAGTTGAGACATTAAACTGAGGTCCTGTCTGTCTGCTCAAAATAATCATTGGTGCTATTCAAAAAAAGAGTAGGAGAATTCACTGGCTGCCCTGGCCACTGTTTATCCCTCAACCACCATCAGTAAAACAGATTATTTTGTTCTCATTGCTATTTGTGGGACTTTGCTGTGCAAATTGGTTGCTGTTTTCACCTACGATACAACAGTCTACACTTCAAATGTAATTCATTGGCTGGAAAGCATTTGGGGACATCACGAGGATGTTAAAAATGTTAGAAAAATACAAATTATTTCTGGAAACTGCATGTTGGCAGGCTATTCCACTGTGGGGGCCATCACAGCTGAATTTTCCCCATCACCAATTTTCCATATGTACACCTCTCTCCCTAACCTTATGAACAGTTCTATTAATTGTGGAGACAATTGTAGTATCCCTAATGTTACCATTATGTTAATGGACAAGATCAGCTAATTCAGCACAGAGCTTGGATTGAACATAGAAACATAGAAAATAGGTGCAGGAGTAGGCCATTCAGCCCTTCGAGCCTGCACCGCCATTCAATGAGTTCATGGCTGAACATGCAACTTCAGTACCCCATTCCTGCTTTCTTGCCATACCCCTTGATCCCCTTAGTAGTAAGGACTACATCTAACTCCTTTTTGAATATATTTAGTGAATTGGCCTCAACAACTTTCTGTGGTAGAGAATTCCACAGGTTCACCACTCTCTGGGTGAAGAAGTTTCTCCACATCTCGGTCCTAAATGGCTTACCCCTTATCCTTAGACTGTGACCCCTGGTTCTGGACTTCCCCAACATTGTGAACATTCTTCCTGCATCTAACCTGTCTAAACCCATCAGAATTTTAAACGTTTCTATGAGGTCCCCTCTCATTCTTCTGAACTCCAGTGAATACAAGCCCAGTTGATTCAGTCTTTCTTGATAGGTCAGTCCCGCCATCCCGGGAATCAGTCTGGTGAACCTTCGCTGCACTCCCTCAATAACAAGAATGTCCTTCCTCAGGTTAGGAGACCAAAACTGTACACAATACTCCAGGTGTGGCCTCACGAAGGCCCTGTACAACTGTAGCAACACCTCCCTACCCCTGTGCTCAAATCCCCTCGCTATGAAGGCCAACATGCCATTTGCTTTCTTAACCGCATGCTGTACCTGCATGCCAACCTTCAATGACTGATGTACCATGACACCCAGGTCTCGTTGCACCTCCCCTTTTCCTAATCTGTCACCATTCAGATAATAGTCTGTCTCTCTGTTTTTACCACCAAAGTGGACAATCTCACATTTATCCACATTATACTTCATCTGCCATGCATTTGCCCACTCACGTAACCTATTCAAGTCGCTCTGCAGCCTCATAGCATCCTCCTCGCAGCTCACACTGCCACCTAACTTAGTGTCATCCGCAAATTTGGAGATACTACATTTAATCCCCTCGTCTAAATCATTAATGTATAATGTAAACAGCTGGGGCCCCAGCACAGAATCTTGCGGTACCCCATTAGTCACTGCCTGCCATTCTGAAAAGTACCCATTTACTCCTACTCTTTGCTTCCTGTCTGACAACCAGTTATCAATCCATGTCAGCACACTACCCCCAATCCCATGTGCTTTAACTTTGCACATTAATCTCTTGTGTGGAACCTTGTCGAAAGTCTTCTGAAAGTCCAAATATACCACATCAAATGGTTCTCCCTTGTCCACTCTACTGGAAACATCCTCAAAAAATTCCAGAAGATTTGTCAAGCATGATTTCCCTTTCACAAATCCATGCTGACTTGGACCTATCATGTCATCTCTTTCCAAATGCGCTGCTATGACATCCTTAATAATTGATTCCATCATCTTACCCACTACCGATGTCAGGCTGACCGGTCTATAATTCCCTGTTTTCTCTCTCCCTCCTTTTTTTAAAAGTGGGGTTACATTGGCTACCCTCCACTCGATAGGAACTGATCCAGAGTCAATGGAATGTTGGAAAATGACTGTCAATGCATCCGCTATTTCCAAGGCCACCTCCTTAAGTACTCTGGGATGCAGTCCATCAGCCCTGGAGGTTTATCGGCCCTCAATCCCATCAATTTCCCCAAGGGACCACCTTGGTTATGTGACTTAGCTACTTGCAAGAGAACCTTGCTTTAGAAAGGGAATTGATGCTTCCTTATTATTGTTATTAAGTTTAGGGTTTTTTCTTGTTTGGTTTTTTTTCTTGGCTTCTGCTTTTGATTTTATTTTTTAGGTTATGTTCCTGTTTGCAAGATTCCTGGAGCAATCATAGCAGGGTAAATTTTCAAAGGCTGAGCTCCTAGCATGAAATTTTACTCAACAGGAGCATGGATCCGAGAATTGGGAGTGAAAGTTGGTATGTCCGATTTGCGGTGTTTCCAAAAATCCAGTCATCCAGAGCAGAATCTCTGATAAATTTACCCCTATAACTCTGACCCAAAAGTAATAGGTCTTGAAGAAAAGCGAAATCAGTGTTTTTCAAACTGGGATCTGTGGACCCCTGGTAGATGTCTTCCAGCAGGTCCTGTGACTGGAGGTAATTTCAATCCTGCTCCTCTTCAGACGACCGACTGATTCAGTTCTTGCCAATTATTCTCAATGGCTGGGCCCACCTCCTCACAGAGACCAACAGCTCTCACTCACTTTGCGACGAGAGCTCCCTGCAGGTCGAGCCAATTCCTCTCCCTGGCACCGCCACCCTGTGCCCTCTTCCCGATATGTGATCAGAACTCTTGCAGTGTCCTTCACACATGTGCCCGAATGTATACACGCAAACACGTACAATCCCACAGTGCAGCTGTTAATGAAGATTCCAGTGGGACAGTATGGCGGTTAGCCATGCTTCCAGCAGCATCCCAGCATGTCCATGGGTGCTTGTGTGCTCACTCACCTTGGCCAGCCTGCTGACGGCTTTAATAATTGTCCAGAACTAAGTGGCTAACAGTGACAATCTGTTGCTGAGGAATACCCAGGACTGGTGTGAGAAGCAGGCGCACCCATCTCACTGATATCTGTATGTAATTATCTGCTTTCTTCAATCAGTTATTAAAAGAATGAAAGACTGGCATTTATACAGCACCTTTCACTACCACCACACAACTCAAAGCACTTTACAGCCAATGAAGTATTTTTTGAAGTGTAGTCATTGTTGTAATGCAGGGAATGTGGCAGCCAATTAGTTCACAGCAAGCTCCCACAACAACAGCAATGTGATAATGACCAGATAATCTGGTTTAGTGATGTTGATTGAGGGATAAATATTGGCCAGGACACCGAGGACAACTATCTCTGCTCTTCCTCGAAATAGTGCCATGAGATCTTTTACGTCCACCTGAGAGGGCAGACAGGACCTCGGTTTAACATCTCATCCGAAAGACGGCACCTCTGACAGTGCAGCACTCCCTCAGTACTGCACTGGTGTGTCAGCCTAGATATTTGTGACTTGAACCCGCAACCTTCTGACTCAGAGACGAGAGTACTACCCACTGAACCACGGCTGACACATAAAACATTCTTTACATGTTCTGTGTATTATATGGTATTATAATTTAGATGGGGTGTCTGTGATTACTAGTCCATTTGAAAAGGGGTCCTTCAACCAAAAAAGTTTAAGAACCACTGAGCTGAATCATACATTGATTCTGAGCTTCAAAATATTGTGTGACAAGAAGAGATTTTTCTTATCTTTGGTTTAATATCGTTTTAAAAGCTTGGGTAAATCAATATTAAAGATGGCATCAGTGTGCCGAACCTTTGGGATATCTATGAAATTTATTTTTTTCTTGAGCGAAGTTAGTTTGTGCATGACCAATCCATAAGCTAAAATACAAATGTCCCTGGTCAACGTATTCAAATGCATGTTTTACCTAAATGTATTTTTGTTGTTTCATATCTACGTCTAGACGCCCCAAACACGAAGAGATCCTCTGCAGAGTTATTTTGTTTGAATTGATCTTGGTGATTGCAATCTAAAAATGTAATTTCTAACTATCATTAAATATTAAAATCCGTCTAGTCGCAAAGTGTAAACACCACTGAGAAAAAGGCGGATTTTTAGGACATCAACCCATTGTTTACTGGGACTGTTTCCAACTCAAAAGAATCTAGCCACTCTTCAGTTTTCTATACATTGTAATGCTACACAAATCGGAGGTGGATAGAGCTCCATGAGCAGACCTTACAGATCTACCATCACAAGAATGCATCTTGCTAAGTTTTTGACAAGAGAAGCTTCTAAAATTGTCAACCATTTGTTCTTTCCTTTTGTGTCCTATGTACAGTAAGAAGATTTGAATCCACCCCAAAACCGTCCAAGCCTTGTTTGTTGTTGAGTGCCCCGTGTTTGCTCCCGTTTCAATAATAATCAATTTTCGAATTCACACACTAACAAGTTTTAAAATTCTAAAAGATCAGCTAGCTTTTATCAAAACGAGGCATCGCCATAAATAAAGGGCTGGCAAACATGGCCATGACCCCTAAGTCTACCCTGGAGTATTTGCAGTTTGTGACAGCAGAAACTTTGTTTAGCTGAACAAACACATACATTCGCCCACATGATGTGACCTTTTATATTTGCCACAATACTCTGAGGGTGGAATGGTCCATTAGCACGACTCTCAGTCATTTGCAAACCTCCTTTATCAGCATCAATCATTCAAGTGATAGTTCAGCAATCTACATGCGTTGGATGTGGAAATGTACATGATTGTATCCATCATTTGTGTCCATCTGTGGTTTAGTCCAGATTTCCCATGAGTTGCTGATATTCTTGCTCATGATCCGCTCTTGATTTTGCAACTCTCATCTGTGCACGACTGGAGGCAGAGATAATCTACATTTTCTATCCCGTTTGCAATTGATGCAGGGTTACTCTTTGCGTTTAGTTCTGGGAGGTGGTGGTGTGGGGGCGGCGGGCGGGAGGCGGGGGGGGGGAGATGTGCACAGTGGAGCACCAGCAATACTTTTCATCCACTAAGCTTGTTTTTGCAATATAGATTCCAGCTAGAAATTAGTCAGAATCATTATATATTTTAGTCATCATCATCATTGGCAGTCCCTCGGAATCGAGGAGGACTTGCTTCCACTCCCAAAGTGAGTTCTTTGGTGGCTGAACAGTCCGATACGAGAGCCACAGACCCTGTTACAGGTGGGACAGACATTCATCGAGGGAAGGGGTCAGTGGGGCTGGTTTGCCGCACGTTCCTTCCGCTGCCTGCACTTGGCCTCTTCATGCTCTTTGCGTTGAGACTCGAAGAGCTCAACGCCCTCCCGGATGGACTTTCTCCACCTCGGGTGGTCTGCGGCCAGGGTCTCCCAGGTGTCAGTGGTGATGTCGCACTTTACTAGGGAGGCTTTTAAGGTGTCCTTATAACATTTCCGCTGTCCTCCTTTGGCTCATTTACCATGAAGGAGCTCCGCATAAAGCATTTGCTTAGGGAGTCTCGTATCTGGCATGCAAACTATGTGGCCTGC
Source organism: Pristiophorus japonicus (assembly GCF_044704955.1). NCBI lineage: Eukaryota > Metazoa > Chordata > Chondrichthyes > Pristiophoridae > Pristiophorus > Pristiophorus japonicus. Next base: position 185,216,316 of record NC_091986.1, read on the forward strand.
CCAATGAAGCTGATCGAGTGTGCTCAGTGCTTCAATACTGGCGATGTTAGCCTGGTCGAGATCACTGATGTTGGTACGCCTGTCCTCCCAGGGGATTTGCAGGATCTTGCAGAGACATCATTGGTGATGTATCTCCAGCGACAGTAGTTAACAATTGAAAACAAACTTTTGCCTGCTGAGAAAGTCTTCAGGTTTAGTTCCCTCAGTTGCTGAGTGCACGAATTCACTATGATGCACTCGATCCATTTCGAGTATGCATCGATAACAATCTGGAACATTTTTCGCATGAACGGGCCCGCGTAGTCTACGTGAATACGTGACCATGGCCTGGTGGGCCAGGGCCACGGGCTGAGTGGGGCCTCCCTGGGGGCATTTCCCAGCTGAGAACACGTCGTGCACCTGCGAACCCAGTGTTCCAGGTCTGAGTCAATTCCCGGCCATCATACATGTGACCGGGCAATGGCCTTCATTAGCATAATGCCAGGGTGCTCGCTGTGGAGTTCCCTGATGAATGCTTCCCTTCCTTTCTGGGGCATGACTACCCGGCTGCCCCATAGCAGGCAGTCGGCTTGGATGGAGAGCTCGTCTATCCGTCTGTGAAACGGCCTGACCTCCTCGGGACACGCTTCATGTGCGGGCGCCCAATCCCCAGTCAGGACACATTTCTTTATCAGTGATAGGAGGGGATCTCTGTTGGTCCAGATTTTGATCTGGCGGGCTGTGATGGGAGAGTCCTGCGGTGTCGAAAGCCTCAACGGCCATGACCATCTTCGCGCTTTGTTCTGATGCCCCCTACGGTGTTCGCCAGTGGGAGCCTGCTGAGCACGTCAGCGCAATTTTCGGTGCCTGGCCGGTGCCGTATGGTGCAGTGATACGCAGCCAGCGTGAGGGCCCACCGCTGTATGCGAGCTGACGCATTGGCATTGACAGCCTTGCTGTCGGACAACAGGGATGTTAACGGTTTGTGGTCCATTTCTAACTCGAACCTTCTGCCGAAAAGGTACTGCTGCATCTTTTTCACCCCGTAGACACATGTGAGTGCTTCCTTTTCAACCATCCCATATCTCCGTTCTGCCTGGGAGAGCGACCTGGAAGCATAAGCCACAGGTTGGCGTTGGCCCTCATCATTACTCTGCTGCAACAAACACCCAACCCCATAGGATGATGCATCACACATTAAAACCAGTTTCTTACAGGGGTTGTACAAGGTCAATAGCTTGTTAGAACAAAGCAGGTTCCGCGCCGCTTGAAAGCCCGTTCTTGACAGTCCCCCCAAAGCCATTTACAACCCTTATGCAGGAGCACGTGCAGTGGCTCCAACAATGTGCTTAAGTTCGGCAGAAAGTTCCCGAAGTAGTTCAATAGTCCCAGAAATGACCGCAACTCCGATGTGTTGCCGGGCCTGGGCGCACGATGGATCGCCTCCGTTTTGGATTCGTTAGGCCAGATCTCGTCTGCGGCAACCCTTCTGCCCAAAAACTCGATCTCTGGGGCCAAAAACACACACGTGGACTTCTTTAGTCACAAGCCTACCCGGTCCAGTCGGCGTAGCACTTCCTCCAGGTTGTGGAGGTGTTCCTCGGTGTCTCGACCCGTGATAAGGATGTCATCTTGGAATACGATTTTTCAGGGATGGATTAAAGCAAGCTTTCCATGTTCCTCTGGAAGATAGTGGCCGCTGAACGAATGCCAAACGGACACCTGTTGTAAACGAATAGCCCCTTGTGCGTAGTGACGGTGGTCAGAAACTTGGATTCTTCAGCCAGTTCCTGAGTCATGTAGGCTGAAGTGAGGTCCAACTTGGTGAACAGCTTGCCACCTGCCAGCGTGGCAAAAAGATCCTCCACTCTCGGAAGCGGGTATTGGTCCTGTAGTGACACTCGGTTGATGGTGGTCTTGTAGTCGCCACAAATCCTGACCGAGCCATCCGCTTTAAGGACAGGAACGATGGGGCTTGCCCAGTCACTGAATTCAACAGTTGAAATTATGCCCTCTCTTAGCAGCCTGTCCAACTCACTCTCAATTCTCTCATGCATCACATAAGGCACGGCTCTGGCTTTGTGGTGCACTGGTCTGGCATCCAGGGTGATGCGTATCACTACTTTAGTGCCCTTAAAGGTCCCAACACCTGGTTGAAAAAGTGGCTCGAATTTCTGTAGGACCTGTGAGCATGAACTTCGCTCCACAGATGAAATGGCATGCACATCCCCCCATTTCCAGTTCATCTCGGCTAGCCAGCTCCTCCCCAAGAGCGCGGGACCATTCCCCGGGACAATCCAGAGTGGCAGCCGATTCTCCGATCCATTGCGTGTGACCACCAAGTTTGCACTGCCTAGTAATGGGATGATCTCTCTGGTGTACGTCCGTAGCTGCATGTCAATGCGTTCCAGTTTGGGCCTGTTAGCTTTGAGTGGCCATTGTTTTTCAAATTGTTGGGCACTCATAAGTGACTGGCTAGCTCCAGTGTCCAGCTCCATGCGTACCAGGATGCCATTTAATAGAACTTTCATCATCATAGGTGGCATTTTGGTGTACAAGCTGTGGACGTCTGCCACATGAATCCGCTGGACTTCAGCGTCCATAGCTTTGCCCCAAGCACCACCCTGCCTTGCAGACCCCTCGTCTGGTTCCTCTGCCTCGTAAACTAGCCTTGCTACGGGCTTTCTGCACATTCTGGCCAGATGTCCACTGAAGTTACAGTTTCTACAGATAAATTGTTGAAACCTACAGGTTTTTGCAGCATGTCTGTCACCGCACCACCAGCATGAGCTGAGATGGTTGTGAACAAAGGAACTGTTAACAGGCATTCCTCTCTGATTGTCTCTTTGATTACTCCTGAGCACTCTGTTGCTGAGTGTCAATGGTCCCATCCCGGGATGCATTGTCCCTTGTGATGGTGTGAATTGCCGATCCCCCTGCCATTGTCTCTGTTGCTGGCCCACCCTAGAGTCTGTTGCTGTCTGGACGGTGTCGAATTGCCCTTGCCTACCTGCGGGGTTCTGAATCTCGTTTACAATGTTAACTCCCTGGTCCATCGCCACGTTGGAACCAGGGCTGCGCACGTAAATTATCTTGGTCTCCTCTTCCCCTGCCATGAAGTCTGAGCTATCAGCGTTGCCCTTTCCAAAGTCAAGTCCTTGGTCTCAATAAGCTTCCTGAAAATCCCGGCATGACCAATGCCCTCAATGAAGAAATCCCTTAACATCTCCCCGCTGCAGGCGTTGGTGAACTTACAGAGGCTGGCCAAACGCCGAAGGTCCGGAACGAAGTCCGATATGCTTTGTCCCTCCCGATGCCGGTGTGTATAGAACCGGTGCCGGGCCACGTGTATACTGCTCGCAGGTTTGAGGTGCTCACCGATCAGAGTGTTGAGCTCTTCAAAGGACTTATCTGCCGGCTTTTCGGGTGCGAGCAGGTCTTTCATCAGCACATACGTCTTGGATCCACAGCTGGTCAGTAGATGCGCCCTCCGTTTGCCAGCCGCTTCCTCTCCCAGCCAGTCCTTCGTGACAAAGCTCTGCTGGAGCCTCTCAACAAAATTGTCCCAGTCCTCACCAACACAGTACCGTTCCTCTGTGCTGCCAGTGGCCATCCATGTGGGTCATTGATTCCCGTTTCTCGTCGCCAAATGTGGTGTCCTTACACCTTACTATATAATCACACGAGGCATGTACTGCAGACAAGGTCACTACGTGACCTGAACTTTTATTCCCAGGACCAAGAAGTGCTGACACTGCGTGGGACCTCCCTTTATATACCTGGATGACCAGGTGAGGAGTGTCTCCCACAAGTTCACCCCCTGTGGTCAAGGTGTGTATTACTCAGGTGTATACAGTGTACAGTGTTGTTATGTAAAGGTTACAGTTATGTGACGGTTACAAACATGACACTTTTTATACTCCATTCATGCTTAAAAACCCTTAAAAAAGTTACGCCTTGTTGAATTAAGCCTAACTGATTGTTTAATCGCATACTAAGTCATAATTACTGCTGAACAATCTCTTTGGCCCTGAAAAACAAATGTTATATTTGTGGAATGTCAAATTTGTCAATTATGATAAAAATTCCTAGATTTAAAAAAAATGTCTTTTTTAGAGGCTTGTTTATGATATTTCAGCCTCTACCTTAATACCATGTGTATGTCCCAATCTTTATTTCACTCTCTGTGAAATGATTAAAAAGTGAACGATAATCAGTGCTTTTTAACTTCCTAGTTTGCTGTCTGGGAGAATTGTTTCATGTGATTGCCTGCTTGATGATATCACTGTTGCTGGATGCTAGAGATCCCCTATAGGTGACGCCAGAATGAAATTAACATCGATAAAGGTGAAATCCACAGAGATCGCTAGATCTTTGTGGGCAGTTTTCTTCGAGGTCAGCAACGAGTGCCGTCACTTCACTGCTGACTGCAAAATCCAGTCCCTATTGGTCTTGGAAGGGATACAGCGCAGTTCACCAGAATAATATCAGGGCTTAAAGGATTCAATTATGAGGACAGCTTGATAAAAGTGGCTTGTATTCCTTGAGTTTAGAAGGTTGAGGGGTGAACTAATTAAGGTATTCAAAATGATTTGATTAGCTAGATACAGATAAACTATTTCTTCTGGTGGAAGAATCTAGAACAGGAGAGCATAATCTGAAATTAACTTTTTCACACAATGGATGGTGGAAATCTGTAGCTCGTTCCTCCAAAAGCTTGTAGACACTGTGTCAATTGAAATTTTCAAGACAGAGATCGCTAGATTTTTGGATATTAAGGGAATCAAGTGATATGGTGGTAGTGCAGGAAAGTGGAGTTGAGGTAGAAGATCAGTCATGATCTTATTTAATGGCGGAGCAGGCTCGAGCGGCCAACTGGCCTACTTCTGCTCCTACTTCTTAAATGAAGTTGAGGTATAGATCAATCATGATCTCATTGAATTGCAGAACAGGCTGGAGAGGCTGAATCGCCTACTCCTGTCCTATGTTGCTATACTAGAGGTAACTATTGGGAATTTTGGCCTCGGATTCCATTTTGTTGATAAATAAAGGTTTCACATTAGAGATCATTGGATATGGCATTTATTCAATGGGCAAACCTTACTGACAAATGTATGAGTGATGAAGAATTGCAGTGTGTAATTTTCTGCATCAGAGAGAACACAGCTGTTAATGTTTCAGCAGCGTGCATGTTCTGTTAGGACCAAATATGTACAAGTTACATTTTCCACCTGTTGGCTATAAATGGGTGGAAAATCTAGTTGATAGTCTCATAATATTTGAAACTTGTGGGTGTTATCACATGAGCAGAATAATGCAGCCCACAGTATAATAAAAAACCCATATATTGAAAAATAGATAAACATAGTAATCAAGCTTTGGGATCCTATACTGAGAAAGAAACTTTAGTAAAGTATATAATATGATTTTTAGAACTGTAAATCAGATTATCTACTTGTGTATACTATTTATTTCAGTATTATGTCAAAAACATTTGCATTTATCTGGCAGTGAGAGAATCAGAGAGACATGATTTTTGTTAAACACTTTAGCCTGTCTGAAAACCTTTAAAGGGAAACAACAGCCGCATGAAATACTTTAAACTTACTGTATTCAGAAGAAAAAAAGTTTTAAAATTATTGTTGAGAATGTCTCCACACTTAGTGAAATATTCTCCTTATAAAACGCAGCTTCATGGAGGTTTGCCATGTAAGGTTTCTGACCAGGAAAAGCCACTCACACTATGTATTGGATAGGCCATTCTTTAGTCAGCTGCGATGGAGCTGAGCTGGGGTCACCAAAGGTTTTCTCATCCTGGATACGACTGCTGAAACTAAGCAAGAAAGATTAGTGATGACCGTGACTTATTTGAATATTGAGGCTTTTTAGCTGCATTTAACCACTGAAATCAATAACTAGGATTGCGATGGACAGTGATCCCTGCACCTTAATGACAGCTGGCTTTAGATGGATCCATTGGATACAGCATCTGACTTGGTCTTCTGCGGTTGGGAGACCTGACATAAGAGCGAGTGACGGCAAAGAAGCTTTTTCCATGACATAAATCCTCTTAAGGAAACGATTTCCTGTATTTTTCCAAGTTATCGTCCTCCTCTCTTGATGATGATGATCGGAGCTGGACTTGCTTCCACGCCATAAAAAAGGATGAGTTCACAGGTGTTTCGAAGAAGAACCCGAACAACATGTTGAAGGGTGGAAGATGCCTGTGCGTGGATTTTTTTAACGTGTGGCGGCCGTTGCACACCAGCCACCGCACGGGCTTGATAGAGCTAGGTCTTGGTCCAGTGGCAAGGATTACCCAAGACAACTGGAGACCTGCTCTGCTGCATGGACCCAGTGCGCACACATATCGCAGTGTGGGCTGGCCCGTGCTGCCCTGGACCCCTGGCCCCGAACTCATGCCTCTCCTGGGCCCCGATCACGATAGTGGTGGAAACAAGGTACCGAGATTGATGATTTTTCATTTTATAGGCCAATTATACAGAAACCATTATGCTACTATATATTTCTAAAATGAGTTGTCTCTAGTTAAAATTTGGCACAGGATTTATTAGAATTAGTTTAGCATCCAAAACACAAAACTAGGTTAGAGGTAACAAATCTGCATTTCAGGGCCCTGGTGAGACTGCACCTGGAGTATTCATGGCTACCTTGCTGAAGTTGCCATTCTTTATGTGTGAGCCTGGACACTGAGTGTCAGCAGGCCGTTAGACCACAGAGGAAATCACAGCCCAACCAAATGCTGTTCTCACAAGACGTTCACACGCATGCACTTTCCAGCAGTAGTCACTGGAAAGTGATCAGAAGCTGCACTCCAGGCAGGTTTTCAGCGAGTGGGTAACAAGGTGAGTTGGAAATCCATCTGCTACTCCAGAAATGAGTCCCGGGATATTTAAATCTGCCGGCCGATGTCCAGCCAGTTCTAAGTGGGAAGTGGCAGAAAATTGGGCAGCCTGGAGGCCACCCACTGACACCATGTAAGTGGTGGGATTTGCTTCGGCGGCTGACATGCAGGGGGTCTCATGTTCAGATACGGGGGGCTGCAGGGGGTGGGAGTTCACGGAAGGGGAGGCCTAAGCTCTCCTCTTTTTTCCTCTCCTTCTCCTGAAGGTATTGACAACTTTATGAGGTGCAATTCCAAAGGCATCGGTTGGCCTCCAATTCATCAAGTCACCATTATTCATGTTTGAATCTTGATAGTGAGCATTCCCAAGATATTCAACCAAGGTGGGATTCTGGCTAAACCTGATTGTACAGATTTACTTCCAGGAGGGGTTCCAGAATAGCAATCACAAGTGGGCAGGGCATGCTAGCCAATTGACCCCTCCCTTACCCAGGGCACTGAGATCAAATAGTACCCTACTCTGTCCTTGCTGAGATTAACTAACTCACCACAGATTGCATTCAAACTTCAAATTTTCCAGGTCTCTACTCATAGAATCATAGAATGGTTACAGCACAGAAGAAGGCCATTTGGCCCATCGAGTCCGTGCTGGCTTTCTGCAAGAGCACCTCAGCTAGTCCCCCTCACCCGCCCATTCCCCGTAGCCCTGCAAATTCTTTTCCTTCAAGTACTCACCCATTTCCCTTTTGAAAGCCACGATTGAATCTGCCTCCACCACCCTTTCAGGCAGTGCATTCCAGATCCTAAACGCTCGCTGCGTAAAAATGTTTTTCCTCATGTCGCCTTTCGTTCTTCTGCCAATTACCTTAAATCTGAGTCCTCTGGTTCTTGACCTTCTGCCAATGGGAACAATTTCTCTCTATCTCCTCTGTCCAGACCCCTGATGATTTTGAACACCTCTATCAAATCTCCTCTCAACCTTCTCTGCTCTACGGAGAACAACCCCAGCTTCTCCAGTCTATCCACGTAACTGAAGTCCCTCATCCCTGGAACCATTCTTATAAATCTACTGCTCAGCTACTCACTGGCTAAGCTCAGAAAGCCTTCAGAACTGTCTGTTTTGTCAATGAGAATACAACTTGGACATGCAGTTATGCCTGAATTGATAACGTGGCACGAGACAGGAAAGATTAAATAAAGGGGATCGTTTTCCCCCACAAATGCTGGCTAGTGAGAAACCTTGCCTGCCACAAGCAAGTGCTAAGTGGGAAATCGCACATCTGTGATTTTCCAATATGTGTTGGGGGCACCAGCGCATATTTGGAACATTTAGCCTATAGTTTGAGTCTTCAATTATTCTTGGAAATGATGATGAACTGCTCCAAAAGTCCTCAAATCAGCACTATTGTGAGATTTGGTGCTCATATACCACTTACAAGAACATAAGAACATAAGAAATAGGAACAGGAGTAGGCCATATGGCCCCTCGAGCCTGCTCCGCCATTCAATAAGATCATGGCTGATCTGATCATGGACTCAGCTCCACTTCCCTGCATGTTCCCCATTACCTCTTATCCGCTTATCATTTAAGAAACTGTCTATTTCTATCTTAAATTTATTCAGTGTCCCAGCTTCCACAGCTCTCTGAGGCAGCGAATTCCACAGATTTACAACCCTCTGAGAGAAGAAATTTCTCCTCATCTCTGTTTTAAATGGGTGACCCCTTATTCGAAGATCATGCCCTCTAGTTCTAGTCCCCCCCATCAGTGGAAACATCCTCTCTGCATCCACCTTGTCAAGCCCCCTCATAATCTTATACGTTTCGATAAGATCACCTCTCATTCTTCTGACTTCCAATGAGTAGAGGCCCAACCTATTCAGCCTTTCCTCATAAGTCAACCCCCTCATCCCCGGAATCAACCTAGTGAATATTCTCTGAACTGTCTCCAAAGCAAGTATATCGTTTCAAAATATGGAAACCAAAAATGCACACAGTATTCCGGGTGTGGCCTCACCAATACCTTGTAAAGCTGTAGCAAGACTTCCCTGCTTTTATCCTCTATCGCCATTGCAATAAAGGCCAAGATACCATTGGCCTTCCTGATCACTTGCTGTACCTGCATACTACCCTTTTGTATTTCATGCACAAGTATCCCCAGGTCCCGCTGTACTGCGGCACTTTGCAATCTTTCTTCATCAAAATAATAACTTGCTCTTTGATTTTCTTTCTGCCAAAGTGCATGACCTCACACTTTTCAACATTATACTCCATCTGCCAAATTTTTGCCCACTCACTTAGCCTGTCTATGAACTTTTGCAGATTTTTTGTGTCCTCCTCACACGTTGCTTTTCCTCCCATCTTTGTACAGTCAGCAAACTTGCCTACATTACACTCAGTCCCTTCTTCCAAGTCGTTAATGTAGATTGTAAATAGTTAGTGTCCCAGCATTGATCCCTGTGGCACCCCACTAGTTACTGGATGGCAACCAGAGAATGAAACATTTATCCCGACTCTCTGTTCTCTGTTAACATAGAAACATAGAAAATAGGTGCAGGAGTAGGCCATTCGGCCCTTCGAGTCTGCACCACCATTGAATAAGATCATGGCTGATCATTCACCTCAGTACCCCTTTCCTGCTTTCTCTTCATACCCCTTGGTCCCTTTAGCTGTAAGGGCCATATCTAACTCCCTCTTGAATATATCCAATGAACTGACATCAACTACTCTCTGTTGTAGGGAATTCCACAGGTTAACAACTCTCTGAGTGAAGAAGTTTCTCCTCTTCTCAGTCCTAAATGGCTTACCCTTTATCCTTAGACTGTGTCCTCTGGTTCTGGACTTCCACAACATCCGGAACATTCTTCCTGCATCTAACCTGTCTAGTCCCGTCAGAATTTTATATGTTTCTATGAGATCTCCTCTCATCCTTCTAAACTCCAGTTAATACAGGCCCATTCGATCCAGTCTCTCCTCATATGTCAGTCCTGCCATCCCGGGAATCAGTCTGGTGAACCTTCGCTGCACTCCCTCAATAGCAAGAATGTCCTTCCTCAGACTAGGAGACCAAAACTGAACACAATATTCCAGGTGAGGTCTCACCAAGGCCCTGTACAACTGCAGTAAGACCTCCATGCTCCTGTACTCAAATCCCCTAGCTATGAAGGCCAACATACCATTTGCCTTCTTCACCGCCTGCTGTACCTGCATGCCAACTTTCAATGACTGATGTACTATGACACCCAGGTCTCGTTGCACCTCCCCTTTTCCTAATCTGCCGCCAATCAGATAATATTCTGCCTTCGTGTTTTTGCCACTAAAATGGATAACCTCACATTTATCCACATTATACTGCATTTGCCATGCATTTGCCCACTCACCTAACCTGTCCAAGTCAATCTGCAGCCTCTTAGCATCCTCCTCACAGCTCCCACACTGCCACCCAGTTTAGTGTCATCTGCAAACGTGGAAATATTACACTCAATTCCTTCATCTAACTCATTAATGTATATTGTAAATAGCTGGGGTCCCAGCACTGGACCCTGTGGCATCCCACTAGTTACTGCCTGCCATTCTGAAAAGGACCCGTTTATCCCGACTCTCTGCTCCTGTTTGCCAACCAGTTCTCTATCCACGTCAGTACATTACCACCAATACCATGTGCTTTAATTTTGCACACCAATCTCTTGTGTGGGACCTTGTTAAAAGCCTTTTGAAAGTCCAAATACACTACATCCACTGGTTCTCCCTTGTCCACTCTACTAGTTACATCCTCTAAAAATTCTAGAAGATTTGTCAAGCATGATTTCCCTTTCATAAATCCATGCTGACTTGGACCGATCCTGTCACTGCTTTCTAAATGCGCTTCTATTTCATCTTTAATAAGTGATTCCAACATTTTCCCCACTACTGATGTCAGACTAACCGGTCTATAATTACCTGCCTTCTCTCTCCCTCCTTTTTTAAAAAGTGGTGTTACATTAGCTACCCTCCAGTCCATAGGAACTGATCAAGAGTTGATAGACTGTTGGGAAATGATCACCAATGCATCCACTATTTCTAGGGTCACTTCCTTAAGTACTCTGGGATGCAGACCATCAGGCTCTGGGGATTTATCGGCCTTCAATCCCATCAATTTCTCTAACACAATTTCCCGCCTAATAAGGATTTCCTTCAGTTCTTCCTTCTCACTAGACCCTCGGTCCCCTAGTATTTCCGGAAGGTTATTTGTGTCTTCCTTCGTGAAGACAGAACCAAGGTATTTGTTCAACTGGTCTGCCATTTCTCTGCCATCTGACTGCAAGGGACCTACGTTTGTCTTCACTAATCTTTTTCTCTTCACATATCTATAGAAGCTTTTGTAGTCAGTTTTTATGTTCCTGCAAGCTTCCTCTCATACTCTATTTCCCCCCTCCTAATTAAACCCTTTGTCCTCCTCTGCTGAATTCTAAATTTCTCCCACTCCTCAGGTTTGCTGCTTTTTCTGGCCAATTTATATGCCTCTTCCTTGGATTTAACACTATCCTTAATTTATTTTGTTAGCCACGGTTGAGCCACCTTCCCCGTTTTATTTTTACTCCAGACAGGGATGTACAATTGTTGAAGTTCATCCATGTGATCTTTAAATGTTTGCCATTGCCCATCCACCGTCAACCCATTAAGTATCATTAGCCAGTCTATTCTAGCCAATTCACGTCTCATACCATCGAAGTTACCTTTCCTTAAGTTCAGGACCCTAGTCTCTGAATTAACTGTGTCACTCTCCATCTTAATAAAGAATTCTAGCATATTATGGTCACTCTTCCCCAAGGGGCCTCGCACAACAAGATTGCTAATTAGTCCTTTCTCATTACACATCACCCAGTCGAGGATGGCCAGCCCTCTCGTTGTTCCTTGACATATTGGTCTAGAAAACCATCTCTAATACACTCCAGGAAATCCTCCGTATTGCTACCAGCTTGGTTAGCCCAATCAATATGTAGATTAAAGTCACGTATGATAACTGCTGTACCCTTATTGCACGCATCCCTAATTTCTTGTTTGATGCTGTCCCCAACCTCACTACTACTGCTTGGTGGTCTGTACATAACTCCCACTAGCGTTTTCTGCCCTTTGGTATTCTGCAGCTCCACCCATACAGATTCCACATCATCCAAGCTAATGTCCTTCCTTACTATTGCGTTAATTTCCTCTTTAACCAGCAACGCTACCCCATTTCCTTTTCCTTTCTGTCTATCCTTCCTGAATGTTGAATACCCCTGGATGTTAGTTAGCCAATCCTCTATCCATGCTAATATATTACCTCAACCCCGTGAACTTTTATCTTGTGCAGTAACCTTTTATGTGGCACCTTGTCAAATGCCTTCTGGAAGTCCAAATACACCACATCCACTCGTTCCCCTTTATTCACCCTGTTCGTTACATCCTCAAAGAACCCCAGCAAATTTGTCAAACATGACTTCCCCTTCATAAATCCATGCTGCCTTTGCCTGGCTGAATTTTGCTTTTCCAAATGTCCTGCTACTGCTTCTTTAATAATGGACTCCAACATTTTCCCAACCACAGATGTTAGGCTAACTGGTCTATAGTTTCCTGCTTTTTGTCTGCCTCCTTTTTTAAATAGGGGCATTACATTTGCAGTTTTCCAATCTGCTGGGACCTCCCCAGAATCCAGGAAATTTTGGTAAATTACAACCAATGCATCCACAATCCCTGCCGCTACTTCTCTTAAGACCCTAGGATGCAAGCCATCAGGTCCAGGGAATTTATATGCCTTTAGTCCCATTATCTTACTGAGTACCACCTCCTTAGTGATTGTGATTGTGTTAAGTTCCTCCCCCGCTATAGCCCCTTGACTATCCACTGTTGGAATATTGTTAGTGTCCTCTACCGTAAAGACTGATACAAAATATTTGTTCAGAGTTTCTGCCATCTCCATGTTCCCCATTACTAATTCCCCGGTCTCGTCCTCTAAGGGACCAACATTTACTTTAGCCACCCTTTTCCTTTTTATATACTTATAAAAACTCTTGCTATCTGTTTTTATATTTTGCGCTGGTTTACTTTCATAGTGTATCTTCCCTTTCTTAATCATTTTTTTAGTCGTTCTTTGCTGGCTTTTAAAAGCTTCCTAGTCTTCTGTCCTCCCACTAGTTTTGGCCACTTTGTATGCCCTGTTTTTAATTGTATACCGTCCTTTATTTCTTTAGTTAGCCACGGATGGCTATCTTTTCTCTTACACCCTTTCCTCCTCACTGGAATATATTTTTCTTGAGAGTTGTGAAATATCTCCTTAATTGTACACTACTCTTCATCAACCGTCCTACACTTTAATTTACTTTCCCAGTCCACTTTACCCAACCCAGCCCTCATACCTTCATAGTCTCCTTTATTTAAGCTTAGTACGCTGGTTAGAGATCCAACTTTCTCACCCTCCATCTGAATTTGAAATTCAATCATGCTATGATCACTCATTCCGAGGGGATCCTTTACTCGGAGGTTGTTTATTAATCCTGTCTCATTACACAGGACCATATCTAATATAGCCTGCCCCCTGGTTGGTTCCATTACGTACTGCTCAAGGAACCCATCCCTTACGCACTCTATGAACTCCTCCTCAAGGCTACCTTGATCAATTTGATTTGTCCAATCAATATGGATGTTAAAATCATCCACAATTATTGCTGTTATGAAACTGTGCTTGGTAAATATGCATTGTGAGTGAGCATAGATGAAAGCATAATAATCCTAATTAGTCAATGGTCAAATGTTCATGATTAGAGTATCGATTAAAGAAGTATGATGAATGCACTACAACAGTTCTCAGCGTAGCGACATTTGCCGGTCTGAATTGGAGGTGTAAAACCTAGACTGCAAACACTAACAAGTCCTGGCCATGTTAGTGGGATCGCTGAAGAGGCGTTAAGATTTGTACAAGAGCTTGTAACACTTTATCTGTAACCACAGAACATGCATCTCTGTGGAGGCGCCCAGCTGCTCTCCGAATACTGGTGCGACGCCATCATGACTTAATAATGACTGGCACATTTTGACAGTGGAGCATCTTGTAAATAGGATTTTATGAGTTGGAAGTCAAAAACTCCTGTTTTCCAGGAAAATTTGTTCTGGTATCCAGCCCTCTTTAAAAATATCTGAGAGTATAAAACACTGTAAACAGACAGTTTTCACTTAGCCTTAAAGAATATGGCTAGAATTTGCGTTGATTCACTGCCCGGTTTCGCGGCGGAATTGGCCGTTTTGGGTGTGAACCGTCGGAGAGAAATTCCCGAGCTGAGTTCCGCTGGTGGTTTCGAAGTACCACTGGGGAGCGGACCGCCGGCATACACCGTCCGCAGATCGCCATTCCGCGATTTTTGGCTCAGCGGTGACCCGTAGGTAAGTATTAAAAAAACTACCCAAAAGAAAAAGGCAAGTAATTGTTTTTTTTTACTAATTATTTTAAAATTCTCTTGCAGTGATTTAAGTGAAAAGGGCCCTGAGAATGTTTTTATGGCCTTGGTGACGATGGGGTCTGGGTGCTGCGCCTTAGCACAATTTGCTCTTTCAGGCTTGTGGCAGTTAGTGCCATCGGGTGCCTGAGAGGCGGAGCCAATCAGGGGTGGGGTATTGGTACCGGTGCCGTTGCCCTCCTGAGATCGTTTGCTCTGCAGCTCGTATGTATTGGCTGCTTGTGGCCACACTCCATGGTGAATAACTCTGGTCCCAGGGACGCAGGCTATTATGTTGGGTAGCTCGCTGCACCTGTGTGCTCCCGATGGGTGTCTGCCTGCTGCATTGACTGAGTGCAGTTGAAGTCCTACGTCGCACATCGTGTCATTACTCATTATAACTGCTCTGTAGCTCCGATCGCAATCGCGCGCCTTTTTTTTGCTTATTGCCTGTACACAACTCTGATCATCAATTGCACTTTTTACATCTAACTCACAGTTGCTATTACATTGAGACTCTTCTTTGCTTATTGCATGTACACAATTCTGATCATCAATTGCACATTTTACATCTAACTCACAGTTGCTCTTACATTGTTTAAAAATGTGGAACTGTCCCTTTAAATGTGGTGGGTTGCAGGCCTCCTTTAATAGAGCCCTGCTATCTTTACCCCAATCCTCTTCTCCATTTGGTGCCACGTGTTGCTCCATCAGCACTGCAACTCGTGGTCTGGCCACGGCCAGCTTTTTCTTCAGCGCCTCACCTCGTGGTTTGGGCGCCATCTTTCCTCCATCCACGATGTCGACTGCAGTGATCCTCTTCTCCCCGGATTCTGCCACCGAAGCTGGGAAGTCACCTTTGGATCCGATTTTCTTCCTCCGGAGTCTTGCCATTGGAGCCTGGAAGGTGCGTTCGGGTCGTTTCAGCTGGATCATCTCCATACAGTCGTGCTGAGCAGTCTGTGCCTCGCGTGCTGTGCTGGTCTGCTCTCTGGTGCCGGATCCAACCTCAGGTGGGGGCTTGCTTTGTCTCCGAGCGCGGAGGACGTCGATCGCTGGAGGGGTGAAATCTTCCCACTTCCAATGGATCTTTTCCATCCACCTTCTTCCAAGTAGCGTTGGTCCATCACCTGCAACAATTCACAGAGGTAACTTGTGCACCACGCCATCATGGAGTACCTTTACATCCGCACTACCAACGACTGGGATAAGTTCATTGGTGTAGGTGCGCAGCTTTGCCTGAACCAGGACCAACTTGGGTCGTTCAGTTTGATTGTCCCATAGTCTCTCAAAGGCTTCTTGATTCATTACTGACTGGCTCACCCCCGTGTCCACTTCCATGAAGACTGGAACGCCATCTATCGCGACTTCCATCCTCAACTTGGTGGTGCAGATAAACATGTTATATACCTCATCATGGGGCTGAGCTCTCTGACTATCGTTTCATAATCCGCGCTGGATTCATGGCCATCTGCAGACTCTTCATCAACACAGTGAGTCATATTTCTCTTACACATTCACTGGAGGTGGCCCTTTGTGCTGCAGCCTTTACACACATAGTCTTTAAAGCGACACTGGTGAGCCCTGTGATTCCCTCCACAACGCCAGCATGGGACTACTTGACTAACCCCCCTCGGCAGACTCTGAGTTAAGGGATTCGGGGGCCTGTTCTCTCTTCCCTGAGAAGGTTCACGTTCTACACTCCAGCCTCTAAACTGTGCACAGTACTTGCCGGGTTTGAATCCTGAGGATAAGTTATCTGCCTAGAGCCGCAGGTCGAGTTCATGAATGCCTGGCTCACAGAGATGGCCTTCTGCAGTGTGACTGTGGTATCTGCCGACAGTAGCTTATGAAGAAGGCCCTCTTGGCTGATTCCAATGACAAAAATGTCCCGTAGCGCTTCGGTAAGATGGTCACCGAAATCACACGGTGCTGCCAGCCTCCTGAGGTCTGCAGTGTATTTCGCGATTTCCTGGCCTTCGGGCTGTCGGTGGGTGTAGAACCAGTGTCTGGCTGTGAGGATGCTCTCCTTGGGCTTGAGTTGCAGATGGATCAGGGTTACGAGCTCCTCATACGTCTTGGTCGTTGTCTTCGCTGGTGCCAGCAAGTCCCTGACGAGGCCATAGACGGTGAGCCCACAACTGGTTAGCAGGATAGCTCTGCGCTTGCCAGCCAGTGTGGCCAGGTTGTCTCCTACCAGTTTGCCATGAAGAAATGGTCGAGCCTCTCCACAAAGGCATCCCAATCATCACCATCGCCGAAGTGCTGCAACGTACCAAGGGTAGCCATTTTCGTGTGAAAGTCCATAATCTTGTCGCCAATTGTTATGTCTTTAGATGCTCTGATAATGACTCCACGAGGCAATGTGTTGTACTTGTACTGTCGTGACCGTAGTCCTTTATTGATAACTCCAGAGTGAGGATCACAGCTGGTGGCCTGCCTTTTATACTAGGCCAGGCATACCTGTACAGGTAACCTGCAAGTCTCCCACTGCTGTGCCCTCTGATGGCACACCTTGTGATAGTGCACACAGTAATCATGTAGGCGACATGACAAGTACAATTTTGGGTTTTATAAATAGGGGCATATTGTACAATGGTAAAAAAGTAGTGATGAATGTATACAAAACATTGATTATGCCACAATTAGAGTACTGTGTGCAGTTTTTGGGTACCATTATAGAAAGATCATTCAAGCCACAAGAGAGAATACAACATAGATTCACCAGGATGAAATGAGGGATGGGAAACTTTAGTTATGTGTAGAGATATGTGAGGACAGATTGGATAGACTGGATTTGTTTTCTTTGGAACAGAGGAGGCTGAGGGGAGACCTCATTGAGGTGTATAAAATTATGAGGGGCCTAGATATAGTCGATAGAAAGGGCCTTTTTCCCTTAGCAGAGGGGTCAACAACCAGGGGTCATAACAACCGAGGGCATAAATTTAAAATAATTGGTAAAAGGTTTAGAGGGGATTTGAGGGGAAATTTCTTCATAAGAGTGTTGTGGGGTTCTGGAACTCACTGCCTGAAAGGGTGGTAGAAGCAGAAACTCTCACCACATTTAAAAAGTACTTGGATATGCATTTGAAGTGCTGTAACCTGCAGGGTTACGGATCTGGAGCTAGAAAGTGGTATTAGGCTGGATAACCTCTTGTTGGCCGGCACAGACACGACGGGCCGAAATGGCCTCCTTCTGTGCTGTAAACTTCTATGATTCTGATTCTATATATTAGATACTTGGACTATTTTCATTGAAGCACAGACGGCTAAGAGGAGATTTAGTCGAGGTTTTTAAAATTATGAAAGTTTTTAATGTTTCTGCCCCCCACCCCCGTCCCTTCCTACAGTCATATATAATTCTTTTGACCAAAAGATCTAACAGTAAACCTAGCAGCATGTTGGGATGACTAAGCTCTGTAATTCTCTCCCTAAACCTCTCTTTCCTCCTTTAAGGTGCTCCTTAAATCCTAGCTTTTGGTCATCCGTCCTAATATCTCCTTATGCAGCTCGGTGCCAAATTTTGTTTGATAATGCTCATGGCTGCTGGCCCGGTCACACGCTGTCCTGGTGGCCCAGTGGAGGCCATCAGAGGCCATGCAGAGTGCGCAGTGGTGCGCAATGGCCCTGATGAAGTTGCAAAACTTGGGCTTTTCAGCCTTGATAGAAGGTAACTAAGTGGTATACAACTACTGACTATAAGAAACTGAGCCCCTGTATTTTGGCATTCTGCCCTGGGCAAGACCTATTCTCCCTGCAGTCTCTTCTGTTTTATATATTACACCAAGATCCCCCCTCCCCTATGGTGGCATAGTCAGAAATCCTGACCCATGACAATGGTTAACCATCCTGCTGGCACTCACTGTTCGGGCTCAAAGATGAAGAAAGGCCATTTAGACAAGGAACTATTGGAGGGTGACTTTTATGCATGGACTGTACCCAGCAAGGAGTCAATGCCTTCAGGAGAGAAGAAAATTGGCATAGAAACTTGGTAAGAATAAGATTTTAAAAAGCAAGATCAATCCTCTAGTATGTTTAGTTAGTTCTTTGTGTGTAGAAGGACCATCACACCGAGGAGATATTGCAGATAGCAATCACTGAACAGATTCTTTCAAGTTGAAGGATGGCGATGATACTAAAACCAAGTATGTGTAACAATCTTTGATGGACATTGCTCAGATATACTTTGTACTTTGCATTTAACACCCCTAAAGAATGGCAGATGGATTTTTGTGTAGATAAATATAAGGCTATGAATTTTGGAACGGGAAACAGAAAATGTGTTTCCAGTGAAGGAATTTCCATTTGAAAAAGGCAAAAAGGAAAATAATTTGTAGTTGATTATTAGCTTTCCATTGAACACATTTAACAATGTGAAATCAATACAAACAAGACTAATCTTGTGCTGGGAAGCAACTTAAGAGGACTTGAGGGCCCGATTGTGTGGTCCCCATGCAGTGCTACCAGGGTCTGTACTGTTCAGGCCCTCTGTGCTTCATCAACTAGAGCTAGGATAATCTTGTAAAAGTATTGTTTGTGTCTTTAAACTGTATGAGTGTCAGATTAGCTCAGTTGGTAGCACTCTCACAACATTGAGAAACCCCATTTCAGTATATTATTTAAGTGGTGTTATCACAGCTGAAAATCTGTTTGGCAAGATAGGAGTGTAATGTGGGTTTGGATTTGTAGGCAGGGTTCTGTGGGAATTTCACCCTGTTTTCATTCTAACAAAACTTCCAATCCATGTGGGAGGAGCCATTTCCTACATCTGTCTCTGCCACAGTGCACACATGCAAATGAGATGGATGGCATAAGGCATCAGAATTCCCATCATTTCTGCACCCATTAGACATCATTTCTGTCTGTGTAACTTCTGAAAAGATGAAAGAGACATAACATGTGAGAAGCAGGTCCAACTGGCTGAGGTGATCCATTTGAAGGTGCTTACTATCTGGGCAACGTTTCCCCATCTATATAGTTTGCATGCATATTTTAGGATTTTTTGTTGTTGCTTTGAGTTGTATTTCAAACTGCTAGAGGGAGGGACTCTGGTCCTCTGCACATATTTGACCCTCCTATCCACAGTACGAGATATAATTGAGCAATATGCATTTCCCTTTGTGAATTCCCCTGTTTGCAATTTTGGTGGAGAAAGAGGAAGAGAATAGAAGAGAACAAAGAAAAGTGAGGCAACATCAAGGGAGAATAAGGCCAAACTGATATCAATCCATCAATGAGTCTATAGACCTTGGAGATCTTTTGAGGGACCGATTAAAGAGCTGTGCCTTTGCCAACTTCATTTTACTAAGCAAACTTTGCATGAAATTATGCTACCTTCTGCATGATCATCTGAAGCCAGATCAAGTGTCCGAACAGCTCTGTCTGTGGCTGTTAAAATCAGTACAACTCTCAACTTTTGTGCCAATTAGCACATTCTGAGCTACAATTTTCTTCCTCTTCTTCCACCAAGATTGCAAGGAGGGGAATTCACAATGGGAAATGCATATTGCTCAATTATATCTCGTACTGTGGATAGGAGGCCAAAAATGTGCAGCGGACCAGAGAGTCCCTCAATATCAACCAGGTCTCATCTAGGCCTGCATATGACAAGTCACCAATACCATCTTCAGGAGATCTGGGTTTTCCATTTTGGGGCAAATCCTGGGCAGCAGCAGAAGTGGGCTATTCATTTCAATCATGTTGCTGGCTTCCACAAAGTTCAGAGTGTAATAGATGGCACCCACATTGCACTGTGGGTTCCTACTGAATGTCCTAATTAGGAAGAGATTCCTCTACCTGAATGCCCAAACTGTCTTCAACAGCTACAATCAAACCTGCATGTTAATGTCAAATTTGCAGGAATGTGTCACAATGCTATTTTAGGAAGACTCTATTGCAGTGAAGTATTGGAATGGCTTCCATGGCACATGGCCTCACTTTGACTGCCCAACTCACCAGCAAAACATTGCTACAGTAAGGCAATTAAGGTGGTCATTGAGGGAACTATAGGGGTTCTGAAGGCAAGGTTTTGTGGACTTGATACATCCAGAAGGGTACTGCAGTGTGATCCCAGATGGATCACTTACATTGTGATCACTTACTATTCCCTTCACAACTTTGTAATTCAAAAAGGACTGGGAATAGAATCTCAGATGATCTGGGCCTGGATGCGAGAAGATTGAGGACTTTGGAACTCAGCCTTAAGGGCTCAGGATCAATACTTGGAGGATTGTTCCAGGCTGACTGCAATGAAAATTCATAGGGAGATCATGAGCAATACTTTCCCTTCAGATTAAAGTAGTGTTGTTTGAAACCTTCCATCACTACATCTCTTCAGCCATCCTGCCAATACCAATCATTCCATGCCTGAACATCTATCTTTCAAGCCTTCAATGGTAAATATGTTACATAACCTACACCAAACCTCACAATACTTGAATAACAGCCAAATCAAAATGCAACGTTATATTTATTTAATGTTAACTGATGAAACCCTCTTCATATCACCGTGTTCGCACTGGGTGCCTGGGCATGTTTTTCTAACCCCTATCCTGGTGCCAGGTTTGGTGTCATCTGAGGGCCAGTATCATGAGAGGTGGTTAGCTGCTGGATTGGTACAAGAGGCTCTTGAGACCAAGCTGTTTCTCATCTCATGACAACCATCTTTAAAAATGTGAACAAGTCCGACTGCGGCAACTGTAGGGGAATCTCCCTGTTATCAGCCACTGGGAAAGTCGTCACTCGAGTCCTCCTCAACCGTCTTCTCCCTGTGGCTGAGGAGCTCCTCCCGGAGTCACAGTGTGGATTTCGTCCCCTATGGGGCACAATGGACATGATTTTTACAGCGCGACAGCTGCAGGAAAAATGGATCACGACGACATGCCGGCCATGATCCTTACCAATGGATCCATTACAGACCCAATCCACATCTGGACCAGGGTCAAACAGGGCTGCGTCATCGCCCCAACCCACTTCTCAATCTTCCTCGCTGCCATGCTCCACCTCACAGTCAACAAGATCCCCGCTGGAGTGGAACTAAACTACAGAACCAGTGGGAACCTGTTCAACCATCGCCATCTCCAGGCCAGGTCCAAGACCACCCCAACCTCTGTCATATCTTGGGAGCCTCTTATCAACAAGAGCAGGCATTGACGACGAGATCCAACACCGCCTCCAGTGCGCCAGTGCAGCCTTCGGCCGCCTGAGGAAAAGAGTATTTGAAGACCAGGCCCTCAAAACTGCCACCAAGCTCACGGTCTACAGGCCTGTAGTAATACCCGCCCTCCTGTATGGCTCAGAGACATGGATTATGTACAGTAGATACCTCAAATCGCTGGAGAAATACCACCAACGATGTCTCCGCAAGATCCTTGGGAAAATCCCCTCGGAGGACAGACGCACCAACATTAGTGTCCTCGACCAGGCCAACATCCCCAGCATTGAAGCATTGACCACACTTGATCAGCTCCGCTGGGCAGGCCACATTGTTCGCATGCCAGACACGAGACTCCCAAAGCAAGCGTTCTACTCAGAACTCCTTCATGGCAAAGGAGCCAAAGATGGTCAGAGGAAACGTTACAAGGACACCCTCAAAGCCTCCCTGATAAAGTGCAATATCCCCACTGACACCTGGGAGTCCCTGGCCAAAGATCGCCCTAAGTGGAAGAAGTGCATCCGGGAAGGCGCTGAGCACCTCGAGTCTCATCGCCGAGAGCATGCAGAAATCAAGCGCAGGCAGCGGAAAGAGTGTGCGGCAAACCAGTCCCACCCACCCCTTCCCTCAACAACTGTCTATCCCACTTGTGACAGAGACTGTGGCTCTCGTAGGGGACTGTTCAGACACCTGAGGACTCATTTTAGAGTGGAAGCAAGTCTTCCTCGACTCCAAGGGACTGCCTATGATGATGATGAGTATCATGAGAGGTAGTTAGCTGCTGAGTTGGTACAAAAGGCTCTTGAGACCAAACTGTTTCTCATCTCATGACAACTGAGTCTGTAATTGATCTAGTTTAGGCTGCATCTCTTGTGCAATTGCCTGGACAACCTGGCCCTGCATCTATAGTGGTCTTAGGCTCTGAGCCCTGTCATGTGTCAGAGATGAGAAACAGTAGTCTCATATTGTATGTCTCCAGCCGTGTCATTGACACTTGGCATTGGTATTACCAAGGGCCGCTGTCTACGCAGCCATCATTGGAGAACAGCCAAGTCCTCGTCCACGGCCTAATCCTCCAGCTCCCTCATGCTGTGTGAGATACCTAATGCACTTTCCTCATCCACACCATCAACTGTCTCTGAGTTGGTGCATGGGATAGAGAAGGCATTGCCAAAGAGAGTGAGGTTGAGGGTGTGGAGCATGGACACCAGTGATAGATGGGACAGGGTTGCTGTCATCATCATTGTCAAAGTCTTCCATGAGATAGCTATCACCTTCCTCCTCCTCCTGCTCATCATCATCTTGCTCCTCTTCTGCATCCCCATGATGTGCTAGACCAGTAGAAACAGAGGAAAGAAGGTAAGAATGGATGTTAAGCACTCAGAGAGAATGATGACATAGAGACAGCTGTGGAGATTTATGGCTGCTTGGTTTTTTTAAAGTGCTGGAGCAGGTGATTTGCTCACAGCTGCCACTGGGCCATCAAATCCGTCATTGCAGACTGCCAAGAATGCTGGCCTCCTCAGTGAGCTCCCTTATATCTGGGATCCCACCACCAGTGGCCTGCATCGCTCATGCATTGTGTGGCAGCTTCTCCTAGAACAATATTAACAGCATTCGGTGAAGGCTAGCACGTGAAGGATATCTGTTAGCTGGCAACAGATAGGTGATATAACATGGAGAACAAGTGTTAAAAAGACCGTGTAATGTGAGTGTAAGAGTTGTAAGGAATTGCATGCAAGAAGGGCTTATGAAGGGAATTCCGAACACTGATTCCAAGTGCAAGAGTTAGAGAGCCACTGAACCATAGTACACTATAAATGAAGTCCTGTCATTCAATTTAAGATGCAGGGTCCCTTGCTTTTGCTCTTTTCTTGTCAGGTCATCGTATTTTTTCTGGTGCTCCTACGCTGTCCTAGGAGTGAGAGAGGTGGCATTTGTCATCACTGGCACTGCATGACCATATTTGTAATATAGTTCCACCTAGTGGACTACTGCTCCAACTAGTGGACTACTGTGGTAATGCAGCCTCTACTGTTTACAACAAGAATAATAAAGGAATGGAGCCATCTTGGAGTCCTGTGTGTGTTGTGAAGTCGTAAAGAAGATATCACATTAACGATGAGGATAGGATTTCTGGATACCCTAGTGGAAATTTTTGTTGGTGGATGATTCCAGCCAAACATCAAAGAGACTAGAGAGGTCCTTTGTTTGCAGAACAGCTAAAAATCCACGGTAAATTACAAGCACACTTGGCTGAACTGTCAGAGTCCAGATGGCTGCACCTCTGGGAATAATAGGGCTCTTGGGTGAATTCCATCGTAACTGTGAAACTTTTGGAGTGTATGTGGAGTGGCTAGAAATACTTTCCACCGCAAATAGTATCATCGAAATCCCAGATGATGAAAACCATAACCAGGTGGTGTTAGAAAGAAAACAAGCTATTTTCCTCACTGAAGCAGGCCCTGAGGTGTATGAAACGCATGAAAAATGTGCTTGTTTCCGTCAAGCCAAAGGATACATCACTTACGGAGAAACAGCACTACAGTCCTGCGCCTCTGGAAATTGCTGAACGTTATCGTTTCAGAATATGAGATCAGTTAACTGACGAGAGTATCAATGAGTACATATTAAAAAACTATCTATTCACTGTCATTTCGGAAACTTTCAGGACCGAGCATTGCATGACCGCTTTGTTTTTGGGATGAAAAATGAAGCAATCAGGAGGACGTTGCTGACAACTCCTAACTTGACTTTTGATTTAGCTTGTCAGACTGGGAGAATTTTGTAATACAGCAGAGGAGGACAAAGGGTTTAGTTAGGAGGGGGAAAATAGAATATGAGAGGAAGCTTGCAGGGAACATAAAAACTGACTACAAAAGCTTTTATAGATATGTGAAGAGAAGAAGATTAGTGAAAACAAACATAGGTCCCTTGCAGTCAGATTCAGGTGAATTTATAATGGGGAACAAAGAAATGGCGGACCAGTTGAATAAATACTTTGGTTCTGATTTCACGAAGGAAGACACAAATAACCTTCCGGAAATACTAGGGGACCGAGGGTCTAGTGAGAAGGAGAAACTGAAGGAAATCCTTATTAGGCGGGAAATTGTGTTAGGGAAATTGATGGGATTGAAGGCCGATAAATCCCCGGGGCCTGATAGTCTGCATCCCAGAGTACTTAAGGAAGTGGCCCGAGAAATAGTGGGTGCATTTGTGATCATTTTCCAACAGTCTATCGACTCTAGATCAGTTCCTATGGACTGGAAGGTAGCTAATGTAACACCATTTTTTAAGAAAGGAGGGAGAGAGAAAATGGATAATTATAGACCGGTTAGCCTGACATCAGTAGTGGGGAAAATATTGGAATCAATTATTAAAGATGAAATAGTAGCACATTTGGAAAGCAGTGACGGGATCGGTCCAAGTCTGCATGGATTTATGAAAGGGAAATCTTGCTTGATAAATCTTCTAGAATTTTTTGAGGATGTAACTGGTAGAGTGGACAAGGGAGAACCAGTAGATGTGGTGTATTTGGACTTTCAAAAGGCTTTTGACAAGGTCCCACACAGAGATTGGTGTGCAAAATGAAAGCACATGGTATTGGGGGTAATGTATTGACGTGAATAGAGAACTGATTGGCAGACAGGAAGCAGAGAGTCGGGATAAATGGGTCCTTTTCAGAATGGCAGGCAGTGACTAGTGGGGTGCCGCAGGGCTCAGTCCTGGGACCCCAGCTCTTTACAATATACATTAATGATTTGGATGAGGGAATTGAGTATAATATCTCCAAGTTTGCAGATGACACTAAGCTGGGTGGCGATGTGAACTGTGAGGAGGACGCTAAAAGGCTGCAGGGTGACTTGGACAGGTTAGGTGAGTGGGCAAACACGTGGTAGATGCAGTATAATGTGGATAAATGTGAGGTTATCCACTTTGGTGGCAAAAACACAAAGGTAGAATATTATCTGAATGGTGACAGATTAGGAAAAGGGGAGGTGCAATGAGACCTGGGTGTCATGGTACATCAGTCATTGAAAGTTGGCATGCAGGTACAGCAGGCGGTGAAGAAGGCAAATGGTATGTTGGCCTTCATAGCGAGGGGATTTGAGTATAGGAGCAAGGAGGTCTTACTTTAAAAAAACATTTTTTTATTCGTTGCCAATCTTTCCAATTCTTTGTCAGATCACAAACGCCAGAGGTCACCTTGCACCTGTCAAGGATCACTCTGCGCCAATGCTCTTAGCCAAAAGGCCTGGAGCCCAAGCACCGTTCCTGGAAGTACTGCAATATCAGGTTCGTGCCATGGAGGTGGATGGGTCAAGCCCCCCACCCACAAACTTAACCAAATTACACTTTAGACATGGTTCAAATTAAAATTTGGTTGCTAGGGGTGATGATGCACTCCAGTCCCTCCCGCGCCCACCTCTTCAACAGCTCTACAACTATTTTAGTTGTGCAGTTTAATCAAGTGCCCCCTGATTAAAGGGGGGGGGGCACACTCCAAAAACTTTTCAAGTGCCCACTTGTTTTTTTTTGAGGGCACAAAAACACGAATTATACAAGTGCCCCCTGGCTAAAAGCTGGGGAGGGTGGGGGGGAGGGGCACTAAAACTGACAAAAATAGACAAATTAAACTTTAAACATTAAGGATTAAATTAAAATTTGGTTGCCGGGTGTGATGATGCACTCCAGTCCTTCCGGCGCCCACCTTTCACGGAAGGCCGTGAGCGTACTGATGGACACCGCGTGCTCCATCTCCAGGGACACCCTGGCTCGGATGTAATTGCAGAAGAGAGGCAGGCAGTCGGGCTGAACGACCCCCTCGACTGCCCGCTGCCTGGACCGGCTGATGGCCCCCTTGGCCATGCCCAGGAGCAGTCCTACGAGGAGGCCCTCGGACCTACCCGCTCCCCTCCGCACAGGGTGCCCAAAGATCAGGAGCGTGGGACTGAAATGCAATCAGAATTTGAGGAGCTGCCTCTTCAAATATTGGAAGACGGGCTGCAACCTCACACATTCAACATAGACGTGGAACACGGACTCCCCTAGACCGCAGAAATTACAGGTGGCCTGGGAGCCTGTGAACCAACTGAAAAACTTAAGACTGCTTCGTGCAACACCCTCCAGGCCAAGACCCCAATACCAACAGCTCTACAACTATTTTAGTTGTTCACTTTAATCACGTGCCCCCTGGTTAAAGGGCGGGGGGCACACTCCAAACACTTTCAAACAAGTGCCCCCTTGTTTTTTTTTAGTTTTTTTTTTGAGGGCACTAAAAACACAAATTATACAAGTGCCCCCTGGTTAAAAGGGGGGGGGGTGGCGGTGTGGGGTTCTAAAACTGACAACTTAAACAAATTAAATTTTAGACATGAAGATTAAATTAAAATTTGGTTGCCGGGAATGATGATGCACTCTATTCCCTCCAGCACCCACCTCTTCAACAGCTCTACAACTATTTTGTTGTGAACAATCAAATCAAGGTCAAGTGCCCCCTGATTAAAGGGGAAGGGGCGGGGGGGGGGGAAACACCAAACCCTTTTAAACAAGTGCCCCTTGTTTTTTTTTGAGGGCACTAAAAAAACACAAATTATACAAGTGCCCCCTGGCTAAAAGGGGGGCAGGGGCACTAAAACCGGCACAATAAACAAATTAAACTTTAGACAAAAAACATCAAATTAAAATGCTGTTGCCGGGGGTGATGATGCACTCCAGTCCCTCCGGCACCCACCTCTTCAATAACTCTTTTAAGGAGACAAAATTAAACATTAAATCAAGTGCCCCCCGATCTGGGGGACACTCTTAACACTTTTCACATGCCCTTTTTTTTTGTTTTTTTTTGTGATTTTTGTGGGTTTTTTTGTTTTTCTTTTGGGCAGTAAAACAAGAGATACATATACAAGTGCCCCTATAAAAGGGGAGGGGGAACTAAAACCCGGCAATTAAAACAAATTAAACTTTAAAACATATAAAATCAAATTAAAATTTGGTTGCCGGGGGTGACGATGCACTCCAGTCCCTCCGGCGCCCACCTCTCGCGGAAGGCCGCGAGCGTACCGGTGGACACCGCGTGCTCCATCTCCAGGGACACCCTGGCCCGGATGTAGGCGCGGAAGAGAGGCAGGCAGTCAGGCTGAACAACCCCCTCGACCGCCTGCTGCCTGGACCGGCTGATGGCACCCTTGGCCGTGCCCAAGAGCAGTCCTACGAGGAGGCCCTCGGACTTACCCGCTCCCCTCCGCACAGGGTGCCATCTCTTCAACAAACCTGTGAGCATACTCACAGGTGCATACATTACAATAATCAATTAGGAAAAAGGGGGGAGTCCATGCAGGGAATGCCTACACTTCCATCGTGGGGCCAGGAGGAACATTCCCAGTCCTCCTGGAGAAGTTTTAAACTTAGCTTACAAGACCTCGTGGGTGCTCTGACCAATTTCTTGCTGCCAGAGGGGCTGCTGTGGTTGCCACTGGTGACGATGACGTTGGGAGATTTATGAATGTACGAGGACTCCGATTTGCAAAAACGTATGAGCTTCCTGCCTGAATCGGGCAGACACCTCATATGCTTGATAAATCAAGCATTTTAAAATTGAAACGAATTGAGGATGGAGTGAATAATTCAACTGCTCCATTTTAACTGTCTCAGTTTCCGTTGGCCGGGGGGGGAGGAGGAGCGGGGGTGGGGGTTAATATTTTCCCATTGTTTATTAAATGCTTTGAGAAAATTCTGATAAGGTTCTATATAAATACATATCTTTTTCTAAGTAGGAGCATATGTGTCAAGTCTTACTTATAATATATTGCATCCAGTATAGAACGCTGTCCACATAATAATGTGACTGCTCAGACTACTGTTAATTATTTGACTACCAGGATGAGCATAAATTACATGATTATTATGATTACTGTTAAAATTCAAAGAAAATCATTAAAAATAATCCACTCACAATTCAGTGCCCCAGATTTCAATACTAAAATAGTTCCTACATTGATGCACCTTTATTAAGGACTTCACTGCAAATCCTATTAAAAACAGGCTGATATTTTATCTTTTCTAAGAATAAAGATCTTGATTTGATTCAGTTTTTCATTGAGTATTCTGTAAAGCTTCAGCTCAGATTATATTACGTGTTGAAAATAGCAGAACATTTTATGCTCAATAAATACTATTTTTTTTCCTCAGAGCAGTGTCAGTTTTTACTGTTGAAAATGTTAGATTTATTTAAACCAGTTTAAGTTTAATGTAGAATATCAATTTGATGCTAGTAAAGACGATGGAATTTTCTATTCCATTCACAGATGTTAATACACAGACAATTGTAAGATCTTCCTATTAACCCTCAATGGCTCAGCAAGTTTATCGAGTGAATAATGCAGACCAGGAAAGACTCTCCAGTTCGCACTGAAGTATCTGTTCTCAGCTGGGCCAGCAATCGGACCACTACAATTGATGTCTACACCCCTGGGCTAGGGAGGGAATAATTAGCGGGAGTTCTCGTTCCACATTTCTAGCAAGTGATCCTTGGTAGAAGTACATGTTTGGATGTTGGGTGACGACAGTATTGGACTTGACTGTGACTCCCATCTTCGTTGAATAGCATGATAATGCTCACCGACATGGTTCCTATACAAATTACGGCTCGCTAAGCAAGATACTGGAGGGTAACCATGGAATCATACCCTAACAAGAAGTCAAAGCCTTTGGGAGGGGAGGTCGCAGAACAAATTCTTCTTGTTAAATTTCTTCCTCCTTCATAACATGTTACCCCATGAAGTCAACTTCTACTTGTATGTCAGTGACATCCAATTGTATCTTTCTGCTACGATCATTGACACAAACCTTTTACTGTAATAACTGGATGCCCGTCTGACATCAGATCCTGGATGAGTTGGTTTCCTGTGGCTCAATATCAACACAACGAAAGTCTTTCTTTTGGGTTCCCGAAAGCATGTACATGCTCCTGGCTCCAACTTTATCAGCCTCCTCAGCTGCCCACTCAGTCTGAATTCAGTATTGTGTAATCTTGGCACTCCATTCGATCTGTAATTCGTTTTTCATCCCATCATTCCATATCATCAACAATGCATTCTCCAGCTTCACAAATATTGCCAATTTATTCCCCTATGTCCCGCCACTGCCACCGAAGCTCTACTCCACATTTTCTTCACCTCGGAATCACTTTCTTAAATACACTCCTCGCTGGCCTCCCCACCACCACTCTCCACACATTTTAGATAATCCAGAAACCTGTTGTGTGATTTCCCTCCTATTCTTGCCAAGCTCCACAGCCTGGCTGTGCCTCAGCAAATCAATTTCAAGATCCTCATTCTCATTTTCAAATCCATCCATGACCTTGTTAAGGGAACCTTCTCGAACCTTGCAGTTTTCCCAATACCCATGCTAATTGGCTGCTGTGTTTCCTACATTCCTATATCATCATCATCATCATCATCATCATCATAGGCAGTTCTTCGAAATCGAGGAAGACTTGCTTCCACTCTAAAAGTGAGTTCTCAGGTGACTGTACAGTCCAACACGGGAATTACAGTCTCTGTCACAGGTGGGACAGACAGTGGTTGAAGGAAAGGGTGGGTGGGGAGTCTGGTTTGCTGCACACTCCTTCCGCTGCCTGCGCTTGTTTTTTGCATGCTCTCGGCGACGAGACTCAAGGTGCTCTGCGCCCTCCCGGATGCACTTCCTCCACTTTGGGAGTTGGCCAGGGACTCCCAGGTGTCAGTGGGGATGTTTCATTTTATCAAGGAGGCTTTGAGGGTGTCCTCGAAACGTTTCCTCTGCCCACCTGGGGACCGTTTGCCGTGTAGGAGTTCAGAGTGGAGCACTTGCTTTGGGAGTCTTATGTCGGGCATATGGATAATGGAGCTGGTCAAGTGTGGTCAGTGCTTTGATGCTGGGGATGTTGGCCTGATTGAGAACACTGACGTTGGTGCGTGTATCTTCCCATGGGATTTGTAGAATTTTGCGGAGACATCGTTGGTGGTATTTCTCCAGCAATTTGAGAAGTCTACTGTATATGGTCCATGTCTCTGAGCCATATAGGAGGGCAGATATCACTACAGCCCTGTAGACCATAAGCTTGTTGCCAGATTTGAGGTCTTGGTCTTCGAACACTCTCTTCCTCAGGTGACTGAAGGCTGCGCTGGCACACTAGAGGCGGTGTTGGACTTTGTCGTCGATGTCTGCCCTTGCAGATAGTAGGCTCCCAAGGTATGGAAAATGGTCCACATTGTCCAAGGCCTTGCTGTGGGTTTTGATGACTGGGGGGCAGTGGTGTGTGGCGGGGTCAGGTTGGTGGAGAACCTTTGTCTTACGGATGTTTAGTGTAAGGCCTATGCTTTTGTACGCCTCGGTGAAGATGTTGACGATGGCTTGGAGTTCAGCCTCTGAAGGTGCGTACTGTAGTTGGATGACAGAGGATGGGATGGTCTTGGATCTGGCCTGGAGGTGACGAAGGTTGAACAGGTTCTCACTGATTCTATAGTTTAGTTCCACTCCAACGGGGAGCTGGTTGAGCGTGAGATGAAGCATTGCAGCAAGGAAGATCGAGAAGAGGGATGGCGCGATGACGCTGCCCTGCTTGACCCCAGTCTGGAAGTGGAATTGAGTCTGTGATGGATCCGTTGGTCAGGATCATGACTTGCATGTCGCCGTGCAGCAGGCGGAGGATGGCGACAAACTTTTGGGGGCAATCGAAATGGAGGAGGACGCTCCATAGTCCCTCACGGTTTACAGTGTCATAGGGCTTTGTGAGGCTATGTACAAGGGTTGGTGCTGTTCCCTGAATTTCTCTTGCTATTGTCGCACTGCGAAGATCAGGTCCATTGTTCCCCGTAGTGGACGGAATCCGCATTGTGACTCTGGGAGGCATGGCCAAGGTGGCCATTAACCGGTCCAGGCAGCGGGCGGTCGAGGGGGTTGTTCAGCCCGACTGCCTGCCTCTCTTCCGCAGTTACATCCGAGCCAGGGTGTCCCTGGAGATGGAGCACGCGGTGTCCACGCGGTACGCTCGCGGCCTTCCGCGAGAGGTGGGCACCGGAGGGACTGGAGTGCATCATCATCCCCGGCAACCAAATTTAAATTTGATCCTTTAATTAATGTCAAAAGTTTAATTTGTTTAATGTGTCTGTTTTAGTGCCCCTTTAATCAGGGGGCACTTGATTTATTGTTTTACAAAAATAGTTGTGACTCTGGGAGGAGCTCTTCAGCCACAGGGAGAAGACGGTTGAGGAGGATTCTAGCGATGACTTTCCCAGTGGCTGACAACAAGGAGCTTCCTCTGTAGTTACCGCAGTCGGACTTGTCCCCTTTTTTATAGATGGTCACAATCACTGCATCTCTGAGATCTCCAGGCATGCACTCCTCCTTCCAGATGAGAGAGATGAGGCCATGCATTTGCGCCATTAATGCCTCTCCACTATACTTTAGTGCCTCAGCGGGGATTCCATCTGCTCCTGATGCCTTGTTGTTCTTGACCTGACGGATGGCCTTTTCTACCTCATGCAGGGCTGGGGTTTTGCTGAGATGGTGGCAGGTAGCATGCTGTGGGATGGAGTCGAGGACACTCGTGTCAAAGGCAGAGTCTCGATTTAGGAGATCTTCAAAGTGCTCCTTCCAGCGGGCTCTGACTGCCTCGGTGTCCTTGATGAGTGTCTCCCTGTTCTTGGCCAGCAGTGGGGTGGGGCCTTGGGTGCTTGGGCCGTAGGTGGACTTAACTGCGGTGAAGAATCCTCGCACGTCATGGCTGTTGGCCAACTGCTGAATCCCCTGCGCTTTCTCCACCCACCATCTATTCTTTAGGTTGCGGGTTTTTTGTTGGACCTTGGCCTTCAGCCGTTTGTAGAGCTGCATTTCTGTTCCCAAGTTGGGTTGTTGCTTTAGGTTCAGAAATGCCCTGTACTTGCGGTTTATTAGCTCCTGGATCTCCTGGTCATTCTCATCAAACCAGTCCTGGTGTTTCCTGGTTGAGTGTTACATTCCTACATTATAACTGACTACACGTCAAAAGTACTGTATTGTCTGTAAAGCGTTTTGGGACATCCTGAGATCGTGAAAGGCGCTATATGATTGCGAGTCTTTCTTTCGTAGCACATCAGCTGATATCCCGCATTAAAAACAAAGCAGTGTGTTGGGAGCGCTAAAGATGAAATTTACTCCGATATTTACAAAAGTCCCCTCATTCCTAGTGGGTAAGGGCACTAACCCAAACAGATCAGAAGCAATGCAATGATACGAGTGCTAAAATTAGGGAGGGGATAAATCAATCAGGGTTACTTCTATCCCTACCCAATGACTCCAGCTGGAAAATATTCATGTCTGGATGTCAGGTAAAGATAGAATTGGGCTTGACTGTGGTGCTCTCCACAATCAATTAGCCTGCTTCAATCACTAACTAATCATGCATTCTCCAGACTGTGAGACTGAAGGAAAGTAATATGGGAACATGGTGGGAACATGGGATTAGGACTACTGCTTGTATGAAGCACAGATACCAATACCGACTGGTTGGACCAAATAGCCTGTTTGTATGCTGGAATTTTGAATGTAATTTTATCTAACTTCACAGGTTAAGAATGTAACTTGAACTAGGCATTGGAGGACTGCAAATGCCCATAGAATGGTACGTCATCAACGAACAGCACCTTCAAGACAGGAGCGAGAAAATGGGGAAAACAAAGCTTTAAAAATGACTTTGTATTTTTCCCGACTTTTAGCGGCTTCACCTGATCTTACCACATGTGTCACGTCACAGCATCTTCCCTTCATCTGCTCTGGTAAATTTACCAAAATTGGCCAAAAAAA
Organism: Pristiophorus japonicus; assembly: GCF_044704955.1. Lineage (NCBI taxonomy): Eukaryota > Metazoa > Chordata > Chondrichthyes > Pristiophoridae > Pristiophorus > Pristiophorus japonicus. The sequence goes on from NC_091986.1 coordinate 185,249,582, forward strand.
CTAAATTAAAAATTAACTGAAAAGCTTACAAATGAAAAGCATAAGTAGAACACATGTCAGGATGTGGTAGTTTACACAAAATTCTCATTGCCCCCCCCCCCCCACCATGTCTGTGATCTTAGGGGTAATTTTAAAGGTGCAGCTTATTCTGTATAAACCACTGGCCCTGACCTGTATCCTGTCTTGTCTCCGATTTGTGACAATTTTCAAATTACGGTTTTCGGACAGATTAAAAAAACAACAGTGCATTGAATGCAAGTAAATATTACAAAAACTGTTGGGAATCACACCTTCAAGGGTTAATGTTTTAATAACACTGATGTGTATTTCAAATAACTTCCACTTCAGGGTGGAGTCCTGAGGAAAGGGGAGAGAATGTTGGGCCGCATTGTGGCTGGTTCTGATGTCTGTTGAATGCATCCTTGCCTATGTAGGTCAAACCGAAGGATACACTGCCGTCTGTTTGCAGCAAAGGCCCGGCTTTTAGGAGCGCGTTGGTAATCTCCCGCTGCTGAGGGAGCTGGCGTTGACCTCTCAACAAAGAGCAGGATCAATCTGCTTCCCCTCCTCCACCCCCAGGGAGACTGATGAGGGCCACGTGACCTTTCTAGACAGCACACAATTTGGACAGCACTATGCGGCACTGGGGGAAGGGCAAGGCTGAGGACCTACACTTGGTGGGTCTGTAATTACTGCAAGTGTTGGGAACAGGCCCAGCACAGCTCAGGAAAACCTCTGCACCTTTTGAGTTCGTAACAAAACGCTGGTCACCGAATAGTATTATTACCGCTGAAAGATTGAGGTGGTTTTTAAAAAAAGACGAATGTTGATAATTAAAGGGAAACAAACACTTTTCTCGTCAATGTCCAATCAGGCAGACATTTGTTTTACTCGTGTTCATTCCAACAATGATCAAGCATTTTTTTTAAAAAAAAGCTACAGTGTACGATTCCTTTTCAGCCTGGAACACACTCTGTTGCCTCACAGTCGCTGGTATGCAGATGATGTAATCTACATTACATTCTGCAACATCTGCACACCCACTGGAGAAACCTCCAGATAGTCTGCAAAGGAAAGGAAAATGCATTAAGATTAAACAAAGCCGTTATGTTCTACAGTGTAATACGAGTGGAATGTGCTCGCAGGTATCATGGGATGTTTAGCTGACACCCATTTTGTCAAGGAACCGTACACTGTACCTTTTCAAAATTAACACATATTACCATGAGTAAAATAAGTCACTGTGAATCAGCATTATTAGACATTGACAAGAAAAGTGTTTAATTTCTCCCTTTAAGTACCAACGTTTTTTTTTAAAAACTACCTCCAATCTTTCAGCAGTAATAAAAGTATTCAGTACCAATATTTGTTACAACCTCAAGGTGCAGAGGTTTCTTGAGCTTTGCTGGGTCTGTTCTCAAAACTTCCAGTAATTATAGACAGTATAAAGCAACTTGACTGAGATAAGCTCATGGAGCATAGACTGGGAATCAAACTTGGGCCTCATTTGAAGGACCGAGTTGTTCCGCAAAGGATAGTGTGGGGTGAATGCTTACGGTAATAGGTAAGAATAACCAAGTTTTATCAGCTGATAACAGCATTATGATGCAAAATTCGGAATGTTCTGTTGAATGAAGCCATATGTGAAGAGTTTGAATTGTACATTGTAAAGTTTAACTCAGCTCCTGTGAATTACAGTGCTGTAAGTATTGGAGCATGCCTTCAGTTCTGTTTCTACGTTATTTATAGCAGCACTAAGAAGTATGTCCTGCGTTTCCATTACAGTGCTTCAGAATATATGCTCATTATGTAGTACTCCAGGTTTGCATACCATAATGACTTCATGAACTTCACACATAGCACAGTCTGAATTGGGGAACTTTGGGACTGGCTTTATTTTAAATTTGCCCTTTTAAATTACTAGATTTAAAGCAGAATGATGAAAATAATCATTAATTCTATATTCAGACAAGGTGGTTAGCAGTGAGTTCTTCTAATGGACCCTTGGGTTAGTGATGATTAAGGTGTAAAGCGTTGGGTGTTACTCAAACATACTCAGTATTCAATGGGACAATTTTAAATTTAAAGGATGATTCATCAGAGTGTCCTTGCGTCGGGAGCCTGCTATCAGCAAGGGCAGTCATCGACGACGAGGTCCAACACCACCTCCAGTGCACCAGCACAGCCTTTGGTCGCCTGAGGAAGAGAGTGTTCGAGGATCAGGCCCTCAAATCTGGCACCGAGCTTATGGTCTACAGGGCTGTAGTGATGCCCGCCATCCTGTATGGCTCAGAGACGTGGACAATATACAGCAGACACCTTAAATCGCTGGAGAAATACCACCAATGATGTCTCCGCAAGATCCTGCAAATCCCCTAGGAGGTTAGACGCACCAACATCAGTGTTCTCAATCAGGCCAACATCCCCAGCATCGAAGCACTGACCACACTTGACCAGCTCCGTTGGGCAGGCAACATCGTCGGCATGCCCGACACAAGACTCCCAAAGCAAGCGCTCTACTCTGAACTCCTACACGGCAAGCGAGCCCCAGGTGGGCAGAGGAAACGTTTCAAGGACACCCTCAAAGCCTCTTTGATAAAGTGCAACATCCCCACCGACCCCTGGGAATCCCTGGCCCAAGACCGCCCTAAGTGGAGGAAGAGCATCCGGGAGGGCGCTGAGCACCTCGAGTCTCGTCGTCGAGAGCATACAGAAAACAAGCGCAGGCAGCGGAAGGAGCGTGCGGCAAACCAGACTCCCCACCCACCCTTTCCTTCAGCCACTGTCTGTCCCACCTGTGACAGAGACTGTAATTCCCGAATTGGACTGTACAGTCACCTGAGAACTCACTTTTAGAGTGGAAGCAAGCCTTCCTCGATTTCGAGGGATTGCCTATGATATCAGGCATCTAGGGCTCAGAAACTGTAATGGCTCTGGTTCTGTTCCAGCTTCATGAAAATGTGGGGAATCCAAAACTAGGGGTTATACATATAAGGGAGTCAAAAATAAATCCAATAAGGAATTTAGGAGAAACCTCTTTATCCAGAGAATGGTTAGAATGTGGAACTTGTTACTGCATGGAGTAGCTGGGAAAAATAACATAGATGCATTTAAGGGGAAGCTGGATAAGTATATGAGTGAGAAAGGAATAGAAGGTTATGCTGATAGGGTTAGAAGTATGGTGGGAGGAGGCTTGTATGGCGCGTAAACCAGTTGGGCTGAATGGCCTGTTTCTGTGCTGTAAATTTGATGTAAAATCAGAATGCATACTTCAGCTCAGCTATAATGGCCCAGAAATTGCTGTCGGAGGCGTCCTGCGGGTGGAAGCCTCCAACCAAATTTTTTTTTACCATAGTACCTGGTGGTCCCGGAGGAACGTATACTTGCGGTTCGAGGCCTCCTTTCGCAGCCCAGTGTATGGGCTCACACATCCCAGGAACCTAAGCGCAACCTGTGGGCCTAGACCACCAATGAACATGGAATACTCTCATTGATAATAATAGTGGGTTCCGTTTGTACAAGCTTCCATTACTATCAATGAGAATACCTCCAAAACACAGAAACACAACACAATAAAAAAAAAACACCTCACATATTTAAAAATAATTGAAATTGAATTTAATGGTCTCTAAATTGTCAGACTGCTTGTCTGACATCCAGTACTGGATGAGCAGAAATTTTCTCCAATTAAATATTTGGAAAACCAAAGCCATTATCTTTGGTCCCCGTCACAAACTGCGTTTCCTAGCCACTGACTCCATCCCTCTCCCTAGCATCTGTCTGAGGCTGAACCACACTGTTCGCAACCTAGGTGTCATATTTGATCCTGAAATGAGCTTCTGGCCACATATCTACGGCATAACTAAAACCACCTATTTCTACCTGCGTAACATTGCCCCATCTCCGCCCCTGCCTCAGCTCATCTGCTGAAACCTTCATCCATGCCTTTGTTTCCTCTAGATTTGACTACTCCAATGCACTCCTAGCTGGCCCTCCACATTCTACCCTGCGTAAACTTGAGGTCATCCAAAACTCGGTTGCTCATGTCCTAACCTGCACCAAGTCCCACTCACCCGTCACCCTTGTGCTCACTGACCTACATTGGCTCCCGGTTAAAATTCTCATCCTTGTTTACAAATCCCTCCGTGGCCTCACCCCTCCCGATCTCGGTAATCTCCTTCAGCCTCACAACCGCCCGAGATGTCTGCGCTCCTCAAATTCAGTCCTCTTGATCATCCCTGATTATAACTGCTCAACCATTGGCGGCCGTGACTTCAGCTGCCTGGGCACTAAGCTCTGGAACTCCATCCCTTAACCTCTCTGCCTCCCTACCACTCTTTCCTCCTTTAAGACGCTCCTTAAAACCTACCTCTTTGATCAAGCCATCTGCCGTAATTTCTTCTTGTGTGGCTTGGTGTCAAATTTATTTGTTTTATCTTAAAACACTCCTGTAAAGTGCCTTGGGATGTTTTACTACGTAAAAGGCACTATAGAAATACAAGTTGTTGTTGTTAATTAAATGTTTTAGACAAAAAAAAATGTTTTAATATGTTTTAATAGGGGTAAAAATAAACTTACCTAAAATGGAGAGGGTTTTTAATATAAAAATTAGTGATAACATTTAATTTTTTTATCTTTTAAAACTCTTACTCTGGTAAAAATAGGCTATCTGCCTGCTTTTACAAGGTGTAAGAGTTTGAAGGACATTTACTGGTCAGGAGTTGGGCAAATAGCCCAAATCTCTGCGTGCAAATGTTCCTCTCCCGGGGATGCGTGCGATCTGTCAGAAGACATTATGATAGATCGCAAATGCCGATTCTTAGCACATGAGGTCTCTTCCGGTGCATGCACACAACGTTCGCACCCAGAGAGGTCGCAATCGACCACCCAATGTCTTCACCAACATTTTGTGGAGCAATGCAGATCACCCCAGAATACACCACACCACACAACACTGTTGTGCAACATGGAATCCAGGAATCCCAATCTACTTTTGATTATGCTCCAGTCCACATCTGGACCGTGGTCAAACAGGGCAGCATCATCGTGCCAACCCTCTTCTCAATCTTCCTCGCTGCCATGCTCCACCTCACACTCAACAAACTCCCCGCTGGGGTGGACCTAAACAACAGAACCTGTGGGAACCTGTTCAACTTCCGTCGTCTCCAGGCCAGGTCCAAGACCACCCCAACCTCTGTCATTGAGTTTCAATACGTGGCGCCGCCTGCGTCTGCGCACATACAGAGGCTGAACTTCAAGTCATAGTCAACGTATTCACTGAGGCATATGAAAGCATGGGCCTTACATTAAACATCTGTAAAACAAAGGTCCTCCACCAGCCTGTTCTCGCCACACAGCACTGCCCCCTAGTCATCAAGATCCATGGCATGGCCCTGGGCAACGTGGACCATTTCTCATACTTCGGAAGCCTCTTATCAACAAGAGCAGACATTGATGACAAGATTCAACACCGCCTCCAGTGCACCAGTGCAGCCTTCGGCCGCCTGAGGAAAAGAGTGTTCGAAGACTAGGCCCTCAAATCTGCCACCATGCTCATGGTCTACAGGGCTATAGTAATATTCACCCTCCTGAATGGCTCAGAGACATGGACCATGTACAGTAGACACATCAAGTCGCTGGAGAAATACCACCAACGATGTCTCCGCAAGATCCTGCAAATCCCCTGGGAGGACAGACGCACCATTAGCATTCTCGACTAGGCCAACATCCCCAGCATTGAAGCACTGACCACATTTGATCAACTCCGCTGGGCAGGCCACATAGTTCACATGCCAGATACGAGACTCCCAAAGCAAGTGCTCTACTCGGAACTCCTTCACCGCAAACGATCCAAAGGTGAGCAGAGGAAACGTTATAAGGACACCCTCAAAACCTCCTTGATAAAGTGCAACATCCCCACTGACACCTGGCCAAAGACCGCCCTAAGTGGAAGAAGTGCATCCGGGAGGGCGCTGAGCACCTCGAGTCTCATCGCCGAGAGCATGCAGAAATCAAGTGCAGGCAGTGGAAAGAGCGTGCGGCAAACCAGTCCCACCCACCCCTTCTCTCAACGACTATCTGTCCCACCTGTGACAGAGACTGTGGTTCCCGTATTGGACTGTTCAGTAACCTAAGGACTCATTTTTAGAGTGGAAGCAAGTCTTCCTCGATTCTGAGGGACTGCCTATGATGAGACAATATGGATAGGCCATTTTGTTGTAGTACTGGCAGTTTGAGAAAAAAACTTGATTCATTTTGTGTATTGCACTTTTTCATCCGAATTGTGGACCATTTTTCAGATTTTCTTATATAGTTGTGTAGTGCAACCAGCAAACAAGTACATTGTTTTTCAAATTCATTAATTCAAACACAACACTGCCTTCTCCCACCCTACTTCATCTCACCTGATCAGCATAACCTTCTGTTCCTTTCTCCTGGATTTCCCCACATAATAACAGTGACTACACTCTAGAAGTACTTCATTGGCTGTAAAGTGCTTTGAGATATTCGGTGGTCGTGAAAGTATATAAATAAAAGTCTTTCTTTATACTTATCCATCTTCCCCTTAAATGCATCTGTTATTCGCCTCAACTACTCCTTGTGGTAGCAAGTTCCACCTTCTAACCACTCTCTGGTAAAGAAGTTTCTCCCGAATTCCTTATTGGATTTATTAGTGACTATCTTATATTTATGACCCCTAGTTTTGGATTCTCCACAATTTGTTGTTAATTCAGATCAGCAGTTTCAGAAGCTCCATTTAGATTTCCTCTCTGTGCTTTGTGCCAAGTGAACTGAGTATTTTGTCAACTTAGGAGTGGAACTTACAGTTTGTGTTCCTGTGTAGTGGGTTTGCTGGTAATGTACAGGCTTCTTTAGTATAGCAGTGCAGTTGAGGAATACTGACTTATATTGTGGGGGCAGGGGTTTTATTTTTTAGTTTCTTGACTTAGGATGTAGACAAACTGGTAAGGAACCATTTTACCACCCATCCTAGGTTGCTCGGAGAACATTAAGAATCAACCACATAGAACCATAGAAATCTACAGCGCAGAAGGAGTTCATTTCGGCTCATCGTGTCAACGCCGGTCGATAAAGAGCCACACAGCCCTCGGTCAGCAGCCCTGAAGGCTACATATAAACCTATGAACAATGAACAATGGCAGACAGGTAAAGAGCATCCAGCCCAACCAGTCCACCCCACACAACTGCGATACCCCATGTATTGCAACATTTTACACTCCACCCCAACCAGAGCTATGTGATCTCCTGGGAGAGGCAAAATACTAGATAAAAAAACCAGGCCAATTGGGGAAAAAAATCTGGGAAAATTCCTCTCCGACCCAGGCGATTAAAACTAGTCCAGGAGATCACTCTGGCCATATTTGATTCCCTGAAGTACTTACCATCGTATCTGCAGTGTCAGACTGAAGTCACATGTAAGCTAGACTGAGTAGGACTGGCGGGTTTTATTTCCTGAAAGATATTACTGAATCAGACGAGTTTTTAACGACAATCCAGCAACGTTCTGGTGTTGGCCCACAAATTACTAGATTTTTAAAATTCAGTTTCACAACTTGCCACGTTGGGATTTGAACTCATGACATCTGAATTCCTAATCCGTTCCAAAACCACTAAAATACACTTACACAATCCTTGAATGCATACATGGACCACAATTCATATAGACTAATTTACCAGTCATCACTCTATTTTCTTCAGAATAAAAAGAGTTGATGAGATTTTCTGTCTGAGGACAATAGAATGGTGGTGTAGGCGACAGTATAAGTTAAAAAAAATGTCCAATGTCCAATAAATCAGAGAATTTGGACCCGTTTGCTTGGAGGCCAGCAAACTGCAAGCACCCTCATCTCCTCTCCCCTTCAGAAAAGAACAAACTAACCTCACAAGAGAGGGAGTGATGAGAAGAGTTAACAGAGAAGTGATGCCAAAAGTATTGCTGAAACTCGGCAAAGGACAAGTAACCCATGCAGTACTCCTCCCACCCAATGTAGGTGTGCCCCTACCTTCCTCTGGTCATTGCTAAAGAAACTGCTGTCACCCTCAAATGAAAGTCTCTCCCACTGTACACAGAATTGTCCCAATAAACCAAATATATGAAAACAAATAGTGCCTTAACTAGTCAATCATTTACAATTCTGCAAAACCTTAAAAATAGGGCTGGTAAGTGACAATAGATGAAAAGGTGTACCAGATACAGATACTGGCAGGAAGAAAAGTCGTTCCCTGATATATAACTGGTGATAATATCATTCATGTGGAAAACATATCAGTATGTTGCAAAAATATCATTTCTGTTTTTCTTTGTATGCATACATGGACCTCATTTCACACAGGCTAATGTACCAGCCATCACTCAGCCGTCACACATTGTCAACAAATCCTTTCAATCCTCCTTTCCAAGTTGATAACAAACCTCTTCCTTTACAATGGAGACAAAATCTTTTTTTAAGAGAATTTTAGTCGCCTCCCTAAGGCTCAATGGGTAAAGTACAATGCCCAGCATAGTACTGAGCCAAAAAGACCAGGAGGCTTCCAGGTTTGATCCCTGGTCTGTGCTGTTAGCTGATCTTAACTGGGATGGTAATAGGGATAAAGCAATTGGTCTCAATGTCCTGGGCTTAGATAGCAAGGAAAGAAAAATCAGCAAAGCTCCTTCCACACCAATATCCAGTGTCCCTGCTGTAAAGTTCATATAATTAGACAAGATCACACTGCACTGTGATGTCGTCAAAGCACTGGAGAAGTACCACCAACGCTGCCTCCACAAGAGCCTGAAAATCCATTGGCAGGATAGGCGCACCAACGTCAGTGTTCTCGCTCAGGCCAACATCCCCAGCATTGAATCATTGACCACGCTCAATCCGCTCCGATGGACGGGCCACATCATACACATGCCCGATACTAGATTCCCAAAACAAGTGTGATACTCAGAGCACCGACATGGCAAGCGAGTCCCAGGTGGACAGAGAAAATGCCTCAAGTACACCCACAAAACCTCCTTGAAAAAGTGCCACATCCCTACCAACACCTGGGAATCCCTGGCCCACGACCACCCAAAATAGAGGAGAAGCATCCGGGAAAGCACCGAACACCTCGAGTGCCTTTGCCGGGTGCTGGCAGAAATCAAGCGCAAACAGCGGAAGGATGCACGACGAACCTAAGCTCCCCATCCACCCGTCCCTTCAACCATCTGCCCCACCTGTGACAGAGACCGTAGTTCCTGCATCGGACTCATCAGTCACCTATGGAAGCAAGTCATCCTCGACTCCAAGGGGCTGCCTAAGAAGAGTGTGCAGACTGTTGCTCGTAGATTGAAATGAGTAAAGTCTAGAGGGCCGGTGTGTCTGTGGAATCATAATTCAGCAAGAATCGGTGCCTTCAGGAGAAATGGGGAGAAAAATTGGAGAACACAAATAATTAAGAAATGTTTTTAAAAAAAAGAGTTTGAACTAAATTTTGACTCTGGAAAGCTTAAGTTAAGACATGGATATTTTATCTATTATACATTATCAATATGGAGTTACATATGCATTCATATGTATGTGCCCAGGGGCAGCACAGGTCTTCGCACACTGCGATATGTTTGCGCACTAGGTCCGTGCAGCAGAGCAGGTCTCCAGTTGTCCTGCTTAACCCTTGCCACTAGTCCAAGACCTAGCTCTGTCAAGCCCGTGTGGTGGCTGGTGTTCGACGGTCACTACATGTTAAAAAAATCCACACACAGGCATCTTCCACTCCCTCAATTGGAGTTCAGGACTGGAACATCAGTGAACTCATAGAAGCAAGTCATCCTCGTTCGAGGGACCGCCTATGATGATGATGATGACATATATATGCATTTAAAAAATAAATTTGTCTTAAATTCCAACTAAACATTAAACAAACTAATGTATATAGTAAAACTTATATTAATGTATTTTGCAATTAATAAGGTCTCAGCATTTTAATATGGAAGAACAGTAAGCAATAATCATGAAATCAGCATAGTTCATATTGTGTACAATATTCAAAGGGAGATTTGTTTTCAAAAGTGAGTTTCAGTTGCTGCAATTAAATGGAGTGGATCCAGTGGTTTGATCTTACAGCTCCTGTACCTTCACTATGGTGTAAAAACGTTTCCATGGAGCTCTGTGTTTTTTAGTACATCGTGGAGTTTTACTTGGAGCTGGTGTACTTGGTCACCGCCTTTCTTCCTTCCGATACAATGTGCAGCACCAGGTCTGGGACTCCGGGAGCTTATGGTCAAGCGCTTGTTGTAATGGGCCAGGCGGGAAGCTTCACCTGTGATATGCCCCCGAAAATATTGTTCACAAAGGAGACTATGCTGCTTCTGGTCTTGCTGGAGATGCTGGTGTCAGGGTAAACCTGCTTCATCACTTTGTACACACAAATCGAGTAACTTTCCTTCTTCGACTTTCTCTGCTTCTTGCCACCCTTTGGTGGCACTTTATTCAAAGTTTGCTTGGCGCTTTTCGTGGGAGCTGCTTTCATCTCCTCAAGCATTTTCAAACTCAATTTCAGACACAATGTGAGCAGTAGATTGTGTCCTGTCTATAGATTTTCATCTTTCCTTCCTTTGGTGAAATGGTAGACCTCCATTTGCTGCCTCTATTGGTCAACAGGGGGTGACGGGGGAAGGAGGTATTTTCAGAGTTTGCACTATGGACGGACCCTCGCCCACAGGTCACATATATTGGGGAATCGTGGTGCACTGACCAGGGTTTTATGATAGTTCAGTGCCTGCAAAATGCTTTGTGAGGTCTGGTGGTCATGAAAGGCAACATTATAAATGCAAGTCTTTTAAGACAAAATTTGGTGCTGAGCCACATAAAAAGATATTAGGACAGGTGACCAAAAGCTAGATTTTAAAGAGAGTCTTAAAGAAGGAAAAAGAGAAGTAAAGTGACGAAGAGATTTAGGGAGGGAATTGCAGAGCTTAAGGCCAAGGCAGCTGAAGGCACGGCCACCAATGGTGGGGTGATCTAAATCGGGGTTGTGCAAGAGGCCAGAATTGGAGGAGCGTAGAGTTCTCGGAGTGTTATAGGGTTGGAGGAGGTTATCCGATGTGTGCAGCTGGTTAATGAGGCTCCCTAATGCTGGTGTGAACTGGTGAAATCGCCCCTCAAGATCCCACTGTTTGGCGAGTTCTACCAGTCTATGGCGTAGTCTATTGACACGTAAATGTGCTGTACTGATTAATAGTGTGCCATTGTCAACAGCAGCACTGCACTCCTTCCACACTATAATATAAACGAGGCAAAGTTCTCACCATGAATGACGTCTGGGACCCCATTGTTCGTGGGTCCTGAGGTCAGAGGTCGGAAGTACAGAACATGTGTGGCTCCTGAAGCTGACTGACGCTAGGTGTGCATATGGCAGACGCAGCATGTGGAGCAAATTGAAAGTGTTTACATGTGTTGTAAACAACTACTGTGAAATGGTTAGCCCACATTTCACACAGTTGAATCTCGCTGAGATGGGTTGATATGAATGTTACTGGGAAGTTCCTTTCTGAAAGGGGGAGTGAAACATGCAGCGTGGCAGCTGTAATAGCAAATCACTGAATTCCCACTGAGGTGGGGTCACATCACAAGTTTGAATCCCAGCCCGATTATCAGCATTTGAACGTCAGAAACTAATATTTACAAAACATTCCAGTGTCATCATTAGTCTGAGTGGGGCCATGATGTTGACATGTTGTTGCTCAGACTGCAGACAGGTCTCTCCGTATCCAAAACAGGAAATGCTAGAAACATCCAGTAGGTCAGACAACATCTGTGGAGAGAACAGACATGTTAATGTTACAGATATGGACCCTTCATCAGAATAGATCCCAGCATCCGTCTGGCATCCGCAGTATTTTGCTTTTTGTTCAAATTTCCCTGCAAGTTGCTCTAACAGCTTAGGCTAAGCACTAGTGCGCTAAAAATTTGGGTGCGCCCTGTTTGGGGCCGGTAGCGCTCGCCAGGCCTCGAGAAATTGGGGTTACCACCCCCGAAAGGAAGTGGGGGCGCCAAATCAAGTGCTCCACTTCCTTTCAGGAGCGGATGCCTTGGGAGCGGGACGCACGGCTCAGGAGCGCTACGCACTGGGCCGTGTAGGAGGGGCTCTTCCCTGAATTAAAGGGAAGGGCCCAAGCTGCATACACTGCATTAATGAAAGGGTCCTACCTGGATCACCGGGGAGCGGGGGTGCCGTGTGATCAGCCTGGTACTCAAGCAGAATGCCAGGCTGACTGATCGCGGCACGGACCTCGCGTCCAAAGCAGCAACGATGTGCGTAAGAAAACCAGTCTTTTTTATTACCAACAACAGCCCACCTCCCCTTTAACCTTCGCCCCGCTAGCGGCTGGCTGCCTGGTACCCGTCCCCTGAAGCTGTCGCTGTTATCGCCCGGTGCAGCTTCAGGGGGAAATACCCAATTTGGGGCCCGGGGCGCTGCACACGGTGATGACGTCAGAATCACCGGCGCAGCAGAGTGAGACGCTATGGGTTACCGCCGCTGCTAAACACTGACTTTAGCAGGAGTGATTAGCGGTGCCACGTCGAGTTGAAAATGACCCCAATTTCTCCCCCAATATGACTTGAATAATCTTCCTCCCAACTTTCCCCCACCTATGCGTACAAGATGGCTAGCTATGACACCGAAGTCCACTTAAAAGTACTGAGTATATTAATTTTAGTTGCAAATAATTTAGGGCTTTGTTTAGTAATTCTTTATTTCAAGACCTTTACACAAGCAAAGGGAATCTCTTTCATATCATTCCAGCTCTATGCATTTCACTTCAAGTCTGTACTGGAATCTTTTTTTAAATTATAGCAGATATGATATCAGATTAAATGCTGACCCATACATCTGCACAATGAGCACATTAATGCCAAGACATCAATTCACTGTGCTGGATTTTCCCCGTTGCCTGGATACGTGTGGTCTACTTCAAAGGAAAATTGGAATGTAATTTTGGCTCTCTGTTACCACAGCTTTAGCCTTATTAACCCTACAAGCTTATACATGCGAACCTTTCAACCTAGAAAGGAAATATAGCCTGAGATGGGAGGGGAGGATGATGATGTCATGATGATACATACATTGCAGCAGGATTTAGAACAGTGCTTACAGTGCAATACAATGCTTAGATTAAGTGCAATTCTTGGGCATTTTTGGATGTCAGGACTGATTACTATCATCATCATCATAGGCAGTCCCTCGAAACGAGGATGACTTGCTTCCACGCCAAAAAACGATAAGTTCACAGGTGTTCCAATGAAGGACCTAAGATTCCAGGTCCTGAACTACATCTTGATGGGTGGAAGATGCCTGTACATGGATTTTTTTAACGTGTGGTGACCGTTGCACACCAGCCACCACACGGGATTGACAGAGCTCGGTCTTGGTCCAGTGGCAAGGATTACCCAAGACGACTGGAGACCTGCTCTGCTGCACGGACCTAGTGCGCGCACACATCGCAGTGTGGGCTGGCCCGTGCTGCTCCTGGGCCCCTGGCCCTGAACTCACGCCTCTCCTGGGCCCCGATCACGTCCCTCCACAGTCTCTCGCCGCTCCTGCTGTACCTGCCCACGCTCTAATCACCGACCTGGACCTTGATGACGTCACTCTTCGCTGCCGTTGCAGCTTGTGCTGCTCCCTGGAGTAGTATGCCTCCACACTGCTCCCAGGCCGCTGCTCGCCGCTCCTTTTATGGCCCCGACCTGCTGCTGGTGTTCTCCCGCAGGTTGGGGCCTCCACGCTGATTACTGTACATGTTGCATAAATAGCTCTAGATTTGTGCTGAGATATATTGAAAGTAAATTTACTGATTTTATTTTGCTGTACACTTCCTCTTGCTACTTAAATTTCCTTCAAGACGTGTACCAACACCTGCTTAGGCCTGCCTTTTTTTTCAATGGTCTTTTACCATCCAATTGCCTTTGTTCTTCTCAATGCTGACTCATGCTGGTGTATGGGTGCTCAGGCACTGGCTGCCACCTGTACATTTCTCAAGTAATGGAAACCATGGCTAATTGCCCACATGCTCCTAAAAGAAAGAAAAAAGACTTCCATTAATATAGCGCCTTTCATGACCTCAGGACGTCCCAGAACACTTTGAAATGAAGTACTTTTGAAGTGTACTCACTGTTGTAATGTAGGAAATGATTAAACCGATTGTAGCAGCCTTGCTGAGATAAGTTAACAGGACAAACTGAAGATGTGTCCTGGGACCTTCTGGCTTATAGGGCTCATTCTGCTCTGGCAGCAAATTTACAAACTGACCACGAGACAGTGTATGAAAGCAGCTGGCTTTTCCTTTCTCACCTTCCTTTGGTAACATGCTTGACCTCGACTTGCCACCTCTCTTGATCAATCAAGTTGACACCAGGGGCTCACTGTTTGATGAGTAATGGATTCAAACTAAGTCCTGCTAATCTTATAGGGATTGGTTGGAAAATCATGGTTGAGTGTCCTGAATTTCCTCAGATTTGTTGTTTAAGGGTGCCACTCCTTCATGGGAATGCCAAGTGTGAAATCACCACTATAGTTTCAAGGGCACTGATATCCTTCGAGTGGCCAGTTTTCATGTATCAGCCTGATCAGTTAAGTAAATGCCAGAAAGTCTCCAGTACCTAACACCACAACCTTGACTAGATCAGCTAATATAGCTTAGACCAGAGGTCAAGCCTGGAGCTTCCTCATCTGTATGGCTCAGTAACACACCATTTTACACCCTGGGAATGTTATAATTGCCTTTTGCGTTCTTAGGTTATGGAAGCAAAGAATTATCCTGGCTTCATGCTCCTGATTGTTATCTAGTGACCCCTGGTGCAGAGTTCATACATGTGGGCATTGGATCAGACTTAACAGTCATGTTCTCACAATTAAATAGCAAACACTTAACCGTCTACAACAACAACTTACATTAATATAGCACCTTTAACCTAGTAAAGCATCTCAAGGCGCTTCACAGGAGCATTATTAAACAAAATTTGACACCGGCCACATAAGGAGATATTAGGACAAGTGATCAAAAGCTTGGTCAAAGAGGTAGGTTTTAAGGGGGCATCTTAACTGAGGAGAGAGAGGTAAACAGGCAGATAGGTTTAGGGAGGGAGCTTCAGAGCTTAGGGCTTAGGCAGCTGAATGGTGGAGCAGTGAAAATCGGGGTTCAGTGAAAATCTCAGAGGAAACGACTTGCATTTATAAGTGGATAACTCTTTCCGAGAACCAGGCGCGATGTGCCAAATGGCTTCCTTCTCTGCTGTACAATTGTATTATTATAGCGCCTTATCACATTTCTCTGCATATCACAAAATGCTTCAGATATAATTATTTTTGTTATGCACCCATTGTAGGTGAGCATAGCAAGGTCAAACAAACAGCAATGAGATAGATTACCAGTTAATCTATTTTGGGTGGGGATAATTGGGGGAAGAATATTGGCCTGGTATCCCTGTTCTTTGAATAGTGCCATAAGATCACAGAATAACACAATTTTACACCACTGAAGGAAGCCATTCGGCTCATCGCAATATTACTGGTTCTCAGAAAGATTTATCCCCTTTCCTTGTCCTATTAATTTTTTATTTTCTTCAAATATTTATCGACTTACCTATTAAAAGCTATTATGGATTCTGCTTCCACCATTCTCTTGATTCTTTTCTTATTTTTTTGGTGACAATCCTATTTTATTCCCTTGAGTTACTGACTAATGGAAATAGTTTTTCCTGATTATCATAGGCAGTCTCTCCGAATCGAGGAAGACTTGCTTCCACTCTAAAAGTGAGTTCTTAGGTGACTGTACATTCCAATACGGGAATTACAGTCTCTGTCACAGGTGGGATAGACAGTCGTTGAAGGAAAGGGTGGGTAGGGAGTCTGGTTTGCCTCACGCTCCTTCCGCTGTCTGTGCTTGTTTTCTGATTGCTCTTGGCGACGAGACTCGAGGTGCTCAGCGCCCTCCCTGATGCTCTTCCTCCACTTAGGGCAGTTTTTGACTAGGGATTCCCAGGTGTCAGTGAGGACGATGCATTTTATCAAGGAGGCTTTGAGGGTGTCCTTGAAATGCTTCCTCTGCCCAGCTTGGGCTCGCTTGCCGTGTAGGAGTTCCAAGTAGAGCACTTGCTTTGGAAGTCTTGTGTCAGGCATGCGAACAATGTTGCCCGCCCAATAGAGCTGGTCGAGTGTAGTCAGTGCTTTGATGCTGGGGATGTTGGCCTGATCGAGGACGCTAACGTTGGTGCATCTGTCCTCCAAGGGTATTTGCAGGATCTTGTGGAGACATCATTGGTGGTATTTCTCATATCAAAACCCCCTTTTAACATCTCATTTGAAAAACAGCACCTCATAATGCCGTGCTCCCCAAGTGCACCACTTAGGTATCAGCCTAGCTATGCACTCAAGTCTTGGAATAGACCTTGCACCCACAATCTTCTGGCGAGAGCACTACCAACTGTGCCCACATATGAACAAGAGATAAAATCACTTGATGTCACGCACAGCACAGAAAGATTGCTGCACTTGTTACATCCTGTACCCCAACATGAATCACCAAGGAGCTCACTTGCGGCCCAGAACAGCACCTATGCCTGCTCTCAGCAGACATATGTACGGTTGGGCTTCTCGGGGGTGTATCTGCTGGGATATCTGGGTAGCCCAGAGACACTCCGAGACAAGCCTCAAACTCCTGCTGGGGTGTACGTGAGATAAAGGGAATGTACATCTCCTTGATCACGTTCTCCCTCTACTTTTTTAATTGGCACATAAACTCAGCAGATCTGGGTTCTATGACAAATCCTGCCCCTTCCCCATACCCCCTCCCCACCCACCACAAGGGTACGGAATTTCAAATGCCACATGTTTCATGAAATACTTTCCAACAGCTATTTCCTCCATCGTTAGATATTTGTTGCCTCTACGTGCGTTAGACACAATGAGACAATAATGTGACTGTGGACATACCCTCGCCTCTTTGATGCCTCTATCATGATATTTGCTTTGTACGACTGCCATACTGACAGGCGGCCATACAGCCTGAAAAAAGTGATGGTTAAACAGTGGAACTCGGGCGGAATCGGCCAGAGAGCAAGGTAAGTTTTTTTCTTTCTTTATTTCTTCATTTTTTTAAATTAGTTTTGACAGTGGGGAAGTTTGAGTGCGGGTCAGAGAAGTTTGAGTTTTTTTTCTCTCTCTTCCCTTTTCTTCCCGTTTTCCAGCTAGCATTGCGGCAGCCTGCAGATGCCAAATTCAGTCAGCCTCCTGAGCTCGCGTCCGAGGATGAATGTGCAACGCCACTTTTTAGCGCTGCCCTCTCAGCTTTGGGCGTAAAAACTGAATTTGGCCGTTGGAGCCTGCACCCAACGCCTGGCGGCAAAATCAGCACTCAGGCGGTGAAACCGCCTCAAAAATGACGGTACCAAATATCGACCCCCATGACTCCAATACTCCAACCCACACCAGCAGTCATGTTATCTCTTGGGAGAGGCAAAAAAACCCCAGATATTTAAAAAAAAATGACCACTTCTGAGAAAAAAAGAATACAGGGTACTGAGAAATATCTCCCAAACCCCGGAGGGTAATCAGAACAAATTACAGAGACCACAGTGATGCTGAGACATATTACACAACATCTCACCTACCTTTTGTACTCCGTGTTAGCAGCCTCAGCCAGGAACCTGTCAATCCCTCTTTTGAACATTTGTAGTGAATTCGAACACACTGCACAAGCTGGCAACTTGTTCGAGAGGTTAATGACCCACTGCGAAAAGAAGAAACACCTGGCATCCAACCTAGTTTTGTGCTTACGTAATGTTTACGCACGAGCCCTGGTTCTCCCTAACCTATCTAATGTAAGTAGTCTACCCACACAGACGCAGCCTGGTCCCTTCATAGTTTTAAATACCTTAATCAAATCTCCCTGAACTCTACCCTTTTCTAGAGTAAAAAGGCACAGCTCTCGAAGCCTGTCATGATAACTTTGGGCTTTTAAACCAGGTGTCAATCTAGTGGGCCTTTGTTAGGTTGCTGTAATGCAATCATGTTTGTATATAAGCAGATCATCTGACTATGGGGAACATCACACCTGAGCATGATCATCTTCATCTGTCATTCATCGACCAGCAACTCCAGTAAGCGTTAGGAACATCGGAACATAGCAACAGGAGGAGGCAATTCAGGTCCTCGAGCCGATTCCGCCATTCAATGAGATCATGGCTGATCTGGGACCTAACTCCATATCCTTTGGCCCATAATCCCTTAATACCTTTGGTTAGCAAAAAGTTATCAATAATTCTAATATTTAAATGAAGCTCTGTTCATGATATTTTGGCAGCCATTTAACTTTAAATAGGGAAACCTGGCAGCTAAAGGGAGGCGGGAGCAGCCAATTCCAGGAGGTAAGGGTTTTCTAAAGCACTGCTTGTGGTCCAGGAGGAGCAGGAGTGCATCCCCAGCCCCCTCAAAGCAAGTCTCCTGCCGCGATCAGTCTACCCCACCTCCCAACCCGCAATCTCTCCCGGCCAGTCTACCCCACCTCCCAACCCGCAATCTCTCCCGGCCAGTCTACCCCACCTCTCAACCCGCAATCTCTCCCGGCCAGTCTACCCCACCTCCCAACCCGCAATCTCTCCCGGCCAGTCTACCCCACCTCCCAACCCGCAATCTCTCCCGGCCAGTCTACCCCACCTCCCAACCCGCAATCTCTCCCGGCCAGTCTACCCCACCTCCCAACCCGCAATCTCTCCCGGCCCCTCCATCCTCCTGATTGCATGTCCGATTACTGCCCCACCATTCCCAATGGCCTTCAAATGCCATCTATCCTGCCTGGCAGTGGGCCAGCCTGTCAATCTGGAAACTGAAAACAGAATTAAAAAAATTATACCAGAAAGAAGACAGAAAGAAAAATTGGGCAGGAGCTCTGCGTTCTCAGCATTTCTGGGTCCCCACTCTCCCCAAACACGCTTCCCCGCTCACTCCCAGTGTCCCTGTAAATATTGGGGCTGCAGTGTCTGGTAATGGGCCTAAGCACAAAGGGGAAGGAATGTTCCCTGTCCTTAAAGGTGCATTGTTTGCTTGATAATTGGTTGCGATCCCTGACATTACTGCTGACACAAGCAAAGCCCTCTGCTGGCAGATATCTCAGCCAACTAAAATCTTGCTGCATGAAGTGAATCTAAGGAGGGATGCTCTATTTCCCTGACATGGCCATTTGGTCTCTAAGGCCATGCAGCAAAGAACATGGCTGGAGGTGACACACAGCACTGTCCAGTGGACAGCTGGCTGACTGACTGTTGTTCCCACTCTTCTCCACCGCAGCCACCCCCAACCCTGAAAAATCCCTGGCCAAAAGTCTTCAGAGCCGTGGACATGGGCCAGCACCGCTATTGAAGTACTGTGCTTGTCCTGGAATTAGACTGCCGGTCCTGACACTGGTGGATTGTATCCAAAGGCATTGAATCTCAGTGAGGTCCAGATAATCTCTTTGTGGCTGATTTGGTTGGCAAGGTAACAATGGCTAGGAGCCCTCCTTCCGCAATGATGCCTCACTTCCCTGGTATCCAAACATTCTTCTTCCTCCTCACTCCCCTTTTCTCCAAGTAGCACACTCCGAATACAACACCCATTATGCTAAGTGGGAGGACAAAACGCACCAATTTTCTTCATACCTCTGGCCCACAATGCAGACCTAATGCAATGTCTAACTTTAACATTTTTCTCACCTCATTGCACCCCCCCCCCCCCAAATATATATTTTTTAACTTTGATTAGAAGTTGCTGCCTGTCTCTTTAAACTACTGAGCTTTGAAATGCAGCGTTACTAACCAGAATGCCCAGTTTATTTGGATGCACATGAACAGCAACCAGCAAAAATGGAGGGAATCGATGTTGATTTGAATAATAGAACCTGCTCCAGGTGCAATGACTCCACCTCTGTGTGTGGAATGCAAAGGCAGAGAAGACCCTCTCGGCAACCAGTTAATCAGTGATTATCAGTCTCGCACTCCTCCCATTTTACAACAAAGCCATAAAAAACAGTGCGCTGCATTGGCATTTAATAGCACAATTTATCATTGTTTAAAGAGCAGTTTACTATGCAAGGTCCCAGGATAGATGCACAAAGGGCATGATGCAGATGAAAATCGACCCCAGAGACTTACCTCTGAATCAACGTCCAATTTTCTCACTTTAGCTCTGCTGTCCTGAAGATGGAGACTCACAATGGGTTATGGTGCCAAGATGCTGGTGTGCTCCCAGTATCATTCTTTATATGAGAGTTTGGATAATGTTGATGGATCGTTCAACTGGATGTTGGATTTGGACAAGATAGGGCTGAACTGAAATAGGTGGAATGATAAAACACCTGATGCAAATATAAGAGTGGGGAACTACCTTCAGCTTTATACCACAGACTTCAAACGATGGCATCATTTGGGCCCAATCATTTTATCTAGTAAACTGCTCTTCAAACAACAATAAATTGTGGCGTTAAATGCCAATGCAGCGCACTGTGTTTTATGGCTGTGTTGTAAAATGGGATGAGTGTGAGACTGATAATCACATTAACTGATTGCCGAGTAAACAAAAGCCTTTAACAAAAAAAAAGCTGCTGTGTCAAGAACAGAAAAAAATAAATAAAATAACCTTTGGATCAATTTTATTTTCTCTGCTCTCTACACGGACTTTGGGCTCAATTTTCCCCAATGCCGTTTTTTGGCGTACAGCAAGAGTTACGCCCGCTTTTTTGGGCCCCGACTACTCCAAAAAAATAGCTTGCAAGTTTCCCTGTTCTATTTTTTTAAATTGGTGCCGCGCAGCCTGTCCTTTAGCTTCGGGGGTGGAGCCTAATGTCTGCGCTGAAAAAAACGATGCTCTCTTCTGCACATGTGCGAAAAATAGGACGTTTTTGACGTGATTGCTATGGGCACGCATGACCAGTACACCTCCCGGTCTGCATTCAGCCATTTTTGAAGAGCCAGTTTGTGAGAGCTTTAATTCTCATTGGAAAAATCGGAGCTGCAATACAAGATGCAACGTGGCTCAAGGACCAAGAATTTCTGACAGGATGAAGTGGAGGCACTGATTACTGTAATTGGCATGAGCTGGACACCAGCAGAGGTCACAGAAAAGTTTCACTAAAAGAAATGAAGCAACGCTGGAACCAACTTGCAGAAGATTACTGTGCAATGGTGACCACCCCGAGGTCTGGAAGCCAGTGCAAAAAGAAGTGGCAGGACCTTGGTCAAGTAGTTAGTGTAAGTAATATTTTCATTTATTCAATAGAATTGCAATTGTAAATATGACCATCTGTATGTCCCACCCAGCAGAAAGACACCCTCTCTAAAAAGTTATATTTTCATCTTTGCAGGGGAAGGTGGCACACAATAAAAGGGAAAGAATTCGAATAGGAGCAGGCTGGGCAAATCTGCACCCACTGACATATTTGGAAGACAGGGTCGCTGCTTTGATGGGTCCTGCCTGGAGAAAAGCAACCACCACTGCACAAGCTGGGCCCAGACTCGAGGGTGAGGGTAAGTCCTGCAATTTCCACGGTCTGGCTTTCCTAAGTGTTAAGTACTGCGCGGGCTAGCCATGCTTTGGTTCATGTGGATGCCTCCGTCAGCTACGCTTCGGTAGATGAGCGTGCTATCATTCATCGTGGCCCTTCAAATGAGCCTGCTGCCTGCGCAGTGTGAGCCTACTCATACCACCCACCCTGCCCCCTCCTCTGCTGCTAACCATTTGTCTGTTCTGTTATATTTTGCAGAACTTGAGACCAATCCTGACGAGGCTGAAGCCGATGCAGAAGATGATTCAGGCGCGGACGAGCCTGAAGAGAAAAACATCTTCCAATCCCACTTTCCAGACCAAGAGCATGGGGGTGAAGGGGAGGGGCAGGGGGAGGATGAAGCCCCCAGTGTTATACTCAGGTAGTTGCATAGTTTCCTCATCCTCCTCCTCCTCCTCATCATCATCTGCATCTTCCTCCTCATCATCAGCCACTCTCACCTCAGGTGGGTCTTCTACTACCAGCTGCTGCTGCCTCATGATGGCTAAGTTAGGCAGCATGCAGCACACAACAGCGAACTGACTGACAATCCCAGGGGAGTATTGTGCAAGTAGCCTCCGGAATGGTCCAGGCATCGGAAACGCTGTTTCAAGATGCCAATGGTCCTCTCTATTATGCTGCGCGTCGCAATGTGCGACATGTTGTATTCCCGATCAGCTTCCGTCTGGGTTACGCATAGGGGATTCATGAGCCAGGTGGAGAGGCCATACCCTTTGTCTCCCAGCAGCCAGCTTTGCCCTCCTGACTGCTGCTGAAACATGGCAGATATAACCCTCTCGCATAGGATGAATGCATCATGGGTGCTCCCAGGGTATCTGGCATCAACTGACATGATGCGCTGCATGTCGTCACACACGAGCTGCACATTAACGGAGTGGAAGCCTTTTCTGTTCCTGTACATCTCGGAATCCTCCAAAGGTGCTCGCCAGGTGATGTGGGTACAATCAATGCAGCCCTGTACCTTGGGGAAGTCAGCAATCCTGCAGAAGACCACAGCCTTGTCACGCATTGCCTGGGCGGTCATGGGGAATTTTATGTAGTAATTCCCCTGGGCATATAGTGCAGCAGTCACCTGTCGAATGCAGATATGTGTTGCATGCTGAGAAATGGTGCACACATCTCCAGTTATGGCTGGAACAATCCAGATGCATCGAATGAAAGTGCAGCTGTAACCTTCACTTCAACTAACAAAGCAGTCCTCCTGACCTTTCTAGGTTGCAGGTCTGCTTTTACTAATTCATAGATCTCGGTTGCAACTTCTTTGCGGAAACACAGCCTTCTGACACAGTGTGCATCACTCAGGTGCAGGTATGAATGCCTGTCTCAATATACCCGATGTGGGTAAGGCCTCCTGCCCTTCACCCTACGTGCTCTGAGGTTCCTGATGTGATGACGTTGAATCAATCGTCTCCTCCGCAGCACCATCATGCAGAAGGCTTGCACGAGGTGTGGCATTGTCAGTATTGCCCCCATAATTAAATTGCACCTTTGCAAGAAGCTCAAAATGGCAGGCAGGCAGGACAAGGTTCTTTGTTGTCTTTCTCCCCAAGGTCGACGTCCTAGTATGGACCACACCCAGGTCTTGGCATGCGCACTAGGCTTGCTTAGAACGGGACTCGAGGCATTCTAATGAGTACATTTGGGGCAACGAAGTCTAATGCAATTCTTTAATGTTAGGTTTTTTTCAAAGTACCACGCCACCACCGACCGAACATCCCCTCACTGGACTCGAGGGTCGGCCAGCAGAATCGCTCCCTCGCCCGGACACAGGGGCTTGGCAACTTCCCCTCCCCGAGCTTCATTTGATGCTGCTGCGTAGTGTAAGGGTTCTCATCCCTTCGGTTCAGCTTCCACACCCCCCCCCCCCACCCGCCCGCCCCAGGCTTCATTTGAAGCCGAACCCCGAGCCCCTGCATCTGGGCGAGGGACCGACTCTCGAGCCCGGTTTGGAGCCGTTCGGTGGAGGCGTGGCACTTCGAAAAAAATCCAAAATTAAAGAATTGCATTAAACTTCCATTTTCTGCATTTTATTAAACTTCATTAAGCTTCATGATGCATATTTAATGTGTTCTTGACTCCCTCCAAATCTTCGCCTAAAAATAATGGCGTCTTTCTGCGCCGATTTTTTGATGTGCGCTAGTTTTTCTTAAGGGCCCAGCAGGTTTTTTGGGAGTAGTCACATACGCTGTCCTCGGAGAAATGTAAGTTGGCCAAACTTGCATAAATGTGAAAAACTGGTGCAGACATCAGGTTACGCTCCCTATGACTCAAAATAAAACTAACCTAAAAAAAAATCATAACTAACTGATTGACGCACAATCTTTGGGGAAACTTGGATATTTTAATTTAGGCCAAAAAAAGTGGCGCGCGCCAAAAATATGGCGCAGATCACTGGGGAAAATTGAGCCCATAGTATTTTTTCTAACACATCCTTGGGTTTTTCAGAATTAATCTCACCTGGGCACCAATTAAGGTTACTGCAATTAGGCTTAATGTCTCTGGGCTGTAGAGGGGAAAAAACAGCCAGCATTCCCACTTCTCATCATTATCTAATGACCCCTGCTGGAAAGTATGCATTGGGTTACAGCTGGGGGTATATTAAGGGAACATAATCACTGGTGAGGGCAGTATCACGCTCGGCACGCTCGTCTGTGATAACAGTTGAATTAGCTCGCTGATACTCATGCCCAAGGCTCATAGGTGAGTAATGCCACTCAACAAGATAATGGAGGACTGCATGCACCTCTGGACCTCTACTCCAGCACGTACCCCACCTTTCAGGAGAGTAGGGGGGAAATGGAGTGAAAAAGATCATTTAAAAAAAAAATGAACAGCCAAAGTGTGTCTCGGCCTGAGCAGGATTGCTTTTCCATGGGAGAAGAAAGCTTTGAATTGAGATATCTTTACAACCTGTTATCTCGACACAAAAAAAAATCCTCCTCTTCACCCCCTGAAAAGAAGCGTGAAAAGGTTTGATCCCCAGATTTAGCTAAACTCAGCTGGAGCCACATAAGGGCACTAAAATAGATCATTGGGCCAGGGAAGAGAACAAAATGGGATTTCTGATCCTCGTTTTCAAATCCCTCCATGGCCTCGTCCCTCCCTATCTCTGTAATCTCCTTCAGCTCCACAACCCCCCCCCCCCCCCGAGATGTCTGCGCTCCTCTAATTCTTCCCTCTTGAGCATCCCTGATTGTCGTCGCTCAACCACTGGAATTCCCTCCCTAAATCTCTCCGCCTCTCTCCTTCTTTAAGATGCTCCTTGAAACATACCTCTTTGATCAAACTTTTGGCCACCTGCCGTAATTTCTCTTTATGTGGCTTGGTGTCACATCTTTTGTCTCATAATACTCCTGTGAAGTGCCTTGTATTTATATAGCGCCTTTAACGTAATGAAATGTCTCAAGGCGCTTCACAGGAGTATTATGATATAATAAATTTGACACCGAGCCATATAAGGAGAAATTAGCGCAGCTGACCAAAAACTTGGTCTAAGTGGTATATTTTAAGGAGCGTCTTGAACGAGGAAAGAAAATGTTATGTATTGATGCTTGGGGTCACCTGACACCAGAGGGCGCCACTGTCGGAGGTCATCGGACTGTATGCGCATGTGCGTGGTCACTGGTATATAAGCGCGGGTACTATGTCACGAATACTTTGGGCGTGAATAAAGTTGGATCAGGTTTACACCTGAGGCAGGTTACAGTAACAAGACTCTTGAATCATTACATTTGGCGACGAGGTAACTTAAGGACCTTCGCATGTACAATGCGCACTATTGGAATTCTGGAGAGATTCGTGGAGGTTGAGGATTGGGTGGATTTTATCTACCGCCTAGATCAGCAACAAAATGAAGGGAGAGGCTGACGCAGTTCGGCACAGGGTGGTTTGTGGTCCGAAAATTTACAGCATCATGAAGAACCTTCTCTTGCTTTTATGTCCAACGGACAAAGAGTACGAGGATTTGTGTGCTTTGGTGTGTGACCATCTTAAGCCAAAAGAGGGGATCATCATCTTAAGCTATCGCTTCTATATGCATGTTTGTGCTGAGGGCCAGGATGTGTTGGGATTCGTTGCCAACCTACAACGTCTTGCTGAGCTGTGTAAGTTCGGGAACATGTTGGAAGGCATGTTGCGAGATTTCTTCATGATCGGCATCAACCATGATGTGATTCTCCAGAAGTTATTGGCCGAAGAGAAGCTGGACTTGAGAAAGGCCATCGCGACTGCCCAGGCATGCATGACGACTGGTGATAATTTGAGGCAGATATTATCGGAGAGTCGGAGCTCCACGGCAGGTACTGTAAACAAGATTGTGTCATCTTCCGGCAGAGCTGCTTATGGCAGGGCCTACTCGACTGCTTATGTGAAACCTATAGCTGCTCAGAGTTCGCCAACTGGTACAAATCTGATTTCACCCTGTTGGCGTTGTGGGGGCAATCAACAGCCTCTTCAGTGTTGGTTTGAACAATACTCCTGGACTGGCTGTTCGAAAGTGGGGCATCTTCAGAGAATGTGCCTACAACTGACCAAGCGTGCTGCTGCTCATCACATTGTTGATGATGATTAGTGCTGGCCTGGATACACAACCCGAGGAGGAAGTGTATGGTCTGTATTCGTTCTTGGTAAAGAGCCAGCCGATAATTGTTAATGTGAAGTTGAATGGCGTGCCTGTATCAATGGAGCTGGACACAGGTGCGAGTCAGTCAATAATGAGCCAAAGGACATTCGACAAGCTGTGGGACACTGAGGCTGTGAAGCCTAAGCTGAGTCCAATCAATGCCAAGTTGCGTACCTACACTAAGGAACTCATACCAGTGATTGGCAGTGCAGTAGTCAAGGTGTCATATGATGGTGTGGTTCAAGATCTACCATTATGGATCATCCCAGGTAATGGTCCAATGCTGTTCGGCAGGAATTGGCTCAAGAAAATCAAGTGGAACTGGAATGATATCAAAGTGTTGTCCTCGGTAGATGGCACTTCGTGTGCTCAAGTGTTGAAGAAGTTTCCTTCTTTGTTTGAACCGGGCATTGGTAATTTTACTGGAGCCAAGGTGCAGATTCACCTGGATTCTGATGCAAGGCCTGTTTATCATAAAGCTCGGTCTTACATGATGAGGGAGAAGGTTGAAATTGAGCTTGACAGACTCCAACGTGAAGGGGTCATATCACCGGTCGAGTTTGACGAGTGGGCCAGTCCTATTGTTCCTGTGTTGAAGAGTGATGGCACTGTCAGGATTTGTGGAGAATATAAGGTTACGATTAACCGATTTTCGAAACAGGATCAGTATCCGTTACCGAAGGCTGATGACCTGTTTGCCATGCTAGCTGGTGGAAAGTCATTCACTAAACTAGATCTGACATTGGCCTATATGACACAGGAGCTTGTCGGCACTTCGAAGAAACTCACCTGCATCAACACCCATAAAGGACTGTTTGTCTACAACAGGTGCCCTTTTGGAATTCATTCAGCTGCAACCATATTTCAGAGGAACATGGAGAGTCTACTGAAGTCCGTTCCTAGAACTGTCGTATTTCAAGATGACATTCTGGTCACAGGTCACGACACTGTTGAACATCTGAACAATCTTGAAGAAGTCCTACATGGTCTGGACAAAGTGGGACTCAGGCTAAAACGTTTGAAGTATGTCTTCATGGCACCTGAAGTCTAATTCCTGGGGAGGAAGATTGCTGCTGATGGCATCAGGCCTACTGATTCGAAAACCAAGGCCATCAAAAATGTACCCAGGCCTCAGAATGTGACGGAGCTGCGTTAATTTCTTGGGCTACTCAACTACTTCAATAATTTCTTACCCAGACTGAGCACTTTATTAGAGCCACTGCATATGCTATTCAGAAAAGGTGACAACTGGGTCTGGGGTGTGTCTCAAGATAGAGCTTTTGAGAAAGCTAAGAATCTGCTCTGTTCAAACAAGTTGCTTGTTCATTATGATCCATGTAAGCATCTTGTATTGGCCTGTGATGCTTCATCATATGGGGTTGGCTGTGTACTCCAACAAGCAAATGAGTCGGGTAAACTACAACCTGTTGTGTATGCTTCGAGAAGTTTGTCAAAAGCGGAAAGAGCTTACAGCATGGTAGAAAAAGAAGCTTTGGCCTGTGTGTATGGGGTCAAAAAGATGCATCAGTACCTGTTTGGTCTTCGTTTTGAACTTGAAACAGATCACAAGCCACTCATTTCATTGTTTTCGGAAAACAAAGGTATTAATACCAATACATCATCCCGTATTCAGAAGTGGGCGTTGACATCTGCCTATGATTACGTAATCCATCATGGACCTGGTACTGAGAATTGTGCTGGTGCACTGAGTCATCTGATTTGCCCACACCTGATATGGAGAGGCCTCAACCTGCAGATCTACTGTTAGTAATGGATGCTTTTGAGAGTGAAGGAACTCCTGTCACTGCTCAACAAGTTAGGATCTGGACCAGTCATAACCCTATTTTATCAGTTGTGAAACTTTGTGTCCTCAGTGTTGATTGGTCTGCCATATCTATGGAGATGTGTGATGAGACAAAACCTTACAACTGTCGCAAAGATGAGCTGTCCATTCAGTCAGATTGTTTACTGTGGGGTAATCGTGTCATCATGCCTAAGAAAGGTAGAGAAAAATTTGTACGTGAACTACATAGCACTCATCCCGGTAATGTCATGATGAAAGCCATTGCTAGGTCTCATGTAGGGTGGCCTGGAATTGACTCTGATCTAAAATCATGTGTGCATCAGTGCAATACGTGCATGCAGCTAAGTAAAGTACCAGCGGAATTTCCGCTAAGCTTTTGGTCATGGCCATCTAAACCATGGTCGAGGCTACACATCGATTTTGCGGGCCCTTTCCTGGGAAAGATGTTTTTTGTTGTGGTGGATGCATATTCAAAGTGGATAGAGTGTATTATTATGACATCCAGTACGTTCACAGCTACTATTGAGAGCCTTCGTGTCATGTTTGCTAATCACGGTTTGCCTGACATTGTTGTGAGCGACAATGGACCTTGCTTCACAAGTCTTGAGTTTCAGGAGTTCATGAAACTCAATGGCATTAGACATGTGAGGTCAGCACCATTCAAACCTGCTTCTAACGGTCAAGCAGAGCGTGTTGTTCAAACGATCAAGCAAAATATGAAACCTGTACCTCAGGGTTCACTGCAGACTCGTTTGTCATGTATATTGCTTTTTTACAGGACAAGACCTCATACGCTTACTAGGGGTTCCCCTGCTGAACTACTGATGAAGAGAAATCTCAAGACCAAGCTTTCTCTTGTTCATCCTGATTTGAATGCTCGTGTTGAAAATAGATGCCTAAGTCAGCAATGGTATCATGACTGTGCTGCTGTGTCACGTGACATCTCTGTCAACGATCCGGTTTATGTACTGAACTATGGTCAAGGTCCAAAGTGGATCACTGGTATTGTTACAGCCAAGGAGGGTAACAGTGTTTATTGTCGTGCTCAAGAATGGGCAAACATGCAGGAAACATGTTGATCAGGTCAAACTGCGGCACACGGATGAACTGGAACTGTTTGAGGAAGATGCAATCAGTGACCAACCAACCAATGTTCATTCATCATGGACTCTACTGTCATTACTGAACCTGGACCTTCAGTCTCTGATGTGGTCATTACCACTCCCATCAGATTGGTTACTCAGCCCTCAGTCACAACAGACTCAGAACGCTCGCCCAGAACTAAAGTTGAACTGAGACGATCAACTCGTGAGCGGAAAGTCCCAGACCGTCTTAATTTGTAAAGAGACTGATATTAAGATCTTGAAAGGGGGATGTTGTTATGTATTGATGCTTGGGGTCACCAGACACCAGAGGGCGCCACTGTCGGAGGTTATCGGGCTGTATGTGCATGTGCGCGGTCACTGGTATATAAGCGCGGGTACTATGTCACGCGAGTACATCGGGCATGAATAAAGTTGGATCAGATTTACACCTGAGGCAGTTTACAGTAACAAGACTCTTAAGTCATTACAGAAACCTGGCAGAGAGGCGAAGAGTTATAGGCAGGGAATTCCAGAGCTTACGGCCGAAGCAACAGAAGGCACAGCCACCAATGCTTGTGTGATTATAATCAGGGATGCTCAAGAGGGCAGAATTAAATGAGCGCAGATATCTTGGGGAGTTGTGGGTTGAAGGAGATTACAGAGATAGGGAGGGGCGAGGCCATGGAGAGATTTGAAAACAAGGATGAGAATTTTGAAATCGAAGCGTTGCTTAACCGGAAGCCAATGCAGATCAGCGAGCACAGGGGTGATGGGTGAGCGAGACTTGGTGCGAGTTCGGACATTGGCAGCTGAGTTATGAAGGAGAAGGGAATAGAGGGTTATGCTGATAGAGTTAGATGAGGAAAGACCCGAGAGGCTCGAGTGGAACATAAACGCCGATATGGACTGGTTGGGCTGAATGGCCTGTTTCTGTGCAGTATATCCTGTGTAAGTGGATTGTGGTAAACCTGAGGAGGTGGTGTATATGGACTTTCAGCAAGCCTTTGATAGATTTCCCGTGGAAGGCTACAATTAAAGCGCGGCCCGAAACAAATTACAGGGAACATTGGTGACACCATGAAAGATGAAAATGAAAATGTTCAGTTTTAGTTGCTGGGGGACCGGGAGCCATCGTAGGTCAGCGACCCTTCCGGTGCACCCTCTATCTAACTCCAGTTAATCAGGCTAGGCTTGGTTATCCCTGGTCCTGGCCTTACATGGAATTTCCTGATGGCTCCTTGTGATGGGGTGGAGCCCCTGTTGCTGCAAACAATGCCATCAGCATAGGAGGTCAACATCTGGATTTCAAATGTCCCAGCCTCTCTGTAGCTAGGTGGATCACTGGTGGTCAGTCAATCGGACACCGCCTAGTATAGTGGGCTGTTGAATATCAGAAGTGTGACCCATCTGGAGGTAAAGGTCTGTTTTGTGGCCTGATTCCCTGGCGAGGAATCCAATTTTTTTTTACAGACATTTAGGTCTCTTTACAAAGCGGGACGAGGGAGCACATCTCTCTTTGGGTGTGCAGGTTATGGCCTCAGCTGGCAGACACCAACTCACGTGTGCCTCTACTGGCATCAATGCCAGCCATTGGTATGAGGCAAATGGAAGCTCCCCCGAGCTTGTAAAGTCTGCTGGAGTGAATGGCGGAGGTTCTCAAGGGGTGCCTCCTGATGCTTACACTGGGATGCAGAATTCATGCACTTTCGGCCCCAATGTATTTGCCTACTGAGTCATCAGCAAGCCCTTAGTATTTTTCTTAAGTTGAAAGATAAAATCAAATCATAGAACCACAGAATGATAAAACACAGAAATAGGCCGTTCAGCCCACTGTGGTGGAGTTTTCTCCACATGAGCCACCTGGTCCAATCCCCCTCTCGTGCTCACTTCCCATATTCCTCTTTTCCAGTAACTATCTTATTTCCTTTTACGAAGACTTATGGACACTGTATCCATGGTTTTTGGCCTTCTGCGTAAAGATTCTTTTTCCAACCTCTTTTTGTGGTATTTTAAATTTGTGTTCCGAACACAGATGGGACTGCACACAGGGAGGTTAAAGTAACAGTGACCTCAGTCCTTATTAAGACACTCTAGAGTGAGGGACAGGCCTTAGGGGCTGGCTTATATACAGTGCTTCCAAGGGATGCTGGGATCCCTTGGGACTTCAGGGGATGCGCTCCCTGGTGGCGGAATATGGGAGTGCATGTTTTACAGATACATAACATCACCCCACCCCCCGGCAATGTCAAAGTGAAAACTATTTACAAGGTGAGGCGGTCGGGAGCCTTTCTTTCCCTGGTGGACCGCCTCGGTACAAATGTCTGTTCTGGTGTGTTGGCTGTGCCCTCACTGGGCTGCTGTGTTGTTGGCCCTGCAGGGCTGCTGGGTGAGCCTGACCTTGTTGAGCTGTTGGGCGTGATGGGTTCAATTTACTGGTCCGGCATGGTGTCGTTGATCCTTTGGGTGTATGTTGTGGGCTCGAAAAAGGTGGTGTCTGCAGTGGGTTGTTCAGGGCAGTCTGTGAACTGCAGCCTCGTTTGGTCCAGGTGCTTTCCACAAATTTGTCCATTGTCGAGTTTGACTACAAACACCCTATTCCCTTCTTTAGCTATCACCCTGCCCGCGATCCACTTGGGACCATGTCCATAGTTGAGCACATACACAGGGTCATTCAGATCAATTTCCCGTGACACAGTGGCGCGACCATTGTTTACATTTTGTTGCTGCCGCCTGCTCTCTACCTGGTCATGCAGGTTGGGGTGAACCAGTGAGAGTCTGGTTTTAAGTGTCCTTTTCATGAGTAGCTCAGCCGGGGGCACCCCTGTGAGCGAGTGGAGTCTCGTGCGGTAGCTGAGCAGTACTTGGGACAGGCGGGTTTGGAGTGAGCCTTCTGTGACTCGTTTAAGGCTCTGTTTGATGGTTTGTACTGCCCGCTCTGCCTGCCCATTGGAGGCTGGTTTAAACAGGGCCGAGGTGACATGTTTGATCCCATTGCGGGTCATGAATTCTTCAAATTGGCACTGGTGAAACATGGCCAGTTATCACTGACCAGTATGTCAGGCAGGCCGTGGGTGGCAAACATGGCCCTCAGGCTTTCAATGGTTCCCGACATTATTTCACGTTTAATCCATTTTGAAAAAGCATCCACCACCACCAGGAACATTTTACCGAGAAATGGGCCCGCATACTCGACATGGATCCTCGACCATGATCTGGAGGGCCAGGACCACAAACTTAGTGGTGCCTCTCTGGGCTCGTTGCTCAACTGAGCACACATGCTGCATTGCCGTACAAAGGACTCTAAGTCAGAGTCGATACCGGGCCACCACACGTGGGATCTGGCTATCGCTTTCATCATTACTATACCCAGGTGTGTGCTGTGGAGATCCGAGATGAACGTCTCCCTGCCCTTTTTGGGTAACACTACGCGGTTACCCCACAACAGGCAGTCTGCCTGAATGGACAGCTCGTCTTTTCACCATTGGAACGGCTTGATTAGCTCTTGCATTTCAACGGGGATGCTGGCCCAGCTCCCATGCAGTACACAGTTTTTTACTAGGGACAGCAGAGGATCTTAGCTGGTCCAAGTCCTAATCTGATGGGCCGTGACAGGTGATTTATCATTTTCAAACGCTTCCATGACCATCAACATGTTTGCAGGCTGGGCCACCATCAACAAGTTTGCAGGCTGCGCCATTTCCACCCCCGTGGTGGGCAATGGTAGCCGACTGAGAGCATCCGCACAGTTCTCGGTGCCTGGCCTGTGGTGGATG
The DNA here is from genome assembly GCF_044704955.1 of Pristiophorus japonicus. NCBI lineage: Eukaryota > Metazoa > Chordata > Chondrichthyes > Pristiophoridae > Pristiophorus > Pristiophorus japonicus. The sequence continues at coordinate 185,282,442 of NC_091986.1, forward strand.
GTATAGTTATACGCTGATAGCATGAGTGCCCACCTTTGTACGCAGGCTGAGGTATTCGTATTTATCCCCTTGTTTTCAGTGAACAGGGATATGAGGGGCTTGTGATCGGTTTCCAGCTCAAATTTGAGGCCAAACAGGTACTGATGCATTTTCTTTACCCCGAACACACATGCTAATGCCTCTTTCTCAATCATGCTGTAGGCCCTCTCGGCCTTAGACAAGCTCCTGGAGGCATAGGCGACAGATTGCAACTTCCCCGCAATGTTAGCTTGTTGTAACACACACCCGACTCCGTACGACGATGCATCACATGCTAGCACAAGTCTATTTCATGGGTTATACAATACAAGCAGCTTGTTGGAGTATAAAATGTTTCTGGCTTTCTCAAAAGCAATTATTTGTTTTTTTTCCCATACCCAGTTCTCACCTTTATGCAATAACACATAAGAGGGTGCTTAACCCTGGTAGGAAGTTACCAAAATAGTTGAGGAGTCCCAGGAACGACCGCAGCTCCGTGATGTTCTGTGGCTTGGGCGCGTTCCTGATAGCCTCTGTCTTGGCGTCTGTGGGCCGAATGCCGTCCGCTGCGATCTTTCTCCCCAAAAACTTCACTTCTGTTGCCATGAAGATGCATTTCAACTTCTTCAGCCGCAGCCCTATGCGATCCAATCGCTGGAGGACTTCCGTCCTCGTTTTGTAGGTGCTTGACGGTGTCCCGACCCGTGACCAATATGTCGTCCTGAAAAACCACCATGTGTGGTACCGACTTGAGTAGGCTCTCCATGTTTCTCTGGAAGATCGCTGTAGCCGACCGAATTTCAAACAGGCATCTGTTGTCGATGAACAGTCCCTTGTGCGTGTTGATGCACGTGAGGCCCTTCGAAGACTCCTCCAGCTCCTGCGTCATGTAGGCCGAAGACAGGTCGAGCTTGGTGAATGTCTTGCCTCCTGCCAGCGTCGCAAATAGGTCGTCTGCCTTAGGTAGCAGGTATTGGTCCTGTAGCGAGAAACGATTAACAGTTACTTTATAATCGCCGCAAATTCTGACCGTGCCATCACTGTTGAGTACTGGAAATAATCGGGCTAGCCTACTCGCTGAATTCTACTGGGGAGATGATGCCCTCGCATTGCAGCCTGCCCAGCTCGATTTCCACTCTCTCCCTCATCCTGTGAGGTACCGCTCGCGCCTTGTGGTGAATGGGTCATGCCTTTGGGACCAAGTGGATCCGCACCTTCGCCCCGGAAAAGTTTCCAATGCCGGCTCAAAAAGGGAAGGAAATTTGTTAAGAACCTGGGTACATGAGGCCTCATCGACATGTGATAGCGCTCGGATATCATCCCAGTTCCAGCAGATTTTGCCCAGCCAGCTCCTTCCAAGCAGTGTGGGGCCATCGACGGGACAATCCAGAGTGGCAGTTCATGCACTGTGCCCTCGTAGGTGACCTTGACTATGGCGCTGCCCAGCACAGTGATGAGCTCTTTGTTATACGTTCTCAGTTTCATGTGGATGGGGCTCAGGGCTGGTCTGAGTGCCTTGTTGCACCACAGTCTCTCAAACATCTTTTTACTCATGATGATTGGCTAGCACCAGTGTCCAGTTCCATGGCTACGGGTAAGCCATTCAACTTTACATTTAGCATTAGAGATGGACATTTCATCAAAAATGTGTGCACCCCGTGTACTTCAGCATCTGCCTCCTCTCTTTGATGCTCGAAATTGCTTTGATCTACCATGGACCGATCTTCCTCTGCCACGTGGTGGTTAGCAGGTTTTGCAGAGCTTGCAGCTCGTCTGCAAGCTCGTTGGAGGTGCCCCATTGTTCCACAGCTCTTGCAAACATACCCTTTGATGCGGCATGAATAGGCTGAATGGAAGCCTCCACAACACCAACAAGGTGTGAATTGCCTTGCATTCATCCTTAGTTGCGGACTCTGAGTCATCTGGGTCACCTGAGGCCTGCTGGCAGTTGCAGACTTGTGGGTTCTGCCCTGTACATTTCTGCTCGCAAACACAGTTCCAGTTAATTTATGAACATTGCTAGCACTTGTGTGCTGAGAGATTTGTTTGGTGTTATCACTGGTGGACATAAACGCCTGTACTATCGCAATGGCCTTACTGAGGGTCGGTGTCCACTGGTGGACATAAACGCCTGTGCTATCGCAATGGCCTTACTGAGGGTCGGTGTCTCTACAGTCAAAAGTTTTCGTAGGATGGTCTCGTGGCCAATGCCCAGTACAAAAAAGTCTCTGAGCATTTGCTCCAGGTAGCCATCAAACTCACATTGTCCTGCAAGTCGCCTAAGCTCGGTGACGTAGCTCGCCACTTCCTGACCTTCAGATCGCTGGCACGTGTAAAACCGATACCTCGCCATCAGCACGCTCTCCCTCGGGTTAAGATGCTCCTGAACCAGTGTACACAGCTCCTCATACGACTTATCTGTGGGCTTCACCGGAGCCAGAAGATTCTTTATGAGGCTGTAGGTCGGTGCCCCGCAGACTGTGAGGAGGACCGTTCTCCTTTTTGCCGCGCTTCCTTCTCCGTCCAGCTCGTTGGCTACAAAGTACTGGTCTAGCCGTTCAACATAGGCTTCCCAGTCCTCACCCTCCGAGAACTTCTCCAGGATGCCCATAGTTTGCTGCATCTTTGCATTGGATTCGTATACTCGTCGCCAGTTATTGTGTTCCTAACACAGATGAGACTGCACACAGGGAGGTTAAAGTAACAGTGACCTCAGTCTTTATAAAGACACTCCAGAGTGAGTAACAGGCCTTAGGGGCCGGCTTATATACAGTGCTCCCAAGGGATGCTGGGATCCCTTGGGACTTCAGGGGATGCGCTTCCTGGTGGCGGAACATGGGAGTGCATGCTTTACAGATACACATCAACCATCAACTTGCAAAAACAATCTATTATATTCAAAAAGGAGTTAGATGAGGTCCTTACTACTAGGGGGATCAAGGGGTATGGCGAGAAAGCAGGAATGGGATACTGAAGTTGAATGTTCAGCCATGAACTCATTGAATGGCGGTGCAGGCTAGAAGGGCCGAATGGCCTACTCCTGCACCTATTTTCTATGTTTCTATGTTTCTATTACTGTTTACTATAACCTTTAATAATCTTGAAGACTTCCACCAGTCACCCCTTCACTTTATTAGCTTCAGTAAAAAAAGACTCAAGTCTCTCTTTGCAGCTACATGCCCTCATCTCTGCTAACATCTCAGTGAATATAAATGGCTCCTTTTCCATTTGCATCATTTTTATGGAATCATAGAATCATAGAATGGTTACAGCACAGAAGGAGGCCATTCGGCCCGTCGAGCCCATGCCAAATCTTTGCAATTCAACTAGTGCCACTCCCCACCTTTTCCCCGCAGCCCCGCTATTTTTTTTCCTTCTTGTTATTATGGGGTGCCCAAAGTCTTGCACACTACTCAAATTGCAGGTACAGTGCAAATTCAACATTACCGCCTAATGTTTGTAATCTGTCGTTCCAGACATAAATGTTTGCTAACTTTTTATGTAATTAGTTTATTGAATGACTAAGGAAGGAGACTTTGCTCCATCTGGGGTAGGAATCCACCAACCACAGAAGTCCTTGAGGTTCAGGAAGAGATCGCAGAGCCAAGCATAGCACAGCTGAATGCAAGAACAAATAGCAAATCTGAACAAGGTTAAGAATACCTCAGCTCTGGAACTCAAGGGTTACATAAGGACCACGGGGCTCGGTTTCAATTTCCACACCAGCAATCCTGCAAAACATAATTCATTTTGAAGCATTGTGCAGCTCTGTACTTCCTGCACTGCCTCTTCTACATTTGTTTTCTTTCTAATTGCGTGGAGATGAGAGGGAAGCGGGAAGACACTTCCATACAGGCATTTAGATCAGAAATAATAAACAAGTGGAACAGCTGTGCTAACTCAGCAAGTTATAATTACTTATAGTTGTGATTATTTATGGTTCAGAAGTATATTAAGAGATGGAAGATTTATTTTTCCATTTCATCAGCAAACAGATTCCACATGAATGGCCAGATATAGTCCTCTGTTTGCTAATGTTAGTGAAAAAGATCAGCGTGAGTTTTAAAGTGGATTCCCCATTTATATTAATGCTAACATCAATTAGTAAATAAGAAAAAATACCAGTCTATTAATCCAGACCAGTCGATTCATGTCATTTTGAATTAAGGGTATGTTTTAATATCTATTTTTCCAGGTTTTTTTTCCTATTTAAACTTCTCATAGAATTGTGCAAAACTTACTGTTTGTGAACTTGTTTGCAGAATCAAGATGCACTGTTCTACGTGTGACTGACGTCAGTGGGTAAATGCACTGACCTGGTGTATTACTCAACCATCAAAGATCAAAGAGGCTCCAAATTCAATTCCTTATTAATTCTGAGTTAGCTGATCCCAAGAGGGATCGCTGCATGAGTACATCTGAGCTAGGGTAAGAAGAAAGATCAGCCAATTTTCCTGATCCTGATAGCATAGGTGCCAACTTGCACGTGACACTGGGGGGGTAGTACTGGGGCAGGAACACTAATGCTGGTGTTCAGCAGCAAGCCTGAGTTAACAGCAAGTTAATGCTGTCCCCCTCACATACTGACATAAAACAATGGGTCAGATTCTCTTAATCCTGCGTCTGGGGATATTGGCTCAACTCGGAGTAGCAAATACAGCAAAATCGGGCTGGGAGGGACACGCACTTGGAATGGACCCTGCCCAATTTTCAGTCCAGTAATTTGCCTCTCCTCATACTTCCACAACTTCTCCTTCTTCTTCAGCTCCTGGTGGGCAGCAGGAGTTCCCAAAGGAATGTCGGTTCTACACTGCAGGGACTGCAGGGAATACACATGAAATGGTACGACACTGAAAAGTGTAGAGGAACAAAGGGACCTTGGAGTGCATGTCCACAGATCCCTGAAGGTAGCAGGCCAGGTAGATAAGGTGGTTCAGAAGGCATCCGGAATACTTGCCTTTATTAGTTGAGGCATGGAATACAAGAGCAAGGACGTTATGCTTGAACTGTATAAAACACCGGCTAGGCTGCAGCTGGAGTACAGTGTGCAGTCCTGGTCACCACATTACAGGAAAGATGTGATTGCACTGGAAAGGGTGCAGAGGCGATGTACAAGAATGTTGCCTGGACTGGAGAATTTTGCCTTTGAGAAAGAGTGGAGATCATGGGTCTGTTTTCTTTGGAACAGAGGAAGCTGAGAGGAGACCTGATTGAGGTGTATAAAATTATGAGGGGTCTAGATAGAGTAATAGGAAGGACCTGTTTCCCTTGGCAGAGGGTTCAACAACCAGGTTTGTAGATGTAAAGTAATTAGGGTGAAGTTTAGAGGAGATATGAGGGGAAATTTCTTCACCCAGAGGGTGGTGGGGGTCTGGAACTCACTGCCTGAAAGGTTGGTAGAGGCAGGAACCCTCACCACATTTAAAAGATACTTGGATGTGCACTTAAAGTGCCGTAACCTACAGGGCTATGGACCAAGAGCTGGAAAGTGGGATTAGGCTGGATAGCTCTTGGTCGGCCGGTGCGGACACGATGGGCCAAAATGGCCTCCTTCCGTGCTGTAAATTTCTATGATTCTATGGCTGTTTATAGCCAGGGAGAACTCACCACAATGGCAGGTGCAGGTACCATTAGCACACTAAGGAAACGTCAGCAGTAAAATGAGAACTGATCTAGAAACAAATGAAAGCTACAGAGAGGCAACAGTAAGAGAATAAAAACAAACAACTCCTCTGTCGTTTGCATTACATCAATCTCAAGACTGAGGTTGACAGATGTGTGTTAGGTAAGGGTATCAAGCAATGTGGAGCAAAGCCAGGTAATTGGAGTTGAGGTACCGATCAGCCATGATCTAATAGAAAGACAGAACATGCTCGATGGGATGAATGGCCGACTCCTGCTCTTACATGGACAGCAATGACATCCTGCTGGTGGAGTGAACCAATGGGATGTGTGTGACAGGGAATCTCCACTTTCACAAGAAGTTGTTTTAATGCTCTCATGAGACCTCATGTAGGCCAGCAGTGTGATCCTCCAGCTTCCCCAAAGCTGCCCAGTCAGAATATACCGTGCAATGCGCTCCTGGTATATTTGTGGCTGTTGAACTTGACGGCTGATTTTCTACTCCCCTTTTATTGCCACGTAAGCACGCTACAAATACAATTGTTCCATTGTACATTATGGTAGCCTACAGGTCACAGACAGCATTCCAGCAGAATAGATCAATGAAAGGACTGAGGTCCTCAAGGTCTTCAGAGTATCAGCTGTGGCTCAGTGGGTAGCACACTCGCCACTGAGTCAGAAGGTTGTGGGTTCAAGTCCAATTCCAGGGACTTGAGCACAAAAATCTAGGCTGACACTCCAGTGCAGTGCTGAGGGAGTGCGGCACTGTCAGAGGTGCCGTCTTTCGGATGAGACGTTAAACCAAGGCACCGTCTCAGGTGGACATAAAAGATCCCATGGCACTATTTCAAAGAAGAGCAGGGGAGTTATCTCCGGTGACCTGGCCTATATTTGTCCCTTAATCAACATAATAAAAACAGATTATTTGGTCTTTATCACATTGTTGTTTGTGGGAGCTTGCTGCGTGCAAATTGGCTGCTGCGTCGACCACATTCCAACAGTGACTACACTCCAAAAGTACTTCATTGGCTGTAAAGTGCTTTGAGATGTCCGGTGGTTGTGAAAGGCACTATAGAAATGCAAGTCTTTCTTTCTTTTTAGAAAAAGACTTTCAGGGTTTTATAATCCAGCAAACAATTGCCATTTCATTTATTTCAGCATTTCTTCATAGAAATTTGCACATTATTTTAATAGCATTTAAATTTAGTAATCCTGAGTCATATTTGTTCAATAATATTAATTAATACCAATAATTGAGTCTGCAGTCTCTGTGTTGAAACATTGTATATGAGATGTTTATTAACTTGTACTTTGTTGACATGGCTATGCTTGTTGCTTAAGCAATCATCAACTGATAAGACATCTCCCGGTTTGTCAAACACTGCAAGCAGAAACTCGTTTACCTGTGTTATATTCTCCTCAGGCCCTGATGTGGCTTATGCAGATCTACATAAAGAGAGAGGGCCGTCCCACTCTTGACTCTTGCCTGCTTTCCACCAGCGAATCTAGCACGGTGCAGGACGTTATCGTTGCCAGTGCAGACTGAACGAGGGCTAAACTGGGCCATGTAGCGCTGGTTCTTTAGGCTCTACACAGCCACATAAGGATTAAAAATAGGATCCGAGCTGGTGTGCACACTGCTGATGGGAAGTGAGCTGGACGCCATCTTGGTAAAGGATAGACAAGCAGCGTCCTTTACCTTTACCTCTATCGACCTGGATTCACCTCTGTTCACACCACAGGGAAACAGGCTGCCTGAGCCCAGATCGCTGCACCACATGTAAATAATGGTGGGAAGGTGGGGCCTGGATACCCGCCTGACTTTTCTTCTTACCATTGCTGCCAGCGTTGACCCCAGGGACTGCCAGGAAAGAGGTGGTGGTATATCCTGGGGCAGCAGGAGCAATCCCACTCAGGAGAATGTTCGAGGGAGTGGGCCTAGTCTCCCTCTCCTTTTTACCTCTTTTTAGAGGTCGCTAGAGACTCATAGAGACCCTTGTCAAACTTTAATTGAAAAAAATTTTAACTTTAACTTTGCTTCTTCCTCCATTTGTTTCTGCACTGCTGATTATTTCCTCACTTGCAATGGTGGGCTCCTGGCAGGTTTGGGGAGGTAGGTGGGAGTCCTGCTCTGACCCTCCTCTGATGGCAAATATTCTAAGAAAAAAATCGAGCCCAATGTCCAAAAGTGGAGGGAAATTCAGAAATCCGATGACTATGAAGATTCCGTAAGGCTGGAGACTCCAGTTTCAAAAGTCAGCCTGATTAACCTGATACAACCCTTGCTGTAAAGTGCATGTGTGTGGACATCAGGCTCAGGCAGGATTGGGCTCGCCTATTGTGGTTGAATAGCCTGCTGACATCATTGGCTAAGAAATGACTTGGAGCTCTTCCCACTCCACTGGCGTTACTTCACTGGGAGTACGGTGGAAATACCTGTCTACGCGTGTAAGTGTGCATAGCTCAGAACAATCTCTCGGCCATTGTCTATAAGTATAGCTACTTAGCTGAGATATTGGAAGGCTGCAGGAGCCTGTAGCCTGTCAGAAGACATAGGGATAAAATTGGAGAATATAGTTCTGCATGATTGGAGTGACAGCCTGGGGAATAAAATAACATTACTCAGCTTCCATATAATTCAGGAGGACATTTTTTGCCTTCGGTTCTACTATTACTACTGCTGCTGCTACTGCTACCAGTACTATTACCACCACGACTAGAACAACAATTTTTACAGTGCGGCTGAAAGTCAGCTTCCCGAAAAGGCCTCTTACCGGCAGAAAGTGGCGGCATCCAGTGGCCGCCGATTTGCGTTCGAATGGCTGCCGCAAGCGAAATTCTGCTCGGGGGGTTTTCCGGTGGTCCCCACCCCCACCCCCACTGCTGCCAACCCGTCCTAAGAGCGTAATAAAAGTGTACGCTGCCGACCTCCCGCACCTCCATCTAAATTCACCTGTAAAAATCTTCGTCCCGCCGTGCGGTGCCCCCGACGGTTTTTACTGTCGGTGCACTGTGTTTTCAGAGTGGGCGGCACGGCTGTGCGATGCTCATTCAAGGGGAGGGTGCACTGCCGCGACCGCCATGTTTTTATTTTTGTTGGTTGACTGCTATGTCGGGCCTACAATAAAATCCCCGGGTTCGGTCGGGCCGCCAACAGGCAGCCTGGCACCCCCCCCTTGGGTGCCAGGCTGCTGGCCCGGCCGAAACCCTCCCTGGTGGCCCAGTGGATCGAAGTTTAAAAATGGCGTACGCTCTCCCCTTTAAGTAATGATGTCATCAGCACCAGGCTGATGACTGACAGCGGCCGAGACTCCGCCCCATCTCCACTTCCATCCCTCTAGAGTGCTCACTGCCGCATTTCTGTCCCCATTATGACCGGCTTCTGGCCCGCTCCCAAAAAATTGCCAAAGAGCTGAATATTCACGAAAGAGGCAACATCATCAGCGGCGGAAAAAACACTTCAAGAGCAGTAGGTGCGACCCGTTTTGGGCTCCAATGTGTCTAACACGGTTTTTTGCAGACACTCGCTTGCCTAAATGCTATTTAGGTTATGTAATGGCATGCAGCATGGTGAAGCTGCTGATCACCTGTTTATATTGTGGAGTAGATGCAGAGCAATGGTGCCTACAATGAGGTAACTGTACACGTGGGAGTGTGTGCATTTTCTGGCTCCAATGTCAGTCGAAGATCCAGTCAGGCCAGCAATATGTTAACTGCATTGCTAACTTGAACAGACAGGTTGAACTTGGAAAGCAGACAAGCAGCAAGAATAACTGGCTCTGCTTTGGCTCCAGAAATAGAAACGAGGGGGGAGGGGGTTGGAAGTGAAGCACTGCTTTCAGTCTATCTCTAAGCAGCTTTTTCATTTGGATTTATACAGATATGTCCCTTTAGAGCCTAATAACCTTTTCTCAGCCTAAGATTTTCCTATGATCTTGCAAGATGCATACACATTGTCCAGGATGACTTAATTTCATGTTTTGTTCTATGGGCCTGTCTAATTGCCAATTGATAGCTCCCTTGGTAGCATGGCTAGAATTATGCAGGCTCCAGGGCTATGTACCACTTAAAGACACAACTTAAACTATATATTTTTTGCATATCTAAATTTAGCACCAGTGGTATGGGCAGAATACACAGTAGGAAACAATGAGAACAGTGTTTTTCAACTTTGAGATATCTTGTTCACTTATGAAATAAAGTTAATGAATTAATTTTCCTTGCTGGCAACGCCGACTCTTCTATTGTAAAAATATCCAACACAAAATATTGGCGCTGAAAATCTGCAGGGGTGGTTCCCCCTGGCGTAAGTGCCAAAGCACAGCTGCCCAAAACTGAACAGGCTGGGGCCCTTTTCTGTAGAAAAGAGAAGGCTGAGAGGTGACCTAATAGAGTTCTTTAAAATTATGAAGGGGTTTGATAGGGTAGACGTAGAGAAAATGCTTAAATTTGTGGGGGAGTCCACAAAACTATGGGCCATAAATATAAGATGGTCATTAATAATTCCAATGAGGAATTCAGAAGAAACTGCTTTACCCAGAGAGTGGTGAGAATGTGGAACTTGCTACCACAGAGAGTAGGTGAAGCGAATAGTAATGATGCATTTAAGCGGAAGCTAGATAAGTACATGAGGGAGAAAGGAATAGAAGGATATGGTTGTTATGTATGTAAACTTTACTCATGTGTAAGACTTGCCACCAGGGTGCGCACCTGTGGGAGATCCAAGGGTCACCTGCACACCCCGGGCAAGCATGTATAAAAGGCAGTCTACCAGGCTGCTTTCTCACTCTGGAGTTACATTAAAGAGACCAAGGTCATAACAGTTTGAGTTTACAGCACACAGACTTGTGGAGTTATTCTGAACATAACAATTGGCGACGAGTAATAGATCACGAACTTTCACGCGGTTATGGCTGCCGTTGATATTCTTGAGAGATTTGTTGAGGGCGATGATTGGGAAGCCTTCGTTGAGCATCTTGACCAGTACTTCGTGGCCAACGAGCTGGATACGGAAGAGACTGCGGTCAAGCACAGGGCGATTCTCCTCACCGTTTGCGGGTCCACGATATATGGCCTTACCAAAAATATGCTAGCACTGACGAAACCAACGGAGAAGGCAGCAGAGTTGTGCACGCTGGTTCGGGAACATCTCAAGCCACCTTAATGGCTAGATATCGCACCATCGCTCCGAGGGCCAGGATGTGGCAAGCTATGTCGTCGACCTAAGACACATTGAGGGACCGTGCGTATTTGCTGGACTTTTGGGGGAAATGTTGCGGGTATTTTTCTTGCTTGGAATCGGTCACGAGGTCATTCTTCGCAAACTGCTGTCTGCCGAATCCCTAGATCTGAGCAAGACCATCACAATAGCCGAGGCTTTCATGTCCACAAACGATAACACTAAACAGATATCTTTGCCGCATCGAAGCTCCGACCGGCAAGTACTGTGCATAAAATAACGCCTTCAGCAGGCAGAACTGTACATGGCAGGGCCTACATGCCTGCAGAGGCCAGACTTAGGATGACTCAGAATCCGCTGTGGGGTGTGAATGCAAATCCATTAACACCATGTTGGCGCTGCGGGGGTAATCATCGAGCCCATCAATGTTGATTCAAGCACTACGTGTGCAAGGGCTGTGGAACAAAGGGGCACCTCCAGCGAATGTGCAGACGTGCTGCAACTCATCACGTGACAGAGTCGGCAGAAGATGACTGATCCGACGCGGATCACGCTGAACGAGTAAGAGAGGCAACTCAACCCGAGGCTGAAGAGGAAGTGTCTGGGCTACACACCTTCACCACCAAAAGCCCTCCGATAATGTTAAAAGTCAAATTAAATGGCATTCCAGTTTCCATAGAATTGGACACGGGGGCAAGTCAGTCAATTATGAGCCAGAAGGCTTTTGATAAACTGTGGGGCAACAAGGCACAAAGGCCAAAACTAAGCCCGATCCACATCAAGCTGCACACTTACACCAAAGAGCTCATACCAGTCATTGGCAGTGTGGCAGTGAAGGTATCGTACGATGGAGCTGTGCATGATTTACCACTATGGATTGTACCAGGCGATGGCCCAACGTTGTTCGGCAGAAGCTGGCTCGGAAAGATCCAATGGAACTGGGATGACATCAAAGCACTGTCTTCAACGCCCAAGTGCTAAATAAATTCCCGTCGTTATTCGAGCCAGACATCGGCAGCTTCACAGGCGCCAAAGTACAGATCCATCCAGTCCCTGATGCAGGTCCCATTCATCACAAGGCCCGAGTGGTTCCATACATGATGCGAGAGAAAGTCGAGATCGAGCTGGACAGACTTCAATGAGAGGGGATCATATCGCCTGTCGAGTTCAACTAGTGGGCCAGTCCAATTGTTCCGGTGTTGAAAAGCGATGGGACAGTCAGAATCTGCGGGGACTACAAGGTAACTATCAACTGAGTCTCATTACAGTACCAGTACCCACTACCCAATGCGGTGATCTGTTCGCAACGCTAGCAGGGAGGAAGTGGTTCACCAAGTTGGAACTCACCTCCGCTTATATGACACAGGAGCTGGCTGAACCTTCGAAAAGATTGACGTGCATCAACACGCACAAAGGACTGTTTGTGTACCACAGATGCCCCTTTGGGATTCGCTCGGCTGCTGCCATCTTCCAGAGGAACATGGAGAGTCTGCTGAAATTGGTTCCGCGCACCGTGGTGTTCCAAGACGACATCCTGATCACTGGCCGCAACACCACCGCACACTTGCACAACCTGGAAGAGGTTGTAAAGCGACTGGACAGAGTGGGACTCGGGCTGAAACGCTCCACAGGTGTTTTCCTGGTGCCGGATGTCGAATTTCCGGGGAGAAAGATTGCGGCGGACGGCATCAGACCCATGGACTCCAAGACGGAGGCCAGCAAGAATGTAACCGACCACAGAATGTGATGGAGCTGTGTTCGTTCCTGGGACTCCTCAACTATTTTGGTAACTTTCTACCGGGGTTGAGCACTTTGCTGGAACCTTTGCATTTATTGCTACGCAAGGGTGACAACTGGGTTTGGGGTAAATCTCAAGAAACAGCCAATAATAAGGCCAGAAACCTGCTATGTTCTAACAAGTTACTTTTATTTTATGACCCTTGTAAACGTTTAGTACTAGCTTGTGATGCATCTTCGTACGGGGTCGGTTGTGTGTTACAGCAAGCCAATGTGTCAGGCAAACTGCAACCGGTTGCATATGCATCCAGAAGTTTATCTAAGGCTGAAAGAGCCTACAGTATGGTTGAGAAAGAAACATTAGCATGTGTATGCGGGGTTAAGAAAATGCACCAATACCTATTTGGACTCCGGTTCGAGCTCGAAACCGACCACAAGCCGCTCATTTCACTGTTCTCAGAAAGCAAAGGTATTAACACCAATGCTTCGTCCCGCATCCAAAGATGGGCACTAACGTTATCTGCGTATGACTTTTTAATCCACCACAGACCTGGCACTGAGAACTGTGCTGATGCCCTCAGTCGGCTACCATTGCCCATCACCGGGGTGGAAATGGCGCAACCCGCAGACTTGCTTCTTGTAATGGATGCTTTTGAGAGTGTGGGGTCACCCATCACGGCTCACTAGATCAGGACCTGGACTAGCCAGGACCCTGTACTATCACTAGTAAAAAGCTACATCCTTAATGGGAGCTGGTCGGCGGTTCCCGGGGAAATGCAAGACGAAATGAAGCCATTCCACTGACGCAAGGATAAAATATAGAAACATAGAAAAATAGAAAATAGGTGCAGGAGTGGGCCATTCGGCCCTTTGAGACTGCACCACCATTCGATAAGATCATGGCTGATCATTCCCTCAGTACCCCTTTCCTGCTTTCTCTCCGTACCCCTTGATCCCTTTAGCCGTAAGGGCCATATCTAACTCCCTCTTGAATATATCCAATGAACTGGCCTCAACAACTCTCTGCGGTAAGGAATTCCACAGGTTAACAACTCTCTGAGTGAAGAAGTTTCTCCTCATCTCAGTCTGAAATGGCCTCCCCTTATCCTAAGACTGTGTCCCCTGGTTCTGGACTTCCCCAACATCGGGAACAATCTACCCGCATCAAACCTGTCCCGTCCCGTCAGAATCTTATATGTTTCTATGAGATCCCCTCTCATCCTTCTAAACTCCAATGTGTAAAGGCCCAGTTGATCCAGTCTCTCCTCATATGTCAGTCCGGCCATGCCGAGAATCAGTCTGGTGAACCTTCGCTGCACTCCCTCAATAGCAAGAACATCCTTCCTCAGAGTAGGAGACCAAAATTGAACACAATATTCCAGGTGAGGCCTCAACAAGGCCCTGTACAACTGCAGTAAGATCTCCCTGCTCCTATACTCAAATCCTCTAGCTATGAAGGCCAACATACCATTTGCCTTCTTTACCACCTGCTGCACCTGTATGCCAACTTTCAATGACTGATGAACCATGTCACATAGGGCTTGTTGCACCTCCCCTTTTCTTAATCTGCCACCATTCAAATAATATTCTGTCTTTGCGTTTTTGCCCCCAAAGTGGATAACCTCACATTTATCCACATTATACTGCATCTGCCATGCATTTGCCCACTCACCTAACCTGTCTAAGTCACCCTGCAGCCTCTTAGCATCCCCCTCACAGCTCACACTGCCACCCAGTTTAGTGTCATCTGAAAACTTGGAGATATTACACTCAATTCCTTCATCCAAATCATTGATGTATATTGTAAATAGCTGGGGTCCCAGCACTGAGCCCTGCGGCACTCCATTAGTCACTGTCTGCCATTCTGAAAAGGATCCATTTATCCCAACTCTCTGCTTCCTGTCTGTCAACCAGTTCTCTATCCATGTCAGTATATTACTCCTAATACCATGTGCTTTGATTTTGCACACCAATCTCTTGTGCGGGACCTTGTCAAAAGCCTTTTGAAAGTCCAAATGCACCACATCCACTGGTTCTCCCTTGCCCACTCTACTAGTTACATCCTCAAAAAATTCCAGAAGATTCGTCAAGCATGATTTCCCTTTCATAAATCCATGCTGACTTGGACCGATCCTGTCACTGCTTTCCAAATGCGCTGCTATTTCATCCTTAATAATTGATTCCAACATTTTCCCCACCACTGATATCAGGCTAACTGGTCTATAATTACCCGCTTTCTCTCGCCCTCCCTTTTTAAAAAATGGTGTTACATTAGCTACCCTCCAGTCCATAGGAACTGATTTCGAGCCGATAGACTGTTGGAAAATTATCACCAATGCATCCACTATTTCTAGGGCCACTTCCTTAAGTACTCTGGGATGCAGACTCTCAGGCCCCGGGGATTTATCGGCCTTCAATCCCATCAATTTTCCTAACACAATTTCCCGTCTAATAAGGACATCCTTTGTGAAGACAGAACCAAAGTATTTGTTCAATTGGTCTGCCATTTCTTTGTTCCCCATTATAAATTCACCTGAATCCGACTGCAAGGGGTCTACGTTTGTCTTCATTAATCTTTTTCTCTTCACATATCTATTGTAGCTTTTGCAGTCAGTTTTTATGTTTCCGGCAAGCTACTTCTGGTACTTTATTTTCCCCCTGTTAATTAATCCCTTTGTCCTCCTCTGCTGAATTTTAAATTTCTCCCAGTCCTCAGGTTTGCTGCTTTTTCTGGCCAATTTATATGCCTCTTCCTTGGATTTAACACTATCCTTAGTTTCCCTTGTTAGCCACGGTTGAGCCACCTTCCCCGTTTTATTTTTACTCCAGACAGGGATGTACAATTGCTGAATTTATGAAGATATCCATCCATTCGGATTGTCTCCTATGGGGGAATCACGTAGTTTTGCCCAAAAAAGGCAGGGAAACGTTTATACGCGACCTACACAGTACCCACCCAGGCATAGTCATGATGAAGGCTATCGCCAGGTCGCATGTTTGGTTTCCCGACATTGACTCGGAATTGGAGTCATGCGTACACCAATGTAACACTTGCTTACAGTTGAGCAATGCACTAAGGGAGGCCCCACTGCGTCTGTGGTCATGGCCCTCCAAACTGTGGTCCAGGGTCCACGTAGATTTCGCTGGCCCCTTTCTAGGAAAGTTGTTCCTAGTAGCAGTGGTTGCTTACTCTAAATGGATTGAATGTATGATAATGTCATCATGTATGTCCACTGCCACCATTGAAAGCCTCTGGGCCACGTTCGCCACCCATGGTTTGCCCGACGTCCTTGTTAGTGACAATGGGCCATATTTCACCAGCTCGGAATTCAACGAGTTCATGACCCGCAATGGCATCAAGCGTGTCAGGTCTGCCCCGTTTAAGCCCACATTCAATGGTCAAGCGGAACGGACAGTCCAAACTATCAAGCAGAGCTTGAAACGCGTGACGGACAGTTCCCTGCAGACCCGGTTATCTCGGATTCTGCTCAGCTACCAGACGTGACCCCACTCGCTTACTGGTGTTCCCCCTGCAGAATTGCGAATGAAGAGAGCACTCAAAACCAGGCTCTCCTTAGTCCACCCGGATCTCAATGATCATGTAGAAACCCGGTGTCACTGGCATAACGTGTACCACGATCGCGCGGCTGTATCGCGTGACATTGAGGTTCATGACCCTGTGTTTGTTCTTAATTGCGGTCATGGTCCCAAATGGATTGCTGGCACTGTGTTAGCCAAGGAGGGGAATAGAGTGTTTGTTGTCAAACTTTTGAATGGATAAACATGCAGAAAGCACTTGGATCAGACCAAACTGCGATTCACTGACAACCAAGAACAGTTTGAAGAGGACATTACCATCATTGATTCACGCACACAAACCCAACCAGCAAGCGACCTCGCGGTCAACCACGAGGATGAACCCACCATGCCCGACAATCCGATCAGACCAGTGCCGCAGTGCAGCAATGATCTGGCCGACTCACCCATGCCAGGACTTCAACTCAGGCAATCAACCCGGGAACGTAGAACTCCGCATCGCCTCAACTTGTAAATAACTTGTATCTAAGACTTTGGGGGGGAGTGATGTTATGCATGTAAACTTTACTAATGTGTAAGACTTGCCACCAGGGGGCGCATCTGTGGGAGACCCAAGGGTCACCTGCACACCCCGGGCAAGCATGTATAAAAGGCAGTCTACCATGCTGCTTCCTCACTCTGGAGTTACATTAAAGAGACCAAGGTCACAACAGTTTGAGCTTACAGCACACAGTCTTATGGAGTTATTCTGAACATAACAATGGTGATAGGGTTAGGCAATGTAGGATGAAAGTAAGCTTGGGTGGAGCATAAACACCAGCCTGGACCAGGTGGGCCGAATGGCCTGTTTCGGTGCTGTAATGTCTATGTAAGTCCTCAGCTGCTGACCTCACCCTAATCTCTCAATTAACACGCGGATGGCAGGTGTCCACATTGCTGGGGTGCACCTGGGGTGCTTGCCAATCTCAACGTGTCGGAAAACCCGGCTAATGCTGATGTATCCAGTGGAGATGGAGGGAGGCTAACCTCACCAAGGATAAAATGGCTACTCCACATCTATCTTTGTAAAAGGGGCTGAATGTAAAAAAAAAAAAATTTGTTTCCTCTTCTGGGGTCTCAGCCACAATCCAGACCTTAATGCCAGGTGTGCTCCACAGTCACCAATGGATGGCCTGGTAACATCTGGTCTCACCAGGCATGGTGATGTGCTGGGTCTCTGTGAGACCAAGACTTCCCTCACCCCCAGCCACACTCCCTCCTACGCTGCTGGCCTTTTACAGGGCGGGTGGAGCCTTCATCCCTTTCAAGACCCTGTGGAATTCCTGATGCAAGGTCAGGACTCGGCATATCTATTCCCTTCTGGTGACTCCGCTTGTTATTTTTGAAGAAGTGTCTCATTGGACTCCCTTAAAAGTCCAGTGGGTAACTGCTGTATAGTCAGCCATATAGACCAGGGGGAAAACAGATCCATTTCCTGGCTTGTGCTGACATTCTCAGCCAAGGCAACAGTGGAGTGGAGTGGGAAACTGCCCCAGGACAAAATAGTTTGCTTTGGTGTAGGCAAGCTAGAGAGGGGTAAAATATCCACAGAGGTCCTGGCTAAAGGGAGTGCATGTATGTGGCTGGCAGCTGAACCCAGCTGTGGTAGTCCCCTTGCTCTGGCTGAGTTCAGACAGAACGAAAATTCACGAATCCTGCACTCCAAGTTGGGTGGGACCTTTTTGGACACTAAGGGAATCAAGGGATATGGGGATAGGGTGGGAGAGTGGAGTTGAGGTAGAAGATTAGCCATGGTCTTATTAAATGGCGGAGCAGGCTCGATGGGCCGTATGGCTACTCCTGCTCCTAATTCTTACGTTCTTATGAACACCACTCTCACTGAGTGTGGTTGGGGATCGAGGTTACAATCGATCTCTGATCCTTCAAGTTACTCTGCAGTGAGAGCATGGGATTGGTGAATTTAGCCTATAAAGAGTAGTCATTTGGCTCAGATGCCAGAGGCCACTGCTGCCCCAGTGTGAATATCATTCAGTAGAAAAGGCAGTTATATGAGCAAAATGGAGGAGGAAAAGCTTCATATTTTCTTGATCTTTTGGGTATTAATGTAACCATGGACCCAAGTTATAACTTCAAAATCACTTTACTGCAGAATAGGTTTCCTAAATAATATAAGCCAAGCTACAAATATTGTAAGGCAACAAAAATCATTAAGCTATGAAATGAGATACAAATATATAGGTTGTGATTTTCCCTTTAATTGGTGATAACATTATTCTCAGTACAGGCGTGATGTAAATTGAAGGAAAAAAGTGCAACTTTCCTTTTCAAATTAGAAGCTAATGAAATGACAGCGTGGGGTCATTGGTTTTAATGCACCCATTATTTGCAGTGCTCCAGCAAACTGCAATACAGCGCCATAGGAAAGGCACCACTGTGCCATTTCATTTTTGCAACTCCTTTTGCAACAATTTTCCTCCCTTTTTCTCTCTTAAAGGCATTGGGGCCGAAATTGCCCCTTTTTATAGCCCCGCTAGCACCTGCTGGGGGCACTAATAGGGCAAAATGGCATCGTTGCCCAGGGGAGGTGGGTGCTAGTGTCTTTGGGGAAATTGCCCCGAAGGTTAGGGAGACGTGCCGCGCCTCGTGATTATCACCCCAGGCTGGCCCACACCCAGAAATGATGTCATTGCCATGCGCGCTGACCTCTTACCGCCCCGAGCTGACCCCTTTGCGCCCCTCGGGCGAAATTGCCCCATGGGGTGCTAAGCTGGCGGATATCCGCCATCGGTGCGCCCCTTAAAGGGAAGGCCTTTAGCGCCCCTGGCCACCATTTTATTTTGTCGGCCGACTCTTGCATTAGGCCGACAATGGGGGCCCTCATGTTGACCGGGCCACCATCATGCAGTCTGGCACTCCGTTTTGGGTGCTGGGTTGTTGACCTGGTCGATTGTGACCCTGGTGGCCCAGTGGCTGGCCACTAAAGGGCCTCCAGAGTGCACAGCGGCCCTCCCCTTTAATTGAAGAGGAGAGGCATTGAAGCAAGTTAGTGCCACGCGGAGCATCAGCTTGGTGCTGGCCTCCTTGGCATGTACTGGACTCAGCGTCGCACTGCCGCCCCGGGAGCGCCCCTCAAAGGAAGCTGGTGACAGCACTCCACTTCCTTTGAAAGGCACACGACCCAGTTCCTCGTCGAGGGCAGGACTTCCAGGCTGAGCGATAAAAGTCCCAGACCCACAATCGGGGCGAAGGGCAATTTCGCCCCATTGACTCTTCGCTGAGGGATTCCGTGGGCCTCTGGCACCCTCTGGTATCCTGTCCAAATGGTCATTCTTTATGTGAGCGGTAGCTAACAAGAGTTGGGTATCGGCAACTAAGACAAGGAGGGCGAAATTCCAGAGCACCCCGTTTGTGGGCGGTAACCTTCACAAGGCGAGACTTCCTGTGTCTGCTGCAGAATTCCGGCCCCGCGACCTAAATTGCTCCACTTCCTGTCGGGGTCGTCTCGGGGACGCTACCGAGGCAGAAGTCGGAGCGCTATGCGGCCTCTCTGTGTAGCGCTAATGCGATCCCAGGGTCCTCCCTTCCATTAAAGGGGAAGGCACGCTGCGAGCTCTGCAGGGTTTTCAGGGGCCAACACGAGGCCACCGGGGATGTAGGGTGCTGTGGCCGTAGCCCGGCACCGAATTGCCATGGAGACCGGACTGATGAGTCAGAAGGCAGCGCAAAATGGTGCCGCGCACCTCCCCTTTAGATTTCGCCCCGCGGTGTGGTTGGTGACCCGCGAGCTGGTGCTGACATTGCCCTCCGCAGACTCACGGGGTGCTGCCCAATTTCTGCCATGGTTGAAAATAGGCCACGGCGTGGCGAAGAGGGGTTGCCATGCACGGCGATGACATCATGGCGGGAGGTGTAGCGGCCCGGGGCTACCAGTGGGGGGGGGGGGGGGGGCGGGGGTGGGCGGTGCTACTGGTTTCGCGCCTCTGCTTACTCCCATGCAATTGCGGGGGAGCTGGTAGTGCCCCTACCCCAACTTCGGGCGAAAAAAATTTCGTGCTCCGTTAGTGTCCCCTGGAGGCGCTAACGGGAGGCACACAGCAAGGGAATTTCGCCCCCAAGGGGTCTGGGGAGTGGGAAGGAGCTGGACAGCAGAGCACACTAAGGGAGAACTGGGGACTTGGGGAGTGACTACAGCAAGGGGACGGTAGAAAGGGATGCAGAATATATTAATATTTAACCACTAGACCTTGAGAGAAGTGGAGGGCTTATCATTATGGCAGGTGTTCTGAGAATTTTCTTCCCAGTGCACTTCCAGCAGTAATGCTGCCAGCCAGGACAACATGAATAAAATATTAATCAATTGCAAAAAATGCTTGTTTTAAAATCTGATGCCGAAAAGAAAAATATAGAGGATAAAATTCAACTTCGATGGCAGAACAGCCGCCTGTCTTACACCTGCCTGAATTTCCCTGCATAGACTTTACGGGAAAGGAAATTCAGGCCCGATGTATAACGGGTGGCCAATCTGCTACCACCCCTGTTCTGCGCCGCCGGCGAAGTTGAATTTCACTCCCGATGCTTTTCTGTTTTTGCAACAGATTAAAAACACGTGCTTTTTTTTGCAGTTGATTAATATTTTACTATCCAGCATTTGCATGCATTAATTCGGAGACAAATAATGAATTTTGTTTTGCTCAGCAAACAGATGGGCTCATTATTACCCAGGTCAGCTGAAAACTGATTCCATCAATTTGTTTTACCTAACCTATTTGCAGATAGGCAGGGGGCAAAATCCGTAATGTGTGAATAATCAAACAAAACAGCACGTGCATTTCTTGATATTTATTTCTGATAGTTTTTAATGAACTGTACTGTTGTTTCTGCACATTATTTGATACGGGGTGAAAGTTCAAAATAAATACATATTAGTAATTTGATGCATTGAAAAAAATAAACTTGATAACGTTAAAGTTCTGAGCTCAGTGGGTAAATGTGCAATGCAGAATAATACACTCAGAGATCAGGAAGGCTCAAATTTGGCTCTGCGTAGTTGCCAACTTTTACTGTTCATTCTGGGGAGGTGGGCGTCACTGGCAAGGCCGACATTTATTGCAGTTACCCTTGAGAAGATGGTGGTGATGAGTCTTCTGCTTGAACCGCTGCCGTCCGTGTGCTGAAGGTGTGCTGAAGGTACTCCCACAAAGTTGTTAGGTGGGGAGTTCCAGGATTTTCACTTAGCGACGATGGAGGATTTGCTCATGTTTGGAGCAGACAGCTCACCTGCTTTGACCAATGTTCCCTCTAAATTGTCTTTGTTCAATGCACGGTCTCTTTCAATTTCTGCACATGTGCGGTGTTTCAAATGGAAACACTTGTGACGATACTGAAAAGTATACGCCTGTGAGGATGCTCACAGGTTTGTAGAGCTGTTCAGTTTGGAGCGGCTTAACCAGTCATGTGATGTTCGCAAGACTCAATAAAACCCCAGCCAGTTGGGTTCGGGGAACCCACGACAAGGCAAGTGGTTGTGAGCCTGGTGGGTGAACTGGTAATGTGTAGTGTGATTGTTAAACCTTTTGTCAATAAACCAACTAATTCTTAATAGCAATGTGTTACTATGAATTCTTAAGCAAAGAACCCATGAAGCAAATACATTGCAGGTACCTTGCAGATTACTGCGTGGCCAGCTTAGAGGGTACATTGGTCTCCTGGAGGTTCAGTCAGCTCAATTGCATTCAGGGCTCCTGATGACTGTGGGGGCAAAAAGTAGTTTTAGCTGGAGCGTAATCAGACAATAAAATTGACACTGTGCCAAAGAAGGATACATCAGGACAGGTGAACAAATGTTTGGTGTAAGCTATAGGTTTTTAGGAGTGTCTTAAAGGTGGAGAAGCAGAGAGGTTTCGGGAGGGAAATCCAGAGCTTAGGGCCTACATAGCTGAAGGCACGGCCACCAACGGCGGAGGGTGCGCATCGACCGCCATTGTCACGGCGGTGGGATTCGTGCCGTGCAAGTGCCTTGGAGAGGCGGGACATTTCATTAACATACTTAGTGCAGTGGTGAGCCTGATTTAAATTTAACAGTTGCTGGCCGGGTTTTCCGGGACTCGGGAAACCCGGCAGTAAAAGGGAGGCGGGAGCTGCTGGCTCCAGAAGGTATTTATAGCATGGCTTGTGGGCCAGGAGGAGCAGGAGTGCTCTCCCTGACCCCTCACGGAAGTCTTCCGTCTCCCCTCTGATGATCGCGGCCTTTCCTTCGCCCCTGCAGTGATCGGCGATCTCCCTCTCACCCCCTGCTCCGCGTCCTTCCGCTATTTTCCGCACTCGGTCAGCCGATCAATTTGTCGAGTTGCCGGGCCGGACACGGAATAGAAAAATGATGATGAGGTCCTGTCGTTAAATTTGGCAGGACCTCTGTGTCCCCGGCTTTGCTGGGTGCTTCTGCCGCTTTCGGCCTCACCCCCATCCCATTCTCTCCGCCTCCCCGTAAATATTGAGGGCCAATGTCTTCAGGCTGACGCCTTGCCGACAGACCCACGACTACCACCGAGCCGGTGCAACAACCAGCAGGCAAATCACATGATGATTCTCTCCAACGTTATTGAACGACTGATACATTATGAACTCTGTTTGATCCTTAACACTGTTTCCAGCTGTTGTAAGTGATTTGTCGCTGCGTTTTGTTTTGTGAGGCTGCAAGGGGGTTGAAATAGGGACCTGTCAGATTTCTGACCCGACCTGTTTTTTCTCACAAATCTCTTGTGACCGTACAAATTTCAAATCACTTGCAGGAGTGCAAATGTCACTGTTGAAAATTGGCCTAGCGTCGAGTATAATCTGCTTTTAAAAAAAGGCAAACGCTCTGAGGCTGCTTTTTGTCCAGTCAATGTTTTTCCCTTCCTTAATGGCCGGGGCTCATTACCATCACTTCCATCAATGTCCTGGCCAGATGCACAACCTGGCCGGGGGGGGGGGGGGGCGGCGGGAGCGGAAGATCGCAGGCAGGAGGCCGCAACCAGGGACTCGTGGGATCGGCTCTTAGCCTTCAGGAAAGTGGTAAATTGAGGGGCTGGGTGGCGGTTGGCTGGGGGCGGGGGTTGGCAGAAGGCGGAAGTCCCCAATCCTGCTCAACCGTGGCTAACAAGGGAAATTAGGGATAGTGTTAAATCCAAGGAAGAGGCATATAAATTGGCCAGAAAAAGCAGCAAACCTGAGGATTGGGAGAAATTTAGAATTAAGCAGAGGAGGACAAAGGGTTTAATTAGGAGGAGGAAAATAGAGTATGAGAGGAAGCTTGCAGGGAACATAAAAACTGACTGCAAAAGCTTCTATAGATATGTGACGAGAAAAAGGTTGGTGAAGACCAACATAGGTCCTTTGCAGAATCAGGAGAATTTATAATGGGGAACAAAGAAATGGCAGACCAATTGAACAAATACTTTGGATTTGTCTTCACTAAGGAAGACACAAATAACCTAACGGAAATATTAGGGGTTCGAGGGTCTAGCGAAAAGGAGGAACTGAAGGAAATCCTTATTAGTCAGGAAATTGTGTTAGGGAAATTGATGGGATTGAAGGCCGATAAATCCCCGAGGCCTGATGGTCTGCATCCCAGAGTACTTAAGGAAGTGGCCCTAGAAATAGTGATCATTAGTGAGCATTGGTGATCATTTTCCAACATTCTATTGACTCTGGATCAGTTCCTATGGACTGGAGGGTAGCTAATGTAACACCACTTTTTAAAAAAGGAGGGAGAGAGAAAACGGGGAATTATAGACCGGTTAGCCTGACATCGGTGGTGGGGAAAATGTTGGAATCAATTATTAAAGATGAAATAGCAGCGCATTTGGAAAGCAGTGACAGGATCAGTTCAAGTCAGCATGGATTTATGAAAGGGAAATCATGCTTGACAAATCTTCTGGAATTTTTTGAGGATGTAACGCGTAGAGTTGCCAAGGGAGAACCAGTGGATGTGGTGTATTTGGACTTTCAAAAGGCTTTTGACAAGGTCCCACACAAGAGATTAGTGTGCAAAATTAAAGCACATGGTATTGGGGGTAACGTATTGACATAGATAGAGAACTGGTTGGCAGACAGGAAGCAGAGAGTCGGAATAAACGGGTCCTTTTCAGAATGGCAGGTAGTGACCAGTGGGGTATCACAGGGTTCAGTGCTGGGACCCCAGCCATTTACAATGTACATCAATGATTTAGCTGAAGGAATTGAATGTAATATCTCCAAGTTTGCAGATGACACTAAGTTGGGTGGCGGTGTGAGCTGTGAGGAGGATGCTAGGAGGCTGCAGGGTGACTTGGACAGGTTAGGTGAGTGGGCAAATGTATGGCAGATGCAGTATAACGTGGATAAATGTGAGGTTATCCACTTTGGTTGCAAAAACAGGAAGACAGAATATTATCTGAATGGTGGCAGATTAGGAAAAGGGGAGGTGCAATGAGACCTGGGTGCCATGGTACATCAGTCATTGAAGTTTGGCATGCAGGTACAACAGAAGAAGGAAAATGGTATGTTGGCCTTCATAGCTAGGGGATTTGAGTATAGGAGCAGGGAGGTCTTACTGCAGTTATACAGGGCCTTGGTGAGGCCTCACCTGGAATATTGTGTTCAGTTTTGGTCTCCTAATCTGAGGAAGGGTGTTCTTGCTATTGAGGGAGTACAGCGAAGGTTCACCAGACTGATTCCCGGGATGGCAGGACTGACATATGAGGAGAGACTGGATCAACGGGGCTTGTATCCACTGGAGTTTAGAAGAATGAGAGGGGATCTCCGAGAAACATATAAAATTTTGACGGGATTGGACAGGTTAGAGGCATGTTAAATGTTCCCGTTGCTGGGGAGTTCCAGAACCAGGAGTCACAATCTTAGAATAAGGGGTAAGTCATTTAGGGCCGAGATGAGGAGAAACTTCTTCACTCAGAGAGTGGTTAACCTGCGGAATTCTCTACCGCAGAAAGTTGTTGAGGCCAGTTCGTTAGATATATTCAAAAGAGAGTTAGCTATGGCCCTTACAGCCAAAGGGATCAAGGGGTATGGGGAAAAAGCA
This sequence comes from Pristiophorus japonicus, assembly GCF_044704955.1. Taxonomy (NCBI): domain Eukaryota; kingdom Metazoa; phylum Chordata; class Chondrichthyes; family Pristiophoridae; genus Pristiophorus; species Pristiophorus japonicus. The sequence goes on from NC_091986.1 coordinate 185,307,593, forward strand.
GGAAAGGGGTACAGGGGTACTGAGGTTGAATGATCAGCCATGATCATATTGAATGGCGGTGCAAGCTTGAAGGGTCGAATGGCCTGCTCCTGCACCTAATTTCTATATTTCTATGTTTCTATGCTCCTCCTGGCCCACAAGGAAGCCTAAAAATAAATGTAAAATTTTCCTGCCTGAGTCTTTTCTGGTCCACCATCCACCTTAAGGCAGGTTTGGCCTGAGGAGGAAGCTATCACTCTGCCCCAGGCTCAGGCCTCCAGCTGAAATAGCAGATCTAGTCCCTGTGACATTATCGAACCCCGATCTGCATAGTTAAACAAGACCCCGTTAGCTTGGGTCAGGTGTCCGACTCGTCTGCTCAAAAGAGCAGGTTGACATCGGGATACGCCATGAAGGCAGCGTGATCAAGGGTGGTAAGTCGTTCCCCTCATTGTAACTGCGGCCGATTTCCATCAATCGGTGATGGTGGACGGTGAGTTAAAATCGGGGCCATAGTTTCTCAGGCATCAGCCAACTGCCTTCTCCTTCTTGACAAAGTAGCCATTCTTTAAGTATGAGCCTAGACAGTGAATGTTGGAGACACCAGAGCTCTGCTTGATCCTTGTCCTCATCCTCACCCGACACCAAAGCTAAACTGAATAGTGATCGGAAGCAGGATCCTGATTTATTTTCCATCTTTCCTAAGTCAGGGGCACTGAGGCCAATTGTCACATTCCAAATGCCAATGCAGCTGAAATCAGCTAACTCAATGAAGATTAGGAATGGAAGCCAAGAGCTTCTTGGCTGAATGACACAACCAACTGAACCATCAGCTTGAATCTTTTAATTATGTAAATTTAAAGACTAAAGTGTGCTAGTTAATTTCTAATCTGAAGCAGACTGTGGGAGGTGGGGTTAAGGTGGCTCCATGATGACACACCCGGTGAAGAAAGTTCAGAACCAAGCCTCTGACAGATATGGTAATCTGACACCTGAGCCAGACAGTTCTGCAATGTCGATGATTGATCATCAAAGTCACTGAACCAAAATCCTGGAACTCCCTCCCTAACAGAGTTGTAGGAGCACCTTCACCAAAAGGATTGCAGCGGTTCAAGAAAATGGCCCCTCATGACCACCTTCTCAAGGGCAACTAATGATTGGCAATAAATGCCAGCCTTGCCAGCGATGCTCACATCCCAAGACTGAATAATAGAAAAAAATTCCATCTGGACTCGGTGAATCCTGTCACTAGGGGTTGGGATTCTTTCTCCTCAGTTCCAAATAATCCTGCAAACCAGTGCCCTAATGGGTATGGTCTTCATGGCTGGACAGACAGCAGAAAGCTTACCAGGTTTTGTGCTTGTAGGTTGCGTGGTTTTAGCTAGTTAAATAACAGCAGTACACACAGCTCTCCCTGTAGGGATACACTCTAATTGCCTAAATCAGAGGAGCTTAGGTGCTTATCTCTATCAACACATGTCTAACTTCTTTTGATTTAGGGAAGTGAGTGCATTGGATAAATGGAGACGCCACCTGTGTGGATTTCTCAGTCACCTGATTTGGAGACTGAAACCTGGTGACGAGTTTCTGCGTGTGGCAGCTGTCTGACTGATCAAAAAAAACAAGCTGTGTGGGAGAGACTGCAAAACTCATCATCATCATCGGCAGTCCCTCAAAATCGAGGAAGACTTGCTTCCACTCTAACAATGAGTTCTTAGGTGGCTGAACATTCCAATACGGGAATTACAGTCTCTGTCACAGTTGGGACAGACAGTCGTTGAAGGGAAGGGTGGGTGGGACTGGTTTGCCGAACGCTCCTTCCACTGCCTGCGCTTGGTTTCTGCATGCTCTTGCACTGTGTGGGCTGACTGCAAAACTAGAGGACAAGGCAATGCACCCCTGTTGTATGCTTATTCTAAAGGCTTGTCATAGAGCAGCAATAGCAGAACATTGGCGACGTTCACTTGGCAATCTCCTCAGGCAGCGTGATGCATGTAGATCGAAAGAAAAATAATAATGCCAACTAAGATATTAAAATTAGCAATGTACATAAGCCACATACTGGAAATCTATAAAAGAACTGACAATAAAAAATCAAGTTGAAAAGGCCTTGTAAACGAACATTGTTCGGTACAGCATGAAGGTCACGGAGAGCACTTGCACATGCAGCAGTGTTGAGTCAGTGAAAAGGTCTGGCAACATCACTGAGAATCTTGTGCCAATTAATTTGCAAAAGATGAAAAGTGCTACATTTAATTTGTGACGACTTCTAATGAACGGAATTCACTTACTGGCTTGGTAGCTCAGTGGGTGAATGCATGGCCTAGAAATTTAGAGGTGCATCGATCGGGTATGTTGGGTACAATGCTTTAGGACAGTTTTGGTTTATGTAAATGATATGGTTAACTAGTTGAGGTGAAGGGAGAAGATAGAACTACCGATTGTCTTGACATGCTCATACTATATTCCTGTGCATTATTTTTGGCCGGTTTTATCCTGTATATTTTAAAATGGTTACCCCTGGATTAAGTGATTTTACGAGAAGCTTGCCAATTGGCAAGATGTTCTATTCTGAGGGCTGATAAAGGCAATTGCGTTTTAAGGACAAATTGTTTTCGTTACAGAAAATTCTGCTCACACCTCGGACGAGTTCACTGTTTTTATGAGTAATTAATTTTACTAACGGTTTTTATGAATTAACTGTATCTGACAGTGTTTACACAATCCAGTAATAGTTAATGACTATGAATCAATGGCAATAGGCTTTGGGTTCATCCCAGCAAACACCACCACAACAGGAATCATTGAGGACCATGTCAATGTCATTCTTAATGAGCTACAAAATCTATACATCACACGGTGATGTTACAAGGTGAGAAACAATTCCTTCCTATTCTGGTTAAGCATAAAAAAACAACCCATTATCAGTGTCTTGTCTAATTAGTGTTCTGAGCTTGTGACTGACTACATTAGTATGTCACCTTGTGGGTTTTTAATTATTTCTACCCACAGTACTAGTGAAAATGCTACCTGATTGAGTGGGACATTGGCATCAGATCATGGCATCTTTAGTACAAAGTTCATAAGCTAATCAAAAAGTGGGATTTTTTTCATTAAGGCAACCTACATTAAAATGAAAACTTTAACCTCGTACTATTCTGTTCAACACATGCTTCTTTCCTATTTGTGGAATAATTACTGTAACCTTGTACACAGCAAAAGTCCCTCTTTAAATTCCCTCCTCTCCTCAGAACACAATCCAAAACCAATGCAATATTTAACAAATCAAAGTTGTTAAAGACTTAAATCGGGCTTTGTACCAACAACTTTGTTAAAATTAAATGGTATAAAAAGTCCCGTTTTCACATTTCACTTCTTCTTCCTGCTGCTTTTTTAGATAGAATGCAGACTGTATGCCTGCTTTTATCAGCTGTATCAGTTTCATTGGGCTAGAATGTGCTATCAGCCCACCAGTGCCCGATCGCCACCCAAAAGACCGCTAAGATTCCGAAGATTATCGCCGGCAAAAACTTCCCCCCCAAAAAATAAAAAATCCACCGAGCGAACAACATGGGCGTTGCACCCCCATTCTGGCGGAAAAAGTGCAATTTAGGGTCGATTGGGCGGCTCCTAAAGAAAATGGGCGATAAATTAAAAAAATCAATAAAAATTTACCACGAGGCTGCGGGTTGGGCCTAGCAACAAAAAAACAATAAAAATTATTTTGAAAAAAATCACATTAAAAAATCCTAAAAACATTCTCAAGACCCTTTTAAACTAAATCACCACCAGATTTTTAAAATAATAAGTAAAAAACCAATTATTAGCCTTTTTCTTGCAGAGCTGCTCACCTACCGCCCAGCTCCGCTAATCCTCGTAGGTGTTTTTTTTCATACTTACCTACGGGTCACCGCTGAGCTAAATATTGCGCCAGGGCGATCTCAGGACGGTGCTCGCCGGCAGTCTGCTCCCCAGTGGTACCTCGAAACCACCGGCGTAACTCAGGTAGGGAATTTTTCGCTTACTTGCTTATCGCCCACAATGGCCAATACCACTCAGAAGCTGGGCGGTAAGCCATAGGAAATTCTAGCCCATAGAAACATTGAAACTTGGAAGGAGGCCATTTCAGCCCATCATGTCCGCGCCAGCTGACAAAGAGCTCTCCAATATAATCCCACTTTCCAACACCTGGCCATAGCTCTGTAGGTTATGGCAATTTAAGTGCACATCCAAGTACTTTTTAAATGTGGTGAGGGTTTCTGCCTCTACCACCCTTTTAGGCAGTGAGTTCCAGACCTCCACCGCCCTCTGGGTGAAGAAATTTCCCCTCAAATCCCCTTTAAACCTCCTACCAATTACTTTAAATCGATGCCCCCGGTTGTTGACCCCTCTTCTAAGGAGGCCCCTCATAATTTTATACACCGAAATAAGGTCTCCTCTCAGCCTCCTCTGTTCCAAAGAAAACAAATTCAGCCTATCCAATCTTTCCTCATAGCTAAAATTCTCCAGTCCAGGCAACATTCTCGTAAATCTCCTCTGTACCCTCTCTAGTGCAATCACATCTATCCTGTAATATGGTGATCAGAACTGCCACAGTACTCCAACTGTGGCCTAACTCATGTTTTAGTACGTAATGTTTCATACGTTGCTGCTGGCCAGTAGTTGGGCAAATAGCCCAAATCTGCGATAGCAGTGCTACTTTTCTAGTGGATCCGGTGAATCAGTCAAGTCGATCCTTGACCGATCACAAGTTTTGGGTTTAGGCGCTTGAGCAGTGCACGCCTAAACCCGGAACTTGCGGGGTCCCTAAAGGCACGTGCGTATGCGCCTGTAGGAACTGCGATTTCAAGGCCATTATCTCCTCAGAATTATAAATATCCAATTACCTAATTTAAATAATGTTGAGAAAAATCTAGCAGGATAATTTAATCTATTCTTTGTTCTATTAATGCTGACCAAACATAGCAACGTTAAGTTACTGGAAGGTTCCCAGTTTGCCAAGTGCAAAGGAATGTCTAGTCCCTAGGGTTGGGCAGCATTATGTGACATGATCTGGCTCAGGACCAGAGGAATGTACAATCATTACAAAGAGACGTCTTTATATGTTTTAGAGACACAACACTCCCGATAGCTTTGTAGGTAAATCCACTACTTAGTGTAGTACGGAACCAAAGAGACCAGGAAGGCCCCAGGTCTGATGTGCTGAATTAGCTGATCTAACAGACGGTAGGGATGTAACAATGGGCTCGATATCACTGAACTGAAGGGGAGGAAAACCAGGACACCTGCAGAATTATACCCCAGCATTAATCGGGGCGTTCAAAAGAGGAGGGGAGAAAACCAAAGAGAATAAAGTGTCCAAAAAAATCCAGTGCTCCAAACACTCATGCAATAGGTGTACTTTGTAGAAAAAATATGAAGTATGTATTGGAGACACTAATACAGAAGGGTAAAGACAAATTGGTTAATACTTAGCACCAGTTCACATTAATAAAAAGAATAGTAACAGCCCATACTTACTGTTGCTGCACCTGGGTGTATTGGATTTCCTGAGCGCAGTCCGTGGAGGAAAATCAGATGGGATCATTGCATGTGGTACAAACTTGACCGATTTTCTGCCGTTTAAATGAATAGATGTTAAAGCAGATGTGAGATCCTCCACACCCAATTTTTCTCAATGCATTGCATCCAGGAATCTAATAGGCTCAGGTACATTAAAAGGAAAATCTGCCCCACCTTCTTGTACCCTGGCCAAAATGTTAGGGAAGTAATCTATTTCTGTGCCTCTACAACACTGGTCCGTAACTGGTTTGAAGAATGTAATCAAAGGTTTCGCTGTGCTTAATAGGTCGATTCACCTTCTGGTGTGATAAAAGAGGAGGGTCCAAGGGTTGATTCCTGGCCTGCACTGGTCCTAGCCAGGGCACAGTAAGGATGCTACAATTTACCTTTGCACCCCTAAGAAGAGGTTCTTTAATAACCCCTGTCAGAAAGTGTGCTAAATTGGGCTTGACTGTTAAGCCTGCCACGGGTCCAGACTGGTGCATGACGAATGGCCACGTGGGAGGGGTGGTGTTGGGTTGTCAGTGCTCATGGACCTTTCACTCAACATGAAATACCATTCAGTGTGGGGAAGCATGAAGCAATTTGGATCCGAGAAAGACAAATCGGAACATTTTCATAATGATAACATAAAGAGCATTGGAGGAATAAAAGGATTTAGGTGTCCGAGTATACAAATCACTAAAGGGTAATCTGTGATTATTATTGCAGGTGATGATAAGGAAAGTGTATCCTCAGTATATATTAGTAAGGGCAACATTTTCTGAAACCCTGTAGATGGCAAAAACACCCATCATTTTCTGATAAGCTGCACGCTGTGTGTAAGGCTTTGTTAGTGGCAGAGTATCGGAAAATTCCACTCTGGATGGATCTTATTTAGTGAAATCAATATGATGTTAAACTAAATGTGTCCTACTGCTCCAAATCGCAGAATAAGTATGTACTCAGAATGCAAACCAGCTGAAAATCCACTTTTTCTTTTTGTAGTATTCTACTTTAAATTATAATGGCTGAAAAAGCAAGGTCTTAATGAGAGTGGTATCATGCCGTTTTAAAAGATTATTAGCAGTTCTCCGATAGCCAAGCTCATTCAGGAAGTAAGTCGTTGAATCATGGAGAGTAAGGAAGGCCCAGGTTCGATCCCTGTGCTGAGTTAGCTGATCTCAGCTTGGGCGGTGTTAGGAGTTTATGAGTCACGTCAGCTGTGGCTCAGTGGGTAGCATTCTCGCCTCGGAGTCAGAAAGTTTTGGGTTCAAGTCCAACTCCAGAGACATGAGCACATAATCTAAGCTGACACTTCAGTGCAGTACAGAGGGAGTGCTGAGCTGTTGGAATGTGCCGTCTTTTGGATGAGATGTTAAACTGAGGTCCCATCTGCCCTCTCAGGTGGATGTAAGAGATCTCATGCATTATTTGATGAAGAGCAGGGGAGCACTGACCAATATTTATCCCAAAACCAACATCACTAAAACAGATTATTTGGTCATTTATTTCATTGCTGTTTATGGGAGCTTGCTGTGCGCAAATTGCCTGCCATGTTTCCAACATTACAACAGTGACTATACTTCAAAAAGTACTTCATTGGCTGTAAAGTGCTTTGGGACGTCCTGAGGTCGTGGAAGGTGCTATATAAATGCAAGGCTTTCTTTCTAGTGGCCTTGACACTCTTGTGTTAGGATGAGAAAAGTTTACTAGGGGGGTCCCACTCCTGATCACTAACTTGTGGAAGTGTGTGTATGTGTGAGAATGATAGCTGACGATAGGATTGGGCTAGGCTGGGATGCTCTTTGCAGTTGTCGCACTGAGGCACAATGTAGATTCACAGATGGCCACTTAAGTCCCAACACAATCATTGTCTTTCGCACTCAAATGTCAACCCATTGTGCCTTTCTTATAAGGTTTCCTAAGCCTAGTACTACGATGAGGTGCTCCCCTAATGGCTTCAGCAAAGCTGGTGGAAGCCTGCTGTTGGCCAAGTTGGGACCCTTCAAATATTCCTGGCTGGTGACTTCTTGGTACTTGAGCCGCGAGGACCCAGCTGCAGAGACTGCTGTGCCTCGCCTGCTGCCTGCTGACCTTGCTGACTTGCTAGCACCATGGCGGTATTGGTTGAGGGGATGGCGAAGGAGCAGCTATGCTGACATCCCGAGAGAAAGCAACACCTAATGCTTCCATGATGCCACTTCCACTCTTGTGAGGCTGGAGCTCGTCACTACCACAGAATGCAGAAGATGCGTGACTCCTTGAAGGCCACTATCTATTTAGTCCACTGATCTTTCTGAGGTCTTTTCTGCACCACTAACCTCCAGGGCTTCCTGCTTAGTTTGTATAATGGCTGTAATGTTAGGTACTCCGTTCCCGGCCTTGGTCCTCTCCCTGGCATTAGGCCCTGCAGAAAGAGTGTGAGAGTTAGAGAGTGGCTGTTGAAAAGGTAAGTGTAGATGTTAAAGGCTTGCGCATATAGTACATGTGCTGAGAATTTAGATGTGCATTCCTGCTTTCAATAGGCTTCAGGTGGCCCACGGGAAATTGCGCCATGAAGATTATCGGGCTGTCCCATTCACGAGGCGATTAAAACGAGGCCTGGGAGTTAAAATCTCCTGGGCCTCATGCTTGCTGCCCCCAGTTAAAACCAGGGCTTAAACTGGTGATATAACAGTTCCAAAGCCACTTTGATTCAGCATTTGTTTTAGCAGTGTGAGACTTATTAGCTGCAGCAAACGGTTTCTCAGTGCTTTGGCTTCACACTACTTGCTGTATAACCGCAACCGATGCAAAGCTGAACTTTGAAACTTTTAAGGCAGCCTCCAGAACCACCTTTAACATAAAACTTCAAATGTATGAGAAGTAAGCTTTTTTCACTTGTTAAAAATGTAACTGGCCGTCACATGTCAGTGAGCAGAGATCTGCGCGTATATTTACATACACAAGCACAGAGCTCTGCTTTGCATGATTAGACAGCAGTGTGAGTAGGTAGTGTAACTTCCTTTGTAAATGTAAAGCCTTTGTAAATTCATTATCGGGATGTGGGTGTTGCTGGCAGGGGCCAGCATTTATTGCCCATCCCTTATTGCTCTGAGAAGGTGGTTGTTGATATGATATAAGTAAGTGGCTTGCTAGGCAACTTCAGAGGACAGTTATGAGAAAACCACGTTGGTGTGGGACAGGAATCACATGTAGGCCAGACCGGGTAAAGATTCCTTTCCTGAAGGACGTCAGTGATCCATTTGGGTTTTTACAACAATCTGATAAGCTTCATGGTCACTTTTTACTGACTGCAGCTTTTTTTATTCCAGATTTTTTTTTAATAAATTCAAATTCGCAAACTGCAACAGTGGGATTTGAACTCATGTTGTCGGATTATTGGTTCAGCTCTCAAAAAGTTGTGTAACTGTGCTATAAGTCAACAGGTGTTTGCTGCAACCATGAAAAAGCCTGTGAACTTGTGCAACATGGCGATGTGGCGATTGAACTGTAGAAGTCAGGGAAATCCAAGAGGAACCAAGGCCCTGAATCATGTGGATTTATGATATTGCACTTAACCAAAGTAAATAACACCTTCCATTTTATAAGGCACTCAGAGTAGGGGCACTGACGCTGGAATGTTTCCATTAGCCTGGATCAATTTTCCTCCTGTTATATGTTGCATCGTTGTAATCGTTGGTGCAATCATATTCTTTTGCCTTTGAGAAGGCTAAAATATTGGCGGGAGTAATTCAAGGTGTTCTTGATGGGTAATTACTGCACATCTTACAGAGAATTTTTCACCTCCCTTCACCTTTCATAATCTATCAGGCAGGAAATCACAATGTCAGATATGCTGCAAGAGAATTGTAGGGGATATTTCATCATACTACACATTTTTCTAGCTCACAGTCTTGCAATTTGCATTTTTTTTTGTTAGCTTTGCTAAGTGCTTTTTTTTTTGGTCCAATTTTCTCACCTCTTCTGAAGGCAGTGACTCACGCTGGGTATGGCTGCACAGATAACTGCAAAGCTTCACAAGAAAGTACTTGAATTATGATATAGCACTTTAATAAAACCTCAGGCTGTCCCAAAGCGCTTCACAGCCAATGAAATACTTTTGAAATGTAGTCATTGTTGTGGAAGGAAATGCAGCAGCAGTAGCCTCTGATTTGTCTCTTCCCTCTTTTCCGCAGCTGAAAGTCCCAGCACCTCTCGAAACACATTGTACTGAGACCAATTGAAGAGCCCCCCCCACTGCTATCCCAGCTATAACTAACTGAGTCAGCATGAGCCAAGGTTCAGACCTGGGACTTCCTGGTCTGTTTGGATCAGCTACTCACTGGATAAACTTGCTGAGTCATTTGTGGAGTCCACTTTCCTTGTGTCCTAACTCGCACCGAGTCCCATTCCCCCATCACCCCTTTGCTCGTTGACCTATATTGGTTCCCGGTTTAGCAACGCCATGATTTTAAAATTCTCATCCTGATTTTCAAATCCCTCCATGGCCTTGCCCCTCCTCAACCTCGACTTCGAGGGACTGCCTAAGAGAGAGAATCCCCTCCAGCCTCACAACCCCCCGAGATATCTGGACTCCTCAAATTCTGCCCTCTTGAGCATCCTTGATTTTAATCCTTGCACCATTGGTGGCCGTGCCTTCAGCTGCAGAGGCCCTTAGCTCGGGAACTCCGTGCCTAAACCTCTCCGCCTTTCTACCTCTCTTTCCTCCTTGAAGGCGCTCCTTAAAACCTGCCTCTTTGACCGAGCTTTCCTGCCTTAATATCTCCTTATGTGGCTTGGTGTCAAATTTAGTTTTAGAACGCTCCTGTGAAATGCCTTGGGGCATTTTACGACGTTAAAGACGATATAAAAATATAAGTTGCTGTTGTAGTGAAGACTTAAGGCTAGAAATTCGGTATATTTGCGCCTCCCGTTAGCGCACCTGGGGGAGCGCTAATGGATGAAAAAGAGTTACCGCCCGGACGTGGCGCAGTTAACGACTTCTGCCATATTGGGTGGCAGTTCAGTGGTGGTACTGCGACTTTGTGCCTCCATCTCCTGCGCCCGGAGATCATGACATCATCGGCGTGTGCATTGCCCTGTTAGTGCCCCGGCCCGGAAATTCACTTTCGCCCCCCTGTAGCAGTGCCGGGCGAAAACATCGGCAACTGCAGGAGGCGAGGCTCAGGCTGCCGACCATTACTGGGGTCAAAATTAAAGGCGAGGTGGGCGAGGGGAAAAAAACCTTACGCTGCGTTTCCCGCTGCTGCTCCGTTTTCTTCGTGGGGTCCTGGCCGTGATCGCTCAGCACAGCACACGGGATAATCACGCGGCACCCCTGCTCCAGGTCGGTAGCTTTCTCATTTGCAGAGTCTGCAGCGTGGGCCCTTCCCTTTAAGTGAGGGGAGGGCCCCTCGGACGCGGAATCGCTGCCCGGTCCAGTGCGCAGGGCTGCCCTGTTAGCGCCCCAGAAAGAAAGAGGAGCTTTCGATTTAGCTTCCTTCTGGGGGCAGTAACCCGAATTTCTGGAGATGGGTGAGACGTCAGCACCCGGCGCAAAGTCTCGTGCCTCCCAACTGTTACCGCCCCCAAACTGATTGATCATGAATTTCGCCCCCTGAATTGCATCACAATGTCGCTCACCAATATCACCAGAAATATCTAAACTGAACAGAAAAAAAAATGTTCATGCAACAACAGTAACTTGCATTTATATAGCGCCTTTAACGTAGTAAAACATCCCAAGGCACTTCTTGTAGTTTGAACTTGCCTGATGGTAGGACATGACCTGAAACAGAGCCCAGCTGAAGAAGTCCCAATATGTCGACAACACATCTTTAATTTACAGACACCCTGTATTGCAGAGCCAGTTGAAAGAGAAGTGGTGTGCTGAAAGGATGTATCAGTACTTAAAAAGTTGAACTGTATAGGTAATCTTGTTGGACATTTCCCATTTGTAAAACATGTCATATGCAGAATATAATTGACATTTGATTTCATTACATCATGTCCCATGTGCCAAGTTGAGATTTGAAGGAAGTTATCACAATGGCAAACACTGGAGGGAAAGGACAAGATTCAGTTAACTTTCAATGCCTCCCAATGAAACATAGAAACATAAAAACATAGAAAATAGGTGCAGGAGTAGGCCATTCGGCCCTTCTAGCCTGCACCGCCATTCAATGAGTTCATGGCTGAACATGCAACTTCAGTACCCCATTCCTGCTTTCTCACCATACCCCTTGATTCCCCTAGTAGTAAGGACTTCATCTAACTCCTTTTTGAATATATTTAGTGAATTGGCCTCAACAACTTTCTGTGGTAGAGAATTCCACAGGTTCACCACTCTCTGGGTGAAGAAATTCCTCCTCATCTCGGTCCTAAATGGCTTCCCCCTTATCCTTAGACTGTGTCCCCTGGTTCTGGACTTCCACAACATTGGGAACATTCTTCCTGCATCTAACCTGTCTAACCCCGTCAGAATTTTAAACGTTTCTATGAGGTCCCCTCTCATTCTTCTGAACTCCAGTGAATACAAGCCCAGTTGATCCAGTCTTTCTTGATAGGTCAGTCCCGCCATCCCGGGAATCAGTCTGGTGAACCTTCGCTGCACTCCCTCAATAGCAAGAATGTCCTTCCTCAGGTTAGGAGACCAAAACTGTACACAATACTCCAGGTGTGGCCTCACCAAGGCCCTGTACAATTGTAGCAACACCTCCCTGCCCTTGTACTCAAATCCCCTCGCTATGAAGGCCAACATGCCATTTGCTTTCTTAACCGCCTGCTGTACCTGCATGCCAATCTTCAATGACTGATGTACCATGACACCCAGGTCTCTTTGCACCTCCCCTTTTCCTAATCTGTCACCATTCAGATAGATGTATTTAGTTCCACAGTAAAATATTATTGTTGCTCAAGATGGATTGGGGAAGAGCATTATTTTCTGAGTATCAAGGTGGCCATGGTCTGGATACATTATTGAGGATAATTTTACAACTTTGTGCTGCCAGTGCGGATCATATTCACTTAGAATACATACTGCTCACATTCTGCTCGTGGTTTTCTGATTATTCAAGTAATTGTTGGAAAATTGCTCCTTGTGGACTTGAATTCCTGAGATATGCTCTCGGTGGGTGAGGCTCCCGGTGGGAAGATCATCTCTATAAGACCACTCTTATGGCGCTTTGTCCATTAGATGCCTTAAAATTGCAACTTTGCAATCTTAGCAACATAGGGCTGGAAAAGATTGCACAATCCATCTGGTCAGTCTCAGAGAGGAATTTTCTCTCCTTATCTATAACAATAACATGTGGAATAAATACTTCAGGATTTAAAATCTATTTATTAGGTAGTCAATAGGCTGATATACCAACTCAATGGGCTAGAATTTTGATCTTCTGCCGCCCCTGTTAGCGCCCAGAGGGGCAGCAATGGCAGCGGGAATGGTTTCCGGGCAGGTGGCCTGCTTACAGCGGCCCACCGGGAAATTAGTCGGCGGTTTTGCGGGGGGTTGCTGAGCAGCACCGCCCAGGAGCATTGGCTTGATGTGGAACGCCACTGGTTTCAACTGTGCTTGGACTTTGAATTGATACTGAGCCTCTAGCGCCCTGTAGCGCGCCCCAGTGGGACAGTCTGGAAAACCAGGCGGTCAGAGCTGTCCTGGCGGCACTGAGTGCAGTAAGTAATGATTGAGGTAAGTGTGATTGTTTTGTTTATTTTTACTTGTGCAATTTATCCTAAGGAGGGATGGTCAAGGTATGGGAATGTTTTTTGTGTGCCGATTTTTTTTTTTCTTCAAGCAAGTCGCTCTTACGGTACTCCGAGGCTGGCTCTTTAGCTCGGGATTTTCAGTTAGTCAGCCGGCTTAGCGCCCTAACACAGGTGTGCAACGCCTCCCTTAGCGCTCAATCCCACACTCAGGGCTCAGCTGATGAATCTTGTGCCCGAGGACGCAAACCATTTCCCGGGCGCAAACTTTACCGCCCCGCCGCCATTACCGCCCTGAAATGACCAGAACTGAAAATCCAGCCCGATATGAATATCACTAAAGTATGACATAACCATTCAGAACGCTGAGTAGCGGGGAGATGGGGTATGTACTGCTGCTGTTAAATTTTATAGGAATAAGGGAAACATAGAAACATAGAAAATAGGTGCAGGAGTAGGCCTTTCGGCCCTTCGAGCCTGCACCACCATTCAATAAGATCATGGCTGATCATTCACCTCAGGGAGGGAAGGGTAGCAGTCTCACTCACACGAGCTTTCTCTTCACAAACCTTGGGCAAAGTGGAGTTCTAATATAATTAATAGGGTGAATTCAGTAGGCTGCACTCCTAGTACACTGCATTGCTAGACAGTCTGGGCAGACTGGATATTTAGGGCTGCACAATTTAGTCCTCTTCATTCAAAGTCGTTTACTTCAAATTATTTGATAAATCAAAATGTTAAAGCAATAAATTCAGACTTTGTTGTGTTATTTACATTGCTTAAATCAAATTATTGAATAATTCAGATTTTTCTGGTACAAAAAATGACAACGGGTGTACCCAATAGTGTTATAGCTCTATTCCTGACCTGAACTCCTGTCAATCGTGCTTTGTGTTGGGGCCACAGTCTCATTGAATTTACCTTTGTGTGTCGGAACAACATGAATTCATGGCAAGTCTGTAGTGCAAGTGTCCCATCTAATTAGTGGAATTACTATAATTACTCTGGTTGTAATAGAGAACGAACAAAATGGAAACTTAATGATCTTGTATGAATTAGCAATAAATTGCAATAATGATCTTGATCAACAGAATGTGATATGTGGAAGATTTGGCCCCGATAATGACAGGGCTGGGTTTTTCCGGGCGGGGGGGTCGGAGCTTTGGGCGGGAAGCCCGGAAGTCCACTTCCCGCCGGTTTTGGGCTGGAAACTGACCAGGGGCGTGTATAATATGACCACTTCATCCGCCTGTTTCCCGCCTCAAGTTAAAATTGGTGCTTTAATTTCTGATAAAAACCATTTCATCGCAAGGCATTGCAGAAATATATATTTTTAGATCATGAGTAAGGTCAGCAGAAATACAATGGAGTTGTGAAAAAGTGTGGAAACCAGTCAGATACAAATCCATGTAAAATATGGAGAACAGATGGTAATGCTGCTTGCTGCCATTTTCAAAAGCTGTTGGAGATGGGGAGCCTGCAACCCCTGAACCCAAAACATCCCAGGAGGAAAATAAAATCCATGAATCTAGACTTCAAAGACGAGGCTGCTGTCAATGTGTATGTGACAGTCAGCAGAACAGTTGAGCAAGTGACATGTAAAATAATAGATACCAAAAGAGAGTGAAAATATCAACGTCATAAAAAGGTGATGTTCGAATAAATATCATTCAGTGTGAGGGAGATTGCCTTATCCCGTGTACCGATTGTAATATTTTATGCACGTAAAAAAAAGAAAAATAGTCTCATAAGCAACCAGCCTTTTTGTGAGCTACAGTTTCCTGGTTAGGTTATTGTATATCACTCCCATTGACTTCAGTTTTACTAGGGCTCCTTGTTGCCACACTCAGTCAAATGCTGCCTTGGTGCAAAGGGCAGTCATTCTCACCTCACCTCTGGAATTCAGCTCTTTTGTCCATGTTTGGACCAAGGCTGTAATGAGATCTGGAGCCGAGAGGTCCTGGCAGAACCCAAACTGGGTATTGGTGAGCAGGTTATTGGTGAGTAAGTGCCGCATCGTAGCACTGTTGACGACACCTTCCATCACTTTGCCGATGATTGAGAGTAGACTGATGGGGCAGTAATTGGCCAGATTGAATTTGTCCTGCTTTTTGTGGACAGGACAAACCTGGGCAGTTTTTTACATTGTTGGATCGATGCCGGTGTTGTAGCTGTACTGGAACAGCTTGGCTAGAGGTGCGGCTAGTTCTGGAGCACAAGTCTTCAGCACGACAGCCGTAAGTTATATCAGAATAATATTTCATGGGTGGACTATCATTACAGATGGGAAATCCAATGGACTGGGAATATGAGAAATCTGTTCCGCTCCATTTTTCATTATAATTTTCATTATCAACAGAGTTAGGACTTATTTGTCCCATCTCTATGATTCATGGAAAAGATTGGTTTCAATAGGGCTCATGGGAGAAGATGTTCACCCAATTCCCATACAGGGGAATTCTGGGTGTTGTTTGCTTGGACTTTTAACAGGTTTATTGTTTGTACAAGCTTTTCAGACACAATAATCACAGTTTAGCACCTTAAAATGCAAGGACAGCAATTAAAAGGGAATTGGATAAATACTTCAAAAGGGAATGGATAAATACTTGAAAAATAAAAAATTGCTGGCCGACAGGGAAGAGCAAAGGAGTAAAACTAATTGGACAGCTCTTTCAAAGAGTTGGCACAGGCACAATGGGCTGAATGGCCTCCTTCTATGCTGTATCATTCTATAATTCTATTCTATGATCTTGATGCCCCACTCCACAACAGAAACAAATTGCTTAGTAATCCAAATGTGCTCATTGTCAACTTGAGATCAATGGCTCACAAAACCACGAGAGGCCCATTTGTCTGAAGTGCAGTCCTTCACTGTGCCGGCGGTACTACTCAGGACGGCGCCAATTTTTGGTTCAGGAACACACTCTTCCAATTCAAGCATCAGCGGGCATGACTGGAAAGAAATATCCTTTCCCACCCCAGTGATTGAATGGATTCTTGGTAGTCTCAAATGCTCAACATGCCCAACCAATCAATCAGGTCAGAAATCAATCAAGCCAATAGGATGTTGAACGAGATAGCAAAAACAGTAGAATATAAGTCAGTGGAAGTTGTGAGCAATTTCACAGTGCTCTGTTCAGACTGCAGCCTGAGTATCGTGTCTAGGTCTGGTCACTGAGGAACAAGAGAGACATTCAAGTGCTGGGTGCAGTGCAGAGAAGAGTTACAAGGCTGGTATCCAGTGTCAGGCTACAAGTCCCTAGTGTTCGGAATCTCAGTTGTGAGTAAAGACTGGAGACAGTTTGGGGGTGAATTTCCATGGAGTGTCTCCAGCTCACCCGCTAAAACTTTGGCAGAAAAACCACGAAAGCCTCCGAGAAATGGTGTAAATGGCATTCACACTGTGTTTCTGGGGTTTCCCTGACTCTTCTGCCGATATTATGGTGGACGAGTGGAAGACCCCGCAGACATTCATCCCTTTGAGCTTTTCAGCCGAGAAAGGAAGAGTCTTCTCGATAGTAAATGATATGGAAAAAGATAATCCGAAATATTACTTTAAAGTAAACAGCGGGAGTAAGACAAGGGGACACAGCTGCAAACTAGCAAAAGGTGAACTTGAAGACTGATATCAGATATCAGGAGGCTCTTTTTCATGTCGAGTGATCACGATTTGGAATGAACTTCTGGGCAGAGTGGTGGAGGCAAAAATGATGGGATCATTTAAGAATCATGTGCAATTGGGGGAATGCAAGATGTTCTGGATTAATGAATTAAGATGGCCGAATGATCCTCCTCGTGTAAATATATTGTGATCTTGTGAGTGAATGATCCAGCAAAAGAAAGAAGATTTCCATTTATATAACGTCTTATCATACTGGCTGGAATTTTCTGCTCCTGTTCGAATAGCCCCATGGAATCTTTTACAGCTGCCTGAACAGGCTAAGTCAGTTGTGGCAAAATACCGCTGCCTCTTTCAATCACAGACAAAGCAGTTCAAGTCATAGAAGGCTACATAAGTCATCTAAAGCCTTTAATGAACTTCAACTATTGTCTCCTTAGAGAGACAAATCTTCTTAAGACACTGTTAATCATAGCTGTTACCTTTTAGCCGTGTAGACCTTCTCCCTTAGATAGGGTCTTCTGCGAGTCCTCCATTTTTATGTCCTAACTTTCACATATTCTGTTACTTGTTGGAAAAGTTGATAGTAGCCATAATATGAGCAAATGCCATGTTGCTGTCTAATTTCTGGGTTTGGCAAAGTACTTGTCCCATGACTTGACTGAATCAACATGTGTGCAGGAACCTTCAATATTCAGAAACGACTATGTGCTTTGATTTAATTGAATCCACATACTGGATAATGACCTGAAGTGCTTCCTTCTCAGCAGTGATAGAAATCTGCTGCTGTCATTTTAAAGCTATGTTGGAAACTGCAAATCTCTGTCCAAGCAGTTGACCATCAACCACAAACAGGACTGCCCCATCGACCCATCGTTTCAGCCTGTTCTTGCCCCACGGAACTGATTTCTTCCTGTCTTTTTCTCCCCGTGTCCACTCTCTTCCCAGCTACATCTGCGACTCTTCCGATACCCTCCATCATTTTAACAGCTTCCACTTTCCTGGCCCCAAACGTCTTCTTTTCACCATGGACGTTCAATTCCTCTACATTTCCATCAGGACAGCCTGAGGCCACTCTGCTTCTTCCTTGAATGGAGGCCCAACCAGTCCCCATCCACTACCATCCTTCGCCTGGCTGAACTTGTTCCCACATTGAACAACTTCTGCTTTGACTCCACTCACTTCCTCCAAATAAAAGGTGTTGCTATGAGAACCCGCATGGATCCTAGCTATGCCTACCTTTTCGTGGGATATATGGAACATTCTTTGTTCCAGTCCAATTCGGGTCCCCTCCCTCACCTCTTTTTTCAGTACATTGATTGTATCGGTGCCGTTTCCTGCTCTTGCCCTGAACTGGAAAATTTCATTTCGTTTGCTATCAACTTCCACCCTTCCCTCACTTTCACATGGTCCATCTCCAACTCTTCCCTTCCCTTCCTCAACTTCTCTGTCTCCATTTCTGGTGATAGGCTATCTAACAACATCCACTATAAGCCCACTGACTCCCACAGCTACCTGGACTACTTTTTTTCCCATCCCGCTTCCTGTAAGGACTCTATTCCATTTTCCCAGTTTCTCCATCTCCGTCGTATCTGTTCTGACGACGCCACCTTTCACACTAGTGCTTCCGATACCGTGGTTGACATGGCCCTCGACGGTGTCTGTTGTATTTCCTGCACTTCTGCTCTCACCACTTCCACTCCCTCCAAGAATCACGATAGAGTTCCCCTTGTCCTCAACTTTCACCCCACCAGCCTCCACATTCAGCGGATTATCCTCCGCCATTTCCGCCACCTCCAGCGTGATCCCACCACCAAATACATCTTTCCCCTCCTTCCCTTTCAGCATACCAAAGGAACCGTTCCCTCCGCAAAACCCTCTTTCACTCCTCAATCACCCCTAACACTCCCTCTCTTTCCCACGGCACCTTCCCGTGCAAGCGCAGGAGATGCAACACCTGCTCTTTTACCTCCTCCCTTCCCAAAATCTAGGATCCCAAACACTCCTTCCAGGTAAAACAGCGATTTACTTGTACTTCTTTCAATTTAGTATACTGTATTCGCTGCTCGCGGTGCAGTCTGCAATGGGGAGACCAAACATAGATTGGGTGACTGCTTTGCAGAACACCTCCGTTCAGTCCGTAAACGTGACATGCAAACGCAGCACGGACCTGCCCACACTGCGATATGTGTGCGCACTAGGTCTGTGCAGCAGAGCAGGTCTCCAGTCATCCTGGTTAATCCTTGCCACTGGATAAAGGCCTTGCTCTGTCAAGCCCGTGTAGTGGCTGATGTGCAACGGTCACCACACGTTTAAAAGAAAAAAAAATCCACGCACAGGCATCTTCCACCCCCTCAACTGGAGTTCAGGACTGGAACATCGGGTCCTTCATTGAAACATTTGTGAACTCATGTGGAAGCAAGTCATCCTCGTTCGAGGGGCCGCCTATAAAATGTGACCCTGAGCTTCCGGTCGCCTGTCACTTTAATTCTCCGCTCCATTCCCACTCTGACCTCTCTGTCCTCGGCCTCCTACACTGTTCCAATGAAGCTCAACGTAAGCTCGAGGAACAACACCTCACCTTTCAATTAGGCACTTTATAGCCTTCAGATGTCGGCTGTTGATGATAATGCCATTCCCATTTACACCTCTTCTAGTCCCATCTTTTGTCTCTTTACTTGCCCCATTACTATCTCCTTTTGCTTTGTACAATCATACCTTTTGTCATTTAAGCTCTCCTGTCCTCCACCCGATCTACCACAGACCTTCCCTTTTGTTTTTTCCTCCCCTCCCCCCACTCCCTGCCTCTACACTTGCTTAAAACCTTGTTATATCTCTAACTTTTTCCACTTCTGACGAAGGGTCATCAACCTGAAACGTTAACTCTGTTTCTCTCTCCACAGACGCTGCCTGACCTGCTGAGTATTACCAGCATTTTTTGTTTTTATTTCAGATTTCCAGCATCCGCAGTATTTTGTTTTTGGTGACCATTTCATGTTGTGTTACACTGCTGCTTTCATCTGTTTTTGGCCTACTGACAAGATTATTAATGCTCGGAAACTCATCCCCAAAGAGGTTTGAAAATTATTTTTTTAAAAAATCAAGTTCTGACATGTTTGAAAATACACGAAAAAAAGTTAATTTGAGAGTAAACTACCCACCTGGCATTCTCAGCCTTTGGGTTAAATCGTACCCAAGAGAACATGTAGGCAGCCTGTCCTCGGATCAAGCAATGCCAACTTAAAATGACTGGCACGTAGGCATAACTACTAGGCCACACGGGGGAGCAACTACCCTGTGATATATTCACAGAGCACAGCACACACAGCTTCCTACATTGCAGGCAGCTCTGTCGGAAGCCTCCGGAATCTGCCTGGTTCTGTTTATTATTAACTCTGCACTTGCAGTACACAATATGTCCACATCCACAGTGTGGCGCTACAAACATTACAAGCTTTCAGACATTACACTTCTCCCTCCTTAATGAAGAAGTTATTATAACAAACATCATACATAACTTTCATGTTTATACATAACACAAGATATAGACTTATTTTTTTCCATATTTACAAATTTAACTTTAACCACTTGTTTTCTGTTTTGAAGAGGATACCTTCGCCCTCGAACAGAACCTTCCAAACATGGTGTCAATTTCACACTCATTCGAGGCTCATCCTGAGGAGCGTTTCCTCCACGGAATTTCCTTGATTTTCATTTGAACTCACTCTAACTTCAGGCTCTTTGTTTTCCTGACTCGGACTCAGACTTTCATTCTGATTCTCTCCTGGATTTGTTTCCAGTACATTGGATTTAGGATTTGCTACTGGTGTATCAAAACTATCTGATGAGTCAGAAATAATTGAATCATTCCCACCTTCAACTCCTTCCATGTCTGTAGATAAAATATGATCAATATGAACAAACCTAACCTGTCCATTATCAAACATCTTGACCAAATATGTGCGAGGACCATATATCTTCACCACTCTTCCACTTTAACCATTTATGGTGATGGTTCTTCATTCTCATCTTCTGGTTTAATTCCACACTTCTCTCTTTCACTCTACCTCTATCATGATTCTCTTTCTGTCTTAATTGTGTCTTTTCTATGGACTGTGCCAAATTTGGTCTTAACAACGAGAATCTGGTTCGTGGTTGCCATTTGAGAAACAACTCTGCTGGTGTTCTACCAGTAGTTGTATGAGGAGTATTTCGATATGTAATCAAAATATTAGCCAATTTGTGATCCAATGACAACTGTTGTTTCCTTGGATTTGGATCTAACATTTGTTTTATGAGGGCACGTTTTACAATTTGTACAGTGCGCTCTGCTGCACCATTCGAAGCAGGATGGTATGGTGGAACCTTGGTATATTTCACACCATTTTTGCTCGTGAATTGTGCAAATTCTTCTGAACGAAATTGTGGTCCATTATCTGAAACAATTTCTTCAGGGAGGCCAAATGAAGAAAATAATTTTCGCAAAATGTCCAATGTTTTACTTATTGTTATTTTCCACATTGGAAACGCCTCAACCCATCCATTATGCATTGATGCTGAGTGCTCAGTTTTTCTTGTGGGTTGTACAATTATATTTACATTAATTAAAATGTGACGTCCTCCAAAGTAACTTCATTGGTTTAGATACAATAACAAATTGCATATGCTTCTACATTTGTAGGCCTGAAAATGATTTATGATTAGTTGTCCACACGAGCGCACTTTTCAGAAGATGTCACTGGCTAGTGATCGGAAGTGGTAAACCAGCTGAAATCAGCTAATTTTTTTAAGGGATCAGGAATTAAGCCTGTGATCTTCCAGGTGTGTTTGTTCTGGGGACCAGCATGCATAGCGCATTTGTCCTCCAAACCAGCGAGGGAGGTAGGCAAAAGTCCAAGCTCTAAAATAGGAGTTAATTTATTTATTTGTTTCTTCCCTGAAATGGTGGCATCTATGGCTCTGGTGTTACGTTAATGTCTCAATCTGCTAACCTTCGGTGCAGCCTGTGATTAGCGGGCGCAGTTTTGGGAAAGTTGCAGCCTTTGCTGCATTTTATGTTATTCCTGTGGTCTCTTTGAAGTAGATCATTAAAAAAAAACATGCTGTAGCCAGGGACTCTGTTAAAGTCTGGTTTCTGGGTTTGGCAAAAGACAGCAAACCCATTCCCGACAACGACTTTAGCTCCCTTGCCAAGTACTAAAGTCTGCCGTTAAACTTCTAGAATCTTAATAACCTTTCTAAAGTCGGAGGCTCAGCTGAGTCCAACTCTGACTAACTAACGACAAAAACTTTCTAGTTTAGAGGAAGGGACTCCACCTTGGCAAAATAGTCAGTGAACTGACCTTATTCCATAAAAGGTAGGAGCCTCTCGGTTACCATGACAATAATTGGAAAACCTTATGCTTCTCCTGGAGTTTCTACAGGGGTTACTTTAGGTCAAGCAAACCAGCTTTTGTTTGAGTTGATAGGGTTGCTCCATTAACACCTTACTATCTGATCTGAAGCAACTTGATAAATTGCAGATGGAACAGTGAACTAAAGTGAATGTAATTGACTGTAAAGTTAGTTTTCGACCCTACATAAATTTAATATGTAGAAATCTGTTACGCAAGAAAAGAAGGACAGAGACAGTAAAATTTGTTTCACCTAATGAGCTGGTTGCTGTAAGCAGCCCCAGTCCCAGATCCCTCCCACGTTTATACCAAGATCTATTGAAGCTTCAATACCACAAACAGCAATGAGAAAATAACTAATGAATCTGTTTTAAATGCTGTTTGAGGGATCAACATTGGCCAGGACAACTGGAGAACTTCCCGGTGAAATTGCCCTGGGGGCGGTAACCATCGGGGACGGGGCTATCTGCGCCCGGTGCAGAAGTCCCCGTTGCTGAATTCAGCTTACCGCCCCTCAAAGGAAGCGGAGCGTAATATGGTCTGCTCCACTTCCTTTGAGGGCAGTTTCCGGGGTGATACTGGGGCATTGAGTGAAGCGCTACGTGGGTGTTCCATGTAGCGCTGATGTGCTTCAACGTCCCTCCCCTTCGCTTAAAGGGGAGGGCTGCTACTCACTCTGCACGGCCTCTGATGGCCTCTACTGGGCCACCACGACAGCGTGGGACCGGGCCTGCAGCCCAGTACCCAAAACGGGAGTGCCGGACTGCATGCTAGGGCCGCCATCCTGGAGCCGATGCGAGAGTCGGCCATCTTAAAAAAGATGGTGGCCCGGGGGGGCTGGTGCCCTCCCCTTTAACCAGAGAGATGCTGGCATTGACATCCGTTCACGCTAGCCTCGCAGCCCGCGGGGCGGTATGGGGTCGGTGAGGGGCGGTGAGGGGTCGCTGTGCATGGCGATGATGTCACCGTTGGTTGCGCGGTGGCCCGGGGCTTTAATCACGGGGCGTGGTGCTGCCTCTGCAAACTCCCAGGCAATTTCCTGGGAGGCGGTAGCACGCTTCCTCCCCGGGCGAAAAGTCTCCTCCGCCCCATTAGTGCCCCCCCACCGCCCCCGGAGGCGCTAACGGGCCTCTAAAAAAGGGGCAATTTTGCACCCCCATCTCTTCAAATAATGTCATAGGGTCTTTTACACCCACCTGACAAGGTAGATGGGGGGGGGGGTCTGATAGACGGCACCTTCAACAATGCAGAACTCCCTGAGCACTGCACGGTGGAGATTACGTGCTGACATCCTGGAGTGGGGCTTAAACCCATAACCTTTTGATTTATAGGCAACTGTTCTACCACTGAGCCAAGGCTGATACATTGAGGTTTGCTTATTCACAATAGATTCAATTTCAGACATTTTTAGACCTGATCTGACCACCAAGTTCAGTGTAAAAGTTACATAGAAATGGCAGCAGAGAAGCAGGCTGTTTAGCCCAACCAGTGTTGGTATTCATCCTCCACATGATCAGTGGTCCAAATCTCATGTGCCCTCCCTGTTCCGATATCCCTTAGTTTCCCTTTCCTTTAACCATCTATCTAACCTATTCTTATAAGTTGACTTGGTCCCTGCTTCACTCACTGACTCTGGTAATGCATTCCACAGCCTCAAAAGCCTCTGTGTGATTAGGCGCTAGAATTTCCACTGCAATGCCGCCCGGTTTCTCGGCAGTATTGGTCGTTTTGGGCGCGAACCGTGTCGGCGAACATTTCCACAGCTGAGTTCCGCGTGAAGTTTTGAAGTATCGCTGGGGCGTGGACTGCCGACGTGCACTGTCCATAGACCGCCATCGCCCGATTTTTGGCTCGGCAGTGACCCGTTGGTAAGTATAAAAAAAATGCCCACGAGAAGCAGCGGAGCTGGGCGGTGCGTAAGTAGCCCTGCAAAAAAAGGTAAGTAAATGGGTTTTTACGAATTATTTTAAAATTCTCTTGCAGTGATTTAAGTGAAAAGGGCCCTGAGAATGTTTTTCTGATTTTTTTATTTTACATTTCTTGGAAAACTATTTTTTGGTGTTTTTCTCCTCCTAGGCCGAACCCACAGCTCGGTGTAAATTTTTGTAATTATCGCCATTTTTTTTAAGAACCGCCCAATCGGCCCAAGATTCCATTTTCAGCCAAGAATCGGGATGTAAGGTCCATTTTATTTTGCTGGGCGGATTAAAACATTTTTTTAATGGAATTTTTAGCCAGCGATAATTTGAAAATCTTAGCGGTATTTTGGGCGGCAATCCGGCGATGGCAGATTTTTGGGAAATTCTAGCCCTAGGTTTCTCCAGCTCCCTGTCCCAAATCTCCTGCATGTAATCTAATATCTAATGTCTAGGTTAATTCCATGTTGGTTTATTCTTGATCTCAGTCTTGTGGAGATAACACAATTGACCCTGGTGTCCCCAGTCGGCCAGAAAATTGGCCAGTCTTCTCATTTCTGATTGCTTTTCAGTGACGACTGCTGGAAAGAGTTGACATGCGGGTGCCCGGCTTGGCTGTGACACCTCGACTAGTCGACTGACACTCTGGTTGCCCGCAGAACCATAAAAGGCACGAGTCACTGCCTTGGGGGAAAGAGGGGCCAAAGGGCGAAAATCAAACAATCCTTCACAGTATTTTGAAGGTCAGGTCATTGCTAAGTTCAGGCTTCCCGACAAGAGTTAACAATTTGATAACATTAGTATTAATCCACAATGAGTACTGGGAACGATCCTATCTGTTCCTGAGAGACAGGTGAGTGTTAAGAATTCCTTTGAACAAATGCTGTCAGATACTCACGTACAGAGGTCAGTTTCAGGAATATAGTTAGCGTCTCACATGGCTGACCTCTGCACTTTGGCCTGAAGTTCTGCCTCTTTCTTTGCAGGAACTTTGGGACAAAGTGTCAGTGGTGTGAGTGAGTGTACTACAAAGACACAAAGCATGAACAGCAGGGGTCAGTGGCACCAACACAACATACTGTAAATCATGGACCGACTGCACCAGCACACAGACGCTGCAAAGTGGGAATCAGCACTGAGTACACAGATACTGCAAAGAGTCAGTGAAATAAGTACACAAATGGTGTCATACTGAAACTGATTGCTTCTGTAAAGGATTCGGGCACAGCAATTCCTGTTGGTAACGGTGGAAACTGGGGAATCTCAACAACAACAACAACAACAACAACAACAAATTATATTTATATAGCGCCTTTAATGTAGTGAAATGTCCCAAGGTGCTTCACAGGAGGGTTATCAACCAAAGTTTGCCAGCTTGAAGCACTGACCACACTCGACTAGTCCCGTTGGGCGGGCCACATTGTTCGCATGCCCGACACAAGACTCCCAAAGTAAGCACTCTACTCGGAACTCCTACACGGCAAGTGAGCCCAAGGTGGGCAGAGGAAACGTTTCAAGGACACTCTCAAAGCCTCCTTGATAAAATGCAACATTCCCACCGACACCTGGGAGTCCTTGGCCAAAGACCGCCCGAAGTGGAGGAAGTGCATCCAGGAGGGCGCTGAGCACCTTAAGTCTCGTTGCCGAGAGCATGCAGAAAACAAGCGCAGGCAGCGGAAGGGGCATGCGGCAAACCAGTCCCACCCACCCTTTCCTCCAACGACTGTCTGTCCCACCTGTGACAGAGACGGTAATTCCCGTATTGGACTGTTCAGTCACCTGAGAACTTGCGTTTAGAGTGGAAGCAAGTCTTCCTCGATTTTGAGGGCCTGGCTAAGATGATGATGATTTGCCACCAAGCCACATAAGGAGAAATTAAGGCATAAAAGTGGAATCTTTTCAGGAATGTCGTAAGGGAGGAACGAGAGGTAGAGAGGCAGAGAGATTTAGGAAGTGGACCTCCAGAGCTTAGGGCCTTGGTAGCTGAGGGCACGGCCGCCAATTGTGGACAATTAAAATCGGGGCTGCTCAAGAGGCCAGAATTAGAGGAGAGCAGAGACCTCCGAGGGTTGTGGGGCTGGATCTCGAGTGGTGGGGAGGTTGCGGGCAGATCTTTTGCTTGGCTCCCTGTGACAAGGTGGCGTAGCTGGGCGGGTTCTTGGTGTGGTACAGTGGGCTAAATTCATTCCCTGGAGTGGTACAGAGGGTATTGGGTTAGGTCCCGAACCTGTGCTGATTAGTGGTGGTGGCCGTGCCTTCTGTTGCCTAGGCCCCAAGCTCTGGAACTCCCTGCCTAAACCTCTCCGCCTCTCTACGTCTCTTTCCTTCTTCAAGATGCTTCTTAAAACCTACCTCTTTTACCTGTGCTAGTTTCTACTTATGTCGCTCGGTGGCAAATGTTTTATCTCATAATACTTCTGTGGCATGCCTTGGGATGTTTCACTACGTTAAAGCTGCTGTTGTTGTTGGAGGCTGTCCACTGTGGAGCTCTGTCTGGGCATGTGTTAACATTTCACCAGAGATAAAAATACAAATTTTAAAACTATAAGGGCCATCTTACAAATACACGCTTTGTACCTTTGACCACTGAAGTGCAGATCAAGAATTCGATCGCACAATTCTCGCAATTTTTAAGTTTGTTATGTGTTCCCCACTCCCAATCCCTGCACCGGCAGTAAAAAAAAAGTGACCCCGCGCCTATAACCGATTCACTCTGTGCCTCATACTGTGATACTAGACAAGGTGCGCTCTGCTCCGTAGAAAAATTGAAAAGCAAACCCTTCAACGGTTGTTCGGCAAATGTTGCATTTAAATGTCTTCTGAAAAGAAAAGTGAAGTAGATTCGAACCGCCATTCTTCCAGCAGTGCTATTTTCTGCCGAGTGTCATCAGGTTCAACAGAACGAAGTCTGAGGGAAGGAGACTGCAGCCCTGATTCATGTAAAATTGCTGAATGTCACAATATCCAAGGCGAATGTTCAAAAGCATAGCCTTCAATGAGGCTTAAACATTACAGACCAATATTACAATATTTACAGAAAAAGCTACACAGCCCCAGCCTGCAAATGATGCAGGTAAGGGGCTCCGACAGGGCCCATTAAAGATAGAAATATGTAATTTAAAGAAATCTTTTCAGACTCGCCCAATAGTGTCATCCTATAATTATATGAGTGTACTGTACTTATTCTAATTTTAAATTGCCATAGGGAAGAGGTGTCTCCTCCTACAGTCATGGCTTTTGTCACTTGTGACTATTCACACGTATAGGATCATTGGCTCCAATTTTAACTCCTCTCATCTGTTGGAAACTGGGTGGGGGGGTGGGGGCAGTTATAATGAGGGGAACGACTTACCCCCTGCGGTCTCGATGCTTTCCCGCTGGGTCCCGATATTAACCCGCTCTTTAGAGCAGGCGAGCAGGACACACACAGCAAGGCAGCAGGGTCCTGCTTTAAGTATGTAGTTTGGGACCCTATTTTAGTCCGAGGTCTGATCGGGGGAACAGTGGTGCCTTCCCCGTGAGGCCAAACATGCCGGGAGCTGGATTGTGGGACAGAAGAGGCCTAGGCAGGTAAGGTTTTATTTAGCTTTCCTTGTGGGCCTGGAGGAGCACCAAGCCCCACAAGCAAACCTTGGGCCACCCTTGGCCTGGGCTTCCCCTTCCCTGCCGGAATCAGAATTGCCCACCCCCGAAACCCTCCCCCACCACTTCCCGAATTGTCAGGGACTGTTCGGCGAGTCTTCGATGATGGCTAATCTTTGATACAGTGACTGTTCTTGTTCAATATCAATTGCAGCAAAAATTGCAAGAAGCCATGGAATTATGCACTAGAGATAACTCGGTTATTAATTTGAAAATGGAGTTATCATTTGTGACATCTGACTTCCTGGAATTGCAGTTAAGAGATTTCTTAATTTTCAAACAATTACACCTTTTGCTGTTTTGAAAGCCTTGATTAAATCTGTTTTACAACACTTCGACTCAATAGTTTTTTGTGTCATTTCTAGAGGTGTTACAAGAGAGGCGAAACACTTTTCATTCTTTTTATCTTATGATTTTTTTGTCTTGTTATTTTTGGCAGTTAAAAAAAATGGTTTTGATGTCTCCCATCAATGATAATTCCCGCTGAAATACCTTTTACGGATTATTTTTCTAGTCTATGTGGTTCAGTTCCACACTGGGCAGCAAATCCATCAACTCAGGCATCAAGAGAGCCTTTGGAACATGCTTCTAAGAATAAAGAATCAATGAAAGCAGTGCTAAGCTTCATATAATAAAAGGATAATTTAGTGCGAGGAGATTCCTTGTCTAACCTGAGAAATGATTCATGGTAAGAACAATCTAGGTGTAAATCAACTGCTTCACAATTCCTAATTATTCGCACTTTATCCGAATAAGACTTAAATATGTATTTAATGACTGCACGTGCCCTTGTAGTCGAAGCCTTATGAGCTCTACTTTTATTTGTCTCCATTCTTCAAACTGTGCGATCTTACTGAAAGCTGCTGCAGCTCAGCAGCATTAAATCACAGGTATATTAGCTTCACAAAGTAATTGGCCACTAGAGATTATTGAGCTTTACCATTTAATATGGGTTGTCCTGAATTCTAGGCACTACATCCCTAAAGGGGAATACATGCTTGGAATTCTTCTGCGAGATGCTGCAGGCAAAACATGATGGAAACCAAATGATCAGGTCCCTAAGGTGGGGGGGGGGGGTGTGGGGAGGAATGAAATGTATTTTTATAACAGAGAATGGCCTAATTCTTAAATAGATCTGCTGTTATTATTCATCATATCAGCCAATTAAGGCAGTTAATTTTTAAATGAAGATTATCTCATTGTCACCAGATGTTAACATGAGGCAGTTCTGGTTTTCATTTCTGTAGGTGACAACCAAGAGTATCAATAACAACTTGCATTTATATATCACTGTTAACGTAGTGAAACGCCCCAATGCGCTTGACAGGAGTGATTGTCAAACAAAATTTGTCACAAAAGGAGATATTAGGACAGGTGACCAAATGCTTGGTCAAAGAGGTAGGTTTTAGGGAGGAGAGAAAACTAGAGGGGCGGAGAGGTTTATGGAGGGAATTCCAGAGCTTTGGGCCTATGCAGCTGAAGGCACGGCGGCCGCCAAGGGTCGAGCGAAGAAAATCGGGAATGCACAAGAGACCAGAACTGGAGGAGTGCAGAGATCTTTGAGGCTTGTAGTACTGGAGGAGGTTACAGAGATAGGGAGGGGCGAGGCCATGGAGGGATTGGAAAACAAGGATGAGAATTTTAAAATCGAGGGATTGCTGGACTGGGAGCCAATGTATGTCAGCGAGCACGGGCTGATGGGTGAATGGGTCAAAGACATGGGCTGGATTTTAAGGGGGAAGGCGGGTTGGGGGTGTGGGGTCTCTGAGGCGATTGGGAAACCCTGCCAACTTTAAAGACAGGGCCTGATTTGCAGGTGAGGCTTCAGTTTCCCACCTGCAGCCAGCCAGATGGAGAGGCTGGCTGGTTGTTTGCAGGCGAGTAGGCCTGCGGCACTAGCCACTCAGAGGAGGGATGGAGGGTTCGCGTGGGACTTGGGCAGAAGATCGGGGATAGGGCCGGGCCATTAAAAGTATCGGGTGGGAGGGGGGGGTGGGGGGCGTTTAGATGATTGGGGATCAGGCTGGGTCGTTAAGAGGATCGGGTAGTGGGGGGCGGGGAAAGAGAGGATCGGGGCTGGATGATCGAGGGGGCTGGGTGAATGGAGGATCATGGCCGGCCACTGGAGGATCGGTGGGGGGGGGAGACTGTCCGTCATTGTTCGTATGTTCGTCTGTTTTCCATGTCGTGTGAAATTATGGGCCTGATTTGAAATTCATTGTGATGCTGATGTAATCTTTGTGAGGTAATCACTGAGAAAATGAGTCTGGCATAAAAATGTTACTTGAATCTAAATTTATGTAATAATTCAGGTTGTGATGCTTCAAGTTAAAAAAGCTGCCATTTTATCCTGAATACTGGGAGGATTTGCTGGGGTTAACACTAATAAGTAAAGCTGCTACTGAGTAACATCAATCAACATCAGCAAAACAGATTTATTTAGTCATTTATTTCATTGCTGTTTGTGGGACCTTGCTGTGGACAAATTGGCTGCTGCATTTCCTTACAATTAAGACTGCACTTGAAAAATATTTCACTGACTGCGAAGTCCTTTGGGATGTCCTTCGGCCATGAAAGGCGCTATGTACATGCAAGTTCTTTCCTTGCCTTTCTGACTAAGCCAAGATTGGTATTAGTTAAGGACTGTGAATAGGTTGCCTGCTCACCCATTTTGGCCAAGGAAAGACTTATTGTGCAAAGGGGACTTGAATAACAAACTTGGAATTTATTTATGTAAGTAACTGGTGGAAAAAGATAACAGAAACAAGACCTCTGAGATTCAGTTGTATAGCCTATTCCCGATGTGATATAGTGATTCAGTTCAACTATAGAGTTATTTAAAAAAAATAACAGAAGTGAAGTAACTTAGCACCTTAACAGATCTTTACTAAACGACAGTGGCAAGATCGTCGGAGGACTCCTTTTCTTCTGAAGCTTGGCCTGGTCTGATAAATATTGAAGTATCTGCACATGTATGCTCTTTGTAAGAAATGGAGCACAAGCAGCAAGATTGCAGATGAGCATTAGAGGTAGTTGGGAGGCCTCTGGTGGGCATACACTTTGTAACCATGGGGAGGAGAGTGAGATCTGCATTCTTAAATCCTATCTGTTCTGAAATTAAAACTTGCAGCATAAAAATAAGAAAATCCATACCATTTGTTTGTAAATTAAATATGTATTACTTTAACATTTTTTTTTTCAAAAGCGGGTCAAAAATGCACCTTTTTGCAATGTCCGTTAGCACCTTTTGGCCTGGGGGGAGATGCCACCAGCTCCCGCAAATTTGCGTGAGAGTTAGCAGAGGTGCTGGCACGGTAGCACCCTGTGCCGCTGTGCAACCGCCAATGATGTCATCACCGTGCGTGTCGACCCCTGCCCGCCCTGTGACGGATATTGCCCCGCGCCCTGCGAGGCTGGCGCGAGTGGCGTCAGCATCAGCCTCGCGGGTCGCGAACCAGGCCGACAGCCACACGAGGGGTGGGCCGAAGTCAAAGGGGAAGTCACGAGTGCCCCGTGCCCCCATCTTGCCGGTTTTGCCGACTCACCAGTCGACCCGTCTACTTTGCCCCTTGCGTGGTCCGGACCGCCATTGTGCAGCCTGGCACTCTGTTTCGGGTGCCGGGCTGCGACCTCTGCACCATGCTGCCCTGGTGGCCTAGTGGACGCCATCAGAGACCATGCAGAGTGCACAACGGCCCTCCCCCATTAAACGAAGGGGAGTGACGTTGAAATGCACCCCAGCATCGCCCCAGAAACTGCCCCATGAGGAAGTGGAGCACACAAGATTGCTCTCCACTTCCTCTGAGGGGCGGTAACCACAATTTCGTGGCTAGGACGGGACTTTCATGCCAGGCGCAGGAAGTCCCGCCCCAAGTTGGTTACCGCCCCCAATCAGGGAGCTGGGGAATTTCTCCCCCTGAATCTTTATGCGTTGCTTTTCTCAACTTTCCTCCTCCCTGTGCATTCAGTAAGCTGCTTTCAGCTGGGAGAATGGTTTCTCAATTTGTATTGCAGACCTGCATCTTGTTTAGCCAGCTTTGGGGGCTTCTTTATGGAGACAAGTGGCTTTCAGCCTCCCGCCTCTCCCAAGATATAACTGGTCAAACTTCTCTATGACAAGTGATCATTTAAGTGATCATTTTAAAATGCAAATGTTAGGAAATAGAGCTATCACATACTCTCATGATTCATCTGCACCATGTAGTTAGAAATATCAGAAGCACCACTCTAGTAACCCATTTCGATCTGAATGCTTGTAGGTACTAATGGAAGGGAATATACTCAGATACCGACGGCAAACTGTTAAATTCCTGGCGTCCATCTACATTGAATAATGCAATTAATCATCATCGCACCAATCTCTCTATTAATGTTACATCAGATCCAACTAGTCTTACCATTCTTTAAAATGGTGATTGCAAATAGAGCTGGGGTTATGCTTTGTTTGGATAGTCATCACCTATGAGTTCCTTCCTGACCTGCCTTACAACTTTATTGTGAGTTTATGAGCGTATTTAGTGTATGCTCGTTTACAGAAGAGAAATCATACAACTGTTGGTCATCTATTTCCCTTCTGACTGTTTCTCAGTTCATCTAAAAAAGGTTTGGAGAATCATAGGTGACCACAAAACTGGCAGGCAGTGACTAGTGGGGTACCGCAAGGTTCTGTGCTGGGGCCCCAGCTGTTTACATTGTACATTAATGATTTAGACGAGGGGATTAAATGTAGTATCTCCAAATTTGCAGATAACACTAAGTTGGGTGGCAGTGTGAGCTGCGAGGAGGATGCTATGAGGCTGCAGAGTGACTTGGATAGGTTAGGTGAGTGGGCAAATGCATGGCAGATGAAATATAATGTGGATAAATGTGAGGTTATCCACTTTGGTGGTAAAAACAGAGAGACAGACTATTATCTGAATGGTGACAGATTAGGAAAAGAGGAGGTGCAACGAGACCTGGGTGTCATGGTACATCAGTCATTGAAGGTTGGCATGCAGATACAGCAGGCGGTTAAGAAAGCAAATGGCATGTTGGCCTTCATAGCGAGGGGATTGAGTACAGGGGCAGGGAGGTGTTGCTACAGTTGTACAGGGCCTTGGTGAGGCCACACCTGGAGTATTGTGTACAGTTTTGGTCTCCTAACTTGAGGAAGGACATTCTTGCTATTGAGGGAGTGCAGCGAAGATTCACCAGACTGATTCCCGGGATGGTGGGACTGACCTATCAAGAAAGACTGGATCAACTGGGCTTGTATTCACTGGAGTTCAGAAAAATGAGAGGGGACCTCATAGAAACGTTTAAAATTCTGACGGGTTTAGACAGGTTAGATTCAGGAAGAATGTTCCCAATGTTGGGGAAGTCCAGAACCAGGGGACACAGTCTAAGGATAAGGGGTAAGCCATTTAGGACCGAGATGAGGAGAAACTTCTTCACCCAGAGAGTGGTGAACCTGTGGAATTCTCTACCACAGAAAGTAGTTGAGGCCAATTCACTGAATATATTCAAAAGGGAGTTAGATGAAGTCCTTACTACTAGGGGGATCAAGGGGTATGGCGAGAAAGCAGGAAGGGGTTACTGAAGTTGCATGTTCAGCCATGAACTCATTGAATGGTGGTGCAGGCTAGAAGGGCTGAATGGCCTACTCCTGCACCTATTTTCTATGTTTCTATGTTTCTATCATCATCATAGGCAGT
Organism: Pristiophorus japonicus; assembly: GCF_044704955.1. Lineage (NCBI taxonomy): Eukaryota > Metazoa > Chordata > Chondrichthyes > Pristiophoridae > Pristiophorus > Pristiophorus japonicus. The sequence continues at coordinate 185,341,068 of NC_091986.1, forward strand.
CCCTCGAAGCGAGGATGACTTGTTTCTACACCAAAAAGGGATGAGTTCACAGGTGTTTCAGTGAAGGACCTAATATTCCAGGTCCTGAACTACTTCGTGAAGGGTGGAAGATGTCTGTGCATGGATTTTGTTAACGTGTGGTGGCCGTTGCACACCAGCCACCACACGGGCTTGACAGAGCTAGGTCTTGGTCCACTGGCAAGGATTAACCAAGACTAACTGGAGACCAGCTCTGCTGCACAGACCTAGTGCACACACATATTGCAGCTGGCCCTGGGCTCTCGCCTCTTCTAGGCCCACAAAACAACCAGTTATGCACCCATAACGTGAATATGTGTAATATAGTCGCAGATTCTACAACCAGAAAGACATAAGTATAGACTTGGAAGAGGGAGGGGGAAAAGGCAATTTAGATTGACCTACTTTGTGCAGTGGTGGCGAAGGCATGGAATGGAATGTCAGCGGAGGCAGTGGCCGCTGATTGCATCAGCAAGTTTGACAGAAATTTCGATAAACGCCTGGAGAAAAATTTGCTAGAGTGTTATGAGGGGTATTGTGGGATATTATATTTCCTAGACATTGGTGCCGGGATTTCCACTCCGTTCACCATCCCATGATTTACCACTCATTGGATGGAAAAAAATGAAGGTGGGGGAAGCACAGAAGCAGGAAGCTCCAGCCTGGGATCACCAGACGTCAGTTGTCTTTTCCCATCTCCTGTGTCTACATAGGCCTTTCCGGCATTGATCCAGCATTTTCCTGCTGGATTCGCTATGTCGAAATTAGGAGCAGGAAATCTGATCATTTTTTTTTCTCCTTCCCGAGCTCGAGGGGTTCTGAGCCCAAGTGTAGAAAGCCACTCAGGCTGTCCTGCCCGAGATCAGTTCACTCCCAGCAGACAGGGAATGTCGGACCATCCCGGTTTGTATGACTCAGTTGTACAGAGAGTGGACCATTTAGTTATGAAACCGTCATGGGAACTCTAACTGCTTTGCAGATTTTAATCAGACATGTTTTCGGGAATTTGTCATCATTGTTTGAGTATGCGTTCCAGATGCTCCCCTCCCCCGCAATACAGCATAATACCTGGAAACCAAGCCAATGTTTACAGACTGAGCGATGCAAGGAGCTCCTTCAGCTTTTAAAGAAAGAAAGACGTGCATCTATACAGCGCCTTTCACGACCACTGGACATCTCAAAGCATTTTACAGCAAATGAATTACTTTTTGAAGTGTAGTCACTGTTGTAATGCAGTCAATGCGGCAACCAATTTGCATACAAGGTCCCACAAACAGTATTGTGATAATGACCAGATAATCTGTTTAAGTGATGTTGATTGAGGGATAAATATTGGTCAGGACACCGGGGATAACTCCCCTGCTCTTCTTCGAAATAGTGCCATGGGATCTTTTACGTCCACCTGAGAGAGCAGACGGGTCCTTGGTTTAAAGTCTCATCTGAAAGACAGCACCTCCGACAGTGCAGCACTCCCCCAGTACTACGCTGGAGCGACAGCCTAAATTTGTGTGCTCAAGTCTCTGGAGTGGGACTTGAACCCACAACCTTATTTTGTTACAATAATAATAGGCTCCATATTTCTTTCAACTTGTCCTGCGTAATTTGCTCTCTGCCCGTCTGTCAATCTAATTATCTTTCTACGGTATAAACTTTTGATTTGCAAAAGGGTTGTGTGAGCCATAGCTACCACACGGGTGAGAATACCTGTTAATAATGTAAGTTGTGTATTTATTGAATATTAATAGCTAAATTAAAGCTCAAGATTTAGTGTATGCCTGGAAATTAACTCTTTAAAATATTTATTGCCCACATATTCATGTTACTAATCGCTATTGATTTGTAAATTACATTGTCATTTATTTACATTTATAATTGGCTTGTAGGATTCTAATAAATTATCTAATATTGCAAAAGCCTTATCAATATTGACGATAACATGAAAAATAGAAAATATTGGAAATACACACAGGTCCATCAGAATTTGTAAAGAGAAAATACAGGTTTATATTTTGAGTTTAGACCGTTGATCAGAACTGAGAGTTATTGCTCTACATCTACATATGAAGTAGTAATAGATCAGAACTAATGAGAAATTTTCACCCAGAACAAGCAAAGGGTGGTGGGGGTCTGGAACTCACTGCCTGAAAGGGTGGTAGAGGTAAAAAGTGCTTGAATATCACTTGAAGTGCTGTAACCTACAAGGCTACGGATCAAGAGCTGGAAAGTGGGATTAGGCTGGATAGCTCTTTTGCGGCTGGCACAGATACAATGGGCCGAATGGCTTCTTTCTGCGCTGTGAATTTCTATGATTCGATAACCTGCCTTTGCTCTTTACAGATGGTCAAGGACCTGATGTAGTCTTCAAGCTTTTGCAGTTTTTTTTTCTTGATCTGCCAATCAATAGCGTCATTTTCTGGCGAATATTATATTGGATAAATAAAGGTGTATCCCATATGAAGTTTCTTCCCTCTGTTAGACGGGATGATATGTTAGAGGGGTCATCAAACGAGACCATATGGGTTGAATTTGAAAAAAGTGGTGATTGCACTACTGGGAATATACTATAGACCCTCAAATAGTCAGAGGGAGATAGAAGAACAAATATGTGGGCAAATTGCTGCGAAGCGCAGCAACTATAGAGCTGTAATAGTGGGGGATTTCAACTACCCTAATATTAACTGGGAAAGAGGTAGTGTGAATGGTAGAGAGGGTGCGGAATTCTGAAAATGCATTCAGGAGAATCTCTTTAGCCAGTATGTTACAAGCCTAACCAGGGCAAAATGGCAACTTGGATCCAAAATTGGCTCAGATGCAGGAAGCAAAGGGTAATGGTTGATGGGTGTTTTTGTGACTGGAAGGCTGTATCCAGTGGGGTACCTCAGGGCTCAGTGCCGGGTCCCTTGCTTTTTGTGGTATATATCAATGATTTGGACGAAGAAGTTTGCAGATGACACTAAAATAGGCTGTATGGTTGATAATGAAGAAGAAAGCTGCAGATTGCAGGAAGATATCAATGTACTGGTTAGGTGGGCGGAACAGTGGCAAATGGAATTCAATTCGGATAAGTGTGAGGATTGCATTTGGAGAGGTCTAACAAGGCAAACATAGAAACATAGAAACATAGAAAATAGGTGCAGGAGAAGGCCATTCGGCCCTTTGAGCCTGCACCACCATTCAATAAGATCATGGTTGATCATTCACCTCAGTACCCCTTTCCTGCTTTCTCTCCATACCCCTTGATCCTTTTAGCCGTAAGGGCCGTATCTAACTCCCTCTTGAATATACCCAATGAATTAGCATCAACTACTCTTTGCGGTAGAGAATTCCACAGGTTAACAACTCTCTGAGTGAAGAAGTTTCTCCTCATCTCAGTCCTAAATGGCTTACCCTTTATCCTTAGACTGTGTCCCCTGGTTCTGGACTTCCCCAACATTGAGAACATTCTTCCTGCATCTAACCTGTCCAGTCCCATCAGAATTTTATATGTTTCTATGAGATCCCCTCTCATTCTTCTAAACTCCAGTGAATACAGGCCCAGTCGATCCAGTCTCTCCTCATATGTCAGTCCTGCCATCCCAGGAAACAGTCTGGTGAACCTTCGCTGCACTCCCTCAATAGCAAGAACGTCCTTCCTCAGATTAGGAGACCAAAACTGAACACAATATTCCAGGTGAAGCCTCACCAAGGCCCTGTACAACTGTAGTAAGACCTCCCTGCTCCTATACTCAAATCCCCTAGCTATGAAGGCCAACATACCATTTGTCTTCTTCACCGCCTGCTGTACCTGCATGCCAACTTTCAATGACTGATGTACTATGACACCCAGGTCTCATTGCACCTCCCCTTTTCCTAATCTGCCGCCATTCAGATAATATTCTGCTTTAATGTTTTTGCCACCAAAGTGGAAACCTCACATTTATCCACATTATACTGCATCTGCCATGCATTTGTCCACTCACCTAACCTGTCCAAGTCACCCTGCAGCCTCTTAGCATCCTCCTCACAGCTCACACCGCCACCCAGCTTAGTGTCATCTGCAAACTTGGAGATATTACACTCAATTCCTTCGTCTAAATCATTAATGTATATTGTAAATAGTTGGGGTCACAGCACTGAACCCTGTGGTACCCCACTAGTCACTGCCTGCCATTCTTAAAAGGACCCGTTTATCCCAACTCTTTGCTTCCTGTCTGCCAACCAGTTCTCTATCCACATCAGTACATTACCCCCAATACCATGTGCTTTAATTTTGCACACCAATCTCTTGTGTGGGACTTTGTCAAAAGCCTTTTGAAACTCCAAATACATTACATCCGCTGGTTCTCCTTTGTCCACTCCAGTAGTTACATCCTCAAAAAATTCTAGAAGATTTGTCAAGCATGATTTCCCTTTCACAAATCCATGCTGACTTGGACCGATCCTGTCACTGCTTTCCAAATGTGCTGCTATTTCATCTTTAATATTTGATTCCTACATTTTCCCCACTACTGATGTCAGGCTAACTGGTCTATAATTACCCGTATTCTCTCTCCCTCCTTTTTTAAAAAGTGGTGTTACATTAGCTACCCTCCAGTCCATAGGAACTGATCCAGAGTCAATAGACTGTTGGAAAATGATCACCAATATATCCACTATTTCTAGGGCCACTTCCTTAAGTACTCTGGGATGCAGACTATCAGGCCCCGGGGATTTATCTGCCTTCAATCCCATCAATTTCCCCAACACAATTTCCTGCCTAATAAGGATATCCTTCAGTTCCTCCTTCTCACTAGACCCTCGGTCCCCTAGTATTTCCGGAAGGTTATTTGTGTCTTCCTTCGTGAAAATCGGACCAAAGTATTTGTTCAACTGGTCTGCCATTTCTTTGTTCCCCATTATAAATTCACCTGAATCTGACTGCAAGGGATCTACATTTGTCTTCACTAATCTTTTTCTCTTCACAGATCTATAAAAGTTTTTGCAGTCAGTTTTTATGTTCCCAGCAAGCTTCCTCTCATATTCTATTTTCCCCCTCCTAATTAAATCCTTTGTACTCCTCTGCTGAATTCTAAATTTCTCTCAGTCCTCAGGTTTGCTGCTTTTTCTGGTCAAATTATTTGCCTCTTCCTTGGATTTAACACTATCCCTAATTTCCCTTGTTAGCCATGGTTGAGCCACCTTCCCTGTTTTATTTTTACTCCAGACAGGGACGTACAATTGTTGAAGTTCATCCATGTGATCTTTAAGTGTTTGCCATTGCCTATCCACTGTCAACCCTTTAAGTATCATTTGCCTGTCTATTCTAGCCAATTCACGTCTCATACCGTCGAAGTTACCTTTCCTTAAGTTCAGGACCCGAGTCTCTGAATTAACTGTGTCACTCTCCATCTTAATAAAGAATTCTACCATATTATGGTCATTCTTCCCAAGGGGCCTCACACAACAAGATTGCTAATTAGTTCTTTCTCATTACACATCACCCAGTCCAGGATAGCCAGCCCTCTAGTAGGTTCCTCGACATATTGGTCTCAAAAACCATCCCTAATACATTCCAGGAAATCCTCCTCCACCATATTGCTACCAGTTTGGTTAGCCCAATCTATATGTAGATTAAAGTCGCCCATGATAACTGCTGTACCTTTATTGCACGCATCCCTAATTTCTTGTTTGATGTTGTCCCCAACCTCACTACTACTGTTTGGTGACCTGTACACAACTCCCACTAGCATTTTCTGCCCTTTGATATTCTGCAGCTCCACCCATACAGATTCCACATCATCCAAGCTAAATGTCCTTCTTTACTATTGCGTTAATTTCCTTTTTAACCAGCAACGCCACCCCACCTCCTTTTCCTTTCTGTCTATTCTTCCTGAATGTTGAATAACCTTGGATGTTGAGTTCCCAGCCTTGGTCACCCTGGAACCTTGTCTCCGTGATGCCAATTATATCATATTCGTTAATTGCTGCCTGCGTAGTTAATTCATCCACCTTATTACGAATACTCCTCGCATTGAGGCACAGAGCCTTCATGCTTGTCTTTTTAACACACTTAGCTGCTTTAGAATTTTGCTGTAATGTGGCCCTTTTTGATTTTTGCCTTGGGTTTCTCTGCGCTCCACTTTTACTTTTCTTCTTTCTTCTTTCTTTTGCTTCTGCCCCCATTCTACTTCCCTTGTTTCCCTGCATAGGTTCCCATCCCCCTGCCATATTAGTTTAACCCCTCCACAACAGCATTGGCAAACACTCCCCCTAGGACATTGGTTCCGGTCCTGCCCAGGTGCAGACCGTCCGGTTTGTACTGGTTCCACCTCCCCCAGAACCGGTTCCAATGTCCCAGGAATTTGAATCCCTCCCTTCTGCACCACTCCTGAATCCACGTATTCATCTGAACTATCTTGCGATTCCTACTCTGACTAGCACGTGGCACTGGTAGCAATCCTGAGATTACTACCCTTGAGGTCCTACTTTTTAATTTAACTCCTAGCTCCCTAAGTTCAGCTTGTCGGACCTCATCCCTTTTTTTACCTATATCGTTGGTACCTATATGCACCACGACAACTGGCTGTTCACCCTCCCCCTCCAAAATGTCCTGCAGCCGCTCCAAGACATCCTTGACCCTTGCACCAGGGAGGCAACATACCATCCTGGAGTCTCGATTGGGCCGCAGAAACATCTATCTATTCCCCTTACAATATAATCCCCTACCACTATAGCTCTCCCACTCTTTTTCCTGCCCTCCTGTGCAGCAGAGCCACCCATGGTGCCATGGACTTGGCTGCTGCTGCCCTCCCCTGATGAGTCATCCCCCCTGAACAGCACCCAAAGCGGTGTATCTGTTTTGGAGGGGGATGACCGCAGGGGACCCCTGGACTACCTTCCTTCCACTGCTCTTCCTGCTGGTTACCCATCCCCTATCTGTCTGTGTAACCTTTCCCTGCGGTATGACTAACTCACTAAACGTGCTATTCATGGCATCCTCAGCATCGTGGATGTTCCCGAGTGAATCCACCCGCAGCTCCAGTGCCGCAATGCGGTCTGTCAGGAGCTGCAGCAGAATACACTTCCCGCACATGTAGTTGTTAGGGACACTGGAAGCGTCTTTGAGTTCCCAGATAGCACAGGAGGAGCATGACACGTGTCCAAGCTCTCCTGCCATGACTTAACCCCTAGATTAACTTAATTTGTCAACAACAATGATAAAGGTTATCTACTGATAAAGGAAAAGAAAAAGAAAAGCTACTTACCAATCACCAGCCAATCACTTACCCCCTTGGCTGTGACGTCACCCTTCGATTATTTCTACTTCTTTTTTGCTTTCTCTCCCCGCTGCAGCTGGCTCCTCCTCGACGGTGCCGCTCCCTCCAACTGCCGGGCCTTTATAGGCCGACTCCAAACTCCTGCGCCGCTTCCTCCTCGACAAAGCAAGGGAATACACATTAAATGGTACGACACTGAAAAGTGTAGAGGAACAAAAGGACCTTGGAGTGCAGGTCCACAGATCCCTAAAGGTAGCAGGCCACGTGGATAAGGTGGTTAAGAAGGCATATGGAATGCTTGCCTTTATTAGCCGAGGCATGGACTACAAGAGCAAGGAGGTTATGCTTGAACTGTATAAAACACTGGTTAGGCCACAGCTGGAGTACTGTGTGCAGTTCTGGTCACCACCTTACAGGAAAGATGTGATTGCACTGGAAAGCGTGCAGATTAGATTTACAAGAATGTTGCCTGGACTGGAGAATTTTGGCCTTGAGGAAAGACTGGAGATGCTGGGTCTGTTTTCTTTGGAACAGAGGAGGCTGAGGGGAGACCTGATTGAAGTGTATAAAATTCTGAAGGGCCTGGTTAGAGTGGATAGGAAGAACCTGTTTCTCTTGGCAGAGGGGTCAACAAGCAGGGGACAGAGATTTAAAGTAATTGGGGGGAGGTTTAGAGGAGATATGAGGGAAATTTCTTCACCCAGAGTGTAGTGGAGGGTCTGGACTTCACTGCCTGAAAGGGTCGTCGAGCCAGCAACCCTCACCACATTTAAAAACTACTTGGATATGCACTTGAAGGGCTACGGACCAAGAGCTGGAAAGTGGGATTAGGTTTGACAGCTTTTGGTTGGCTGGCTCGGACACGCTGAGCCAAAATGGCCTCCTTCCATGCTGTAAATTTCTATGATTCTATTGACGGTGGGGTGGTGCTAGGCGTTATAGAGGAAATTTGCTGATGGTCTGTGGCATTTGTGCATCCGGTGGAGGAGGGAGGCTTGGAAAATTCTGGAGCAGACATTGATGCCAAGTCTATCGGGAGTGGCTGCTCATTTTATTCTGTCTGGAAGCACGTGCTCATCGTGAGTAAATTAAGGGTGTGCAAATTATGGAAATGAGGGCAGGACATTATTACTGAACACCAGTATGAATAGCCATATTTCCTGATCGTCAACAAAACTTTTTTAAAGGTGTATGTCGCTGGTTGCGGAGTGAACATAAGCTAACATTGTTTCGCCTTTTTAGTCTGCTTTTGTTGTATTTAGTTCAGTGCATTGTTGTTTTTTTGCATTAAAGGCAACATTTTTTATTTACTTATTGTTTTTTTCACCACCATTTACTATTCAAGAGAATTTCACCATCAATTGAAATTGTCTCCAATGGTAGGATGTACAATCCGCTGGAAATTGCTCTTGCTCTCAGGAATGAATGAGTTCCACAGGAATAAGTAGAGGGAGATGAGCCTGCATCAGAAACAGTCTGACTCAAGCCGATCAGACTGAAGGAGGTGAGTGCACAGACGCCGTTAAAAATTACTTAGGCAAACAGAGGACATCTGTCTTCATTGCTTACATTTTCCAGGGTGTCAGCCTTGGAACAGTTGCTGTCTCCTGTAGCCTGACCTGCAAACTTCATCATGTACTGAGACAGCTTTGCCTGTGGCAGTGAAAGTCGCTATTCGAAACATAGAAACATAGAAAATAGGTGCAGGAGCAGGCCATTCGCCTCTTCGAGCCTGCACCACCATTCAATATGATCATGGCTGATCATGTAACTTCAGTACCCCACTCCTGCCTTCATTCCATACCCCCTGATCCCTTTAGTTGTAAGGGCCACATCTAACTCTCTTTTGAATATATCCAACGAACTGGACTCAACAACTTTCTGTGGTAGAGAATTCCACAGGTTCACAATTCTCTGAGTGAAAAAGTTTCTCTTCATCTCGGTCCTATATGGCTTACCCCTTATCCTTAGACTGTGACCCCTGGTTCTGGACTTCCCCAACATCGGGAACATTCTTCCTGTAACTAACCTGTCCAATCCTGTCAGAATTTTATATGTTTCTATGAGATCCCCTATTTAAATTCCAGTGAGTATAAGCCTAGTTGATCCAGTCTTTCTTCATATGTCAGTCCTGCCATCCTGGGAATTAGTCTGGTGAACCTTCGCTGCACTCCCTCAATAGCAAGAATGTCCTTCCTCAGATTAGAAGACCAAAACTGCACACAATACTCAAAGTGTGGTCTCACCAAGGCCCTGTACAACTGTAGCAAGACCTCCCTGCTCCTATACTCAAATCCTCTCGCTATGAAGGCCAACATGCCATTTGCTTTCTTAACTGCCTGATGAACCTGCATGCCTACTTTCAATGATTGATGTACCATGACACCCAGGTCTTGTTGCACCTCTCCTTTTACTAATCTGTCACCATTCAGATAATAATCTGCCTTCCTCTTTTTGCTACCAAAGTGGATAACCTCACACTTATCCACATTATACTGCATCTGCCATGCATTTACCCACTCACCTAATCTGTCCAAGTCACCCTGCAGCCTCTTAGCATCCTCCACACAGCTCATACTGCCTCCCAGCTTAGTGTCATCTGCAAACTTGGAGATATTGCATTCAATTCCTTCGTCTAAATCATTAATATATATTGTAAATAGCTGGGGTCCCAGCACTGAACCTAACGGTACCCCACTAGTCACTGCCTGCCATTCTGAAAAGGACCTGTTTATTCCCACTCTTTGCTTCCTGTCTGCCAACGAGTTCTCTATCCACGTCATTATATTAACCCCAATCCCATGTGCCTTAATTTTGCATAATAATCTCTTATGTGGGACCCTGTCAAAATCCTTTTGAAAGTCCAAATACACCACATCCACTGGTTCTCCCTTATCCACTCTACTCGTAACATCCTCAAAAAATTCTAGAAGATTTGTCAAGCATGATTTCCCTTTCATCAATCCATGCTGACTTGGACTGATCCTGTCACTGCTTTCCAAATGTGCTGCTATTACATCTTTAATAATTGATTCCAGCATTTTCCCCACTGCCGATGTCAGGCTAACCGGTCTATACTTCCCTGTTTTCTCTCTCCCTCCTTTTTTAAAAAGTGGGGTTACATTAGATACCGTCCAATCCATAGGAACTGATCCAGAGTCCATGGAATGTTGGAAAATGACCACTAATGAATCTACTATTTCTAGGGCCACTTCCTTAAGTACTCTGGGATGCAGACTATCAGGCCTTGGGGATTTATCGGCCTTCAATCCCATCAATTTCCCTAATACCATTTCCTGACTAATAAGGATTTCCCTCAGTTCCCTCAGTTCCTCCTTCTCGCTAGACCCTCGGTCTCCTAGTATTTTCGGGAGGTTATTTGTGTCTTCCTTAGTGAAGACAGAACCAAAGTATTGTTCAATTGGTCTGCCATTTCCTTGTTCCCCATTATAAATTCACCAGATTCTGACTGCAAGGGACCTATATTAGTCTTCACTAATCTTTTTCTCTTCACATATCTATAGAAGCTTTTGCAGTCAGTTTTTATGTTCCCAGTAAGCTTCCTCTCATACTCTAGTTTCCCCCTCCTAATTAAACCCATAGTCTTCCTCTGCTGAATTCTAAATTTCTCCCAGTCCTCAGGTTTGCTGCTTTTTCTGTCCAATTTATATGCCTCTTCCTTGGATTTAACACTATCCCTAATTTAACACTATCCCTAATGCCGTGAACGTCTATGCAACTGATGATATAAGAACATAAGAAATAGGAGCAGGAGTAGGCCATTTGGCCCCTCGAGCCTGCTCCGCCATTCAATAAGATCATGACTGATCTGATCTTGGCCTCAACTCCACTTTCTTGCCCGCTCCCCATAACCCTTGATTCCCTTATCATTCAAAAATCTGTCTATCTCTACCTTAAATATATTCAATGACCCAGCCTCCACAGCTCTCTGGGGTAAAGAATTCCAAAGATTCACGACCCTCTGAGAGAAGAAATTCCTCCTCATTTATGTTTTAAATGGGCGACCCCTTATTCTGAAACTATGCCCCCTAGTTCTAGATTCCCCCACGAGGGAAAACATCCTCACTGCATCTACCCTGTCAAACTGCCTCAGAATCTTACACATTTCAATAAGATCACCTCTCATTCTTCTAAACTCCAATAAGTATAGGCCCAACCTGCTCAATCTTTCTTCATAAGACAATCTCTTCATCTTCAGATCAAGGGTGGGAATTCCCGGCTTATGGAGTGCCTGTTTTGGTTCTTGTCAGGGGTAATTGGACGTTTTGTTGTTTACAAGGCATTGAGGGAATTTCTGCAAATGATAGCGACTCATCTTAATTGGGTCCCTGTCATTTTCCTGGAAGGCCATCCAATTAATGGTGGACACCAATGGAACCCCGTAGAATTTCAGGCCCCTTTTTTAGCGGAGTGAGCGAACATTGGTCGGGCTTCCACCATTCAAGAAAAGCTGCCTTAGTGCAATCTCTGGAGGATACGTGTTTGCTTTCATATGGCAAATTCATACAACGTGTAGAGCGGGTTGACTTTTAACATTATATTTCTTTCCAATCAAGCTTTGATTTAGGGGATCTGACTTTCCGTAGGTATCTCAAATCAAACTTTAGAGGAGCAGAATGGAATATGAAGCAAAATTAATTGTAAAAGAGCAACCTCTGACCTGATGATCCGTTCTTCATATTATAACAAAAGATCCATTCACTCCTCTTGTACTGATTTGACTACACCTAATTTTAGCAGCACTGTAGAAGTCATCAACCAAATTTTCTAAATGAAGGAGGTCACACTTTTAACAATTAAAAGCACCTCTGTTGTAAAAGAAATTAAGTCATGGAATTAATACTTACTGAAGTAGGATGAATTCAATGGAAAGGCCAATCATGTCTTAGTTCGGCAGAAATGGGGAATCGAGAATTTAACACGGCTGTAAAATGGGTCACAAATCAACCATATTTCTTATCAGTAACACTTGCTTAAATGTCAAAGATTTATAGTTGCCATGGTGATATCCTGCCATTTAGAAAGCGTAGGCATATTTACACCTACACACATCAGGTAAAATTATGGCAGTTAAATTTTATTTTTATCTTTTCACTTTCATAACAACCACCACAGCTGTTCTCTCAAATATTATTTCTATTACAAAGTCATCTTTCCGGAAAACACCTGCTGATGTAGTTACTTTCAGAATAACACACGGCTGCAAGGTTGTACAAATATGGTCTGCTTTCGAGGGCTGCAGTGGTAAAACAGTGCAAAGCACTCTGGGAGATTGGCTGGGACTACGTTCTGAAGTTATTTGCAAACTTCCGATCGAACCCAGTCGGCTCATATGTTGTCAGCTTTAAAAACTCTGGATTTATTCAGATCGTGAGAAGATTACATAGCCGGTTGAGATGAGTGAAAACAAATTTTTTTGCGAATGAATGAGAGATGTAGTTTAAAAAGCAAGAAGGACAGAGCAATATGGGAGTGAATAACATGATGGCAGCTGCCTGATGCGCTGAAGCTCTCCAGATTTGCATGTATAGTCAACTCTCAAGGAGATCAGGCATGGACGCCCTTGGCCTACAAAGCACCTGAGGCATTCAGTGTGTCCCATGAGGACGACATGCGCAAATTGTGCACTTGGCTCATTAGGCCTGCCATTTTCATCTAAGTTAGGCCTATAATTCGAGAGCGCTGGAGACCTGCCGGTGGCACCGTGGACCGCAGTTAATGGCCGCCGAAATTAATGGCGTTGGCAGCACCAATATCTGAGTGCTGCTTCCTAATTAACATTAGCACAGCACTAAACTCACTGTGGGAGGCCGGATTTTGGGCAGTAGTCTCAGCAGGAGGCCCAATGTAGCGTGGCCTTAGCATCATTGCAGCAAGAACAGCCTTCTCATAAAGTAAGGCTTTCATTTTGGAAAGAAGTGCGATCCCTTAAAGCAGAACTGCCTTCTAAAATGAAAAAAATTAAAATAATTTAACAAAAGGCTGTTTTTAGCTCTTCTGAAAAAAAAATTAACATTAAAAAGAATTCCCAAATGGCTGTCTTCAGCTCTTAAAGCTGAATTCCCTTCTGCACCTAAAGAAATGGGAAAAGTGCTTCAGCACTATCACAAATGGCTCAGCAAGCCAGTGAAGTGGCACCCTTGGTCTCGCATGCAGCACTCCAGCTCAGAAGGCAGCCGCAGCCCTAATTCCCACCTCTGGCACGGGATTTGGCAGCTGCCATTTTGGTGAGGGCCATAGCAGCGCTATACATGCAAATCTGGAGAGCTTGACGTCAGTCAGCGTGTAATGCCGACTTGACGCCACGCTCTGCTAACTTGGACCTTGCACTGAATTTAGCACTGGTTCCTAAGCTCGTTCTGAAAAGCGAGCATGCAGTCAACTGACAGAGACGCTGTCAGCACTTCTTAAAGGGACACACACAGCTTTCAGATAAGTTTGCATTTAAGCTTTTAGACTGGATTTTTAAATATATTATTGAAGTAGTAGCTTGGTGTTAAAAGTTTATAAAGTGTACAGAGAATGCTGCTGGACCCATACAAGGCCTCAGATGGTAAAGGAAGGCCTCTGAGAAGACAAAAAATGCTGGAAATACTCAGCAGGCCAGGCAGCATGCATGGAGAGAAAAACACAGTTGACGTCTCAGGTCAAGACATTGCTTGACCTGCTGAGTATTTCCAACTTTTATTTCAGATTTCCAACGTCCACTCGTAGCAAGAAGAGTAAGACGCAGAAGAGTAAGACGCAGAAGAGGAGGAAGCAGAAGAAAGGATGCAACCCAGACAGCCCCTTTCTGTCCAGGATATCTGGATTGGAATCATCCATCTGCGGTGCCAGTGAACCTCCTCCTCGCATTTCTTGTGTGTGTGAAATGAGAAAGGCACAAGGGTGGAGCTGTTGTGAGGGGAGAGTGGGAAAGCAAGAGTTGCATGCGAGAAGGAGGATAAAGTATGAGGATACCAGCATTTTGTATCCTTTCAGCCCGCCTCTGGCCAAGGGCTCAGCCATGCCGCTACCAATAATGGCCTGCGCCATCTCCTCCAAGGAGGTGAGGTGAAGCTAGGAACGTGAGGTGTGCCCTATGTTTGGTACAGATTGTTGGTAGTTAAGTGATTGGGGACAGCAGGAGCCATGCTTTGAGCAGTGTGTGAGGCCCGTGGTTCAGTTGGTAAGAGATGGCCTTGAAGATGCATTCACCCACTGTGCTCTGGGGTCATGAAGCTTCTTTGGGCACTGGAGCCAAGTCGTGAGGGCGACACTGCTGGCAATGATGGCCTCGGTGATATGGTCTCACGTCATTCTTTCTGGAGGGCCTGCTGGCCCATGTGATAGCGGACATGGGCAGTGTTGCAGTGTTGCAGAAAGCTGGAGTGCTGGGGGAGATTCCGACCGCGCGGGGGGTGTCTGATCGTGATGGGGGTCGGCCGATCGTGGAGGTCCGATTGTGGTAAGGGATGCAGATAAACTTGGTGGACTGGGGGGGAAGCACTGCTGCTTCTCCTGGCCCATAAGCACTGCTGTAAAGGCACTTACCTGATGGATTCGGCTCTTCTTGCCTCCCTTCAGCCGCCGGGTTTCCCAAGGTCCGGGAAACTCGGCCTGCAGGCGTTAAAAATAATGTTAAATTGGAGGCTCGCAGCCTCATTAAAATATTTTAGTGATGGACCTGCCTCCTGAGCACAGATTAGTTACCCACCCCCAACCTCCCGCCATAGGAGGTGGGTTGGAATCAGATTCCAGATTATTGAATTTTTAACTTCCTCCCCCACACCTCCGTCCTGGGACTGGGGGGGGGGGGATATAAAATTTCCCATACCATCTCTCGTAGATAAGAACATAAGAACATAAGAAATAGGAGCAGGAGTAGGCCATGTGGCCCCGCGAGCCTGATCCGATCATGGACTCAGGTCCATTTCCCTGCCCGCTCCACATAACCACTTCTTCCCTTATCGTTTAGGATTACCCAGGTTTGAGGCCTGGGGGAAAGTTTCCTGTTTTGGGCAGATGTTGTTGGAGCTAAAAATGGCACAAAAAAATAAACTAACATAAAGAGCAGGAATTAAAATAAAATGTCGAGTCACTGTAAAAAATGAATTATGAAAAGCTTGATTTATTCCCTGAATGTGTTGGGACCCAATATGCGCTTAAGCCAAAGGATAATTATGAGGTTTGCCCACATTATGACATTAGAGCAGTAAAATGAGATTTGATTATCATGTTGGCATGGTACAACCCTTTTCCATTAACATATCTTTGTGAAAGGTTGGAGACATATGGATCTCAAACAGTAGATTAGCGATGCTGCATAAAGCATTGGCTGCAGTGAAAAGAGAATGGATGAATTCTTGTTTTTTCGCTTCATAGAAATATCTGACCACTGGGTTATAAGGATTCAGTTTTAGTGGTTGTCAGCAGTAGCAAAATTTTAATTTGTGATACCAGCCCTCAGGGCAAGAAGGAGTTCCTTACTGAGAGACAAGGATTGACTGAATCACTGCAGGCAGATATGAACATTGGCTGCCAATGGTGGTTATGTTACTGAACAAGTAATACTGAGGGCTTGACTAATGATCCGAGACATGAGTTCAAATCTCACCATGGCAGCTGGGGAATTTAAATTCAGTTAATTAAATAAATCTGGAATAAAAAACTAGCATTAGTAATGGTAACCATGAAATTATTGGATTGTTGTAAAAATCCATCTGGTTCCCAAATGTCCTCTAGGGAAGGAATTCTGCCATCCTTACCTGGTCTGGCCTTATATATGACTTCAGACCCACAGCAATGCAGTTGACTCTTAACTGCCTTCTGCGGTTTAAGAAGGCAGCTCACCATCAACTTCTCAAGTGCAATTAGGGATGGGCAATAAATGCTGGCCTTGCTAGCAACGGCCACATCCCGTGAATGAATGAAAAAAATGTTGCACTGGAAAACCTACCAACCTCCAACCCAAATTTCCAATAAGCACTCCTGCAGGGTGAAGCACTGTGTGGGCAGTGCAAATGGATAAAATTCTGTGTTTTCTCTCTACTCAGAAAGTTTTACCGCGATGCTACATCACCACCCTGCTCCCCCCCCCTTCCCCTCCCCACCACCCCTTTTACTATGAGAATGCCAAATGCACTTCAGTTGAAAACTGATGTCTTTTCTCCTCAACCTCTTCGCCCGCAGTAACATATTGACAGAAAGTTCCCGCCTATTGCTGGTGGGATGCTTCCTTTGTTGGAAATTCCTCGGACCAGCGATGCGTATTGTGGGTAGAACATCCAGTGTGAATGATCTCTGCCCATATTTCTACTCTGTGACACCCTCTTTGTGCCAGCAGAGCTGGAAGATCCACCCCTTAAGTCATTTTTGTTGAAATTGTTAAATTATCTTACCACATATACCGAATCGCTGAGTAAACTTGAAAAACCATGACTGAGAATTTAAAACAAGGGTCTGGGCTCATCTTTTAAATGTCTTCCTCTTCCAAGAAATGAGGTAACTGGAAATCGTTAATCAGGAAAAAGAAATCTTGAAAAATGAATGATGCACAATGTAAACAATTCTTTCAACCTAGACACTACATCTACTTGGCTCTGTGACCTCCATTAGGATGCCCAGATTTCATCCACAAATAGTTATTTCTACATTATTTCCTATTTGCTCTCTCTGCCCTTTTCTTCTCCTTGGGCCCTGCACCATACCCTTCTTAGCAGCAAGCAGGCAAGAAACAGAATGAAGCTTGCTGAAACAAGCCTGATTTCTGCACTGTTGAGATTGCTTCCAGAATGTTAAAGAGAACTGACATGTAGCATAACAGGAAGCCTGGGCTGGACTGGAATAAGAGATCATCCATTCTGCTCTTGTTGCCTCAGTGAACTACTTTTGTTTGTCGTCAACTGCGTCAGCATTCTAGTTAAAGCTAGTAAGACAAAGGTACGATGGGCACGATGGGCCAAAATGGCCTCCTTCCACGCTGTAAATTTCTGTGAAAGGGGCCTTGATACTTACACCAAAGCAAAATACTGCGGATGCTGGAATTCTGAAATAAAACCAGAAAATACTGTAAATACTCAGCAGGTCAGGCAGCAGCTGTAGAGAGAGAAATAGAGTTATCGTTTCAGGTCAATGACCCTTTGTCAGAACTGGAAAAAGTTAGAGATGGAACAGGTTTTTAAGCAAGTGTAGGGGCTTGGAAAGAGGGGGGAGGGGAGGATAGAACAAAAGGGAAGGTCTGTGATAGGGTGGAAGGCAGAAGAGATTAAGGGCCTGAAATTCAGTACCCCTGGAAAGTTGGTGCTCCCCCCACCTTTTTGTGGCCATTAGCGCAAAAAATATTTTGTGGCTGGGCCACTCCATATTCAGCTCCAAAAGTGAACAATGGGTTCCAGCGCTAATGAACCCTTCCAAAGTGGATTTTTCAGCGGTGTGGTTGTCTTAATTTGAGTGTTACCACCACTGAGAAATTCAGCATGCAGGTAAGGGTTTCTAACAAGCTAGTTGCTCCATTGCCTTTTTAAAGGGCAGGGTTTGCAGCAAGGCCCTGAGGGGGGAAGGAGTTTGGAAGGATGGCTGGTGTAAGAGGTGCAAGGAGAGCCAACAGGTTCACTGATATGGAGCTGGAGTCACTGATGGACGGTGTGCAGGACAGAAGAAGAATACTGTTTCCTGACGTGGGGAGACCTGGCAGACAGTCAATACATAATGCATGGAGGGACATTGCAGAGGAAGTCTCCGGCACCTCGATATATGTGAGGATGCACCCTCCCAGGAGGGTGCTGGCCAGTCTGCACCCGGCCCTTCCAGGGTGGCGATGGGTCGACGCCTCCTAGTTCTGGGGCGACAGGCTCCTCCTCTTCCTCTTGTGCCTCCTCCTCCTCCTCCTCCTCAGCTGGTACTGCTGGCTCGACCTCCAATGGCTGCCCCCTCATGATGGTCAGGTTGTGTAGCATGCAGCAGACCACGATGATGATGGAGACCCATTGAGGAGGGTACTACAAGGTGCCACCAGAGCGGTCCAGGCACCGGAACCTCTGCTTAAGGATGCCTATTCACTGCTCAATGATGCACCTGGTGGCACAATGAGCGTCATTGCATGCATGCTCTGGCGCTGTCCTGGGGTTCTGCAGTGGAGTGAGCAGCCAAATGGACAGGGGATATCCCTTGTCCCCAATCAGCCAGCCGCAATCCTGATTCAGGCCGGTGAAGATGGCGGGCACACTGGTCTGGTGTAGAATGAACGAATCATGGCTGCTGCCTCCCTTGCCCGCTGCCCCTCTGCACGGTGCTGACAGTGGCGCCTTTTCCTGCGTGCCGCCCTGCTTCTGACCAGATGTCGCCCTCCCAACACTCCTCCCATCTTCAGGGTGAACCCTGCCAAGCAGGTCTCTGCTGCTCACAGGCCTCCACTAAAGAATCAGACCTGAAAGTTGTACAAAAGTCTGTGAACACCTCTGAGCAACATTCAGCAGGTTTAATGGAGCCAAAACAATTAATACAACTATATGAATAGTTAAATACTGCGGATGGTGGAATATGACATAAAAACACTCATAATTAATAAAACCATGAAAAGCTAAATACTGCAGATGATGGAAAATGACATAAAAACACTAATAAGTAATAAAACTATATGAAAAGCTAAATACTGCGGATGGAATCTGTGACATAAAACACTAATAATTAATAAAACGAAATGAAAAGCTAAATACTGCAGATGATGGGATGTGACATAAAATTAATAAAACTATTTCTCTACCAAAGGGCCCCGATCATGGCAAAACTCCAGCAGTGTCGCGTTTGAGCACCGACTCGGATACCTCGCAGTGGCACTGCCTGAAGAAGTCTTTTCGAGGGTAAAGGGTATATGTTGGGAATTTTCTTAGGGGGTGGGGGCTTCTCCCGATCGACTGCCGTAACTTTGGCAGAAGATGGGCGGAAAAGCAATTATGCATATGTCTGGGTTTTCTACTGATCCTCTGCCGATAATGTGCACCATGTTTGCCCAATTGGCACTCGAGCTGGCGCTGCACATCATCATTTAATCTCCCCACAAGTTTTCTCACCTGCCCTTATTTTACACTATGGCACCTCACAAGGCGCTTTCCTTCCAACTTTGTAATTTGGTGTAATTACTGAGTTTCTGGCAGAAGTAATTTGACAATCAGCAGAAATCAGTGGCATTCATCTCAGATTCACACAACACAAATGCAAACCATATGCCTGTGAAATTTGAAGCGACATGATGATAATTAATAGTTTAAGTGCAGTTTTAAGGACTAGGGATAATCCAAGATGATATTTCAAACCTAAGAAAGATAAAGCTTGTATTTATATAGCACCTTATCATGTCCTCAGGATGCCCCAAAGCACTTCACAATCAATGAACTCTTGTGATGGAGGCAAATGTAGCAGCCGATTTATAGCAGCATAATCCCACAAACAGCAAATGAGATGATCTGTTTTTGGTGGTGCTGATTGAGGGAGATCTGTTGGCCAGAACACTGGGTGTGCTCCCTGTTCTTCTTTAAATAGCGTTTTTATGTCATCATCAGGCAGACATATCTTCTGACAGACGATATCTTCAACAATGCAGTACTCCCTTGGTACTACACTGATGTACCAGACTAGATTATGTAATTATATCCGAGAATGGGGTTCTATATTGCAACAGTGACTATACTCCAACAGTACTTCATTGGCTGTAAAGCCAGTTCTGGATGAGGAGAAATTTTCTCCAATTGGATATTGGGAAGTCCGAAGCCAATGCTTTTGGGCCCTGCCACAAACTCTGTTCTCTAGCCACTGACTCCATCCCTCTCCCCGACGTCTGTCTGAGGCTGAACCAGACTGTTTGCAATCTTGGTGTCATATTTGACCTTGAAATGAGCTTTCGACCACATATCCACAGCATAACTAAGACAGCCAATTTCCACATCCGTAACATCACCTGTCTCCTCCCTTGCCTCAGCTCATCCGCTGCTGAAGCCCTCAGCCATGCCTTTGTTACCTCTAGTCTCGACTAATCCAACACGCTTCCGGTTGGCCTCCCACATTCTACTCTACCTAAATTGAGGTGATTCAAAACTCGGCTGCCCATGTCCTAACTTGCACTAAGTCCCACTCACCCAACAACCCTGTGCTTGCTGACCTACATTGGCTCTTGGTAAAGCACACCTCGAATTCAAAATTCTCATCATTGTTTTCAAATCCCTCCATGGGCTCGCCCCTCCCTATCTCTGTAATCTCCTCCAGCCCCACAACCCCCGAGATGTCTGTGCTCCTCCAATTCTGCCCTCTTTAGCATCCCTGATTATAATCGCTCAACCATTGGTGGTCATGCCTTCTGTTGCCTAGGTCCTAAGCTCTGGAATTCCCTGCCTAAACCTCTCTGCCTCTGTACTTCTCTTTCCTCCTTCAAGACGCTCCTTAAAACCTACCTCTTTGACCAAGCTTTTGGTACCTGCCCTAACTTCTCCTTATGCGGCTCGGTGGCAATGTTTTTGTCCCACAATACTCCTGTGACGTACCTTAGGCTGTTTCACTACGTTAAAGGCGCTATATAAATCCAAGGGGCCAAAATTGATGAACTTACCGCCCACTGCCGCCGACATTCCTCTGCTCGAACTGCCCAGTGCCACTTTCGACGTGGCCTGGAGCGGGCGGGAGGGGAGAGCTGCCGGGAAGCGCCCGCCGAGGTCAGCGGACGGCCGATGCGTGTA
Source organism: Pristiophorus japonicus (assembly GCF_044704955.1). Taxonomy (NCBI): domain Eukaryota; kingdom Metazoa; phylum Chordata; class Chondrichthyes; family Pristiophoridae; genus Pristiophorus; species Pristiophorus japonicus. The sequence goes on from NC_091986.1 coordinate 185,362,048, forward strand.
AGTAGACTCCACCCGCCGGGATGCCAGATTGGTGCGGGCGGGAGTCGGCTGGAGTTGGCGGCAGGGCGGCGGTAGACCGTTGAGTGCAGGCAGCTCTGTCCTCAACGGTAAGTGTGAAGATGGGGGGAAAACAGGTTCGTGACATTTTTAACATTTATTTCTTTACAGGGACTTACCTGTATGGGGTCCCTTGAAGGTCATCATATTTTTTTTAATGCTTTTTATTTTCAGGTCTTTGACCCTCCATGGGCCCAACTCCATCCTCGGCGGCACTTGGGCGGCAAGCACATTTGCCGCCGAGAATGAGAGCTCCTGCCGGCTCCCGCCCAGATTGGCAGCGTACATCGCTGCTTTGCCACCCACCGACCTTCGAGGAACCTGGTCCATGAAAACCCCGCCCAAAGAACCGTCAGGGAACTCGGCGGCCATCGGCAGTCCTTTGGGCGGCACTTGGGCGGGCGGGGGCCTTCATCAAATTCGGGCCCCAAGTCTTTCTTTTTTTTTTCTTTTTTCTCATGTAAAATATATCTAGCATTACAACATTAAATTCGTTGAATACAAATTTATACAAGTTTAATGGATGTCGGGTGTGCAGTTATCTAGAGGGGAGAATTGTTAACTTACAGAAGGTTTCAATATATTCATTATATCTTTTAAATTGTATCCCATAATGTTTGAGAGGCAACAGCCATTTGGACCTTAAACAAACATATTCCAGTTGAGTCCCTTTATGCTGGAATATTTACCTCATTTATGACAAAGTATTCAACATGTCATGTTTCAGAACATCTTACACTATATTATGAGCCTCAGATAAGAATGAAAATACCTTATTAATCTTAATTTCACTTCCTATATCTTAATCAGAGCTGGTTGTGGTATTAGGTGCTTCTTTGAACACAGGCAACAGAAAGACATCAGTCAAATAGATGATCTTTGTTAAAAACAGGAACTGTCATAATATTAATAATTAACAGAATATGAATAGTGACCAATAGTGCTGATAATAAGAGTGGGAGGATTCACAAACCTCAAACCTGGGTTGACTGTAGAAACTCATGCTGTCAGATATCTCAGAGCAGTGAATCTGTGAAGAAGTCCAGGCCTCAGGCCTTCTGACTACTCACAGCACAATTAAATCAGGAAGCAAGTAGTCATTGCCACTGTTTCTATGCACAGGTATTGTAGGGTAATTTTATAGGTCCTTGCTGTTGATTGGTAGCCTTACCCCTCATCACAGGCAGTCCCTCGAAACGAGGATGACTTGCTTCCATGCCAAAAAAAAAGATGAGTTCATAGTTGTTTTGAATGAAGAACCCAAACTACATCCTCAGGGGTGAAAGATGCATGTGCGTGGATTTTTTTAACATGTGGTGGCCATTGCACACCAGCCACCACACGGGCTTGACAGAGCTAGGGCTTGGTCCAGTGGCAAGGATTACCCAAGATGACTGGAGACCTGCTCTGCTGCACGGACCTAGTGCACACAGTGTGGGCTGGCCCGTGCTGCCTCTGGGCCCCTGGCCCCAAACTCATGCCTCCCCTGGGCCCCGATCACATCCCTCCATAGTCTCTCACAGCTCCTTCCCCCCGATCTTGCCGCTCCTGCTGTATCTGCCCACGCTCCAATCACCGACCTGGATCTTACTGACGTCACTCTTCGCTGCCGTTGCCCTCCTGCACCAGCTCGCGCTGTACCTTGTAGTGGCACGCCTTCACGCTGCCCATCCAGGAATAGCCTTACCCATATCTCCTTTTGATTTGCACCATTATCCCTTTGATCTCTTAATCTCTTCTGCCTTCCACCCTATCACAGACCTTCCCTTTTATTCTATCTTCCCCTCCTCCCTTTCCCTGTCTTGCTTAAAAATCTGTTTCATCTCTAACTTTTTCCAATTCTGACGAAGGGTCATCGACCTGGAACGTTAACTTTGTTTCTCTCTCCACAGATGCTGCCTGACCTGCTGAGTATTTCCAGCATTTTCTGTTTTTATATCAGAAATTGGGCAGAGGGTAAATTGGCATGCTTTACACCTGTTGTATGTCCAAAATAATGGACACATGGTATACCAATTCCGACCCCTCTGTCCCCTATATTTTTGAAGAATTATTCATTGTTTAATTCCTTGTTAAATAATTGATTTCATTTCACATCTATTTAGGCCCTCTGTTTGTAATTGTGTTTTTGTGGGGTTTTTTTACTGTTTAGTCAGCAGATGACATAATTCTACCATATAATCACATCGCAAATTGCAGATGAAGTCGCTCAAAAATCTAAGTTGTACTCTGCACTGAAATTGCCCAAATAAATAGATTGCTGCTGGTTTTCAGGGTCGAGAATGACGCATCTGTGACTTGTTAAATATGAATCGAATTTTAGAGACTCCATGGGCATTGCACAAACTATAGTTTGGTCGATTTAGTAGCACATTAAACAGGAGTGACGAGTGTGGAATCAATAGATAGTAAATGAAACTACAATCATTCAATACTACCAAGGACAAGTAGTCACATTCCAGTAGTGTGACGTATTGTTTAATCTGTAGGGATAAACATTCAGAATCAGGTTCAGGGAAGTTTGGGTGGTCTAAAATTAAGGTCAACTTTGGGTTTTGGTCATTTTACCATTTCTCCAAAGTTGAAAGTCAAATAAATACAAACTAAAACAAATAAATAGATCATCTTTGATTACTGAAAGTTGAAACCCCCAAATCTAATTCTTTTTCCAATTTACAGACAATCTATCTGTCAGATGGTCTCGTGGGTTATTATACTTTAATTGAACCCCAATTGATTTTCACTGGTACTTCTCAGACTATAAATAATAATTTAACAGCAGAAAAAAACCCATACGTTGGGTGGCAAACCCATATACAAAATTTGTATTAGCTATCAGGCACAGTACGGTGTTCCTATTCCGCCAACAACCTGAGTCAGTAAGCAACAGTTAATTCTCCATTTCAGCTGCCTTAGTCCTTCACGAGACCGCTGGAGGCTGCTACCAGAAAGGTAAGTTTTAATTATTTTAATTATGTTATTGTGAAGCCGGCAGGAGCAGGATTGTTCCAACTGGCTCCATATTAAATTCATGGGCCATTGCCGGCTACTGCTTGAACCCCTCCCGAATGCCTTGCCTACCCAAATCCGCCCCCCGCCCCCCCCCCCCCCCCCCTCCACACAACCAAACCTCTCCCTACGATGTTGTTACTGAAGCCACGGCTAGTGCTCGCAGCTCTTTGTGAAAAAAGAAATGAGTCCGGCGGACCAATTTCCACAGCCCGGCCACCAGCTTCTTTATATTTCTTTTTCTTTTTCTTTCTTTCTTGTTCTTACCAGTAAGAAACCTTTGGCATTGTTGCCAAATTAAGTAATTTAAGGGTGAAGTCATTGAAGAAGAGCCCAGACCCATGCTCCTCCTGTGCTATGTGGGAAGTCAGGGATGCTTCCAGTGTCCCTGACAACTACATGTGCAGGAAGTGTATCCAGCTGCAGCTCCTGACAGACCACATTGCGGCACTGGAGTTGTGCATGGATTCACTCTGGAGCATCTGCGATGTTGAGGATGTCGTGAATAGCACGTTTAGGGAGTTGGTCACACCGCAGGTAAAGGTTACACGGGTAGATAGGGAATGGGTGACCATCAGGAAGAGCAGTGGAAGAAAAGTAATGCAAGGGTCCCCTGCGGGCATCTCCCTCCAAAACAGATACACGACATTGGGTACTGTTGGGGAAGATGACTCATCAGGGGAAGGCAGCAGCAGCCAAGTCTATGGCACCAGGGATAGCTCTGCTGCACAGGAGGGCAGGAAAAAGAGTGGGAGAGTTATAGTGATAGGAGATTCTATTGTAAGGGGAATAGATAGACATTTCTGCGGCCGTAAACGAGACTCCAGAAAGGTATGTTGCCTCCCTGGTGCAAGGGTCAAAGATGTCTCGGACTGGCTACAGTGCAGTTTGGAGGAGGAGGGTGAACAGCCAGCTGTAGTGGCACATATAGGTACCAACGATATAGGTAAAAAATGGGATGAGTTACAACAAGCTGAGTTTAGGGAGCTAGGAGTTAAATTAAAAAGTAAGACCTCAAAGTAGTAATCTCAGGATTGCTACCAGTGCCACGTGCTAGTCAGAGTAGGAATGGCAGGATAGCTCAGATGAATACGTGGCTTGAGGAGTGGTGCAAGAGGGAGGGATTCAAATTCCTGGGACATTGGAACTAGTTCTGGGGGAGATGGGACCAGTACAAACCGAAATGTCTGCACCTGGGCAGGACCGGAACCAATGTCCTCGGGGGATTATTTGCTAGTGCTGTTGGGGAGGGGTTAAACTAATATGGCAGGGGGATGGGAACCTATGCAGGGAGACAGAGGGAAGTAAAATGGTGGCAGAAGCAAAAGATAGAAAGAAGAAAAGTAAAAGTGGAGGACAGAGAAACCAAAGGCAAAAATCAAAAAGGGCCACATTACAGCAAAATTCTAAAGGGACAAAGTGTGTTAAAAAGACAAGCCTGAAGACTCTGTGCCTCAATGCGAGGAGTATTCATAATAAGGTGGACGAATTAGCAGCGCAGGCAGCTATCAATGAATATGATATAATCGGGATTACAGAGACATGGCTCCAAGGGTGACCAAGGCTAGGAACTCAACATCCAGGGGCATTCAACATTCAGGAAGGATAGATAAAAAGGAAAAGGAGGTGGGGTAGCGTTGCTGGTTAAAGAGGAAATTAATGCAATAGTAAGGAAGGATATTAGCTTAGTTGATGTGGAATCTGTATGGGTGGGGCTGCGGAATACCAAAGGGCAGAAAACGCTAGTGGGAGTTGTGTACAGACCACCAAACAGCAGTAGTGAGGTTGGGGACAGCATCAAACAAGAAATTAGGGATGTGTGCAATAAGGGTACAGCAGTTATCATGGGCGACTTTAATCTACATATAGAATGGGCTAACCAAATTGGTAGCAGTACGGTGGAGGAGGATTTCCTGGAGCATATTAGGGATGGTTTTCTAGACCAATATGTCGAGGAACCAACTAGAGGGCTGGCCATCCTAGACTAGGTGATGTGTAATGAGAAAGAACTAATTAGCAATTTTGTTGTTTGAGGCCCCTTGGGGAAGAGTGACCATAATATGGTAGAATTCTTTATTAAGATGGAGAGTGACACAGTTGATTCAGGGACTAGGATCCTGAACTTAAGGAAAGGTAACTTGGATGGTATGAGACATGATTTGGCTAGGATAGACTGGCGAATGATACTTAAAGGGTCGACGGTGGATAGGCAATGGCAAACATTTAAAGATCACATGGATGAATTTCAACAATTGTACATCCCTGTCTGGAGTAAAAATAAAACGGGGAAGGTGGCTCAACTGTGGCTAACAAGGGAAATTAGGGATAGTGTTAAATCCAAGGAAGAGGCATATAAATTGGCCAGAAAAAGTAGCAAACCTGAGGACTGGAAAAAATGTAGAATTCAGCAGAGGAGGACAAAGGGTTTAATTAGGAGGAGGAAAATAGAGTATGAAAGGAAGCTTGCTGGGAACTTAAAAACTGACTGCAAAAGCTTCTATAGATATGTGAAGAGAAAAAGATTAGTGAAGTCAAACATAGGTCCCTTGCAGTCAGAATCAGGTGAATTTATAATGGGGAACAAAGAAATGGCAGACCAATTGAACAAATACTTTGGTTCTGTCTTCACGACGGAAGACACATATAACCTTCTGGAAATATTAAGGGACCGAGGGTCTAGTGAGAAGGAGGAACTGAAGGAAATCCTTATTAGTCAGGAAATGTGTTAGGGAAATTGATGGGATGGAAGGCTGATAAATCCCCAGGGCCTGATAGTCTACATCCCAGAGTACTTAAGGAAGTGACCCTAGAAATAGTGGATACATTGGTGATCATTTTCCAACAGTCTATCGACTCTGGATCAGTTCCTATGGACTGGAGGGTAGCTAATGTAACACCACTTTTTAAAAAAGGAGAGAGAGAGAAAACGGGGAATTATAGACCGGTTAGCCTGACATCAGAAGTGGGGAAAATGTTGAAATCAATTATTAAAGATGAAATAGCAGTGCATTTGGAAAGCAATGACAGGATCGGTCCAAGTCAGCATGGATTTATGAAAGGGAACTCATGCTTGACAAATCTTCTAGAATTTTTTGAGGATGTAACTAGTAGAGTGGATAAGGGAGAACCAGTGGATGTGGTGTATTTGGACTTTCAAAAGACATTTGACAAGGTCCCACACAAGAGATTAGTGTGCAAAATTAAGTCACATGGTATTGCGGGTAATGTATTGACATGACTAGAGAACTGGTTGGCAGACACGAAGCAGAGAGTCGGGATAAACGGATCCTTTTCAGAATGGCAGGCAGTGACTAGTGGGGTGTCACAGGGCTCAGTGCTGGGACCCCAGCTATTTACAATATACATCAATGATTTAGATGAAGGAATTGAGAGTAATATCTCGAGGTTTGCAGATGACATTAAGCTGGGTGGCGGTGTGAGCTGTGAGGAGGATGCTAGGAGGCTGCAGGGTGACTTGGACAGGTTAGGTGAGTGGGCAAATGCATGACAGATGCAGTATAATGTGAATAAGTTTGAGGTTATCCACTTTGGTGGCAAAAACACGAAGGCAGAATATTATCTGAATGGTGGCAGATTAGGAAAAGGGGAGGTGCAATGAGACCTGGGTGTCATGGTACATCAGTCATTGAAAGTTGGCATGCAGGTACAGCAGGCGGTGAAGAAGGCAAATGGCATGTTGGCCTTCATAGCAAGGGGATTTGAGTATAGACAGGGAGGTCTTACTGCAGTTGTACAGGACCTTGGTGAGGCCTAATCTGGAATATTGTGTTCAGTTTTGGTCTGCGAATCTGAGGATGGGCATTCTTGCTATTGAGGGAGTGCAGCGAAGGTTCACCAGACTGATTCCTGGGATGGCAGGACTGACATATGAGGAGAGGCTGGATCGACTGGGCCTTTATTCACTGGAGTTTAGAAGAATGAGAGGGGATCTCATCGAAACATATAAAATTCTGGACAGGTTAGATGCAGGAAGAATGTTCCCGATGTTGGGGAAGTCCAGAATCAGGGGTCACAGTCTAAAGATAAGGGGTAAGCCATTTAGGACCGAGATGAGGAGAAACTTCTTCACTCAGAGAGTTGTTAACCTGTGGAATTCTCTACCACAGAGATTTTTGATGCCAGTTCGTTAGATATATTCAAGAGGGAGTTAGTTATGGCCCTGACAGTTAAATGGATCAAGGGGTATGGAGAGAAAGCAGGAAAGGGGTACTGAGGTGATTGATCAGCCATGATCTTATTGAATGGCGGTGGAGACTCTAAGGGCCGAATGGCCTACTCCTGCACCTATTTTCTATGTTTCTATGTTTCTATGCGTGCAGCATGCATAGCACTGAGTGCGCTCCATTTTCTAGAATCATGGTCTTTGGACCCTGCCACAAACTCCATGAGAGATAGATTGCCTATGAAACAAGTTTTATCTTGTATTCCACCCAGGGAGTATGCGAGGAGGAGTTATGAACATACATGGCTGCTATAGAGGGCTAAAGGTTGTTAAGAGAAAAGAAGTGATTGGGACGAAAGGGGAAGCTGAGCTTTGGAATGGAGGACAAACATGCAAACAATGACAACCCCCTGGTCCATCGAGCCTGTCCCACACATTTGCGATATCTTGTGTATCTTCACCCCACCCATGTGATCCCCTGGGAGAGGCAAAAAAGACAGATGAAAAAATCCCGGTCAATTTGGTGGAACAAATCTGGGAAATTCCTCCCCGACCCATCTAGGTGATCAAAACTAGTCCAGGAGATTACTCTGGCCCTGAATTCCCTACACTACCTACCTTCTGGAGCTCCACCCAGCCAGAAACAGGTCCAGCTCTCTCTTGAAGGAATTCAGTGAGTCCGCACCCACCACATGAGATGGCAGCCTGTTCCAGAGGTCCACTATTCCCTGGGAAAAGAACCATCTCCTGACATCTAACCTAGATCTGGCCTTACACAACTTAAATTTGTGACCCCTGGTCCTCCCTAACCTATTTAACTGGAACAAACTGTCAGCTGGAACACAATCTATTACCTGCATTATCTTATTAACCTCAATCAGATTCCCCCTGTCTACACTTCTCTAAACGATAGAGTCCATTTTCTTTTAGCCTATCTTGATAACTAAGATGCTTTAAACTGGGAATAAATCTAGTGGCCCTCCTCTGCATTCTTTCCAAAGCCTCAATATTACCCACCATGTGAGGAGACCAAAACTGGACACAGTATTCCAAGTGTGGCCTGACTAAGGTCTTGTACAAGGACAAAATAGTATGCCTTGCCTTATACTCAACTGTCGTATGGATACACCCTATTTGCCCTAGCTATTGGTTCACGGGATTGTCTATGCACCTTTAGAGATTATTGCACTAGAATCTCTTTCTATCGCCACTTTCTTTAATGCTTTTCCCTGAAGGGTGTAAGAATGTTGAGCGTTTGTCCCGTCCACACGCATAACACTGCACTTATCCAAGTTATACATCATTTCCCAGTCATGAGCCCAATCTCCCAACACATTAAGATCCACTTGAAGTAGACGAGCATCGTCTGCAGTCCTAACACTCGCACAGGTCATAGTATCATCTGCAGATCGTGTCCCCAGCACCTACATCCAGATCGTTAATAAAAATAGTAAAGTTGGAGTTAAAGAAGGAAACAATGAAGCTGTAAATACCGATAGATGAAGGATGAATAAGGGTTGAGCTATCAATGGTAAAAGGTGGTAGCTGATGAATTACAAAATTTACAAGAGACCTGAATAAACTATGATTTATGGGACTATGTTTAATATTTTAAAGAAATCTCTAAATATAACAGGGCACCTGAAGCCTAGAGAATAGCCCCTGTTAAGACATGAACTGAAAGAATAGATCTGTTCACTTAGCATCAGTAGTGGGGGAAATAATTCAAGAACATGTCACAAGATGTTCAACTAAATCAATGTTCTAAAGAGAATAGTTTTCTAAAAAGCTGTCAGCACAGCTTCAAATCAATAAGTCATGCTTTATGAATCTATTGAAATTCTTTGGAGAAATAGCTGAATTAATGTAGATAACATACCTGAATTGTCAGAAGCCCTTTCGAATTGCTGCACCCAAGGTAGGTTATTTTAACCCTGCATAACTCACTGATTATGTGTCAGAGGATTCTGGGTTTCAAAGAAACACGTTTCAAGAGAATCCGACAGTATCTAGTTGGTTTTTATTTAAAATGTTTTTCAAAAGCTGAAAAGTTGTTTAATTTCAAGGGCCCGAAATTTATCAGGACGTAATGTCCGCCCATTTCTTGGCGGTATTCCGGCGGTGTGTCGTTTAAAACCCCCAGAATACCACCCAGGCTGAAGAGCGCAAGTTTGATGATATTATTTGTGGCGGTATGCGGGCGGTGTGCAGTGGGCGGTATACAGCATTATAGTCGATCAAAATCAACTTTCTTGTCGATGGACGGTGCGGCACTGCACTGCGTATGCGCAAATTTCTCTTTTTTTTGCTTCTTTTTCACAGATGCTTTTTCCCCGCGATTTCAGGGGTCGGGGTCGCCTGCACATGCGCAGAGAGTTGAAGTCGAGGGAGAGAGAGTGAGAAGGAGCAGCAAAGTATTCGAGGGTCAGTTGGTTTAATCAGAGATTCCAGAGTCAAATAATATTAATAACAAATTATAATTATACAATAACAACAATAATAATGCATATTTTATAAATAAAAAATCATATAATAAATATAATGGAAATGCTGAAAAAGAAGTCGAAGAGCAGGAACATCGAGAAGGACAGGAGGTTGAGGACACCCACCTTTGATGAGACGGAGTTACCTGCCCTGCTGGACAATATCACTGAGAGATACTCCGACTTAATGAAGGGTGGTCGTGGAAAGCACCCCACTGCCTCAAGGAGTACAACAGAATATGGGACGAGATCGGGGAGGCTGTCTCCTCCGCATGTACAATGGTACGCACTGGAGAAAGGTATCGTAAGAGCTGGATCAACCTGGTGAGGGTAGCAAGAGTAAGTAATGATTTCATTTATACACCTGCCATGTGCCATGTAAATGTAGGTTCAGTGTCACACTTGATGTTATTTATCCCAAGGTTACGGCGATGTAGTTGTGCTTTCAGGCAATGACAAGAGGATCAACCCAGTGTTTTGATGTGTGTGTATGTGTGTGTGTGTGTGAATCTGTGTGTCTATGATATTAAATGGATTGAAGATTTTTACTTTCATTGACTTCACCTTCTGCAGAAGAAGACATCTGCAATAGCAGCAGATCAGCGGAGAGCCCCCAAACGCAAGAACCCTTGACAGAGATTGAGATCCATGCCCTGTCGCTGGTCGGGAATAGCAACCGTGCTACCACCGGTGTTGGACCTGGCCCAACCACACAGGATGGTCAGTTCAATACAATCGCCGGTCTGAGTTGCAATCGTATAATGTCCCACTGTAAATCACACTGTAAAGTCACTGTTCATCTCAGAAATACTGAGGTGCTGCTTTTGCTGACTGTTCCCAATTTCAAAATGGCAGCACCGAGCACTACCGCTCATTCCCACCCACTTAAGATTGAGTAAAACCACCTTCTCCAGGACGGTATGCAGCTCCGGTGGTATGTCGGCGGTATGTCATGAAACTTGCACTTTTTGGGCAGTATGCCAGTGGTTCTACATGGCGGACGGTGTGCATACTGCTCGGCGGTATGTCAACGATGAATCTTCCGCCGAGCCGTATGTTGGCGGTATGTATCTATTTCTTGACGAAACTTGTATTTTTGAGTGGTAACCGGGCAGTTGTGGGCGGTATGTTGATGAATTTCGGGCCCTAAATGTGACTGTTAGGATAGATTAAAGAGGACATTTAAGAACATAAGAACATCAGAATTTGGAGCATGAGTAGGCCATAAGGCCCCTTGGGCCTGCTCCACCATTCAATAATATCGTGGCTGATCATCGACCTCAACTCCACTTTCCGGCCCGATCTCTATATTCCTTGATTCCCCTTAGCTCCAAAAATGTATCTATCTCATAGGACTGAATATCCTCAATGACTCTGCATCCACAACCCGCTGGGGCAGAGAATCCCAAAGATTCACAACCCTTTGATTGAAGAAATTCTTCCTCATCTCGGTCTTAAATGGCCGACCCCTTATCCTGAGACTATGCCCCCTAGTTGTAGACTCTTCAGCCAGGGGAAACAATCTCTCAGCATCTACCCTGTCAATCCCCTTCAGAGAAAGAAAAATATTGGTTAGTGTTGTGTATGGAGAAAGAGTCAGACTGAACGCTGTGAGCTCAAAGTAAAGTGTGACCGTAGTCTTTTATTGCAGGTCTCCAGAGTGCCTCTCCAACCTGTGAAACCTCCTTAAATACCTATGCTCCCAAGGGATTATGGGATCTCTTGGGACTCCAGGGGATGAGCCCTCTGGTGGCTGTACAGAGTAAATATAAGTTTACATATATAACAACACTCCCCCTCAAAGTCAATAGTGTAACTATTTGCAATGTGAGTCGATCTGGGGCCCTGCTTGCCCTGGTTGATAGTCTCAGTGTGAAAGCTGGTGATGTTGAATCATTTGTTGGGCCCTGCTGGGCTGCTGTGGATGATGGGTTCTGCTTCGTGGTCAACCGTAGTGCCGGTTGCCACTGGTGTGTATGTTGGGGGATCAAAAAAGGTAGGGTCCAAGGTGGGCTGCTCAGGATAGTCCGTGAATCTGAGTTTAATTTGGTCCAAGTATTTCCGGTGAATGAGTCCATTTGAAAGTTTGACCCGAAACACCCTGCTCCCCTCTTTGGCCACGACCGTGCCGGGAAGCCACTTGGGACCTTGTCCATAATTTAATACAAATTCAGGATCATTGATTTCAATCTCACATGACACATTTGCGCTATCATGGTATGCACTTTGTTAAAGCCGCCTGCTCTCTACCTGTTCATGTAGATCAGGGTGAACTAACGAGAACCTTGTCTTAAGTGCTCTTTTCATGAGCAGTTCAGCAGGTGGGATCCCAGTGAGTGAGTGTGGTCTCGTACGGTAGCTAAGCAGGACTCGGGATAGACGAGTCGGCAGTGAGCCTTCAGTTATCCTCTTCAAGCCTTGCTTGATGGTTTACACTGCTCTCTCTGTCTGATCATTGGACGCTGGTTTAAATGGGGCAGATGTGACATGTTTGATCCCGTTACGGGTCATTAATTCTTTGAACTCAGCACTGGTAAAACATGGGCCGTTGTCGCTCACCAAGACATCAGGTAAGCCGTGTGTGGCAAACATGGCCCGCAGCCTTTCAGTAGTGGCAGCGGACGTGCTAGCCGACATTATCTCACATTCAATCCACTTGGAGTATGCGTCTACAACCACGAGGAACATTTTATCCAAGAACGGGCCTGCATAGTCGACGTGTACCCTAGACCGCGGTTTGGAGGGCCAAGACCATAAACTTAGCGCCGCCTTTTTGGGTACATTGCTTAATTGCGAGCATGTATTACATCTGTGAATGCAGGACTCTAAGTCCGCATCGATACCGGGCCACCAGACATGGGATCTGGCTATCTCTTTCATCATTATGATGCCTGGGTGGGTACTGTGGAGGTCATTGATGAAGGTGTCTCTGTCCTTCTTGGGGACCACTACTCGATTGCCCCACAGAAGGCAGTCTGCCTGTATAGACATTTCATCTTTGCGCCGCTGGAACGGCTTTATCTCTTCCTGCATTTCTAATGGGACACTGGAACAGCTCCCCTGAAGCACACAGCTTTTGACTAGAGATAATAAGGGGTCCTGGCTTGTCCAGGTTTTGATCTGCTGGGCAGTGACGGTTGATTTCTCACTCTCAAGTGCTTCCATAATCATGGCTCGATCTGCAGGCTGCGCCATTTTCACCCCCGTGGTGGGCAATGGCAGCCTACTGAGAGCATCGGCGCAGTTTTCTGTGCCTGTACTCTTGGAGAATAGTATTATATGGCTTATGGTCAGTTTCCAATTCGAATTTTAGCCCAAACAAGTATTGATGCATTTTCTTTACCCCATAAACACACGCTGACGCTTCTTTCTCAATCATGCTGTAGGCTCTCTCAGCCTTAGACAGACTTCTGGATGCATAGGCAACTGGTTGCCGTCTCCCAAAAACATTAGCTTGTTGCAATACACACCCGACACCATATGATGACGCATCACATGCTAGTCCCAAACGCTTACATGGATCATACAACACAAGCAATTTGTTTGAGCATAACAATTTTCTTGCTTTTACAAAGATATTTTCTTGTCTTTTGTCCCAAACCCATTCGTCCCCTTTTCATAGTAAGACATGTAGTGGTTCTAACAGTGTGCTGAGACCCGGTAAGAAGGTACCAAAGTAGTTCAGGAGTCCCAGAAACGACCGCAGCTCCATCACATCCTGTGACCTTGGTGCATTCTCGATTGCCTCCGTCTTCGTGTTCGTGGGCCTGATGCCATCCACCGCAATCCTCCTTCCCAGGAACTCCACTTCAGGTGCCAGGAAAACGCACTTCGAGCATTTTAACCTGAGCCCCATGCGGTTGAGTCGACTAAGAACCTTCTCCAGGTTCTGCAGATGCTCAACTGTGTTCTGATCTGTGACCAAGATGTCATCCTGGAAGACCAGGTGTGCGGGACTGACTTCAGTAAGCTTTCCATGTTTCTCTGGAATATCGCCGCCGCCGATTGGATTCCAAACGGGCATCTGTTATAAACAAAAAGACTTTTGTGCATGTTGATACAGGTGAGGGCCTTCGATGATTCCTCCAGTTCCTGCTTCATGTAGGTTGAAGTCAGATCCAGCTTCGTGAACGTCTTTCTTCCCGCCAGCGTTGCAAAGAGGTCGTCGGCCTTTGGTAGTGGGTATTGGTCCTGCAGGGAGAAACGATTGATAGTTACTTTGTAATCGCCACAGATTCTGATGGTGCCATCTCCCTTGAGGACTGGATGATAGGACTGGCCCACTCATTGAACTCAATCGGGGAAATTATGCCCTCTCTTTGCAGCCGATCTAGCTCAATCTCTACCCTTTCTCTCATCATGTACGGTACTGCTCCCGCCTTGTGATGGATGGGTCGCGCCCCCGGAATTAGGTGGATCTGCACTTTTGCTCCTTGGGATTTGCTGATGCCTGGTTCAAACAGCGAAGGAAATTTGTTTAAGACCTGGGCACACGAAGTGTCATCAGCAGGCGATAGCGCTCGAATGTTCCAGCGAATCTTTCCCAGCCAGGTCCTGCCGAGCAGCATGGGACCATCGCCCGGTACCACCCAGAGTGGTAGCTTGTGCACCGCTCCATCGTAGGAGACCTTTATAGTAGCACTGCTGATTACAGGTATCAGTTCTTTTGTGTAAGTTCTTAGTTTCGTGCAAACTGGAGTTAAGACTGGCCTTGAGGCCTTGTTGCACCACAACCTTTCGAAAGTCTTTTTGTCCATGATGGACTGGCTCGCGCTCGTGTCCTGCTCCATTAACACCAGGAGTCCATTTAGTTCAACATTCAGCATTATCGGAGGACAATTCGTGGTGAATGTGTGCACCCCATGTACCTCTGCCTCCTCGCTCTGAGGCTCTGGTTCGTCATGATCCTCCATGGATCTGCAACATGGTGGTTTGCAGGATTAACAGGCTTTGCAGCTCACCTGCACACTCGTTGGAGGTGTCCCATTGTTCCACAGCCCTTGCAAACATACTCTTTGAATCGGCATGAATGGAAACGATGATCACCCCCGCAGCACCAACAAGGTGTTAATGGCCTTACATTCATCACCCTTGATGGTGGACTCTGAGACATCTGCGGACGTGCAGCTGCAGGTATGTGTGACCTGCCCTGTACGATATGATTCGAAAACATCACTTTGTTCACAGTACATGTAGCAGCACTTGTGTGCTGAGAGCTTTGCTTCGTATTGTCACTGGTGGCAATGGACGCCTGGGTATCGCTATGGCCTTACTCAAGGTTGGGGTCTCTACAGTCAAAAGTTTGCCAAGTATCACTTCATGGCCAATGGCAAGTACGAAAAAGTCTCTGAGCATGTGCTCCAAATGTCCTTCAAATTCGTAATGTCCTGCAAGGCGTCTTACCTCGGCGACATAACTCGCCACTTCCTGGCCTTCAGATCTTTTGCAGGTTAGAACCGGTACCTCGCCATCAGGACGCTTTCCTTCGGGTTCAAATGCTCTCGGACCAGTGTGCACAAATCGTCATACGATTTCTCCATGGGTTTCGCTGGAGTGAGCAGATTCTTCATGAGGCCATACGTTCGTGCCCCACAAACAGTGAGGAGGATCGCCCTTCGTTTGGCAGCGCTCTCTTCCCCATCTAACTCGTTGGCCATGAAGTATTGATCGAGTCGCTCCACAAAAGTTTCCCAATCATCTCCCTCCGAGAATTTCTCCATGATGCCCACTGTTCTCTGCATCTTTGGGTTCACTATCTGTATCTCATCGCCAGTTATTGTGTATGGAGAAAGAGTCAGACTGAGCACTGTGAGCTCAAAGCAAAGTGTGACCTTAGTCTTTTATTGCAGGTCTCCAGAGTGCCTCTCCAACCTATGAAGTCTCCTTAAATACCTGTGCTCTCAAGGGATTATGGGATCCCTTGGGACTCCAGGGGATGAGCCCTCTGGTGGCTGTACAGAGTAAATACAAGTTTACATATATAACAGCTCGATTGTTTTGTTCTCCTGCCCTCAAGTTGGATAAATCTCTCAGATGTTGTGCAGTGTTGCCTAGACCACCATCAAACATGAATTGCCTCCTCATTAGAATTTGATCACTCATTGTTTGATTCCTATGGAATATTAGGGTAGAATTTCCACTTCATTATTAAATGCTAAACATTTTTGTATTACATCCCTGTGTCTGTTATTTTTACACAAATGCCACCCTATTTTGGATTAGAGGCCGTGTAAAAAATAATGTACACACGTGTCGTGTGAGCATGTTCAATGTTTGAACATTGGCACTTTTTCTACCTTTTTGTATTCCCCCACCCCCCCCTCCCCCCAGAGATTCATGGATCAGAGGAATACCTATTATCTCCAAAGCACTAGAAAGCACATATTCACAATTGGACCACTGTGGTAGATCCCTCTCAATTAAACCATTGGTTAAAGGAAGCTATCAGACATATACTTTGTTACTGATGCATCATGTTCTGTTTATAGAGCGGCAGGAATTGCACATCTCAATTAGGCTGCCGGGTTTGGAAATAAAAAGCAATTTTTCCAGAAAAAAAACCTCACAACTTAAAAAGCCAGCTGGATGTACGTCTGGAGGGAGAGGCGTTAGACATACAATGATGAGAATGCGGATTTAAGATCAATTAAATAGGGGACAACTTGGTGCCTTTTCGCTGTTTCTAAGATTTCTTACTTCCTAACTACCTTGACATCGTAGTATCCAGAACAATAGCAAACCCATGATGGAACCTGGAAAATGGCTGTCTATAAAGGATTATATTGCAAAAACAACAGCTGCCTTGGACACAATCCCAGGACTGAGGCAGCTTTATAAACTATACAAGCTTTGGATTCTTAATTTAGGATATCACGTGAAGCCTTGATGGTACTCCAGCTTTGAAAACAATTTTATTTAAAGAAATATTTTCTGAACTATGAAAGACACCAGCCTACTCATTTTCTAACCCCTACTGTATTATCCAAATGGAACTAACCACAGAATTTATTACACATATTCCAACAAGTACAGCCCGTTGGATCGCAGTGAGGAGCCAGTCACCATCCATGCACAAATAGGGATTCATAAGCAGGCAGAGATTCTGCTGAATGAAACTCACAAGACATCATGCAAAATGCCATAATACTCGTGCTTTGCCGCATAAAGACACACACTGATGGTTTGCTCAGCATTGCAAATCATCGAGGAGTGAACACCCAACTTAAATTAACCCCTGTGGAGGATACTGCTCAGGAAAATTAGAAAGCTCTTAGAGGTGCCGATAAATGCTAGTTAATCAGATTTTACTGATGCATTTATTTCAATTAGTTTTAACTTTGTTATCTTAGTATAATAGGAAATAGGGTGCATCATATTAGTACAATTTATTGTTGAGTTGCTAATGGCAATTTGGTTATTTATACAACTGCAATAATTATCCCATAATATCAAACAATTTCGACGACGTTTTGTTTTGATAGTTCTATTTGTTGCAAAATGCTTCTATATAGAATACATTTGCCATGTTGCAACAAATACTGAAGTGAGCATCTTGCCTGCAAATTCCAGGAGTTCAGTTTAATTTTTGCAATGCTCATCGTACTCAAAAACCGATGCTGGCAATGCCCTGATGACTCAGTTGGGAAGTGCACCGCCCAGTATATACCCCACTATACACAGTGGGAAAATGTCAAGTTCGATCCCTGGTCCCAGCTGAGTTAGCTGATTCCAGCTAGCTCAGCAGGTTGGGTGCTACATTTGGGTAAGAGGAGTAAATCAGCAAATGTCCCTGGACTCGATAGCTATTCAGTGACCCCTGCTGGAGAGTGGGTTCTATGGACTTTGGGTGAGGACAGGATCTAATTTGATTGTGGTGCCCTCCACCATTACTGGCCTATTGACAATCATTATCTAGGATCATACATGAAGAATAGCCACTTGTGCAAGACTCAGCTGACATTAGAATGTCATCCAGTAGCACCTTCAGAAGAGGAGAAATTTTTTAAAAAACTGGCACTAAAGTTATTCTGTTTCAGCATTTAGCCTGTATCCAGGCATTGAGGCTATAATTTCCTAGTGGCCAAATTATAATGATTGTTTTGATTTATGTGTGCATTGCTCAGCAAATATAACCCTAAATAGACGCATTCTTCTGGTTTGGTTAGTCATTTTCAGGCATGTGATTTGCTGTTTATTCATTCAGGCTGAGATTGGGTCAAGTATTTGTTTACTACTTAATTGAAAGGAAAAAAGAAAGACTTGCATTTATATAGCGCCTTTCACGACCACCGGACGTCCCAAAGCACTTTGCAGCAAATGAAGTAGTTTTTGACATTTAGTCATTGTTGTAATTAGCAGCAGCTAATTTGCGCACAGCAAACTCCCACAAACAGCAATGTGATAATGACCAGATAATCTGTTTTTCTTTACTGATGTTGATTGAGGGATAAATATTGGCCAGGACACCGGGGATAACTCCCCTGCTCTTCTTCGAAATAGTGGGATCTTTTACATCCACCTGAGAGAGCAGATGGAGTCTTGGTTTAACGTCTCATCCAAAAGATGGATTAAGTCAAAATGGGGTAAAAGTAATGGACAGAGGAATTTCATGTGAACATATTGATATGCTTGTTATTGACATGGCCCAGCAGTGAAAATTAAAATCTACCCCATCTACTCTAGATGGGTCTCCTCAATGATGTTGTTGCTTGTATTCAGAAAGTGATTGCGTCAGAAAATTATTTAATGTGTATGATAATGAGGTCTTGTCCTCAAAATGGATCGTGCCTCCTGCTTGCAGTATCGGATGGCCAGCCAGCGAGCTCCGTAAGTTGGCTACACTAAGCAGCTCCCTGCCTGCGAGCACCATCGGAGCAGGCCGGGGAGCGGAAGGAGCGGTGTGGCGGCATACAACTCCAGGGAGCAGCACGTGCTGGAGCAGGAGAGCAACGGCAGCAAAGAGGGACGTCACCAAGATCCAGGTCGGTGATTGGAGCGTGGGCAGGTACAGCAGGCGCGGTGAGGTCGGGGCGAAGGAGCGGCGAGAGACTGCAGAGGGATGTGATCGGGGCCCAGGAGAGGCGTGAGTTCGGGGCCCAGGAGAGACGAGGGCCCAGGGCCAGCCCACACTGCGATATGTGTGCGCACTAGGTCGGTGCAGCAGAGCTGGTCTCCAGTCGTCTTGGTTAATCCTTGCTACTGGACCAAGACCTAGCTCTGTCAAGTCCGTGTGGTGGCTGGTGTGCAACGGCCACCACATGTTAAAAAAATCCAAGCACAGGTATCTTCCACCCTTGAGCTTGTAGTTCAGGACCTGGAATTTTAGGTCCTTCATTGAAACACCTGTGAACTTTAAGACATGGAAGCAAGTCATCCTCGGTTCGAGGGACTGCCTATGATGATGATGAGTTAAAATCCATCCCCCTGTTTTCCAACTTACCAAGTGCAATACCAGAACGATCCACTATTATAATCATAGAATCATAGGGCGAGAAATTTGAGTTGTTTGCGCCTCCCTTTAGTGCCCCCATAGTGGCGCAAATGACTTCTCGCCTGGGCACGGGGCCGCTACCAACTCCCGCAAAATTCCGTGAAAGTTAGCGGAGGCGCTAACTGGTAGCGCCCCGGGCTGCTGTGCCGGCGATGACGACGTCAGCACCGTGCTCAGTGATCCGTTTTCACACTGGAGCCAAAATTTGGTCGCGCTCGCTCGTGTGGCGTAAACTAAAGGGGAGGTGCGGGCGCCCACATTTTGAAAAATGTCCGCCTCACAGCCTTGCCATCCTGAAATCTCGGGCTCCGTTGCAGACCGGCCCTCCGCTTCTGTGCTGGACTGCTGTCACGGCACCCAGCTCCGCAGTGGTGTAGTGTTGGCCCCTTCTCCCTAATGCAGAGTTGGCAGCGTGCCCTTCCCTTTAACGGAAGGGGAAGGCCCTGTGCTCCTGCCAGCGCCATGCGGTTCTCCACGTGGCGCTGGAAAATCCCTGCGGTTAGCGCCCCAGTCCCGCCCCCAAGTGGAAGTGGAGCACGCGATATTGCATTCCAATTCCTCTCGGGGGCAGTAACCCCAATTTTGCTGCCGGGGCTTGACATCCGCGCCTGGCGCAGGAAGTCCTGCATCGCCTCGGTTACCGAATTTCGCCCCCTTAGAATCATTGAATGGTTACAGCAGAGCACAGAAGGAGGCCATGTTGAGCCTGTGTCGACTCTCTGTAAGAGCGACTCCATACCCTTTCCCCATAGTCCTGCAAATTTTTTTCTTTCAGGTACTTATCCAACTCACTTTTGAAAGCTGTGATTGAGTCTGCCTCCATCATCCTTTCAGACAATGCATTCCAGATCCTAACCACTCGCTGCGTAAAAAAGCTTTTTCTTATGTCACCTTTGGTTCTTTTGCCAATCACCTTAAATCTGTGTCCTCTGGTTCTCGACCCTTCTGCCATTGGAAACAATTTCTCTCTATCTACTCTGTCCAGACCCCTTATGACTTTGAACACTTCTATTAAATCTCCTTTCAATCTTCTTTGCTCTAAGGCGAACAATTCCAGCTTCTCCAATCTATCCACTTCACTGAGGTCCCTCATCCCTGGAATCATTCGCATAATCTTTTCTGCATCCTCTCTAAGGCCTTCATATCCTTCCTAAATTGCGGTGCCCAGAATTGGACACAATACTCCAGTTGAGGCCGAACCAGTGTTTTATAAAGGTTCATCATAATTTCCATTTTTGTATTCTTTACTGCTATATCTTGAAGCCCAATATCCCGTAAACTTTTTTAACTGCATTCTCAACCTGCCCTGCCACCTTCAATGATTTGTGGACCATATACAGTATCTACCTCAAAGCGCTGGAGAAGTACCACTGGTGCTGCCACTGCAAGATCCTGAAAATCCACTGGGAGGATAGACGCACCAACGTCAGTGTTCTCGATCAGGCCAACATCCCCAGCATCGAAGCACTGACCACACTCGACCAGCTCCGTTGGGCGGGCCACATCGTCCGCATGACCAACACGAGACTCCCAAAGCAAGCACTCTACTCGGAACTCCTACACGGCAAGCGAGCCCCAGATGGGCAGAAGAAGCATTTCAAGGACACCCTCAAAGCCTCCTTGATAAAGTGCAACATCCCCACCGATACCTGGAAATCCCTGGCCCAAGACCACCCTGAGAGCATCCGGGAGGGCGCTGAGTTTCGTCGCCGAGAGCATGCAGAAACCAAATGCAGACAGTGGAAGGAGCATACGGCAAACCAGACTCCCCTCCCAACCTTTCCTCCAACCACTGTCTGTCCCACCTGTGACAGAGACTGTAATTCCCATATTGGACTGTACAGTCAACTGAGAACTCACTTTTAGTGTGGAAGCAAGTCTTCCTCAATTTCGAGGGACTGCCTATGATGATGATGATGTGCACATATACTCACCCCCAGACTTTGTTCAATCCTTTAGGATTATATCCTTTAGTTTATATTTTCTCTCCTCATTGTTTACCAAAATGTATCAATTTACACTTTTCTGCGTTAAATTTCATCTGCCATGTGTCCGCCCATTTCACCAGCTTGTCTGTGTCCTCTTGAAGTTTATCACTATCCGCCTCACTTTTCATTATACTTCCAAATTTTGTGTCATCTGCAAATTTTGAAATTGTGCTCTATACACCCACATCCAAGTCATTAATATATATCAAGAAAAGCAGTGGTCTTTGTACTAACCCCTTGGGGAACACTGCTGTATACCTTCTTCTAGTCCGAAAAACAACCATTCACAACTACTCTCTGTTTCCTGTCACTTAGCCAATTTCATATCCATGCTGCCACTGTCCCTTTTAATTCATGGGCTTCAACTTTGCTGGCTTGTGGCACTTTGTCAAACGCCTTTTGGAAATCCGTGTACACCACATCAACTGCATTGCCCTCATCAACCCTCTCTGTTACCTCATCAAAAAACTCAATCAAGTTGGTTGAACATGATTTATCTTTAACAAGTCAATGCTGGTTTTCCTTAATTAATCCACACTTATTCAAGTGACTTAATTTTATCCCCGATTATTGCTTCTAAAAGTTTCCCCACTACCAAGGTTAAACTGTTGCTGGGTTTATCTTTTTTTTTGAACATGGCTGTAACATTTGCAATTCTTCAGTCCTCTGGCACTACCCCGTTTCCAAGGAGGATTGGAAGATTATGGCTAGAACCTCAGTGATTTCTTCCTTCACTTCCCTCAGCATCCCAGGATGTATCCCATTGGGCCCTAGTGTCTTATCTACTTTAAGTATAGCCAGCCTTTCAAGTACCCTGTCTTTATCAATTCTTATCCCTTCCAGTATCTCCTCTGCCTCCTACTTTACTATGTCTATGGCAGCATCTTCTTCCTTGGTGAAGACAGATGCAAAGTACTCATTTAGTACCTCAGCCATACCCTCTGCCTCCATGCATAGCTCTTCTTTTTGATGCCTAATCGGCTTCAACCCCCCCTCCCGCCCCCCCCCCCCCACCCCTTACTACCCGTTTATTACTTATATGCCTATAGAAGACTTTTGGATTACCTTTTATGTTAGCTGCCATTCTATTTTCATACCCGCTCTTTTCTCCTCTAATTTTCTTTTTCACTTCTTCTCTGAACTTTTTATATTTAGCCTGATTCTCAGATGTATTCTTGACCTGACATCTGTCATACACGTTCTTTTTCTGCCTCATCTTGCTCTATATCTCTTTCCTCATCCAGGGAGCTCTGACTTTAGTTGCCCTACCTTTCCCCCGAGTGGGAATGTACCTCGACTGTACTCCAACTATTTCCTCTTTAAAGGCAGCCCATTGTTCCACTACAGTTTTGCCTGCCAATCTTTGATTGGCCAGATCAGTTCTCATCCACTGAAACTTGTCTTCCTCCAATTAAGTCATTTTACTCTAGATTGCTCCCTGTCCTTTTCCATAGTTAATCTAAACCTTATGATACTATGATCACTGTTCCCTAAATGTTCACCTACTGACACTTGCTCCACTTGACCTACCTCATTCCCCAGAACCAGATCCTGCAATGCCTCCTTCCTCGTTGGGCTGGAAACATACTGATCAAGAACGTTCTCCTGACAAACTTCAGAAATTCGTCCCCCTCTCTGCCCTTTACACTATTATTATTCCAGTCTATATTAGGATAGTTGAAGTCCCCCATTATCACTACTCTATTGTTCTTGCATCTCTCTGTAATTTAACTGCAAATTTGCTCCTCTATATTTTTCCCACCAGTTTGTAGCCTATAAAATACACCTAGTGGTGTAATGGCACCTCCATTATTTCTAAACTCTAGCTATACAGATTCTGTCCTTGACCCCTCCAGGACATCCTCGCTCTGCAGCACTGTAACATTCTCCTTAACCAATACTGCCACACCACCTCCTATCTTTCTTTCCTGAACAGCCTATATCCAGGAATATTTAATACCCAATCCTGCCCTTTTTTGAGCCAGGTCTCCGATATTGCCACAACATCATATTTCTATGTGGCTATTTGCACCTGCAGCTCACCAACCTTCTTTACAATGCTTTGTGCATTCACATACATACACTGTAAAGCTATCTTAGACCAAAGATAAAGATTGATTGACTGAGTATGTTTCCTGTTGTTCATCACACATCCTGTTTTATCTTGTAACTCACACAACACTTTCTGTGTCACACACGCATTTCCAACAAAGAACCAATAAACTGTTTCGCTAAATAATCAGATCATTATTACAAGAAAAGGTTTTCTTTTGTGCTGCCCAATATATATACAAAACAGTATAGTTGGCTTCATTGCATAACCATTTAAATAAATATGTACAGATCAAACAAACATAAGAAGCATGTTAATATTGAGGTAGTCATTAAAAATATGTGAAAAGTTAATGAAGATAGAAAATAAATAATGTCATCCTTTGGGTTAAACTGAGGCTACTTTCTCAGGTGGCTGTAAAAGATCCCATGGCACTATTTTGAAGAAGGGCAGGGGAGTTATCCCCGGTGCCTGGCCAATATTTATCCCTCAACCAACATAACAAAAAAATCAGATTATCAGGCCATTATCACATTGCTGTTTGTGGGAGCTTGCTGTGCGCAAATTCCTACATTACAACAGTGACAACACTCCAAAAGTACTTCATTGGCTGTAAAGTGCTTTGGGACATCTGATGGTTGTGAAAGGCACGATGTAAAGGCAAGTTTTTTTTCCTTGTCAATACTGATGAATATATTTACAGGATTACATTTGAAAACTTTGCAAATATTTTCAAAGAACCCAGAGACGGGCTGCAAACTTTGGGAGGGCTCTTCCCTTGAAAAATTCTCCTCAAGGTTACTTAGCAGGCGCAGAACTGGATGCTGGCCCAATATCAGTGTTCTTGATCAGGCCAACATCCCCAGCATCGAAGCACTGACCACACTCAACCAGCTCCGTTGGGCGGGCCACATCGTCCGCATGCCCGACACGAGACTCCCTAAGCAAACGCTCTACTCGGAACTCCTACACGGCAAGCGAGCCCCAGGTGGGCAGAGGAAACATTTCAAGGACGCCCTCAAAGCCTCCTTGATAAAGTGCAACATCCCCACTGGCACCTGGGAATCCCTGGCCCAAGACCGCTCTAAGTGGTGGAAGAGCATCCGGGAGTACGCTGAGCGCCTCGAGTCTCGTCGCCGAGAGCATGCAGAAAACAAGTGGAGGCAGCAGAAGGATCGTGCGGCAAACCAGACTCCCCACCCACCCTTTCCTTCAACGACTGTCTGTCCCACCTGTGACAGAGACTGTAATTCCCGTATTGGACTGTACAGTCACCTGAGAACTCACTTTTAGAGTATAAGCAAGTCTTGCTCGATTTCAAGGGACTGCCTATGATGATGATGAAGCCCCACAGGCTGGGCTTCAGAGGATTCAGTGAAACTTTACATGACAACAAAATAGAGCTGTAGGGAAGAGGCCCACTGGTTTGGCAGCAATATGCTGATCAGATTGAACAGAGAGCCAAATTGTCTGCAAACTCTGCCAAATTCAATAATAGGAATATGGTTACATTACCGAGCATCGTGATGTATTCAAGGGATAGCGACGCTTTCTATTACCTCGCAAAGTAAGTAAATAATCTTTGTGACCATTAAATATTTGCAGGGCTGATAGATGTCAAAAGTGGTTCATGTATAAATAAAAAAAGAAAGACTTGCATTTATATAGCTCCGTTCACAATTTCAGGACGTTCCAAAGTGCTTTGCAGCCTATGAAGTACTTTTGTTGAAGTGTTGTTCACTGATGTAATGTAGAACCCAGATAATTGCTTCAAAGTAAACCAGTAACAATAGTACAGGTGCGAGAGAATATGAATAGAAACTTGTGAAAGGTAAATATGAAAGAGATATCAGGAGGGACTGCCTGGCAGGGTAGTACAAGCAAAGCCACTGGAGTTGATCAAGGTACAGTCAGATGCAGTGTGGAGACTTAAAATACAAAGAGGGATGAGCTCTGATGATCTGAATGCCTGATTTAAACATAGATCTGTTCATTATTTAAATAGTTTAAAATAATGTATTCTTAAGTGAAATGAAAAATGTTCTCTCCGTGTGGTCGATCATGTCGAGGGCGAGGGTTTTTTTTTGCATTCAGTGTTTCACATTTTTGGGATGACCATGGGCAGTTTAATGCTGGTGCCTGTTTTTGTTTTCTAGTATTTGGGGGAGAAATTCGGTTGGTTAGCGCTCCTGGAAAGGGTCGGGACAGTGGCGCTAAAAGGGTCGGAGCTGCGAGCACCGGCATTCGCGCCGCTCGGCACATTCATGAGCCGCTACCGGCAGCGCTGAGCAGTATCGCCCGTGAGCGTGCGCCGGTGTGCAACGCCCCCAGTTTCGACAGTGATGCGATATTTGTTTGTAGCGCCCCATAGTGAGCCCGCCAGAGAAAGCTGGTGGGCAGAGCTGTCCCGGGACGCTAAGGGAAGGAATGATTGAGAAAGGTAAGTGAAATTGATATGTCTTTGAAATATTTTTGCGATTAACCTTTATTTGGGGGGAGTATTTTATCGGGAATGTTTTTTTGTGCCAATTTTTTGTTGTTGCAGGGAGGCCTCTCTTAGGGCGCTCCGAAGCCGGCTCTTTAGCAACGGATTTTCAGTTGCTCACCCGGCCCAGAGCCCTAAGAGAGGCATGGAACGCTTCCCATGGTGCTCCACTCCACTCTCAGGGCGCAGCAGCCGATTTTTTGGACTGCCGTCGCAAACCATTTTCCCGCGCAAAATTTACCGACCCATCGCCATTCGCGCCGTAAGAAGCCTCCAACTGAATTTCCACCCCCATATAGATAGAAAGAAAGACTTGCATTTATATAGCACCTTTCACAACCTCAGGACATCCCAAAACACTTCACAGCCAATGACGTACTTTTGAAGTATAGTCACTGTTGTAATGTAGGAAACATGATGGACAATTTGCACACAGCAAGCTCCCACAAACAACAATGTGATAATGACCAGATAATCTGTTATTGTTATGCTGATTGAAGGATAAATATTGGCCAAGACACCTGCTCTTCATCAAAATAATGCCTTACACATCCACCTGGGAGGGTAGATGGGGCCTCGGCTTATCTCATCCAAAAGGCAGCACCTCCAACACTCCCTCAGCACTGCACTGTCAGCCTAGATTTTTGTGCTCAAGTCCTTGGAGTGGGACATGAGCCCACAACCTTCTGACTCAGAGGCAAGTGTGCTACCCACTTAGCCACAGCTTTCCATTCTTTTTGGAATGAGGTATGATGGGATGTTTCCGTGCTATCCTGGGAATTCTGACAGAAGTGATCATGATAGGCCGAATGGGAATCGACCTCAGCTGGAAGCAGGCATAGGTGTGTTTCTGGGCCCAGTGAAGGCCCCAACTCGTAAAAGTCAAATGATAATTGATCTCAGAGGGAATGATTACTGTTACAAAGAGGCTCTGTTGATCCCTCTAGGAAGGATTAAAAAAAGAAATTAGGACCCCTCTCTGCGGTCCAATACTGGCCTTGGGCTCCCTCCCTCCCTCAGAGTGGAAGGCTGCAGCTCCAAGTCTCCAGTGGCAACAAGTGGCAGACACCTTTGTCACGCAGGGCGCCCACCCTGAGTATTTAAATGACCCCGTCCCTGGGTTTGGGATGGAGTCACTGGCTGGCAAAAGCGGTAGGCCTCACCACATGCCTTCCCTCTCTTAAAGTTCACAGAAGCTCGTGGCTCTAATGTCTAAAATAAGGTTTTAAAATAAATAAGCAACTTCTTTACCAAATGAGTGGTTAGAACGTGGCACTTGCTACTACATAGAGTAGTTGAGGTGACTCGCATAGATGCATTTAAGGGGAAGCTAAATAAGTCCAAAGGAGGACAGCGGAAACGCTACAAGGACACCCTCAAAGTCTCCCTGGTAAAGTGTGACATCACGACTGACACCTGGGAGACCCTGGCCACAGACGGCCCGAGGTGGAGAAAACCCATCTGGGAGGGCGTTGAGCTCTTTGAGTCTCGACTCAAGGAGCATGAAGAGGCCAAGTGCAGGCAGCGGAAGGAGTGCGTGGCAAACTAGCCCCACCGACCCCTTCCCTCGACGAATGTCTGTCCCACCTGTAACAGGGTCTCGCATCAGCCTGTTCAGCCACCAAAGAACTCACTTTGGGAGTGGAAGCATGTCCTCCTCGATTCCGAGGGACTGCCTATGATGAGATAAGTCCATTCGACAGAAGGATACTCTGATAGGGTGAGATGAAGTAAGATGGGAGGAGGCTCGTGTGGAACATAAACACCATCATAGACCAGTTGGGTCCTTTTCTGTGCTGTACATTCTATGTAATGCTATATAAATAAAATAATTACATATTTCACAATAACTTGATTAAATGTACCCTTTGAGATTTTGCACAATTTCCCAGCATTCACTCTGTATGTCAACAGGAGCTAAAGGGTAAAAAGGCTTGAAAGTTTCACTGCTTTTTCCAAAGGATTTTGCAAGAAATTGGAGATTGAATTCTGAAAGCTTTATTTCAGGCAAGAGATGACATATATTAAGAAATCCAGTTTTCTCTGATGAACTGTTCAGACAGACAATACCTGTGACAGGCGGCACCTGGTAATAACAAGCCTCCGATCATAGTTTCTTTGTTGATCGTTAGAAAAGCAAACGGATCATTCATCAAGAATGGATTGCTCCTTATTGCTGCTGAAAAATCGATGAAAAGTTTTAAGAGTGTAAATTGGTATGTGTTGTGAAAATGGGCACAAAGCGTACCAATTTAGCAGTAGGATGGCCTGCACCTAATCTATCTATTTTATAGGCATCATGGGCAGCCTGCTGAAGGACCCTTTTACAAAATGACTTATCGATGAGCGGGGCAGGAGTCAGGCTGAATTTTCTACCTCATCCATATTTGTTGATCTATTTTTTTAATGATTCTTAAGGACAGTAATCTATTTACTGGTAATGTTTTTAAGCTCTATTGTTATCTTTTGTACCAGATTGAGACCATCTGTTCAACTGTCCTAACTGCAACCTTCCTTTCTCCACACCCCGCCTCACAGCTCAAATTGCTCCATGGCTTCACCCCTCCCAGTACTATAACCTACTCCAGCAGTTTACGAACTCTGTGTTCCTCCAACTCTGGCCTCTTGTGCATTGCCCACTTCCTTCAATCTACCAATATTGACCGTGGCTTCTGGCCCTAAGTCTGGAATTCCCTCTGTAAGGTTTATTAGGATGCTGCCTGGAATGGAGAATCTTAATTATGAGGACCGATTTGATAGGCTGGGTTTGTTCTCATTGGATCAGGGGAGGTTGAGAGGAGACCTCATCGAGGTGTACAAAATATTGAGGAGCCTAGACATAGTGGATAGTAAGGGTCTATTTCTATTGGTGGAGGGTTCTATTACGTGGGGGCATAGTTTTAAGGTGGTTGGTGGAAGGTTTAGAGGGGATTTGAGAGGGGGCTTCTTTACGCAGAGGGTTGTGGGGATCTGGAACTCGCTGCCTGGAAGAGTGGTGAATGCAGAAACCCTCACCACTTTTAAGAGGTGGTTGGATGGGCACTTAAAGTGCAGTAACCTGCAGGGTTACGAACCTAGAGCTGGTAATTGGGATTAGACTGGATAACCTTTTGTTGGACAGCGCAGATATAATGGTAAGTAGGCCGGACAAGATGGGCCGAAATGGCCTCCTTTTGTGCTGTAAATTTTTATGTTTCTATGTAAACCTCTTCACCTCTCCTTCTTTAAAATGCTCCTTAAAACCTATTTTATTGGCCAACCTTTTAATCACCCACCTTAATATCACCTTCTTCGGCTCAGCCTCAATTTTGCATGATTACACTTCTGTGAAGTGTTTTTGGATGTTTTTTTATTCATTCACAGGATGTGGGCATTGCTGGCAAGGCCAGCATTTATTGCCCATCCTTAATTGCAATTTCAGAAGCCAGTTAATAGTCACCCACATTGTTGTGGGTCTGGAGCCATAATTAGGCCAGACTGGGTAAGGACGGCAGATTTCCTTCCCTAAAGGACATTGGTGAACCAGATGGGTTTTTATGACATCCGGTAGTTACATGGACACCATTACTGATATTAGCTTTTTCATTCCAGATTTATTCATTAACTGAATCTAAATTCCCCAGCTGCCTTGGTGGGATTTGAATTCTTGTCTCTGGATTACTAGTCCAGTAACATTACCACTAGTTACCGTTAAAGGTGCTATATAAATGCAAGTTGCTGTTTGTCATTAGAAACTGGTCAGGCCATCTTTGAGCCTTTTCTAGACTCAAGATGGGACCCAGACACATAAAATAAAAATTGTGGCGTACAATTTCTTAAGTAGAATCCTGCATATACTTGGTGACACACATATATTGATAGGATAGCAGTCAAATGTTATAAAATGACAGATGTTATTTATTCACAGGGGAAATAAACACAGCTGGGATTGCAGTCTATTACTTCAATTACCAAAACAATAAGAAAGATCAATTGAATTTAAATTGCATCCATCATTTCATGTTTTGTTCCCATTAGCATCTTGTGCAGCCCAATGGAGACAGATTCGCCAGCTAATATGTAAACTATATTAGAAATATAATGGCATAATAAGTTGTTGAAGCAGATGCAATCGTTCAGGTTGCACATAATTAATATAGGTAGGATTTTAGTTTGAAGAGAAAACCACAGCAACATTTACAATTTGCAGGTCTGTTGTGCTTCACAATAGAAATAAAGATAAATCATGTCATTTTATCATTTTAAAAAGGGTGCACAAATTTACAAAAGCAAAAGATGCTGGAAATCTGAAATAAAACAGAAAATGCTCGAAATACTCAGCAGGTTGATGACCTTCCTAAAAACATTAACTTGGTTTCTCTTTCCACAGATGCTGCTTGACCTGCTGAGTGTTAACCAGCACTTTCTGTTTTTGCATGAGTATACATATCAGTTGAGTTGTGCGTTTTAATGTAACATTTATTGGAGCCAGCATTGATATAATGGAAGCAAAATGCAAAGGATCTGCAAATCTGTAACAAACACAGAAAATGCTGGTCAGTCAGCATGAGCCTGTCAGCATCATTGTATGTGTTGACTTATCACTATAGCAGCATAGGATGTTATGTATGTAACCCTATGTAACCAGTATTGTACTGCCACCAGAGGGCGAACCTGTTGGAGTCCCAAGGGATCCCAGCATCCCTTGGGAGCACTGTATATAAGCAGGCATCCCATGCTGTACCGGCACTCTGGAGTTAGAATACAGGAACTAAGGTCACACTTACTCATGTCTACAGTACTCAGTTACATTACTTTATTGTGGATGCAACAACTGGCGACAAGATAACGAACCATCACGCGAAAAGGCAAAGAACAGTTGGTATCCTGGAGAAATTCTCAGAAGGAGATGATTGGGAGGCCTTTGTGGAGCGACTTGACCAATACTTCGCGGCCAATGAGCTGGAAGGGGATGAGAACGCTGTCAAACGAAGGGCGATCCTCCTCACCGACTGCGGGGCAACAACCTATGGCCTCATGAAGAATCTTCTAGCTCCGGTGAAACCAACAACCAAATCGTATGAAGAACTGTGTACACTGGTCCGGGAGCACCGAAATCTGAAGGAGAGCATTCTGATGGCAAGGTATCAATTTTACACATGTCAACGGTCTGAAGGCCAGGAAGTGGCGAGCTATGTTGCCGAACTAAGACACCTTGCAGAACATTGCGAATTCGATGGATCCCTGGAGCAAATGCTAAGAGACCTTTTTGAGCTTGGCATTGGCCATGAGGTTATCCTTCGCAAACTATTGACTGTTGAAACACCGAACCTGAGCAAAACCATAACGATAGCCCAGGCATTTATTCCACCAGCGATAACACCAAACAGATTTCGCAGCATAAAGAGGTTTCAGCAAGTACTGTACACAAAGTAACATCATTTTCAGGCAGGAATGCATATGGCAGAATGTACACGTCTGCAGTACACGACCTCAGATGACCCAGAGTCCGCCATCAGACATTAATGCGAGGCAGTTAACACCTTGTTGGCGCTGCGGAGGTGATCGAGCCTATCAAAGCCGCTTCAAACACTATGCATGCAAAGGCTGTGGAACAATGGGACACCTCCAGCGAACGTGCAGATGAGCTACAAATCCTGCAAACCACCACATTGCAGAGGAAGATCGATCCATGGCGGATCAAACTGAACCACAGACTCGAACCGGGGAGGCAGAAGTGTACGGGGTACACACCTTCACCACGAAATGTCCACCGATCATGTTAAAAGTCGAACTGGACAGAATTCCAGTATCCATGGAATTGGACACGGAATTGGACATGAGCAAAAAGGCTTTCGACAGGCTGTGATGCAACAAGGCACACCGTACCAAGCTGAGCCCTATTCATACCAAGCTAAGAACTTGCACCAAAGAGCTGATCCCTATAATTGGCAGCGCAGCAGTAAAAGTCTCCTATGATGGAGCGGTGCACAAACTCCCACTATAGATTGTACCAGGAGATGGCCCCACGTTGTTCGGCAGAAGCTGGCCGGGGAAAATCAGCTGGAACTGGGACGACATCTGAGCGCTTTCTTCTGACGACGACACCTCATGTGCCCAGGTTCTGAGCAAGTTTCCATCATTATTTGAGCCAGGCATCGGAAGTTTCTCGGGGGCGAAGACGCAGATCCATTTGGTTCCCGGTACACGACCCATCCACCACAAGGCATGGGCAATGCCATACATGCTGCGAGAGAAAGTGGAGATCGAGCTGGACAGGCTGCAATGAGAGGGCGCTGGTGGAGTTCAACAAGTGGGCCAGTCCGATTGTTCAGGTCCTCAAAGGCAATGGCACGGTCAGAATTTGTGGGGACTATAAAATAACGATGAACCATTTTTCACTGCAGGACCAGTACCCGCTACCCAAGGCAGACGACCTATTTGCGACGCTGGCAGGAGGGAAGACATTCACCAAGTTGGACCTGACCTCAGCCTACATGACGCAGGAGCTGGCGGAATCTTCGAAAGGCCTCACCTGCATCAACACGCACAAAGGTCTGTTCATCTACAATAGATGCCCGTTTGGGATTCGATCGGCCGCGGCTATTTTTCAAAGGAACATGGAGAGTCTGCTAAAGTCGGTTCCGCGCACCGTGGTTTTCCAGGACGACATATTGATCACAGGTCGGGACACCATCGAACACTTGAAGAACCTGGAAGAGGTTCTAAGTCGGTTAGATCATGTGGGACTCAGGTTGAAATGCTCGAAGTGTGTTTTCCTGGCGCCAGAGGTCGAGTTCTTGGGGAGAAGAGTCGCAACAGACGGCATCAGACCCACCGACGCCAAGACGGAGGCCATCAAGGATGCGCCCAGACCACAGAATGTGACGGAGCTGCGATCGTTCCTGGGACTCCTCAATTATTTTGGTAATTTCCTACCCGGGTTAAGCACCCTGCTAGAACCCCTTCATGTGTTCTTACGCAAGGGAGATGACTGGGTATGGGGGAAATCACAAGAGGCTGCTTTTGAGAAAGCCAGAAATCTGTTATGTTCCAACAAATTGCTTGTTCTGTATGACCCGTGCAAACGTTTAGTACTGGCTTGCAAAGCGTCTTCATACGGGGTCGGGTGTGTGTTACACAAGCATATGAATCGGGAACATTGCAACCGGTCACTTATGCGTCCAGGAGTTTGTCCAAGGCCGAAAGGGCCTACAGCATGATTGAAAAAGGAGCTCTGGCATGCGTTTACGGGGTAAAAAAAATGCACCAGTGTCTGTTTGGGCTTAAATTCGAGTTAGAAACTGACCATAAGCCGCTCATATCGCTATTCTCAGAGAGCAAAGGTATCTCTGCTCGCATCCAAAGATGGTCGCTCACGCTGTCTGCATATAACTATGTAATCCGCCACAGGCCAGGCACAGAGAACTGCGCTGATGCTCTCAGTCGGCTATCATTGCCCACCACTGGGGTGGAAATGGCACAACCTGCAGACTTGCTCTTGGTGATGGATGCATTTGAAAACGAAAAGTCACCTGTCACGGCCCGCCAGATCAGGACCTGGACCAGCCAGGATCCTTTACTGTCCCTGGTAAAAAAAACTGTGTTCTCCATGGGAGCTGGTCCAGCATCCCAGCAGAGATGTATGAAGGGATCAAGCCGTTCCAGCGGCGCAAAGACGAAATGTCCATACAGGCGAACTGTCTTTTATGGGGTAATCGTGTGGTTTTGCCCAAGAAAGGCAGAGAAACTTTCATATGCGACCTACACAGTACCCACCCAGGCATAGTAACGATGAAAGCTATAGCCAGGCCCATGTGTGATGGCCCGGCATCGACTCAGATTTGGAGTCCTGTGTGCGCCAATGCAACACTTACTCTTAACTGAGCAATGCACCCAGGGAGGCACCGCTAAGTTTGTGGTCATGGCCCTCCAAACTGTGGTCTAGGATCCATGTTGGTCCATTTCTAGGCAAAATGTTTTTGGTTGTAGTGGATGCTTATTCAAAATGAATTGAGTGTGTAAAATGTCTGTAAGCACGTCCACTGCCACCATCGAAAGCCTACGAGTCATGTTTGCCACGCATGGCCTGCCTGATGTCCTTGTCAGCGACAATGGGCTGGGCTTCACCAGCGCTGAATTCAAGGAATTCATGACCTACAATGGGATCAAGCACGTCACAACTGCCCCGTTCAAACCGCATCCAACGGCCAGGCAGAACGGGTAGCCCAACTCATCAAGCAAAGCTTGAAACGTGTGTCAGAAGGCTTCCTGCAGACCCGCCTGTCCCGAGTCCTGCTCAGCTACCGCACCAGACCCCACTCGCTCACCGGGGTTCCCCAGCTGAGCTGCTCATGAAAAGGGTGCTCAAAACAAGGCTCTCTCTTGTCCACCCTGATCTCCATAATCACATCGAGGGTAGGCGGCATCAACAAAGCATGTACCATGATCGCGCAAATTTGTCACACGATATTGAAGTCAATGACCCTGTATTTGCACTCAACTATGGACATGGTCCCAAATGGCTTGCTGGCACTGTCATAGCCAAAGAAGGGAGTAGGTGTTTCAAGTCAAACTCGCAAATGGACTAACTTGCAGAAAGCATTTGGACCAAACCAAACTGCGATTCACAGACAGCCACGAGCAACCCGAAAAGGACACCACCAACTGCGACCCTCCGACACACACACAAGTGGCAACCGACATCACGGTTGACCACAAAGCCGAACTCGCCATCCCCAGCAGCCCGGCAAGGCCAGCTGCACAGCAGCCCAACAAAGAACCAACCAACTCACCCACACCTGCATTTGTACTGAGACGATTGTCAAGGGAGCGAAAGGCCCCAGATCGTCTCACCATGTAAATAAGTGTACTATTGACTTTGGGAGGGAGTGATGTTATGTATGCAACCCTATGTAACCAGTATTATACCGCCACCAGAGGGCGTACTTGTTGGAGTCTAAAGGAATCCCAGCATCCCTTGGGAGCATTGTATATAAGCAGACCTCCCATGCTGTACTGGCACTCTGGAGTTAGAATAAAGGAACTAAGGTCACACTTACTCACATCTACCGTACTCAGTTACATTACTTTATTGTGGACACAACATTGGACACCAGGATAAAGTAGGCCAAGGTGGGGAATAGTTGGGCAGGGACTGATGAAGAGTTTGTATTTGGTGGCAATTTTTAACTGACCGTTGGAGGGTAAAACTGGCGTCGCGGGTCGGTGCCATTGTAGCAACTGTTCGATTTTCAATGGTAGATGAAGCTGTTTCTATAATGATCCAGAATGCTGGTTTTACGCACTGGTGGTAAGTTGAAAATGACTCCCGTTAACTTGTTGAGGAAGGCTGCACTGTTGGAGGTGCCATCTTTTGAATTGAACATAGGAACAGGAGTAGGTCATTCAGACTCTTGAGCTTGTTCTGCCATTTAATGAAATCATGGCTGATCTATATCCTAACTCTATCCACCCGCCTTGGCTCTATAATCCCTTAATACCTTTGGCTAGCAAAAATCTATCGATCTCAGATTTAACATTATTAATTGGGCTAGCATCCACTGCCTACTACCCTGACTCTAATGTATAAGCTGTGGCTCAGTGGGTAGCACACTCACCTTTGAGTCAGAAGGTTGAGGGTAGGGTTCAAGTCCCACTCTAAGAATTTGAGCACATAAATCAAGGCTGACACTCCAGTGCAGTGCTGAGGGAGTGCTGTACTGTTGGAGGTGCTGCCTTTCGGATGAGATGTTAAACTGAGGCCCTGTCTGTCCTCTGAGGTGGATGCAAATGATCCCATCGCACTATTTTGAAGAAGAGTGGAGGAGTTATCTCTGGTGTCCTGGCCAATATTTATCCCTCAATCAACATCACTGAAAAACAGATTATCTGGTCATTATCACATTGCCGTTTGTGGGAGTTTTGCTGTGCGCATGTTGGCTGTCGCGTTTCCCACATTGCACAAACAGTGATTACACTTCAAAAAGTATTTTATTGGCTGTAAAGCGCTTTGAGACGTCTGGTGGTCGTGAAAGGCGTTATATAAATCCAAGTCTTACTTTCTAACTTCTCTCCTGAATGGCCTGGATCTGGGTTTAAGGTTAAGTCCCCTTTGTCCTAGACTCCCGCACCAGTGGAAACGTTTCTCTTTAGCGACCCTAACAATTCCTTTCAAAATCCTAAATACCTTAATCAAATCATTCCTTGGGAATATTCCAGGGAATACACACCTAGTTTATGTAATCTCTCCTCATAATTTAACCCTTGGAGCCCTGGTAACATTCTGGTGAGTCTGCACTGCACTCCTTCCAAGGCCAAGATATCCTCTCTAAGGTGTGCTATCCAGAACTGTATGCAATCCAGAGGAGGTCCAACCAGGGCTTTGTATAGTACAGCAAAACTAGAACCTTCTAGATATAAAAGCTAACATTCCATTTGGCTTTTTAATTAATTTTTGTACCTGACTACTCATCATCATCATAGGCAGTCCCTCGGAATCGAGGAAGTTTTGTTTCCACTTTTAAAATGAGTCCTTAGGTGGCTGAATAGTCCCTGTCACAGTTGGGAGGACAGATAGTTGTTGAGGGAATGGGTGGGTGGGACAGGTTTGCTGCACGCTCTTTCCGCTGCCTGGGCTTGATTTCTGCATGCTCTTGGCGATGAGACTCGAGGTGCTCAGCGCCCTCCCGGACGCACTTCCTCCACTTAGGGTGATCTTTGGCCAGGGACTTTCAGGTGTCAGTGGGGATGTTGCACTTTTTCAGGGAGGCTTTGAGGGTGTCCCTGTAACCTTTCCTCTGTCCACCTTTGGCCCGTTTGCCGTGAAGGAGTTCCAAGTAGAGCGCTTGCTTTGGGAGTCTCGTGTCTGGCATGTGAACGATGTGGCCTGCCCAGTGGAGTTGATCAAGTGTGGTCAGTGCTTCAATGCTGGGGATGTTGGCCTGACCGAGGACACTAATGTTGGTACGTCTGTCCTCCCAGCGGATTTGTAGGATCTTGCAGAGGTATTGTTGGTGGTATTTCTCCAGTGATTTGAGGTGTCTACTGTACATGGTCCATGTCTCTAAGGAGGGTGGGTATTACTACAGCCCTGTAGACCATGAGCTTGGTGGCAGTTATGAGGGCCTGGTCTTCAAAGACTCTTTTCCTCGGGTAGCCGAAGGCTGCACTGGCGCACTGGAGACGGTGTTGAAACTTGTCGTCAATGTCTCTCTTGTTGGTAAGAGGCTCCCGAGGTATGGAAAATGGTCCTGACTACCATATGATATGTGTATTTTTTGAGGATGTTTCCAGTAGAGTGGACAAGGGAGAACCAGTTGATGTGGTATATATGGACTTTCAGAAGGCTTTCGACAAGGTTCCACACAAGAGATTAATGTGCAAAGTTGAAGCACATGGGATTGGGGGTAGTGTGCTGACATGGATTGAGAACTGGTTGTCAGACAGGAAGTAAAGAGTAGGAGTAAATGGGTACTTTTCAGAATGGCAGGCAGTGACTAGTGGGGTACCGCAAGGTTCTGTGCTGGGGCCCCAGCTGTTTACATTGTATATTAATGATTTAGACGAGGGGATTAAATGTAGTATCTCCAAATTTGCGGATGACACTAAGTTGGGTGGCAGTGTGAGCTGCGAGGAGGATGCTATGAGGCTGCAGAGTGACTTGGATAGGTTAGGTGAGTGGGCAAATGCATGGCAGATGAAGTATAATGTGGATAAATGTGAGGTTATCTACTTTCGTGGTAAAAACAGAGAGACAGACTATTATCTGAATGGTGACAGATTAGGAAAAGGGGAGGTGCAACGAGACCTGGGTGTCATGGTACATCAGTCATTGAAGGTTGGCATGCAGGTACAGCAGGCGGTTAAGAAAGCAAATGGCATGTTGGCCTTCATAGCGAGGGGATTTGAGTACAGGGGCAGGGAGGTGTTACTACAGTTGTACAGGGCCTTGGTGTGGCCACACCTGAAGTATTGTGTACAGTTTTGGTCTCCTAACTTGAGGAAGGACATTCTTGCTATTGAGGGAGTGCAGTGAAGGTTCACCAGACTGATTCCCAGGATGGCGGGACTGACATATCAAGAAAGACTGGATCAACTGGGCTTGTATTCACTGGAGTTCAGAAGAATGAGAGGGGATCTCATAGAAACGTTTAAAATTCTGACGGGTTTAGACAGGTTAGATGCAGGAAGAATGTTCCCAATGTTGGGGAAGTCCAGAACCAGGGGTCACAGTCCAAGGATAAGGGGTAAGCCATTTAGAACCGAGATGAGGAGAAACTTCTTCACCCAGAGAGTGGTGAACCTGTGGAATTCTCTACCTGTAAGGGGTTTTCACAGGGTTGTTGTGCCTTGGGTGTCTCTCTCTGGGCTTCTGCCCTCACAGCTTATGCCTGGCCTGTGAGGTACCCTGAGTGCTGCAAGAGCACCCCTGGAGAGACTGTGTCCACAGCTTATGAAGGGGGTTTTGAGACTCGTGCGTCCCCACAGCTTATGCCTAGCCTGTGAGGCACCTGTGAGTGTCAAACACTCCTAACCGCTTCTTCCCTAGCCTGTGACACACAGTTGAGCATTTTCGAGGCGCTCCTAGCTTTCCTTACACGGTTCTGACATAAGACTCACGATCAGGAGATGTAATACAATAGAACTGAGACAAGGTGATTCCAAGAGGAACTTTAGGCTTCCAATTTATTTGACAAGGTGTAACTCAACAAACAGCAATACACCAACAAAACAATCCCCCTAAATCCCACTAAAACGGACCCAACGAAAATCTTTACACCAGTTTAGCAGTACAATGCCCAACCTCCCACCTTTCCTGGCCTAACTGAGTTGGGAGTTCTGGGGACCAGAGGTTATACTCACTACTGTGCCTTCCGCAGTCTGGTGGTTTGTTTCTTCTATCTTCGGTGTCTTCGGACACTGGTTTTCCTTCAGTGTCGAGAGGCTTGCTGGTTGTGGTTGTTGGATGACGAGGGCAGGGAAAATCATCACTTCTTTTTTCACTACATCAGAAACCCCATTTTTATAGCCAGATTATCCAGTCCGCCTCTCCTGCTGAAGTCGATTCTTCTCATTGGTGGACTTTTTGATTTTTAAAAATGCAGCAGTTTTAGATTGGGGTTTTTTTTTTCCACTGATGTTAACTTACTCAAGGTTTGAGTGGGTGTTGATTGCATTGGCCTCCTGTAGCCATTGTGCTAGTCTGGCCTGAGCCAGATATTTCTATGCCTGATGAAAAAGGTGTTGGAATATGTATGTGGCATTGTTTAAATGCTAATGTTTTCAAGGGGCAAGTTTCCAGACAATTTGATTAGTTCCAATGTGCAAACTGGCCCTTTTGATATTGATCCCACCCCTTTTCTTGCAGACCCAACATACACCTTTTAAAAATCCCAAATTCGATTAAAGTTCGTAGTTTCTTCCATGTGCACTTTAGGATTTCAAACTTTCTGGTAGATAGTTCAAATTAAATTCCCTTTCCTATGAGTCCAAACACTGGGGGGGGGGTCTCCATGAATGCATCCTCTTTTATCCCCTGCAGGCCTTGTCTGCCCCTATAAAATTCATTTGTGTCCCAAAGTTTTCCTTCCATCGGTTTCAATTCACAGTACAGACTGATCCCACAGCGCTTGGCCTGCCCTCCAGGCCTCTATAACCAGTGCCTGTGAAGAGACACTTAGTCACTCAACCAGAAAACATGAGGACTGGTTTGATGAAAATGATCAGGAGATCGAAGAACTAATAGATCTCAAGTTCAAAGCATTTCTGAGCCTCAAGCAACAACCCAACTCGGGAGCTGCAAAACAACATCACAGGCAGCTCAAGGCTCAGGTCCAACAAAAAACCCGGGACCTAAAGAACAGGTGGTGGATGGAGAAAGCACAGGAGATACAACAATTGTCTGACAGCCATGATATGCGAGGATTCTTCACTGCAGTCAAGGCCACTTACGGTCCAAACTCCCAAGGCCCCACCCCACTCCTGGCCAAGAAAGGGGAAACACTCATCAAGGACACCGAGGCTGTCAGGGCCCGATGGAAGGAGTACTTTGAAGATCTCCTCAATTGAGACTCTGCCTTTGACTCGAGTGTTCTCGACTCCATCCCGTAGCATGTGACCCGCCACCAACTCAGTGAAACTCCAACGTTACACGAGGTAAACAAAGCCATAAAACAGCTGAAGAATAACAAGGCTACGGGTGCGGATGGAATCCCTGCTGAGGCGCTAAAGTATGGCGGAGAGGCGCTGTTGGCGTGGATACATGACCCCATCTCTCTCATCTGGAGGGAGGAGAGTATGCTGGGAGATCTCAGAGATGCAGTGATTGTGACCATTTTTTTAAAAAGGGACAAGTCCGACTGCGGCAATTACAGGGGAATCTCCCTGCTATCAGCCACTGGGAAAGTTGTCGCTGGAGTTCTCCTCAATCGACTTCTCCCTGTGGCCGAGGAGCTCCTCCCGGAATCACAATACGGATTTTGTCCCCTATGGGGCACAACAGACATGGTCTTTGCAGCGCGACAGCTGTAGGAAAAATGCAGGGAGCAGCGCCAGCCCTTATACATGGCCTTTTTCGATCTTACAAAGGCCTTTGACACTGTCAATCGTGAGGGTCTATGGAGTGTCCTCCTCTGTTTCGGATGCCCCCAAAAGTTTCACAATGACATGTAGGTCGTGATCCTGACCAATGGATCCATTACAAACCCAATTCTGTCCGGACTGGGGTCAAACAGGGCTGCGTCATCGCTCCAACCCTCTTCTCAACCTTTCTCGCCGCCATGCTCCACCTCACAATCAACAAGCTCCCCGCTGGAGTGGAACTAAACTACAGAACCAGTGGGAAGCTGTTTAACCTATGCCGCCTCCAGGATAGGTCCAAGATCACCCCAACCTCTGTCGTTTAGCTGCAGTATGCAGATGATGCCTGTGTCTGCGCACATTCAGAGGCTGAAGTCCAGGATATAGTCAATGTATTCATTGAGGCATATGAAAGCATGGGCCTTACACTTAACATCCGTAAAGGTCCTCCACCAACCTGTTTCCACCACACAGCACTGTCCTCCAATCATCAAGATTTACCGTGCGGCCCTCGACAACGTGGACCATTTCCCATATCTCGGGAGAATCTTATCAACAAAGACAGACATTGATGCAGAGACTCAACATCGCCTCCAGTGCACCAGCGCAACCTTTGGCCGTCTGAGGAAAAGAGTGTTTGAAGACCAGGCCCTCAAATCTACCATCAAGCTCATGGTCTATAGGGCTGTAGTAATACCCGCCCTCCTGTTGGGATCTGAGGCATGGACGATGTATAGAAGGCACCTCAAGTCGCTGGAGATATATCACCAACGATGTCTCCACAAGATCCTGCAAATCCCATGGGAGGACAGGCGCACCAACATCAGTGTCCTCGACCAGGCTAACATCCCGAGCACATTGAAGCACTGACCACATTCAATCAGCTTCGCTGGGCAGGCCACATAGTTTGCATGCCAGATACGAGTCTCCCTAAGCAAATGCTTTATGCGGAGCTCCTTCGTGGTAAACGAGCCAAAGGAGGACAGCGAAAACGTTATAAGGACACTCTCAAAGCCTCCCTGGTAAAGTGCGACATCACCACTGACACCTGGGAGACCCTGGCCGAAGACCGCCCGAGGTGGAGAAAGTGCATCTGGGAAGGTGCTGAGCTCTTCGAGTCTCAACGCAAAGAACGTGAAGAGGCCAAGCGCAGGCAGCGGAAGGAGCGTGCAGCAAACCAGGCCTACCGACCCCTTCCCTCGACGAATGTCTGTCCCACCTGTGACAGGGTCTGTGGCTCTCATATTGGACTGTTCAGCCATCAAAGAACTCACTTTTGGAGTGGAAGCAAGTCTTCCTTGATTCCGAGGGACTGCCTATGATGACTTCATTGGCTGTAAAAGGCACCGGGAAATCCTGAGGTCATGAAAGGCACTATCTAAATGCAAGCTTTTCTTTCTTCCTCTCCATGACCTGCTGAGTGTTTCCAGCATTTTCTATTTATGCACAGGGACGAACTGATCTTCAACCCTGAGCAGATATTTATCT
Source organism: Pristiophorus japonicus (assembly GCF_044704955.1). NCBI lineage: Eukaryota > Metazoa > Chordata > Chondrichthyes > Pristiophoridae > Pristiophorus > Pristiophorus japonicus. Next base: position 185,403,843 of record NC_091986.1, read on the forward strand.
ATTTTGAAGAAGTTGTTTATTCAGCTTCCATCAACATCAGAGCTTTCTGCCACGAGGAACTTATTGTTAATGCAGTAAATTTGTTCCTCAAAGAGCAGCCTAATTATCTTCTTAGCACTCATTATTATTGAGCTCATGGATGATCAAACATGGCATTCCAAAAGTAAGAAATCCTTATTCAAACACTCCGTGACAGACAAATGCAAATAGTCACACTCGCTAAATACAAAATGGACTAAAAATGATCAGAGCAATTTACAATCCAAAATAACAAAAGATATATAAAGTATATATTAGTGTTTAATCATAATGATTTAAATCATTAGTGAAAGATCAATACTTTGATGATGGAAACTAAATGGATGTAGGCGTCAACGGAACATGTAATGTATTGAAATGGTGTGCAGCAACAAGCAAGCTCGCAGCTAATTTAGGTGTCAGCCTTGGTTAAGTGGGTAGCACTCTCGCCTCCGAGTCAGAAGGTTGTGGATTCAAGTCCCACTCCAGGGACTTGAGCACATAATCTAGGCTGGCACTTCAATGCAGTGCTGAGGGGTCGTTGCACTGTCAAAGTTGCCATCTTTTGGATGTGACGTTAAACCAACTGTAGTCTGCTCTCTCAGGTGGTTGTAAACGATCCCACGGCACTATTTGTAGAAGAGCAGGGAGCTCTCTTGGTGTCCTGGCCAATATTAACCAACACTTAAATAAAAAAAATAATACGACAGGAAAAGACCGGCTGGTCCCTGTCCCAAGCGGTCATGACACAATGAGACATCACGATCCCCCGTCGCTCATGTCATCTCCTGGGAGAAGCAAATATAAAAGATTTTAAAAGCCTAGGCCAATTCAGCAGGGGAAAATGTGGGAGATTTCTCTCCGAGCCCCTAAGGCAATCAAAGTAATTCAGGAGATCACGGTGACAATGAGCTACATACCCAATATCCCATCTACATCCCTACACCAACAACTTATATTTATATAGCACCTTTAACATAATAAAATGTCCCAAGGCACTTCACACGAGCGTTATCAAAAAAAATATTGACACCGAGCCATATAGGGAGCTGTTAGGGCAGATGACCAAAAGCTTGGTTGAAAAGGTTGATTCTAAGGATATTCTTAAAGGAGGAAAAAGAGTGGAGAGGCGGAGACATTTAGGGAGGGAATTCCAGTGCGAAGGGCCTAGATAGCTGAAGGCACGGCTGCCAACAGTGGAACATTTAAAATTGAGGATGTTCAAAAGGAGAGAATAGGCGGACTAGAGAGGTCTTGGGGGATTATAGAGCTGGAGGAGATTACAAAGATAAGGAGGGGCGAGGCCATGGGGGGATTTGAAAACAAGGATGAGAATTTTCAAATCGAGGCATTGCTTAACTGGGAGACAAAGTAGATCAACAAGCACAGAGGAGATGGGTGAGCGGGACTGGGTGCAGAATTTTGGATTACCTCAAGTCTTCGGAGGGTAGAATGAGGGAGGCTGGCGAGGAGTGCGTTGCTGTTTGTGGGAGCTTGTTGTGCTCAGATTGGCTGCCACGCTTCCTACATTACAACAGTGACTACAAAAGCTGTAAAGTGTTTTGGGACATCCCGAGGCTGTGAAAGGCGCTATATAAATGCAAGGCTTTCTTCTAATCAAGTTTGAGATGCCAAAATGAATATATTGCCAATTGAGAGATCTGAGTTATTAGGGTGTTAAGGCTAAAATGTGTAGGTTTCCTTAGTCAAAGAAGTCAGCAAATTAAGGAGAGATCGATATTACTGTAATGATTGGGGCCAGGCTGAATTACAGCCGAGCCTGACTATGGTTGTTCACAGCCAGGTGTAAAGTGTTGCATCTGAACAACTCAATCTAATTGTGCATTAGAGAGATCTAACTAGTGTTTTATTGTGGTTTTTAAAAAAGCGATGCAATCTTGTCTTGGAGTTGACTGTACTTATATGTTCATTAAGCCGATATTGGAAAGGAGCAATTCTAGTGGGGCAGAAATCCCTGTTTCCTCTTCCTGCGGGCATTCGACTAAAAATAAGAGAAAAGATGCGCACCTACCTTTTGGTCAAATGCCCGCCTGAAATCCCGGACTCGAGGCTTCCTTTTCTTGCGCAACAGAGCGCGTTCATGTTGGAACGTCCACAGGAGCCTTGTGGACCTGGACACCCAATCACAGGTAAGTATTTTCTAATTCATAGTAATAGGAATTTCATAAGTCCGAATCTCTTATTACTATGAATCAGAAACACCCCAAAACACACAAACACTACATAAAACATTTAAAAAACACCTCACATAAATACACCAATAGAAATGAAAGTTGTTAGAAATGTTTTTTAAAGAAAAAAAAATGCCAATTTTTTAAAGAAGTTTTAATTCTGGTTAACAATAAATGGGCAGGGTTTTAAAAAAAATATGTGTTTTTTAAAATTTTATTTTTTATGTTTTAAGTGTGTTTTAAAACTCTTATGCCTGTAAAAGTAGGCTATGCGCCTGCTTTTATCAAGCGCAAGAGTTTTTAGGACGATTGCTGGGCAAGATATGGGTAAATACTGCAATCTTGCCCATGCAAATGTCCTCGCTCCCGATCTGCGGATGATCTGTCAAGCTCCAGCTTGGCAGATCGGAAAAGCCGGCTTTCAGCTCATGCGCATTGCACGCTGAAAACCGGCTTTTCCGATGTCTTCCCGGGTCCGTAGAAACTTCGTGGGGATTTCTGCCCCACATTTCATTAATTTGCTAAGACATGGCAATCTATATACATATATAAACAGCCTTGTGATAAAAAGCCTCCAAAAGAGGTTTTAACAATCACTTACTGTGGACAAAAGAGTGAACGGTTTGAATAGATCAATGTGAGGAATCTGTGAGAAGGTATTTTGCTGCCTGAGGGCATTAGGACTTGAAAGCAATCAGATAGCTCTGCTGTAACTAGCGTATCAGTTCCATGCCACGTTATCCTGCAGAATTACTTGAAAGTAATTACACAATTTGGTTTGGCTGCATGTGCTCTGCAATTCTCTCCCAGTTACTATATATTGTGAAGTCACTTAGCAGCAGTGCTGAAAACAATATAGGCATGTTTTTTATATTGGTACTCGATCCAGGATACTAGTAGGCAGGACCTCATGACCTTTCAATGCCACGCCCCGTTTTTGCTGCACCGTGCGCTGCCAGCCCCTGTTGGATGGCCAGTTGAAAAAGGCCCTTGTTTTCTGAACCTCCAAACTCTATTCTCAGGATCCATGAAAAGTTGGGCCCCAGATGTTATCGCAAATATGGAGTTTGTCTCATTCATATGATAGTGTGGTGAGTGTACCGCGTATTGTTGATGGTAATCTATCAGTGTGAGAGTGCCCCAAAATAACAACAATCTGCATTTATATAGCGCTTTAGTGAAGCATAACATCCTAAGGCATTTCACAGGAGCATTATCAAACTAAATTTGACACTTAGCTACATAAGGAGATGTTAGGACATGCTTTGTTAACAAGGTAGGTTTAAGGAGCATCTTGTCAGGTATGCAAACTCTTTGTATTCACTCTGTAACTATGTACGATGTACCACCTAAGGGCGCTGCTGGAGGAGGCCCAGGGGTTTCCTGCCCTGCTGTGCAGGGGCTTAGAAAAGGCAGCCAGCCATGCTGCCTTTCACTTTGCAGTCATATTAAATGGACTGAAGTCACACAGCTCTTACTCACAGTACAAGGCCTCGTGGAGTTATTCGATGGTAATTGCAGACATAATAATTGGCGAGGAGAGTACGGACTTTCACGCGATTATGGCTACCTTTGGCACACTAAAAGACTTCGCAGAGGGTGATGATTGGGATGCCTTCACGGAAAGGCTTGAGCAATATTTTATGGCAAACGACCTGGCAAGGGAGATGGACACATTGGCGGAGAAGCGCAAGGCTATACTGCTGACCAGTTGTGGGCCCGAGGTCTACCGCCTCGTCAGGGACTTGCTGGCACCCACGAAGGCCAAGGATAAGACATACGATGAGTTGACTGAACTAATACGCGATACCATACAGATGACTTTCCTATCAGAATCGGAGCTCACCGGCAAGTACTGTACGTAAAATAACGCCGATTGCAGGAAAACTGTTGAACTAATCAGAACCGTACAGAGCAGAGCCTACATGCCTGCTGCTGCTAGGCCGCCAAGGGGTGTAAATGTGAAATCATTAGCACAATGCTGCCATTGCGGGGGTAATCATGGGGCCCATCAATGTTGATTTAAAGACTATGCGTGCAAAAGCTGCAGAACAAGGGGCCACCTCTAGCGAATGTGCAAACGTACTGCGACTCACCACGTGGCAGTGGAGTCGGCAGAAGAGTCCCGATCTAGCGTGGATCACAAAGGACAAGCTAGAGAGGCAACTCAGCCCAAGGGAGTAGAGTGTGGGGTGCACACCCTCTCCACAAAAAGTCCTCCCATGATGATAAAAGTCAAATTAAATGGCTTTCTTGTATCCAAGGAGCTGGCCACGGGGGCGAGTCAGTCAATTATGAGCCAGAAGGCACTTGAAAGGCTGTGGGGCAACAACAAAGCACAAAGACCCAAGCTGAGCCCGATTCAGATAAAGCTGCGCACTTACACCAAGGAACTGATACCAGTTATTGGCAGTGCGAACGTAAAAGTCTCCTATGATGGAGAGGCACACGAGCTGCCACTGTGGATTGTACCAGATGACGGGCCAACGCTCTTGGCAGAAGCTGGATGGGGAAGATTTGGTGGAACTGGGAAGACGTCAAAGTATTATCATCAGTGGACAATGCTTCCTGAGCTCAAGTGCTGAGCAAATTCCCATTTCCATGAGGACGTCATCCTGAAAGACGACGGTGCGTGGAACCAATTTCAACAGGCTCTCCATGTTTCTTTGGAATATGGCTGCAGCTGAGCGAATCCCGATCGGGCACCTGTGGTACACAGATCCACTTGGTCCCTGAGGCACGGCCCGTTCATCACAAGGCTCGAACGGTCCCCTACATGATGAGGGAGAAAGCGGAGATCGAATTGGACAGACTTCAACGCGAGGGAATCACATTGCCAGTCGAGTTCAAGGAGCGGGCCAGCCCGATTGTTCCGGTACTAAAGAGGGATGGCAGGGTCAGAATCTGTGGCGACTACAAGGTAACATAAAAACATAGAAAATAGGTGCAGGAGTAGGCCATCCGGCCCTTCGAGCCTGCACTGCCATTCAATAAGATCATGGCTGATCATTCCTTCAGTACCCCTTTCCTGCTTTCTCTCCATACCCCTTGATCCCCTTAATGGTAAGGGCCATATCTAACTCCCTCTTGAATATATCCAATGAACTGGCATCAACAACTCTCTGCGGCAGGAAATTCCACAGGTCAACAACTCTCTCAGTGAAGAAGTTTCTCCTCATCTCAGTCCTAAATGGCCTACCCCTTATCTTAAGACTATGTCCCCTGGTTCTAGACTTCCCCAACATTGAGAACATTCTTCCCACATCTAACCTGTCCCGTCCCGTCAGAATCTTATACGTTTCTATGAGATCCCCTCTCATCCTTCTAAACTCCAGTGAATAAAGGCCTAGTTGATCCCGTCTCTCCTCATATGACAGTCCAGCCATCCCTGGAATCAGTCTGGTGAACCTTCGCTGCACTCCCTCAATAGCAAGAACGCCCTTCCTCAGACTAGGAGACCAAAACTGAACACAATATTCCAGGTGAGGCCTCACTAAGGCCCTGTACAACTGTAGTAAGACCTCCCTGCTCCTATATTCAAATCGCCTAGCGATGAAGGCCAACATACCATTTGCCTTCTTTACCGCCTGCTGTATCTGCGTGCCCACTTTCAGTGACTGATGAACCACGACACCCAGGTCTCGTTGCACCTCCCCTTTTTCTAGTCTGCCGCCATTCAGATAATAGTCTGCCTTGGTGTTTTGCCCCCAAAATGGATAATCTCACAGTTATCCACATTATACTGCATCTGCCATGTATTTGCCCACTCACCTAATCTGTCCAAGTCACCCTGCAGCCTCTTAGCGTCCTCCTCACAGCTCACACCGCCACGCAGTTTATTGTCATCCGCAAACTTGGAGATATTACACTCAATTCCTTCATCCAAATCGTTAATGTATATTGTAAATAGCTGGGGTCCCAGCACTGAGCCCTGCGGCACCCCACTAGTAACTGCCTGCCATTCTGAAAAGGACCCATTTATCCTGACTCTCTGCTTCCTGTCTGCCAACCAGTTCTCTATCCTCATCAGTACATTACCCCCAATACCATGCGCTTTGATTTTGTACACCAATCTCTTGTGCGGGACTTTGTCAAAAGCCTTTTGAAAGTCCAAATACACCACATCCTCTGGTTCTCCCTTGTCCACTCTACTAGTTACATCCTCAAAAAATTCCAGAAGATTCGTCAAGCATGATTTCCCTTTCATAAATCCATGCTGACTCGGTCCGATCCTGTCACTGCTTTCCAAATGGGCTGCTATTTCATCCTTAATGATTGATTCCAACATTTTCCCCATTACTGATGTCAGGCTAACCGGTCTATAATTATCCGTTTTCTCTCTCCCTCCTTTTTAAAAAAGTGCCGTTGCATTAGCTACCCTCCAGTCCATAGGAACTGATCCAGAGTCGATAGATTATTGGAAAATGATCACCAATGAATCCACTATTTCTAGGGGCACTTCCTTAAGTACTCTGGGATGCAGACTATCAGGACCCGGGGTTTATCTGCCTTTAATCCCATCAATTCCCGAACACAATTTCCCGCCTAATAAGGATATCCCTCAGTTCCTCATTCTCACTAGACCCACTGTCCCCTAGTACATTCGGAAGGTTATTTGTATCTTCCTTTGTAAAGACAGAACCGAAGTATTGGTTCAATTGGTCTGCCATTTCTTTGTTCCTCATTATACATTCACCTGAACCTGACTGCAAGGGACCTACGTTTGTCTTCACTAATCTTTTTCTCTTCACGTATTTATAGAAGCTTTTGCAGTCAGTTTTTATATTCCCTGCAAGCTTCCTCTCGTAGTCTATTTTCCCCTTCTTAATTAAACCCTTAGTCCTCCTCTGTTGAATTCTAAATTTCTCCCAGTCCTCAAGTTTGTTGCTTTTTCTAGCCAATTTATATGCCTCTTCCTTGGTCTTAACACTATCCTTAATTTTCCTTGTTAGCCATGATTGAGCCACCTTCCCAGTTTTATTTTTACTCCAGACAGAGATGTACAATTGCTGAAGTTCATCCATGTGATCTTTAAAATGTTTGCCATTGCTTATCCACCGTCAACCCTTTAAGTATCCTCTGACAGTTTATTCTAGCTAATTCACACCTCATACCGTCGAAGTTACCTTTCCTTAAGTTCAGGACCCTAATTTCTGAATTAACTTTGTCACTCTCCATCTTAATAAGGAATTCTACCATATTATGGTCACTTTTCCCCAAAGGGCCTCACACAACAAGATTGCTAATTAGTCCCTTCTCATCACACATCACCCAGTCTAGGATGGCCAGCTCCCTGGTTGGTTCCTTGACATATTGGTCTAGAAAACCATCCCTAATACACTCCAAGAAATCCTCCTCCACCACATTGCTACCAGTTAGGTTAGCCCAATCTATATGTAGATTAAAGTCGCCCATAATTACTGCTGTACCTTTATTGCACACATCCCTTATTTCTTGTTTGATGCTGTCCCCAACCTCACTACTACTATTTGGTGGTCTATACACAACTCCCACTCGCGTTTTCTGCCCTTTGGAATTCCGCAGCTCCACCCATACCGATTCCACATCATTCAAACCAATGTCCTTCCTTACCATTGCATTGATTTCCTCTTTAACCAGCAACGCCACACCGCCTCCATTTCCTTTCTGTCTATCCTTCCTAAATGCTGAATACCCTTGGATGTTGAGTTCCCAGCCTTGGTCACCCTGGAGCTATGTCTCCGTGATGCCAATCACATTGTATCCGTTAACTGCTATCCGCGCAGTTAATTCATCCACCTTATTCCAAATACTCCTCACATTGAGGCACAGAGCCTTCAGGCTAGTCTTTTTAACACACTTTGCCCCTTTTGAATCTTGCTGTAATGTGACCCTTTTTGCTTTTTGCCTTGGGTTTCTCTGCCCTCCACTTTTACTATTCTCCTTTCTATCTTTTGCTTCTGCCCCCCTTCTATTTCCCTCTGTCTCCCTGCATAGGTTCCCATCCCCCTGCCATAAAGTTTAACTCCTCCCCAACAGCACTAGCAAAATCTCGTTACAGGACCAGTACCCACTACCCAAAGCTGATGCCCTTTTTGCGACATTAGCCGGGGGAAAGACGTTCACCAAGCTGGATCTAACCTCTGCTTACATGACCCAGGAGCTGGTTGAGTCGTCGAAAAAATTTACATGCATTAACACGCACAAAGGACTGTTCGTGTACCACAGGTGCACGTTCGGGATTCGCTCAGCTGCAGCCATATTCCAAGGCCTATGGGCTTCCTGCTCTGGTGTGCAGGGGCTTATAAAAGGCAGTCAGCCACGCTGCCTCTCACTTTGCAGTCGTATTAATTGGACTGAAGTCACACAGCTCTTACTCACAGTACAAGGCCTCGTGGAGTTATTTGATGGTAATTGCAGACATAATACATCTTACAGGAGGAGAGAGAGAGAGAGGCGGAGAGGTTTAGGGAGGGAATTCCAGAGCTCAGGGCATCAGGAGCTGACGGCACGGTCGCCAATGGTGGCGCGATGAAAATTGGGGATGCGCCAGATTGCAGCAGCGCAGAGAACTCGGAGGGTTGTGGGGCTAGAGGAGGTTACAGAGATAGGGAGGGGCGAGGCCATGGAGTGTTTTGAAAACAGGGATGAGAATTTTAAAATCAAGTGATTGCCGGACCGGGGGCCAATGTAGGTCACCGAGCACAGGGGTGATGCGTGAACGGGACTTAGTATGATACCTGCATGGAGACTGAATAAGTAGCAGAATAGATAGATTTTTGGACCCTAAGGGAATCAAGGGGATAGGGGGATAGGGCAGGAAAATTGAGTTGAGGTAGAACATCAGCCGTGATCTTATTGATTGGCGGAGCAGGCCCGAGAGGCCATGTGGCCCAAACCTGCTCCTATTTTTGAAGTTCTTATGCTTATGTGGCATCCATTGCTGCTGAAGAAGGCACCCATTTGTGTTTGCTGCTGGTGGCACAGAATCTCCACTAGCATAAGGAGGTACCACCTCTTCAGATGACACCCCATGCTGCTGGGTGTACTGGCACCACCTACTTGTATTACAGTGTTGCTGCTGGAATAAGGCAGTACTGGTATTAGGTTGGGATTTCTCATATATGATACCGAACTTTGAAGGCAGTTATCCTCATTGCTCTTAATTGTGTGGGAAAGGGACACTCTCACAACTCCATACATCCACAACCGTCGCATGCTCATAATCTGATGCCATGCAGGCTTGTTTGCGCTTGGTCATTCATCCAGTATTAGGGGAGTGCTGAGCCCCACAGAAAGCAAAGGTATGGCACTGGCTCAGCACATTTACATCCCTGCAACCTGTCTGTTAATCCAGTGGCAGAATCTGTCAGTTTAAGGGAGCCAGGTTTGTTTATGGAATGAATGCAGCCGATGGAGGGGGACAAGGTCACACCATATTTGGTACACTTAGAGGAGCGATTTTCCTTTTTGCTGCGCTGTGGAGAATCTTTGGTAAGGTGTCCACCTCTTTGCTGCCCCCAACCCCAGTTCACCCCCAAGGGTCATTTACACAAGGATGGCATGCACCAGAGACATTGTTGGTGTCACTATTGTTGTGGTAAATAACAACTCTCGAGTCTGCTAAGTCCAGCAAGTAAAGAGTTTATTTGAGTATATGCAATTGAGTGACCCTCAGTTGCCTGAGATACCACACTCAACAATATAGAGTTTGCAGCATATATTTAAAATACACAAGTTACTGTAACTTGTTTTTTTTGTGACAGTCATAAATCAGCACTCACTATTCCAACACTTATATCACATGTCGAGCTTCACAACCCAGTTAATCAATGCAGTTATTCAAGACAACAGGTGTCTCCTGTTATCTTAACTCCTCTTAGCCTTGGGCCTCCCATTCCCATGGCAACTCCTATTTGGCCTTCATCCTATTTTCTTGTTCTGAGTTCAACAGTGAGTAATTTTCCCAAGCTTCTAAATAACACTTTATTTTTCCAAGCTTCTAAACGAGCTAGCTGCCTCGAAAAATACTCTTGGTCAAGTATCCCATCATGCCTAGGTGAAGAACCATTACCATCTACAGCGTTTATTTCAAAGATGCACTTTACTAACAATTCAAGCATTGCTATTCTAATGTTAGCCTCACTTGTCCTACTTCACTGTGATACCGCCTCAGGTAAGGGGATGAGGATTACTGCGATAGCTTGTCTCAGCATAGCATGGCTGGCAATAGCTGAAGATGAAAGGGCCAAAAATCTATGACAATTCTGTCGTATGGCCGGAAACTAGGCTAAGACACGTCACTGATGTCCCTGATTTGGAGCCTCTGTCTGCCCAAACATGGCCATCATTGTAAGGGAGAGGTTGGAGCCTGGGACAGGGACACCATACATGAGGAATTTCCTCGTCCTGAGACTCAGGGTACAGTTGGTAGAGGTACGCCCCTTCATGGCCTTGCCCCTCGCTATCTCTGTAATCTCCTCCAGCCCCACGACCCTCCGAGATATCTGCTCTCCTCCAGTTGGAAGAAAGCAGAGATCTCGTAGGATTATAGGACTGGAGGAGTTTGCAGAGAGGGGCGAGGCCTTGGAGCGATTTGAACACAAGGCTGAGAATTGAAAAATCAAGGCTTTGCGTATCTTGGAGTATCTTGCTGACAATTGCCGGTCATGGGTGGAATTGGATCCCAGGAGTGGGGGGGGGGGGGGGGTCTGATCTACGACCCTGGGGGGTGGGATCCGATCCTGGGGACATCCAATCCTTGACCCCGGGGGGGGGGGGAGGGGAGGGGAGAGGGGGTCTGATCCCGGATGGGTCCGATTCCCGATCCCTTTGGCAGGGAAGAAGTTTATCTGCTGCTGCAACTCTCATCCATGCCTTTGTTCCCTCTAGATTTGACTATTTCAACACACTCTTGGCCAGCCTCCCAAGTTCTACCCTCCATAAACTTGAGGTAATCTGCTGCCTGTATCCTAACTCACACCAAGTCCCATTCACCCATCACCCCTGTGCTTGATGACCTACACTGGCTCCCGGTTAAGCAATGTCTCGATTTAAAAAATCTCATCTTTGTTTTCAAATCCCTTCATGGCCTTGCCCCTCGCTATCTCTGTAATCTCCTCCAGCCCCACGACCCTCCGAGATATCTGCTCTCCTCCAGTTGGAAGAAAGCAGAGATCTCGTAGGATTATAGGACTGGAGGAGTTTGCAGAGAGGGGCGAGGCCTTGGAGCGATTTGAACACAAGGCTGAGAATTGAAAAATCAAGGCTTTGCTGGACCAGGTGCCAATGTAGGTCGGCAAGCGCAAGGGTGAGTGGGCCTTGGTGCAAGTTCGGATATGGGCACCAGAGGTTTGGATAAACTGAAGTTTACAGAGGGTGGTAGGTGGGATGTCAGCCAGCACAGCATTGCAACAGTCGAATCTGGAAGTAACAACGGCTGCAGCCCGAGGAATGCACCCAGTGTTGATCAGATGCAAGTGACAGGAAATACATAATGTGACCTCATCCTATCATTTGCTTCTTTTTATTATAAGATGCCCATATTTGGGCGGAGATATTATAAATCCTCCCTAACTTCCAGCTTGGAAAAACCATGGAAATGGACGTCACACCTCCAGGTTACGCCTGTATACTGGCAGAAAAGACAGGAAAATCGGGACGTAGCTGTCTATTGATTGGATTCCAGTCAGCAGGGTGTAAGCTGAAAGAGACTGTACTAAAAGTGAGGTTAATCAATGTTCTTCTGCTTCAGCGAGATATTTGGTCAGTAAGGAAAATCCATTGTCGGCAGTTTCTCCACAGCAGCGTACAAGTCCTGGGACCCACCTCCAGACATCCCTTCGAGCTGGTCTCCTTTGTAAGTGCTTAACTGAGATTAGGGTGATATCAAGGACACTACTACATGTGTGGAGGTGATTTAAAAAAATAATAGCTTGGCACTGCTTCCAAACAAGCTGCAGAATGGGGCTATAAGCTGTAGCCACCAATTTACTTTTAAAGCTGGTGAAATAACCGCTTTGAAGAAATAGTTGCAGTGCATTCACTCTGTAATTATACTGAGAACATGAGGAGAGCAACGGATTATTATACAGCTCACTTCTTACGAATGAGATTGGCCCGTCATTGATGTAAAAGAACCTTGATATGAACGAGATGGTATAGAACAGAGATCTTTGTGATGCATCGATGTAAGAAATACAGGAGGGAACCCCAAGGCTATGTGCTTTGTTAATGAAAATGTAACATAAAGAATTATTCTGCCGATTCAGTCTCCTACGAGAAATTGAGCGGTTACAAAGAATTGAAATGTTGGCATCATGGTGGATTTTTTGCTGCATCGGAGCGTCCGATTGGTGCCTGCAGCTTGACGGATTTATTCCAATTGGGCCCAAGGATGAATTTGGAACAGAACTCAGGCCTGTCTCTCCTACCACCCGAGTTCAACGAGCTGATCATTCCACGTCCGTTATTGAGGCGCTATCGAATTTAGGCCCCTTTGTGTTTCCCACAGCTATTATAATCGATCTAAGTCCTGCTTGCTCATTGGCCATCACTCCCCCCACCCATCCAGCCCTCCCCGCCCCCCCCCCCCATCCTTAGTCACCTACATTGGCTCCCTGTCCCCCATCACATTTAATTTAAAATCTTCTTTCTTGCCTCTTTCCATCCATCCTACAACTTCCTCCAGCCTTTTATTCCCTCTCACACGCTTTGGTGCGTGGACTCTGATTTTCTTTGTGTATTCCATTTCCTCACCCCTCCAGTGCTGTGTCTCTGCTCTCAGTATTAACTCAAAAAAGAAAGACTTGCATTTATATAGCGCCTTTCACGACCATCGGATATCCCAAAACGCTTTACAGCCAATGAAGTACTTTCTGAAGTGTAGTCGCTGTTGTAATGTAAGAAACGCAGCCGCCAATTTGGGCGCAGCTAGCTCCCACAAACAGCAATGTGATGATGACCAGATAATGGCCTAGAAATTGAGCTACTTACGGCCACCTGTGAGCGCAGGATTCCTGCTGAAAAATGGCAGCCGCCACTCTAGCGTCCTTCACTCGTGCGGGACTCAGCGGCCACCATTTTGGTGAGGGCCTTAGCACTGCTATCAGATGCAAATGGGTAGAGTGTGATGTCAGTGGGCGTGCACTGACTTGTCACCACGTCTGCGAACTTCGGCCTTAGCGCTGGGTCTTAAGCTCGCTCTGAAGAGTGAATGTTCAGCACACTGACAGGGATGCTGTCAGCACTTCTTAAAGGGACACACACATCTTTCAGGTAAGTTTGCATTTAAACTGTTGGCCTAGATTTTATTTCCTTTTATTGAAGTGGCTTGGCGGAGTACATGTTTAAAAAATTAAATGTGCAGATGGTGCTGCTGGACGCTGAAAGGGCTCAAATGGTAAAGGAAGGTTTCTGAGAAGATAGAAAATGCTGGAAATACTCAGCAGGTCAGGCAGCATCCGTGGAGAGAGAAACAGAGTTCATGCCTCAGGCCAAGATGCTGTGTGACCTGCTGAGTATTTCCAGCATTTTATGTGTTCATTTCAGATTTACAGCATCCACTTGCAGAGAGAAGAGGAAGACGCAGAATAGGAGGAAGCAGAATAGTCCCTTTCTGGCCGGGATATCCAGGATGGAATCATCCGTCTGCGGTGCCAGTGAACATAACCCCAATTCACCTTTCAACATTTATCCCATACCTTATCTTCCCTCTGTTACTGACCGTCACAGCATCTTCTAAAGGCCACTGCAAAGCAAACTTTCCAATGCAACTTTATACATCTATCCATCCAAAATGACATCAATAAATCAACTTATCACCTTGATGCATTCCCATACTGACTGTCTTGTGGGTGCCTTTGTTGAACCTTCTGATGTCACGCAGTGCTACCCCAGTGACTGCAGCATGGCTGGTGGAAGGCTGCTGACTTTCAGTGGGGGACACTGCAGGTGGCCCTGCTGGCCGACCTTGAGGAGCTGGTGGCTGGGAGTGTGAATTGAGTGACGGTGTTTCTTTTTCTTCTTTTCCTTCACTCTCCTCTCCCTCGCCTTGGCCAACCACTGGCTGGGCAGGCTGTATTTCTTGGGTGTGTGAAATGAGGAAGGCACAAGGGTGGAGTTGTGGTGAGAGGAGGGCGGGAAAGCAAGAGTTGCATGCGAGAATGAGGATAAGGTATGAAGATATCGGCACCTTGTATCCTTTCAGCCCCACCGTTGGCCAAGGGCTCAGCCATGCCCCTGACAAGAATGGCCTGATCCGTCTCCTCCAAGGGAGTGTGATGAGGCTAGGAATGGGAGATGTGCCTCGTGATTGGTACAGATTGTTGGTAAGTGAGTGATTAGTGGGGGCGGGGGAGCTGGTGGCGGTTGTGCATTGTGGAGGCTAGTGGTGCAGTTGGTAGGAGACAGTCTTGAAGATGCATTTACTGACCTTGATCACAGGGCTGGAGTCATGAAGCTTTCTTGGGCACTGTAGCCAGGTCATGGGGGTGAGTGACACTGATGGCCCTGGTGACTGTTCCCACATCGTTCTACTTGTGGGTAGAGGACCTCTCTTGCAGTGTTGACCCCCCCTGTACAAAGCTGGAGTGCTGCGTGAGACCTTTAGTGCCCCTTCCCGAGTTATTTTTTTTATTCGTTCCTGGGATGTGGGCGTCACTGGCAAGGCCAGCATTTATTGCCCATCCCTAACTGCCCCTGAGAAGGTGGTGATGAGCCAATTTCTTGAACTGCTGCAGTTCGTGTGGTGAAGGTACTCCCACAGTGCTGTTAGACGGGGAGTTCCAGGATTTTGACCCAGCGACGATGAATGAACGGTGATATATTTCCAAGTCAGGATGGCGTGTAACTTGGAGGGGAACTTGGAGGTGATGGTGTTCCCATGTGCCTGCTGTCCTTGTCCTTCTCATCATCATCATAGGCAGTTCCTCAAAATCAAGGAAGACTTGCTTCCACTTTAAAAGTGAGTTCTCCATATGGGAATATGAGTCCAATATGGGAATTACAGTCTCTATCAAAGGTGGGGCAGACAGTGGTTGAAGGAAAGGGGGTATGGGGAGTCAGGTTTGCCGTGTGCTCCTTCCGCTGCATGTTTTCTGCATGCTCTTCCACCAGGGACTCCCAGGTGCCGGTGGGGATGTTGCACTTTATCAAGGAGGCTTTGAAGGTGTCCTTGAAATGTTTTCTCTGCTCATCTGGGGCTCGCTTGCTATGTAGGAGTTCTGAATACAGTGCTTGCTTTGGGAATCTCATGTCGGGCATATGGACGAAGTGGCCCGCCCAATGGAGCTGGTCGAGTATGGTCAGTGCTTCGATGCTGGGGATGTTGTCCTTGTCCTTCTAGGTGGTAGAGGTTGTTGGTTTGGGAGGTGCTTTCAAAGAAGCCTTGGTGAGTTTGGCTGTACTTGCTGAGCATTTTTAGGTGCGGAAGGGAATTCAACTTTAAGGGCTGAAGATTTCTATTTTAGGAATTCTTTTTAATGTTAATTCTTATTTCAGAAGGCAGTTGAGCTTTAAGGCCTAAACCTGCTTATTTTTACTTCTTTCATTTTGAAGGCAGTTCCCCTTTAAGGGACCGAACTGATTTTTCAAATGACAGTCTCGCTTTCAGAGCAGGCTGTTCTTGCTGCAATGACACTACAGCCATGTAACATTGGGCCTCCTGCCAGGTTTAGCACCACCGAGCCTTTAACCCAATCTGTTTTCATTGTGGGATACATTTTGGGCAGGACATCGGGCTAACATCTCCTGCTCTTGTTCAAAATAGTGTCATGGGATCTCTTACATCCACCTCAGATTGCAGAAGGGGCCTCGGTTTAATGTCTCATCCTAAAGACGGCACCTCCAACAGTGCAGCACTCCCTCAGCACTGTACTCCCAGCGTTAGTCTAGATTTCTGTGCTTAAGTCTCTGGAGTGGGACTTGAACCCACAACCTTCTGACTCAGAGACAAGTGTGCTACCCACTGAGCCACAGCTGACAGTTGAGATTGGGAAACTATGGGTTTGAACTCACAGACTTTTTTTATTTGTTCACGGGATGTGGGTGTTACTGGCAAAGCCAGCATTTATTGGCCACCCCTAATTGCCCTTGAGAAGGTTGTGGTGAGCCGCCCTCTTGAACCGCTGCAGTCTGTGTGGTGAATGTTCTCCCACAGTGCTGTTAGGGAGGGAGTTCCAGGCTTTAGACCCAGCAACGATGAAGGAACGGCGATATATTTCCAAGTCAGGATCGTGTGTGGCTTGCAGGTGCTCCCATGCGCCTTCTGCCCTTGTCCTCTGGATGAGACGTCTGCTCTCTCAGGTGGACGTTAAAGATCCCATGGCACTATTTCGAACAAGAGCAGGGGAATTATCCCCAGTGTCCTGGCCAATACTTATCCCTCAATCAACATCACTAAAACAGATTATCTGGATATTATCACATTGTTGTTTGTGGGAGCTTGCTGTGCGTAATTGGGCTGCCGCGTTTCCTACATTAAACAGTGACTACACTCCAAAAAAAAGTACTTCATTGGCTGTAAAGTGCTTTGAGACGTTCGGTGGTCATGAAAGGTGCTATATAAAGCGGAGTCCTTCTTCTAGGTGGTAGAAATCGCGAGTTTGGGAGGTGCTGTCGAAGAAGCCTTGGCGAGTTGCTGCAGTGCATCTTGTAGATGGTACACAACGCAGCCACGATGCGCCGGTGGGGCAGGGAGTTACTACATGCAGATCTGACAGATTAAACAGAATACCAGATTATGGCTCAGCTCATGAAAATACAAAATAACAAAGCCTTCGTTTGCATGCTCCTGTCTCACATTGAATGGCAAAAGCTCAGAGACACAGGAGAGCCCGAACCCGTTTATAATTGCAGAAAATGTTGGTGTTTGGCAATCTTGCACGCAGAATGTTGGCCTTAAGACAAGAATGAGAAATACCAGCCTAGTGAGCTGTGAACTACTGAGCTTTCAGACAATGAAAACAGAGTCCTATGCCAACAAGAACAATATTATTTCATATTTCCTGTGGACCAACCTCAATAAAAATAACTTGGAATAATATAATTGAAAGGTTCTGACGGAGTTTATTTTTTTCTATCCCATAATTGTTCTTTGCCTCAGCACTTAAATTGGTGACATCTGAGCCCATAATATAATTTTTAAATATTGAGATGGATTATTGGCGAAGTGTCAACCGTGACTCAATGGGTAGTACCCTCGCTTTTGAATCAGGAGGTTGTGGGTTCAAGTCCCCCTCCAGAGTGTTGAGCACAAAAATCCAGGCTGACACTCCAATGCAGGACTGAGGGAGTGCGGCACTGTTGGAGGTGCTATCTTTCGGATGAGACATTAAACCGAGGCCTTGTCTACTCTCTTAGGTGGATGCGCAAGATTCCATGGCACTATTTTGAAGAAGAGCAGGGGAGTTATCCCCGGTGTCCTGGCCAATATTTATCCCTCAACCCAACATCACTAAAAAAAAAATTATCTGGTCATTATCACATTGCTGTTTGTGGGAGCTTGCTGTGCCGCAAATTGGCTGTTGCTTTCGTTTTCTGTTTGATAATTGCGTTACCAGTGTGAATTGGGTGCTTTCCTATTCTGTAAGAGCCATTCCTTTCTGAGTTTATTTTGTGTTCAGTACAGCTTGCAGTCTAGGAGATCAGCACACTATAATCAACACCAGTGATTCAGTCTTAAGAGTCGTTTCGTTCGGAGTATGTTGTAAACAAACCTTCATATTCCAAAGGCATGGTGGGAAAAATGACATTGAACTTGCCGCCCAGAATCAGCCCGTTCAGCCCAACAGGTCTGTGTCAGTGTTTATACTCCCCACGTGCCTCCTCCCACCTTACTTCACACAACCCTGTCAGCGATCTTCCGCAAAACAACCCAAAACCGCATCTGCACAAACCATGGCGGATGTGGCTACTTGATGCACAAGTGGAGAATAAAAAATTCTCCAGTGTGTGATTGTGGTCACTTGAATGGACCATGGAACATATAACAACTCAATGCCCGATTCACAAATATGAAGGAGGCATTGCACCAATGCACTCTGCTACTCCTGACGCAATTATCTGGCTTAACCACCTAAATATAAAATTAGAGTTGTTGCTGTCATCATAGGCAGTCCCTGGAAATCGAGGAAGACTTGATTCTACTCGAAAAGTGAGTTCTTAGGTGACTGTGTAGTCCAATACGGGAATTACAGTCCCTGTCACAGGTGGGGCAGACAGTTGCTAAAGGAAGGGGTGGGTGGGGAGTCTGGTTTGCTGCACGCTCCTTCCGCTGCCTGCGCCTGTTTTCTGCATGCTCTCAGCGACGAGACTCGAGGTGCTCAGCATCCTCCCGGATGCACTTCCTCCACTTAGGGTGGTCTTTGGCCAGGGACTCCCAGGTGTCGGTGGGAATGTTGCATTTTATCAAGGAGGCTTTGAGGGTGTCCTTGAAACATTTCCTCTGCCCACCTGGGGCTCGCTTGCCGTGTAGGTGTTCTGAGTCGAGTGCTTGCTTTGGGAGTCTTGTGTCGGGCATGCGAACAATGTGGCCTGCCCAACGGAGCTGGTCGACATCAGGCCAACATCCCCAGCATCGAAGTTGTTGCTGCACATCTACATCAGCCGTACAGAGCATATCCTTCTATTCCTTTCTCCTTCATGTATTTATCTAGCTTCCCCTTAAATGCGTCTATGCCAATCACCCCAACCACTCCACATGGTGGCAAGTCCCATGTTCTAACCACTCTCTCGAGTGCACCTCGGCTGCTGCCATGGCAGTGTGGCCTGGCTGAGCTGCTGGCACCAGGACGGGCATTCCTTGAGGGGGTGGCGAAGGAGCAGACGTGCTGACATCTTGATTGAAAGTAGCAGGTATTGCTCCCACAGTGCCACTGCCACTGCCGTGGGGCTGTGCTTCATCTATTCCACAGATCTGCGGGACAGCCTGTATCTACTTGCTCCACCAACCTCTCCGAGGTGGAGCATGGGCTTGAGCCAAGAGTCAGAATGGCAGCCGTTTGAGCTTTGGTCATATGTGCAAAGGCTGGCGACAGTGATTCCCTGAGCGAGTGCCCGACTGCAATGTGCCCGAAGTAGCCACACCCTCCGAAGTAGATTGCAGATTGCTGATGCCATGCAAGATGCCAGCACACCGGCGGGAAGCGGATTTCTCCACACTCTCAGACACAGGGGGTAATTTTAACCCCCAAGGAAGGGTGGGTTTGGATCAGGTGGGAAGTTAAAATGTAAAAATTATCAAACGCGATCCCAGCTCCCCTCGAACCCGCCCACTTCCGGTTTGAGACGTCCGGTGGTCGTGAAAGGCGCTATATAAATATGTCTTTCTTTTTCTTTCTTTAACGGAGGTGGGACAGGGGGTGGGTAATCAACCTGTTCCCAGGAGGGGGATCGCTCATGGAAATATTTTCATGAAGCCACCTAAGATTTTATCTGTGTTTCAGGCTTAATGCTGGCCAGCTGGGATTCCTGGGCCTCAGGAAACCCGGCAGCTGAAGAAATGCTAAGACTGCTGCATAGAACAGCTAAGTGTCTTTCCAGCACTGTTTGTGGACCAGGGGGAGCAGGAGTGCCCCCCCCCCCCCGGCCCTGGCCCCCAAGTAGACCTGTAAACCTCACCTATGACCCCAATGACTCACCCCGCAGTCACCGACTGTCTCCTGACCCCCATCTCTCCTTCCAATCTCTCCCTGACCCACCATCTCTGCTCCAGATCACTCTCCAACCTCCCCCAACCCCCAATCTCTCCAGGAACCCGCACCTCTGCCCCCGATCTCTCTCCAACCCACCAGGATCACCCTCCGACCCTCCAAACCTTGTTGTACCCAACCCCTCCCTTCATGATCTCTACCCAGAGCAGCGGAAAATCTACCTGAGGCTGTAGTCTCTCCCGCAGCGATCCACGCCCGACAGGGAGCCAAGCATATCAATCAAGCTGGTTTCCGGGCGTGGAACCTGCAAAAAAAGGACACGACTATTTGTACTAATAAAATGGCCACCGTGTCTCTGATTGGCTCTCCATTAACACATTACCTATTGCTGATTGGTCCCCTTGGAGAATAGGCCACACCCTGAATTTCTCTGGAATGTGTAAATGGATCCGCCCAGCCCAAGTTCTCACTGACGTGGCAAATTGTAATTTGATCCATTTTGTCTTCTGAAGCCATAGAGGACAGATCTCAGACAACCCAGCAAAAGCCACCCAAGTTCCAGCCGAAGTTCCTTACCACAGCACAAGTACATCCCTCCCCCGGCCAAAGTCCCTTACCCCAGCGCAAGTACATCCCTCCCCCGGCCAAAGTCCCTTACCCCAGCGCAAGTACATCCCTCCCCCGGCCAAAGTCCCTTACCCCAGCACAAGTACATCCCTCCCCTGGCCAAAGTCCCTTACCCCAGCACAAGTACATCCCTCCCCCGGTCAAAGTCACTTACCCCAACGCAAGTACATCCCTCCCCCGGTCAAAGTCACTTATCCCAGCACAAGTACATCCCTCCCCTGGCCAAAGTCACTTACCCCAGCACAAGTACATCCCTCCCCCGGTCAAAGTCACTTACCCCAGCACAAGTACATCCCTCCCCCGGTCAAAGTCACTTACCCCAACGCAAGTACATCCCTCCCCCGGCCAAAGTCCCTTACCCCAGTGCAAGTACATCCCTCCCCTGGCCAAAGTCCCTTACCCCAGCGCAAGTACATCCCTCCCCTGGCCAAAGTCCCTTACCCCAGCGCAAGTACATCCCTCCCCTGGCCAAAGTCCCTTACCCCAGCGCAAGTACATCCCTCCCCTGGCCAAAGTCCCTTACCCCAGTGCAAGTACATCCCTCCCCTGGCCAAAGTCCCTTACCCCAGTGCAAGTACATCCCTCCCCTGGCCAAAGTCCCTTACCCCAGTGCAAGTACATCCCTCCCCTGGCCAAAGTCCCTTACCCCAGTGCAAGTACATCCCTCCCCCGGCCAAAGTCACTTACCCCAGTGCAAGTACATCCCTCCCCGGCCAAAGTCACTTATCCCAGCACAAGTACATCCCTCCCCGGCCAAAGTCACTTATCCCAGCACAAATACATGACCTTACCCCCCGCCCCCCCCGCCCCATAGATGGGGCATTGTGTGCGGATTGTTTACAGGTTTATTGGGTTTGAAGTGAATAGTGACAGTGTCGTGACTTCTGGATTTCATCCACTTCAACAATGTCCCTTGTAACACGCGCACCGAGCTTTCCGAGAAATCGGTTGTGGGTGCAAAGGGGGTTGGAAGAACATGATTAGTCTTCCCTGAGTTCCCTCTCTCCCCTCTGATACCCCCCTTGTGTCTCTCTCTTCGTCCCCCTCCCCCCCCCCATCAGGTTCTCTCTCTCTCACCCCCACCACACCACACCAGGCTCTCTCTCTTTCCCCTCCCTCCCGTCCCCCCGCCACCCCTCTCCCCCCCGGCAGCTCAGCGGGGTCTCAGGGCTCGGTGGCTTGTGGCTCAATCGGGCAAAGGGTCAGGATCAACGTGACCAATTGCGGGGCCCCACATCCGGTTCGATGCCCCACTTCCCTTTTCGGTTCCGGGCAGGGGGCGGAGTCCGGAGGACACAGGCGCAGAAGGATGAGAATATTGATAGTACAAATAGTCACGTTGGTAAAGGGCAAAAAACACACACACCATGGAGTTAAAACTCCACAAAGTACCAGAACTCCTCCTCCACGCTGGGAAATCTTCTCCCTGTAAATATTGGGGCCATAGTGATGCAAGTTCTTGGCAGGCCTTCCAATACCTCATACAACTGTTTGTGCGAGGCAAGCAGGTTTCCTTTCATAGCTGAGTCTTGAAGTCCCCATCTCTGTCCTGCTCTGCAGAGCCATGAGAGGACCTTGCCCACTAGCGAGCTTCCTCCTGGGCTGTTCGTGTAGACTCCTCTGGCTCATTATCTAACCCACACGAAGTGCTAGTGTCAGCCACATCTGACCAGGCCTGGATCACTGTTGCCCTGGCGACGCTCCTGCAGTTGGTGGTGATCAGTACCTCCCTCCTTGCTCTAATCTCCTCCATGTGGACTTCCTGGGAGGCATCAGAAAGTCTGAGGGCAGCCCTCTGATTAATTAGTTCCAGCAGAAATGCGTCGCAATCTTGGATCTAAACCTGGCATCAGGAAGTCGAAATCCTTTTCTCCGGCGAGTAGCCATTCTCAGATCGCTGGTCTCATGTAAATGAGACCTGAGGCCTGATATCGGGTGTGCCTGAGGCCTACCCATTCCGGCGCAGGGCCGGCACAACCCAATTTCTAGGCCATCATGTCTAATTGCAGGACTTATTACATAGACCCCGCTCCATCTTGTTATTTAAATTTCAGGATTTCTCTCTTTTACATTAACTTATTTTAAGAGACCCATCTCTTAATTAACACCATCAAAGCGGATTTACTGATCATTGCTGTCATTGGCATTTGTGGGAGTGTGCTGTGCGCAAAATGGCTGCCACCTTCGCCTGCAAAATAAGTGGCTGTGCTTCAAATGTGAGTCATTGGCTTTGAAGTGCTTTTGAGTTGCCCTGAATAAGTGAAATGCTATCTAAATGCAAGTTCTTTCTTAAATCCACTGATCCTTAGGGAACCCGCACCAAGGTTGTCAGAATTTTCGTTAGTGAACAAAGTGCATTGCATTCTTTCCCTCCAAAACATTTTCTAGCCGTTATATATTTTATGCAGCATATTATATATCTCTTTTCCTCTTTTGTTTGCTTCAAAAAATGTCTGAGCTGCCTGACATTGCAAGGTTTGAGCGCCTGACTATTCTGGCACTGTTAGGTAAGTGATGCTTGGCACTGAGCCAACACCTTGTTTTGAGAAGCATGGACTGCCTACTCCCTTCCCCTCCCCCCTCCTCCAGCACACAATAACCATTTTGGGCCTGTTATACAGCCTTGTTTGTATTATTGTGATTGTTTTTAATATTAGCATATTCATTGTCATATTTATTGTCCCTCTTATCTTCACTTTTGGATTGAGTTCTCTCTAACGCACCTGTGTCAATAAACCAGAGAAGAATTTTGCAAATACATTAATGGGAACACTAAAAATAGCAAACAGAAGGAGGTAAATCCATTTCTGTCCGGGGATTTGTAGGGAATCTGAAATGAGTCACTTTATGCAGACAGTGTTCAATGGCAGTCAATAAAGTGAATAGTTCTTATCAAAAAGCACTATTTGCACCAGCGTATAGCGACGTTTTATAAATAGCTTGTAAATGGTATTCTCTGCATTGGAGAGAGATTTGAGCTCATAGGCCCCGATATTTGGGGGGTGGGGGGGTGGGGCGGGGGGAATCCTGGAAATCCCGGGGATGCGGAGGACCTGACAAATTTAATGGCAGGACTTTGTTATCATTTTCTCCTTCCTTTTCCCCACCTGGCAGCCGGCCAAAGGGACAGGCGGCCCGGCTGCTGGGTGAGACACCTAGTGGTAGAGGCTGTAACTGAGGACGGGTTCCGGCAATTGGGGCATGGTGGGGGAAGGGGGCGCAGCTCGGAAATCGAGAGGTTGGGAGAGATCGGGGGCCCGGGACTGGAACTTAGTTGGGGGGGAGCCTAGCAATTGGGAGGGTGGGAGGGAAAGACCGGAGATTGGAGGGGGCAACAGTCGATCGCAGGGCAGCTGTTAAATTAATATCAGGCTCCCAAATGTACTGAGGGAGCCTGATTTAAATATTAAAATGAAGTACTCCGCCTCTCCAAGACGGGACACATGCACGCCATGAGACCCGCCCAGATAACATTGGCGGCGGGCACGTACGCAGCTGGTTGGGGACGTTTTCCCCAATTTTTTATTTTTAAACCCCCCTCCCCCCCCGACCGTTTTCCGCCCATCATGGGGGCTTTAATATCGACCCCATCATTTAGGCTGAAGCTCCAGTGCAGTACTGAGGGAGTGCTGCACTTTCAAAGTTCCCGTCTTTCGGATGAGATGTTAAACCGAGGGCCCGCCTGGCCTCCTGGCCAATATTTATCCCTGAACCCACATCAATTAAAAGCAGATTATCTGGTTATTTTCCCATTGCTGTTTGTGGGAGCTTGCTGTGTCCAAATTGGCTTGCGCATTTCCTACATTACAACAGTGGCTAATCAGTCAAAAGTGCTTCATTGGCTGTAAAGCGCTCTGGGGTGTCCTGAGGTTGTGAAAGGCGCTATAGAAATATAAGCTTTTTGTTCTTTTTTTCATCTTCGTGGCTGATTTTTAAACATTCCTGATTTTCTCCTCTCCTCTTCTGAATACGCTGACTTGTGCTGTGGTAATAGTTCCACAGCTGCTGGCAGACTGCAGTACCACGCCAATGTGGTCGTTTTTCAGGCATGAGCCAGGACAAAATATTGGCAGGCCATTCAACTGTAAGGGGCATCACAACAGGGCCTCATCCGGGTCTACGCCCAGCAGCCGCACGGCTGCACTTTTGAGTAGGAGCCGAATCAGAATGCTGGGAGGTTTTCACCTTTTAAACAGAAAGTATTAAGTTTACAAAATAACATGTCTTTTTAACATTATTGTCATAAGTGAATATTCCTTAAAATTAAATAACTTCTAAGTGAGAGTAGGCAGCATTGTACTCCAGAAGCATTTTTAAAATGATTATTAATTCTTCTGACACATGATCCCAATTTAATCCATCCTCTGTCTTGAAACAATAATTTAGTCCTTCACTGTGTCTCCCTTTAGAAAGAAGCAATTGTTATGTTCTGATCCTTTACGGTTAGAGGAATTGAACGACACCTCGGAGATTTGCATTCTACTTTTAAAATTTGGTTGCCAGACATGTATCAGACCGGTCATGTGTAATCAAGCAGAGATGTGTCATCAGGGAGAGTACACAAAATGACCACAAAGGAACTGGAATCTATGTAATCAAATGGCACTGATCCAGCTCACAAACAGAGGCTTCTCAACCACAAAACAGCTTCCCTCAGAGTGTATTGCAACAGGCCTAGAAATAGCTGGACAACCATTTTGATTCATCCTGCCTTTTTGTAATTTTTCATTTCAGTTCTTTTCTCGAGAAAACACAGAAGAAGCGTCTGATCATAATGAAATCAATACTAACAGCAATATTAAACAACAAGAGTGTGTCATAAGGACGGAATCACGACGAAATGATGTATCAAATATATATATAGATACATTGGATGACTAGGGTCTCTGACAGGAAACCACTAATCACATATAACCAAAGAGGCTAAATGAAAGCACGAGGGCTAGGCTTACCCATGGCCTGGACCAGACCATTCTACAGCGGGGGCAGAAAAAGAACACTCCCCATCGCTACAATTTGCCTGAGTTCTCCTGGACTAGGGAGGGGAAATATAGACTTGTATTTATATAGTGCCTTTTATGACCTCAGGACATAGGCTTTACAGACAAAGAAGTACTTTTTTGAAGTGTAGTTACTGTTGTAATGTAGGAAACACGGCAGCAAGCTCCCACAACAGCAATGTGATAATAACTAGAGGATCTGTTTTTTCAGTGATGTTGATTGAGGGATAAATATTGGCCAGGAGACTGGGGATAACTCCCCTGCTCTTCTCCAAAATAGTGGCACCTGCAAGAGCAGATAGGGCCTCAGTTTAATATCTCATCCGAAAGATAACCCTCCGACAATGCAGCACTCTCTCAGCACTGAACTGGAGTGTTGGCCTAGATTTTTGAGCTCAAGTCGCTGGAGTGGGATTTAAACCCACAACCTTCTGACTCAAAGGTGAGAGTGCTACCCACTGAGCCACAGCTCTGTCAATGTTTCTATTCCTAATTGCTACCTATGCAGTTAAGCACGTCAGTGTGGACTCCAGGCGAGGAAGAGATTAGGTTCAGTTGTGATGCCCCCAGGACTGAACAGACTGCTTGAGTGAATTGCTGGAAGGCTGTGGTGGAAGAACCACCGCTTGCAGGGAAGAAAAGGAAGAAACTGAAGGAAAAAAAACACACAAAAAAAGTGACTCCTAATTTGCCCGAATTTAAGTGTAATTTTTCAGCCCAGATTCTTTCCTGCTATGTGCTATATAAGCATAGAAACATAGACATAGAAAATAGGTGTAGGAATAGGCCATTCGGCCCTTCGAGCCTGCATCACCATTCAATATGATCATGGCTGATCATGCAACCTCAGTACCCCACCCCTGCCTTCTCTCCATACCCCCTGATCCCTTTAACCGTAAGGGCCACATCTAACTCCCTTTTGAATATGTCCAACGAACTGGGCTCAACAACTTTCTGTGGCAGTGAATTCCACAGGTTCACAACTCCCTGGGTGAAAAAATATTTCCTCATCTCGGTCCTATATGGCTTATCACTTATCTTTAGACTGTGACCCCTGGTTCTGGACTTCCCCAATATCGGGAACATTCTTCCTGCATCTAACCTGTCCAGTCCCATCAGAATTTTATAAGTTTCTATGAGATTCCCTCTCATTCTTCTAAATTCCACTGAGTATAAGCCTAGCCGATTCAGTCTTTCCTCATATGTCAGTCCTGCCATGAGAAACATCAGCCGTTTTGTAACTGAAACATTTTAGTATCTGATATATATTTGTGCTGTTAATGATTTCCCATTTTTCACCCAGCTTGTCTCCTTTCCATTGTAAGTTCTGACATCCCTCCCATGACAGGCAGTCTTATTCCCTTCAAAGGCAGACCAGTTTATATTTAATTTATTATTCATAGTTCTGCACCACAAGGTACTTGAAATTCCAACCAACATAGAAAAGCACCAAAAATAAATTCTGATTTCATTTAAAGGTAAGATTCACTTTGTAACTTGAGGTATTCGGTTATATTGAGATCACAGTGACTGCCACTGTCATCCTGAAGGCAATTAAAATCCTTAGCCATTCAGTTAAGAGGAATGTAATTCTGGCACAGAATTCATTTTTTTTAATGAATATTTTACCCAACGTCTTCTGGTTTTGGAAATATGTGATGAACAAATCCAGGTACTGCTGACAGACTAAATGGGAAAGAGATCAAAGCAAGTAAATTGGCTTCAAATGGCGGAGACCCACCACATGCAAATGCTTCCATCTCACAGGAGTCAGATGCTCAGTGAAACGAGAATTATACAGTGCATCTTCTGATCAAATAACCCTTTCTTACCCATTCTCATTCTGGAAAAATGTTGAAAGGTCAGTTTGTGGCTTTGTAATTCAGTTAAACTAGATGTTAGATGTGGTTATGCTCTTCTCACAGAATAAAGATGGATAAGATGGAGTTAGATATGGCCCTTACGGCTAAAAGGGATCAAGGGATATGGAGAGAAAGCAGGAAAGGGGTACTGAGGGAATGATTAGCCATGATCATATCGAATGGCGGTGCAGGCTCGAAGGGCCGAATGACCTACTCCTGCACCTATTTTCTATGTTTCTAAGCAAGATCAAGCTTGACGTGGTTTCAGTTTTTAAATACAGAAAGCTATTACTGGCTTGCTGCACCCGATGGCATTAATTGGAATCCGTGCTGGATCTATCAGAAGGTTGGACGCAAAGTCAAATATAATTGGAGTGTGGTCCGGCGTTTTACTCTTCTTTACTGAGAAGCCTATGTGGAGAGCAAATTCCATAGTATGGACAGCGCCAAGGTTAAAAACAGTAGGGTAAGTGATGAGGTAAATAGAGCAGTGGTGGAGAGGTGACACGATGCTTGGGTTCAAAGTTAGATTTTAGGAAGAGAAAATTGAGGAATGTAACGACTTTCATAGAAACATAGAAACATCGAAAATAGGTGCAGGAGTAGGCCATTCGGCCCTTCGAGCCTGCACCGCCATTCAATAAGATCATGGCTGATCATTCCCTCAGTATCTCTTTCCTGCTTTCTCTCCATACCCCTTGATCTCCTTAACCATAAGGGCCATATCTAACTCCCTCTTGAATATATCCAATGAACTGGCATCAACAACTCTCTGCAGCAGGGAATTCCACAGATTAACAACTCTCTGAGTGAAGAAGTTTCTCCTCATCTCAGTCCTAAATGGCCTACCCCTTATCCTAAGACTATGTCCCCTGGTTCTGGACCTCCCCAACATCGGGAAGTGAGTTAGAGCTGGAGATGACATGATGCGTCTTGTTTTCAATAGTTAGGGTGCGGGGAGCAGGAAGAGAATGTGGAAAGGTACATTTGGAGATGGAGGGAAGATGAGAGGAAAGTTCAGGGGAGCAATAACCATGGTAAAACCAGAGACAAGGTTGATTGGCTGGAGGCTAGAAGCAAGAGTGGAATTATCTATCAGTTGACAGGTTTCTTCCTGTATGTTGCTCAGGATCAAGAGAGACGTCAAGAGAGCTTCCACACTCATTTTAAAAGCCTGATTGCAGCTTTTTTTTGAGAAATAAAAAGGGCAAGTGAGATTTTGAGTTTTATAAATAGGAGCATTAAATACAAAAGCAAAGTGGCAATGAAGAATCGGTGCAAAATATTGGTTAAGCCAAAGGTGTACTGTGTGCAGTTTTGGGCACTCATATTACAAGGAATATTGGAGCCATGAAAATTGTGAAATATTTATTCATTAGGATAATACCAGAGCCGAGAGTTGCCTTCGCAAGTTCTGTTTAAAAACTTGACTATAAGTGTGTGTTTCTGTTCCTAGTTTTATCTTCCTGTTTTCATAACCCTGCCAAGTGCCTGGGACCAGGGACTTCCCAACAGAATGGGCGGGAGGTGTTTATCGGTTACCAAGACAGACTAATGAATTGCTTATTGTCTTCAGTCTTTGGGGGGGGGGGGGGGAGCTCATTAGCATTTTAGCCACCTTTCATCTCTGTGCTGTTTTCCAGACTTGTGTGAGCACACTAAGTTTTACAAACCCAGCATTTACATTGAACTCTTTTCCAAATCTGTTCTGTGAAAACATTGTTAAAAGATTCCAAAATATGAATGAATGTATAATTTAATAAAATGGGAAACTTGCCACAAGTGGCGACTGAAGCTGATTCAAATGTAACATTTAAAAGAGAGTTAGAAAAACTGAAGAAATAAAAAATATATATAGACTACAGGGAATGAGCAGGGAAATGAGAGCAGAGTAGAAAGACTTACTGTGAAGCCAACAATGGCTGAGGCACATTTTTTTTTCTCTTCCTTATGAAATCCTGAACTTTATTGGATGGAAAATCCTCTTCAGCTCTGAACCTGAATTCTTGATTTGATAAAATAAACGGCGTCATAATAGCAAGGGCTTAAGCAAAACATGGGGCCAGAAAGGCCGTGTCGCCCTGCTTGGGGCAATAACTTTTGAAATCTCGGAAAGGTTTTGTTATCTCTGTTATGTACTTATGAATGACTCCATGAGGCAATATGTTGTACTCAAACTGTAGTGACCTTGGTCCTTTATTCGTAACACCAGAGTGAGGCACAAGCATAATGGCTACCCTTTTATACAGCCCCTGCCAGCAGGGCAGGAAACCTCGGTCTCCACCAGTTGCACCCTCTAGTGGTGCCAGCATAGTATATACACAGTGTAAACCTTATTGATAGTACATCAGGTAAACAAGTCTCCATCTTATGCAACTATACAGTGACTACAAGGGAGTATATCTATAGTCTGCATATACAACATCACTTTCCCCCGAGCTCTTTGTGCCAATTACCTTTGCACTATGTGCTCTGGCTTA
Source organism: Pristiophorus japonicus (assembly GCF_044704955.1). NCBI lineage: Eukaryota > Metazoa > Chordata > Chondrichthyes > Pristiophoridae > Pristiophorus > Pristiophorus japonicus. Next base: position 185,433,652 of record NC_091986.1, read on the forward strand.
GCTCTCCCCAGACGTAAGTGCCAATAGCCCTTGCACCATGGCTATGCTTTGGCTTGGCTCTCTGCCTGTTAACCCCCAAGTCCTTTTGCCACAACGTTGGGTAGTGGTTACCAGTTTGGATGGTTCGATGATGCAGTGGAGGTTCCAGAGGGTTCTGGGTGTGATCCGTGTGTGTGTCCATGGCTACCTACATCCATTTCCCCACCCCCCACAACGAGATCATGCAACTGGCCCGTTACATTAACATACAGGATCAGACACAGTGGAAGTACAAAGAAAGGAAGAATTTTTTTTTACAGTTTGTATCGTGACACCTTGGTTCAGTGACTTACATTCATTACGTTTTATGGTCATGCACCAGGATTGGGTAGATTGCATTCATGGTTCAGTCATGGTCAGTACTGAGGTAGCAGTACAGGTATGCGAGGACGCTAGTTCTAGAGCAACCGGACGGGGTCCTAGTCGTCTGATAGCGGCGCTGCACCCCCTGCTAGCGGGGTGGGCTTGGTTCGCTCACCTAGCCAGGACTCAGGACCTTTGCCGTTGCCTAGTGGTGGACAGAGCCACAAATGTGTGTGGCCTCCCTGTCCTCCTTTGAGGGCTGTAGAATCTTCTGCCTGCTCTCTAATGGTGTTGGGAACCTGGCTGTTCCAGGTCCCGTTTGGGGAACTCGTTGGTTCTGACCTTTCGCTCCCGGACATGGCCGAGGTATTGACTGGGTCTATTTCGTATTAAGTCCGTATTTTCGTATTAAGTCCGTATACTCGTCGCCAATTTTTATGTCTGTAATGTAATTATGAATGACTCCATGAGGCAATATGTTGTACTCAAACTGAAGTGCCCTTGGTCCTTTATTCATAACTCCAGAGTGAGGCAGCTGCATGGTGGCTACCCTTTTATGCAGCACTGCCACCAGGGCAGGAAACCCCAGTCTCCGCCAGTTGCACCCTCTAGTGGTACCAGCATAGTATATACACAGTGTAAACCTTATTGATAGTACATTAGGTAAACATGTCTCCATCTTATGTAACTATACAGTGACTACACAGAGAGTATATCTATAGTCTGCATATACAACAGGTATCGCCAGCCGATAATGATTTCTGCTCCCGGGATATTCAGCTTTAGCGTTCCAAGAGAGAAGTGGAGCACCAAATCAAGCGCTAACCACTTCTCTTAGGGCGCTAAATTGTGGTAGCGGCAGACGCTGATCAATGTGGAGCACAATGTTACCGGCTTCAGAAGCTGCTTCCCTCGCTTAAAGGGAACGGCCATTGGTGGTGCACAACGTACTTCTGCTCAGTTCCATGTTGCCAGTTGACCTGGATGACTGTCATTACAGCCCCAAACACTCTCAGAGAGTGGAGGGCTTCGACATGTTGCAGCAATGAAGCGTTGAAAACTTTCAGCAGGCACCAGACTGGTGCGAAGAATAAAGTTTGGCCTACCTGAGAACCACTGCCTTTAATTAGTGCTCCCCAAGCGACCAGCCGAGGTGACAACGCCTCCTCTTCCTGCCGTTGTTGACGCCTGGCGACACAGCAGGGGGCGGGAGTCAATTTCACATCCGGGGCGATTATAGGACACTGCGCACTTTGTGACGTCACGATCTGCGAGCTGGTAAGTGTTAACTGGCACTGAAGTTCATGGGCATCGCTGCATTCGCCATGCCCGGTAATTAACCCCTTAGCGCCTTGTTACGCCGCGCCCCCCCCACCCCCCCAGGCAAAGCAGACGAATTTCCCCCCCATGAACCCTTGGTCTTTTTGAGATGTTTAACACTATGAGCTGAGAGATCTCTTGCAGATTCTGGTCAAGGTCAGTTGCCCTAACAATTCCTTTGAATTGCTACAAAAGCAAAATACTGTGGATACTGGAAATTTGAACTAAAAACAGAAAATGCTGGAAATACTCAGCAGATCAGGCAGCACCTGTGGAGAGAGAAACAAAGTTAATGTTTTAGGTCGATGACCTTTCATCAGAACTGGAAAAAGTTAGAGATGTAACAGATTTTAAGCAAGTGCAGGTCAGTGAAAAGGGGGGAGAAAGACAAGAACAAAAGGGAAGACCATAACTTCTGCCCCTATTTTTTTTACATGGTAGCTGTTGATGACTCTGCCATTCCCATTTTCACCTCTTCTAGACTCATCTTTTGTTTCTGTTATGTCTGTTATGTACTTATGAATGACTCCATGAGGCAATGTGTTGTACTCAGACCTTGATCCTTTATTCGTAACTCCAGAGTGAGGCACAAGCATGGTGAGCAGCCTTTTATACTGGGCCCTGCACACCTATGCAGGTGACCCTCTGGTGGACAGCCTCTGCCACAGGGGCAGGAAACCCCGGTCTCCACCAGTTGCACCCTCTAGTGGTGCCTGGATAGTATATACACAGAGTAAACCTTATTGATAGTACATCAGGTAACAAGTCTCCATCTTATGCAACTATACAATGACTACACAGAGAGTATAACTATAGTCTGCATATATAAGTTTCTTTACTTGTTCCATTACCATCTCCTTTTGCTTTGTACTATCGTACCTTTTGTCATTTAATCTCTCCTGCCTTCCATCCTATCACAGACCTTCACTTTTTGTTCTTTCCTTCCCTCCCCTCCTTCCCCTGCCTCTGTACTTGCTTAAAATCTTTTGCATCTCTAACGTTTTCCAGTTCTGATGAAAGGTCATTGACCTGAAACGATAACCCTGTTTCTCTCCTCACAGATGTTGGCTGACCTGCTGAGTATTTCCAGCATTTTCTGTTTCCTCTGAATTGCTGTTGGCAAAGTAACTGCCGATGCTGATGTCTCTGATATGTTCGTGATCTCAAATGAAGCAAGACTAGAGGTTCAATTTTCCCGAATGTCGATTTTTGGCGTATTTCAGGAGATTTTTTTGGCCCCGACTACTCCCAAAAAAAACTTGAAAGTTTCCCCATTCTAATTTTTTTAATTGACACCGTCAGCCTGTCCATCTGGTGGTGGAGCCTAATGTTTGTGCCAAAAAAATGATGCCCCCCCCCCCATCTCTTCTGCGCATGCGCAAAAAAAAGATGTCTTTTACGTGACTGCGATGGGCGCGTATGCCCAATACACCTCCCGGCCTGCATTTGGCCATTTTTAAAGAGCCAGCTATGTGTGAGAACTGTGTGAGAACTTTAATTATCAGTGGAAAAAATCGGAGCTGCAATACAAGATGCCACGTGGCTCAAGGACCAAGAATTTCTTACGGGATGAAATGGTGGCACTAGTTACTGTATTTGAAGCCAGATGGCAGGAGCTGGACACCAGCAGATATCACATAAAAGTTTCACCAAAAGAAATGAAGAAACGCTGGAACCAACTTGCACAAGATTACTGTACAATGGTGACCACCCCGAGGTCTGGAGGCCAATGCAAAAAGTGGTAGGACCTTGGTCAAGTAGTTAGTATAAGTAATATTTTCATTTATTCACTGGAATTGCAATTGTAAATGTGACCATTTGTATGTCCCACCCAGCAGAAAGACACCCTCTCTAAAAAGTTATATTTTCATCTTTGCAGAGGAAGGTGGCACACAACAAAAGAGAGAGGACTCGAACAGGAGCAGGCTGGGCAAATCTGCACCCACTGACAATTTGGAAGAGAGGGTCGCTGCTTTGATGGGTCCTGCCTGGAGAAAAGCAACCACCACTGCACAAACTGGGCCCACACTCGAGGGAGAGGGTAAGTCCTGCAAATTCCACAGTCTAGCTTTGCTCAATGTTAAGTACTGTGTGGGCTAGCCATGCTTTGGTTCATGAGGATGTCTCCATCAGCTATGTTTCGATTGATACAATGTGCTATCATTCATCATGATCCTTTAAATGAGCCTGCTGCCTGCACTGTGTGAGCCTACTCATGCCACCCTGCCCCCTCCTCTGCTGCTAACCACTTGTCTGTTCTGTTATATTTTGAAGAACTTGAGACCAACCCTGATGAGGCTGAAGCCAATGCAGAAGAAGATTCAGACGCGGACGAGCCTGAAGAGGAGAACATCTTCCAATCCCACCTTCCAGACCAAGAGCATGGGGTTGAGGTGGAGGGGGAGGGTCAGTGGGAGGATGAAGCCCCCAGTGTTATACCCACTCTGGAGGAGGTGCTGGTGAGGTCCAGGCCCTTTCCTGAGTGGTACGAGTGCTGGGACATTCCATGGTTTCACAAAGTCCGAGGCTGCGGGTCCCAGTGGGATGCAGCGAGGCACACCCAGGGCCCCACCGTCCGAGGCTGCGGGTTCCAGTGGGATGCAGTGAGCCACACCCAGGGTGAGGAGGGGAAGGTGATCGCGGGAAGGGCGCCGGCGGCCGTGGGTTGGATCTATTAGTGTTTTCGGGGGTGGGTCGCCGGCTGGATTCGCCGCTGTGATAAAGTGGGGGAGGGATGGTGGGGTTTGTGCCGCTTTCCCGAGCCGAGCCGAGCTGCCCACACACACCGTCTGAGGGAGCGGAGGCTCGGCCGCCATGTTGAGGAGATGGCGCCTCCTCCCCCAGGCCGGGCCGGGCCGGGCCCCGACACTCTGGCAGCAGGTCGCTGCAATCCAGGTCACCTTTCAGGGCCCTGAGCTTCGCTTGTGGCTGCTTTACTTTCCTGGCTCATTTTAAATGTGAGTTTTAAAAACAATATATGCCTTATAAAATATTGCTATATTTAACTTGGTGGAGTTCGCCTAATACAGCTGACAGTGGGTTTATCACAAAAGGTAAACGTTTTACGTCCCACTGTCAATCCAGCACCTCTGAGTAATCCCATTTTAAATTCCTGGAATTCACTTTAAAAAAATGCAAACCTATTTTTTTCTAGTTACCTTGGGCGGGATAGCTGTTTGTCAGCTGGCACGGACACGATGGGCCGAATGGCCTGCTTCTGTGCTGTAAATTTCTGTGATTCTGTGATTCTGAGAGCTCGAGTTGCAGGATCTAACAGATGTGGTTAAGATGATGGCAATGTGTGCGGAGAGCATTGAACTTATGCGATCACTCCTGGACGCCATCAGTGGGTTGGGTGATGAGGTATCAGGACTGTCGGGAGAAGTAACAACACTCTCACGAGAAATGGGAACACTACCTTGGCACATGAGGGAGAGAATGTCGCAGGTAGCTGATACACTGTCAGTGACCATGAAGGAGGGAATGTTGCAGGTAGCTGATACACTGTCAGTGACCATGAAGGAGGGAATGTTGCAGGTAGCTGATACACTGTCAGTGACCATGAAGGAGGGAATGTTGCAGGTAGCTGATACACTGTCAGTGACCATGAAGGAGGGAATGTTGCAGGTAGTTCAGATGCTGTCGGGACACATGAGGGAGGGAATGTTGCAGGTAGTTCAGATGCTGTCGGGACACATGAGGGAGGGAATGTTGGAGTTAGCTGCTGCAATAAGGGAACACGGCCAGAGCCCGTGCTCATTGACGGAATCAACTGTCACTCCCACTCCAATCCCCAGACCAGCCTTTGAAGAGGCCCAAGCCTTCCACATTACCACCTGCCCACGTCCCCCATTAAGAAGTGCGCATTACCTGAGAAGCTTGAAAGAATGAGCTTGGTACCAACCCGAGAAACGCTGTGCCACCACCAGTGGGTAGGGGTGGAGTCACCAAGACCAAGCGCAGCAGGTGGTCTTCGAGAAAGGTGGAGGAGAGATGGGTGCAACCTTTCTTCGCTGTTGTTGTTGATGTTGTTGTTATTATTATTGTTGTTTCTCGGAACTCCTTTATGGCAAACGAGCCAAAGGTGGCAGCGGAAACGTTACAAGGACACCCTCAAAGCCTCCCTGAAAAAGTGCAACATCCCCACTGACACCTGGGAGACCCTGGCCAAAGACCACCCGAAGTGGAGGAAGTGCATCTGGGAGGGCGCTGAGCACCTCGAGTCTCATCGCCGAGAGCATGCAGAAATCAAGCGCAGGCAGTGGAAAGAGCGTGTGGCAAACCAGTCCCACTCACCCTTTCCCTCAACGACTATCTGCCCCACCTGTGACAGGGACTGTGGTTTGCGTATTGTTCAGCCACCTAAGAACTCATTTTAAGAGTGGAAGCAAGTCTTCCTCGATTCCGAGGGACTGCCTATGATGATGATGATGATACTGTTGTAACTGTTCTCAAATTAATAGTTTTTTGTAAGTGATGCAAATTTACAAGTTTAAAAGTTAATAAGTGATCTAAGAGTTTGTAAGTGATCTTAAGTGAAAACTTTGAAGTTTGATACAAGAATATTTTTATTAAAGTTAAGTACAAAGAAGTGTTAAACATTTGAATAAAATATATTTTAAATTATAACTGAATTATTTCCATTTATTTGTTCCATTATTAACACAACTTTTTAAAATAATTAAGAACCATTTCCATTATTTGTTCCATTAACACAACACAGCATTACGGAACAGATCCAAACAGTAAACATGGTCCATTTGGAATAGTTGCCGCTGAGCCTTCAGGCAGCCATAAGAATTAGGAACAGGAGTTCCTCGAGCCTGCTCCGCCATTCAACAAGATCATGGCTGATCTGGCCGTGGACTCAGCTCCACTTACCCGCCCGCTCCCCATAACCCTTAATTCCCTTATTGGTTAAAAATCTATCTATCTGTGACTTGAATACATTGAATGAGCTAGTCTCAACTGCTTCCTTGGGCAGAGAATTTCACAGATTCACAACCCTCTGGGAGAAGAAATTCCTTCTCAACTCGGTTTTAAATTGTCTCCCCCGTATTTTGAGGCTGTGCCCCCTAGTTCTAGTCTCCCCGACCAGTGGAAACAACCTCTCTGCCTCGATCTTGACTATCCCTCATATTATTTTAAATGTTTCTATAAGAACACCCCTTATCCTTCTGAACTCCAACGAGTAAAGACCCAGTCTACTCAATCTATCATCATAAGGTAACCCCCTCATCTCCGGAATCAGCCGAGTGAATCGTCTCTGTACCCCCTCCAAAGCTAGTATATCCTTCCTTAAGAAAGGTGACCAAAACTGCACGCAGTACTCCAGGTGCGGCCTCACCAATACCCTATACAGTTGCAGAAGGACCTCCCTGCTTTTGTACTCCATTCCTCTCGCAATGAAGGCCAACATTCCATTCGCCTTCCTGATTACCTGCTGCACCTGCAAACTAATTTTTTGGGATTCATGCACAAGGACCCCCAGGTCCCTCTGCACCACAGCATGTTGTAATTTCTCCCCATTCAAATAATATTCCCTTTTACTGTTTTTTTTCCCAAGGTGGATGACCTCACATTTTCCGACATTGTATTCCATCTGCCAAACCTTAGCCCATTCGCTTAACCTATCTAAATCTCTTTGCAGCCTCTCTGTGTCCTCTACACAACCCGCTTTCCCACTAATCTTTGTGCCATCTGCAAATTTTGTTACACTACACTCTGTCCCCTCTTCCAGGTCATCTATGTATATTGTAAACAGTTGTGGTCCCAGCACCGATCCCTGTGGCACACCACTAACCACCGATTTCCAACTCGAAAAGGACCCATTTATCCCGACTCTCTGCTTTCTGTTAGCCAGCCAATTCTCGATCCATGCTAATACATTTCCTCTGACTCCGCGTACCTTTATCTTCTGCAGTAACCTTTTGTGTGGCACCTTATCGAATGCCTTTTGAAAATCTAAATACACCACATCGATCGGTACATCTCTATCCACCATGCTCGTTATATCCTCAAAGAATTCCAGTAAATTAGTTAAACATGATTTCCCCTTCATGAATCCATGCTGCATCTGCTTGATTGCACTATTCCTATCTAGATGTCCCGCTATTTCTTCCTTATTGATAGTTTCAAGTATTTTCCCCACTGCAGATGTTAAACTAACCGGCCTATAGTTACCTGCCTTTTGTCTGCCCTCTTTTTAAACAGAGGCGTTACATTAGCTGCTTTCCAATCCGCTGGTACCTCCCCAGAGTCCAGAGAATTTTGGTAGATTATAACGAATGCATCTGCTATAACTTCCGCCATCTCTTTTAATACCTTGGGATGCATTTCATCAGGACTAGGGGACTTGTCTACCTTGAGTCCCATTAGCCTGTCCAGCACTACCCCCCTAGTGATAGTGATTGTCTCAAGGTCCTCCCTTCCCACATTCCTGTGACCAGCAATTTCTGGCATGGTTTCTATGTCTTCCACTGTGAAGACCGAAGCAAAATAATTGTTTAAGGTCTCAGCCATTTCCACATTTCCCATTATTAAATCCCCCTTCTCATCTTCTAAGGGACCAACATTTACTTTAGTCACTCTTTTACGCTTTATATATCTGTAAAAGCTTTTACTATCCGTTTTTATGTTTTGCGCAAGTTTACCTTCGTAATCTATCTTTCCTTTCTTTATTGCTTTCTTAGTCATTCTTTGCTGTCGTTTAAAATTTTCCCAATCTTCTATTTTCCCACTAACCTTGGCCACCTTATATGCATTGGTTTTTAATTTGATACTCTCTTTTATTTCCTTGGTTATCCACAGCTGGTTATCCCTTCTCTTACCGCCCTTCTTTTTCACTGGAATATATTTTTGTTGAGCACTATGAAAGAGCTCCTTAAAAGTCCTCCACTGTTCCTCAATTGTGCCACCGTTTAGTCTGTGTTTCCAGTCTACTTTAGCCAACTCTGCCCTCATCCCATGTCGTTCCCTTTGTTTAAGCATAGTACGCTCGTTTGAGACACTACTTCCTCACCCTCAATCTGTATTACAAATTCAACCATACTGTGATCACTCATTCCGAGAGGATCTTTTACTAGGAGATCGTTTATTATTCCTGTCTCATTACACAGGACCAGATCTAAGATAGCTTGTTCCCTTGTAGGTTCTGTAACATACTGTTCTAAGAAACAATCCCGTATGCATTCTATGAATTCCTCCTCAAGGCTACCCCGTGCGATTTGATTTGACCAATCGATATGTAGGTTAAAATCCCCTATGATTACTGCCGTTCCTTTTTCACATGCCTCCATTATTCCCTTGATTATTGCCCGCCCCACCGTGAAGTTATTATTTGGGGGCCGATAAACTATGCCCACCAGTGACTTTTTCCCCTTACTATCTCTAATCTCCACCCACAATGATTCAACATTTTGTTCATTAGAGCCAATATCATCTCTCACAACTGCCCTGATATCATCCTTTACTAACAGAGCTACCCCACCTCCTTTCCCTTCTTGTCTATCGTTCCGAATCGTCAGATATCCCTGTATGTTTAATTCCCAGTCTTGGCCACCCTGCAACCATGTTTCTGTAATGGCCATTTGTAATGATTTGTGCCGTCAACTCATTTACTTTATTTCGAATGCTGCGTGCGTTTAGGTAGTGTGTTTTAATACTAGTTTTTAAACCATGATTTTTAGTTTTGACCTCTCCTGCAGCCCCTTTACATTCAGTGGCCCTTTTTGTTTTTTGCCTTGGATTTCTCTGTCCTCCACTTTTACTCATCTTCTTTCTGTCTTTTGCTTTTGTCTCCTTTTTGTTTCCCTCTGTCTCCCTGCATTGGTTCCCATCCCCCTGCCATATTAGTTTAACTCCTCCCCAACAGCACTAGCAAACACCCCCCCTCGGACATTGGTTCCGGTCGTGCCCAGGTGCAGACCGTCCGGTTTGTACTGGTCCCACCTCCCCCAGAACCGGTTCCAATGCCCCAGGAATTTGAATCCCTCCCTGCTGCACCACTGCTCAAGCCACGTATTCATCTGCGCTATCCTGCGATTCCTACTCTGACTAGCACGTGGCACTGGTAGCAATCCTGAGATTACTACTTTTGAGGTCCTACGTTTTAATTAATCTCCTTGCTCCTTAAATTCATCTCGTAGAACCTCATCCCTTTTTTTACCTATATCGTTGGTACCAATGTGCACCACGACAACTGGCTGTTCACCCTCCCTTTTCAGAATGTCCTGCACCCGCTCCGAGACATCCTTGACCCTTGCACCAGGGAGGCAACATACCATCCTGGAGTCTCGGTTGCGGCCGCAGAAACGCCTATCTATTCCCCTTACAATTGAATCCCCTATCACTATCGCTCTCCCACTCTTTTTCCTGCCCTCCTGTGCAACAGAGCCAGCCACGGTGCCATGAACTTGGCTGCTGCTGCCCTCCCCTGATGAGTCATCCCCCTCAACAGCACTCAAAGCGGTGTATCTGTTTTGCAGAGGGATGACCGCAGGGGACCCTTGCACTATCTTCCTTGCACTGCTCTTCCTGCTGGTCTTCCATTCCCTAGCTGGCTGTGGACCCTTCGCCTGCGGTAAGACCAGCTCACTAAACGTGCTATTCACGTCATTCTCAGCATCGTGGATGCTCCAGAGTGAATCCACCTTCAGCTCCAATTCCGCAACGCGGTCTGTCAGGAGCTGGAGGCGGATACACTTTCCGCACACGTAGTCGTCAGCCACGCATTCACGGATGAGCTGCTGGCGTAAGGCTCGAGCAATCGTTAAAGGGGTACGACGACACTCCCTCCTCCACCGTTGTGTTCCGGGTTCAGGTAATTGCATGGCTTCCTCGTTCTCCTCCTCCTCATCATCTGCATCTTCCTCATCATCATCAGCCACTCTCACCTCAGGTGGTTCTTCTTCTACCAGCTGCTGCTGCCTCGTGATGGCTAAGTTATGCAGTATGCAGCACACAACAGTGAACTGACCGACAATCTCAGGGGAGTATTGCAAGTAGCCTCCGGAATGGTCCAGTCATCGGAAACGCTGTTAAAAGATGCCAATTAGGCTATTAGGCTACATGTTGCAATGTGTGACATGTGGTATTCCCGCTTCTGTCTGGGTTACGCGTAGGGCCGTCATGAACCAGGTGGCGAGGCCATACCCTTTGTCCCTCAGCAGCCAGCTCTGCCCTTCTGGCTGTTGCTGAAATATGGCAGATATAGCGCTCTCGCATGGATGAACGCATCATGGGCGCTCCCAGGGTATCTCGCATCAACTGCCATGATGCAATGCACGTCATCACAGACGAGCTGCACTGAGTTATGCTGGCGCGAAAACTTTGGGGAAACTTGGAGATGTTAATTTACTGAAAAAAAAAACGCACATGCCAAAAAAACGGCGCAGATAACTGGGGAAAATTGAGCCCTGTGTTTTAGCACCAAACCTATTTGGACATTTCTTTATAAAAACAGAAAATGCTGAAATAAAAACAGAGATAAAAATCTCTTTGCAGCCATTGTTAAGAGCGTAACTGCTAACCTAGACATAAAAGTCTATACCAAGGTTAGAACAGATGGCAAGCTGTTCAATCTCAGGTGATTCCAAGCAAACAGTAAGGTCGCACCAAGTCTCATTCATCCATTACCCCTGAGCTTGCTGACCTACATTGACTTCGGTTCCCTGAACGCCTCAAATTTAAAATTCATCCTCCTCATCCATGGCCTTGCCCCTCTCTATCTCTGTAATCTCCTCCAGTCCCACAGCCCTCCTAGAACTCTGCATTCCTCCAATTCTGGCCTTGTGCACCCCAAATTCCTTCATCTCACTGTTGGTGTCCGTGCCTTCAGCTTTCTAAGCCCTCAGCTCTGGAATTCCCTTCCAAATTCTCTCCACCTCTCTCCTCTTTTAAGACACTCCTTAAAACCTACTTCTTTGACCAAGCTATTGGTCCCCTATCGTAGCATCTCCTTCTTTGGCTCAGGGTCAATTTTTGCCTGATAATGCCTTGGGGCATTTTACAATGTTAAAGGAGCTATATAAATGCAAGTTGTGTTGTTGTTAGGGAAGAATCTGTCAACTCCTTTTTTGCTGACAATTGCACTATTCTGGTTCACAAGAACAAGATCTCCAAGTCACCACTTATTGCCTCAGTAAAATGATATTATCTTATCAGATTGTAGAAAACTGAGGTTTTGTATCAGCCAGCATCTCACTACCTCTCACATGATTCGACAATTGATGACATGAAGTTGACCCAGTGCACCATTTCACAAACCTCAGTAGCTCACTTTCCAATATTGCAGCAATTGGCCAAGAGGTATCACCGTGTCTGCTTTTGGCAGACTGAGGAAATACATTTGGAATCATAATAACATGATAAAGATCAAAATTTCCCATGCAGTTGTGATTACTTCATTTTTGGATATATGTAGGCAACTAATTGCAAATTGCAACTCACAGTGAATCCAGGAATCTGCTCGGATAACTAACAGTGGGGTCCTGTTCAGGGCCAATATCACCACAGTATGAAAGCTTAGCAATGATGGACTGACCATAGATGTTAATGACTTGGATGATGGAACAGAGAGTTGTACATAAAAGGCAAAATACTGTGGATGCTGGAAATCTGAAATATAAACAGAAGATGCTGGAAATACTCAGCAGATCAGGCAGCAGCTGTGGAGAGAGAAAAAGGATTGTATTTACAAGTTTGTGGATGATATTTTTAGGTAGTACTGTACATTGTGTGGCTGGCAGCATGAAATTACAAAGCGACATAGACAGACTAAGTGAGTGGGCAAAACTATGGCAGATGGAGTTCAATGTGGGAAAGTGTGAGGTTGGCTTTGAATCTGAGAAATAAAATGTGGAATATTTTCTTAAAGGTGAGAAACTAGGAGCTGTGGAGAAGCAACACAATTTCAGTGCCCATGTAGACAGATCACTAAAAGTAGTGTACAGGTCGAAAAAGTAATCAAAAAGGTGAATGGAATGTTGGCCTTTATCTCATAAGAACATAAAAACATAAGAAATAGGAGCAGGAGTAGGTCAAATGACCCCTTGAGCCTGCTGCATCATTCAATAAGATCATGGCTGACCTTTGCCCATCATCATCATCATCATCATCATCATAGGCAGTCCCTCAGAGTCGAGGATGACTTGTTTCCACACTAAAAGTGAATTCTCAGGTGACTGAGGAGTCCAGTAGGGGACCTACAGTTTCTGTCTCAACTCTGCTTTCCGATCCAATCTTCATATCCCTTGATTCCATTAGAGTCCAAAAATCAGCCATGCATAAACTCAGGAATTCAGCATCCACAGCCCTTTGGGGTAGCGAATGCCAAAGATTCACAACCCTCTGAGTGAAGAAATCCCTCCTCATCTCAGTCTTAAATGGCCGACCCCTTATCCTGAGACAATGACCCCTAGTTCTAGACTCTCCAGCCAGGGGAAACAACCTCTCAGCATCTATCCTGTGAATCCCCCTCAGAATCTTAAATGTTTCAATGGGATCACCTCTCATTCTTTTAAACTCCAGAGAGTATAGGCCCAATCTATTCAATCTCAAAGGGGTTGGAATTCAAAAGTGAGGAAGTGATGCTTCAGTTGTACAGAGCCTTAGTCAGACCCCATCGGGAGTACTGCATTGCATTTTGGGCACCTAATTGCAGGAACGATATATTAGCCTTGGAAGGGTTACAGTGCGGATTAACCAGAATTTTTTGATGGCTTAAAGTCATCTGTGGCTCAGTGGGTAGCACTTTTGCCTCTGAGTCAGAAGGTTAGGGTTCAAGACCCACTCCAAGGACTTGAGCACAAAGAAAAATCTAGGCTGACACTCCAGTGCGGTGCTGAGGGAGCACTGCACTGTCGGAGGTGCTGTCTTTCAGATGAGATATTAAACCGAGGCCCCGTCTGCTCTCTCAAGTGGATGTAAACGATCCCATGGCACTATTTTGAAGACGAGCAGGGGAGTTATCCCCGGTGTCCTAGCCAACATTTATCTCTCAATCAACATAACAAATAAACAGATAGCTGGTTATTATCACATTGTTGTATGTGGGAGCTTACTTGTGGGCAAATTGGCTGCCGCGTTTCCAACATTACCTACATTATAACAGTGACTACTCCAAAAGTACTCTATTGGCTGCAAAGCGCTTTGAGACATCTGGTAGTTGTGAAAGGCGCTATATAAATCCAAGTCTTTGTTTCTTTTAAAGGGTTCAATTATGAGAACAGGTTGCATAAACGTGGCTTGTATTCCTTTTAGTATAGAAGATGAGAGGTGATCCAATCCAGGTGCTTAAACCAATAAAGGGATTTGATAAGGTAGATAGAGAGAAATTAATTCCTCTGGTGGGGTAATCCGAAATGAAGAGCACAACCTTAAAATGAGAGTTAGAACATTTAGGAGTGAATGTTCAACACAAAGAGTAATGGAAATGTAGAACTCTCCCTAAAGGCTGTGGATGCTGGGTCAATTGAAATCTTCAAAACTGAGATCAAAGATTTTTTTAATTAGATAAGGATATCAAGGGATAAGGAACAAAGGCGAGTAAATGGAGTTGAGATGCAGCTCAGCCATGATCTAATTGAATGGTGGAACAGGCTCGGGGGGCTGAATGTCACTATGAGGTCAGAATGGCTGATGACAGATTGCTTAAAGTTATTGAAACACAAATTAAACATTTTTGTCACAGATTGGACTTGCTATTGACTTCCTTAATTCTGTTATAGTATGTAAAGGGTAAAAAAAAACAGCTTCACACACGCAGAAGTCATGTCCCAGCATTATGCAATGTAATGTTATGACTATTGTTTGGTTGGTTGCCAGGTAGCTGCTTGAAGGATGAGCTTTGTCACTTAGTTCAAACACAAACATGGCGTGTGATTTGTTCAGATATGTGCCTGATCGTCAGTTTTTGGAATTTAACAATTATTCACATTCTGCTTAGCTCCGGTTACTATTATGGTGAGACTTATTACCTTGCGTTTGTTTGATGCACTGTTTGATCTGAAGTCTTCAAAGAGAGGTTATCTGACTGGAGCTTCTAAGGAGAAGAAAATAAGCCAGACAACTTCCATAAGTTCGTGAAGAAAGCAATCAAAAAATAATATGTTAAACTATGTAATTTTAACACTGGTTGCAAGCTATTTCCTACTATATGAGGAGCTAGCATAGTGTATCAACTACTGTAAATATATGTGTTATGTTTCTGCTATTATTAGCTTGTTCTATTACTGGTCAATAAAGTTGGTTGACAGATCAAGCTTAAAACAAGGCCAGATGTAATTTATTCTGCCACTTTCCACAAGGAAGATAGACCCACTCGCTGAAGTCATCAAAAAAAAATTCAGTGTTTGTTATTCTGGGCATGTTATAAGCATTTACTTAGACATCAGGGCAAGTCTCAAAGAGGGTGTGAGTAGTTCAAAGAGAAGTTTGAAACACAGAAGCTGAAAATATCTAGAGTAAAAAGAGCAGCAGGAGCCAAAAACCTAAGGCTATCTTTGACAGTCGATTGAAAGAAGGCCAATGCTCACAGGATGACCAGCAAAGTACTTCAAGAATACTCTGAAAAGCAATCTGAGGAGTTGCTGTATCCTTATTCAAACCTGGGAGGACCTTGCTAAAAGTAGTATGGTACTGTGTACAGTAGTGTGATGGTTATAGTACTGGACTTGTAACCCAGAGGTATGAATTCAAATCCCCCCATAGCAAGTTGTGAAATTAAATTCAATTACTTGTGGGCTGGCATTAGAAAGACATGAATAGTGCCGGATTGTTGTAAATACCCAACTGGTTCACTGATGTACTTCAGGGCAGGGAACTTACTACCCCTATTCAGGCTGGCCTGCACGTGACAGGGTGCCACAATACATGGTTGAATTTTAATGCTCTCTGAAGAAGCTATTTGGATCAAAGCAACTAGGGCAATTAATGGGGCATTGCCCATGTCACTCACATTCCAAGAAAGAAGTAAAATCCTGCTATCTATCAGAAGTGGGCCAAAAGAAAAACGCAATTGGGCTAGAAATTCGGTTACTTAGCGCCACCTGTTAGTGCCTGAGAGGGGCAATAACAGGCCGCTAAGATTTTACCGACCGAGCGCCGCGCTGGCAGCGCCTCCCGCGACCTTCAGCGGAGGTCTACCTCCCACTTGATGATGTCCATGAGTGTGCAAAGCCCCCATAGCGCCGCGGTTATGAACCTGATTGCTTTCGCCTGCCGTAGTGCCTGGCACTACTTCCAACAAGGAAAGCAGGCGTCATGGAAAAGCTGCTGGGAAGTTTGAGGAGCGTTGGAGAGGCAGAGCGGGAGATTCAGGAGGCCTACAAACAGCCCATCAGTCGGGGAGCAGCGTTGGGAGTTCGAGGAGCGTCGGAGAGACGGAGCTTGTGCAGCTGCAGCAGGGAGAGAAGGCAAAAAGGAAGTAGAAAGAAATCGAAAGATGACGTCACAGCCCAGGGGGTAAATGATTGGCTGGTGATTGGTGAGTAGTTTTTCTTTTTCTTTTCTTTATCAGTAAGTAACCTTTCGCATTATTTTTGTCAAATTAAGTTAATCTAGGGGTTATGTCATGGCAGGAGAGCTCGGACATATGTTATGTTCCTCCTGTACTATGTGGGAAGTCAGGGACGCTTCCACTGTCCCTGACGATTACATATGCGGGAAGTGTATCTGGCTGCAGCTCCTGACAGACCGCATTGTGGCAATGGAGCTGCGGGTGGATTCACTCTGAAGCATTCACGATGCTGAGAATGACGTGAATAGCACGTTTAATGAGTTGGTCTTACCGCAGGTAAAGGTTATGCAGCCAGATAGGGGTGGGTGACCAACAGGAAGAGCAGTGCAAGGAAGGTCGTGCAGGGGTCCCCTGCGGTCATCCCCCTGCAAAACAGTTACAGCACTTTGGGTACTGTTGAGAGGGATGACTCATCAGGGGAGAGCAGCAGCAGCCAAGTTCATGGCACCGTGAGTGGCTCTGCTGCACAGGAGGGCAGGAAAAAGAGTGGGAGAGCTATAGTGATAGGGGATTCTATTGTAAGGGGAATAGATAGATGTTTCTGCGGCCGCAAACGAGACTCCAGGATGGTATGTTGCCTCCCTGGTGCAAGAGTCAAGGATGTCTCGGAACGGGTGCAGGACATTTTGAAGGGGGAGGGTAAACAGCCAGTTGTCATGGTGCATATAGGTACCAACGATATAGGTAAAAAATGGGATGAGGCCCTACAAGATGAATTTAGGTAGCTAGGAGCTAAATTAAAAAGTAGGATCTCAAAAGTAGTAATCTCAGGATTGCTACCAGTGCCATGTGCTAGTCAGAGTAGGAATCACAGGATAGCTCAGATGAATACGTAGCTTGAGGAGTGGTGCAGAAGGGAGGGATTCAAATTCCTGGGGTATTGGAAACGGTTCTGGGGGAGGTGGGACCAGTACAAACTGGACGGTCTGCACCTGGGCAGGACTGCAACCAATGTCAAAGGGGGAGTGTTTGCTAGTGCTGTTGGGGAGGGGTTAAACTAATTTGGCAGGGGGATGGGACCTATGCAGGGAGACAGAGGAAAGTAGAATGGGCGCAGAAGCAAAAGATAGAAAGAAGAAAAGTAAAAGTGGAGGGCAGAGAAACCCAAGACAAAAAGCAAAAAGGGCCACATTACAACAAAATTCTAAAGGGGCAAACGGTGTTAAAAAGACAAGCCTGAAGGCTCTGTGCCTCAATGCGAGGAGTATTCGCAATAAGGTGGACAAATTAACTGCACAGATAGCAGTTAACGGATATGATGGAATTGGCATCACGGAGACATGGCTCCAGGGTGACCAAAGCTGGGAACTCAACATCCAGGGGTATTCAACATTTAGGAAGGATAGACAGAAACGAAAAGGAGGTGAGGTGGCATTGTTGGTTAAAGAGGAAATTAATGCAATAGTAAGGAAGGACATTAGCTTGGATGATGTGGAATCGGTATGGGTGGAGCTACGGAATACCAAAGGACAGAAAACGCTAGTGGGAGTTGTGTACAAACCACCAAACAGTAGTAGTGAGGTTGGGGACAGCATCAAACGAGAAATTAGGGATGCATGCAATAAAGGTACAGCAGTTATTATGGGCGACTTTAATCTATATATTGATTGGGCTAACCAAACTGGTAGCAATGCGGTGGAGGAGGATTTCCTGGAGTGTATTAGGGATGGTTTTCTCGACCAATATGTCGAGGAGCCAACTAGAGGGCTGGCCATCCTAGAATGGGTGATGTGTAATGAGAAAGGACTAATTAGCAATCTTGTTGTGCGAGGCCCCTTGGGGAAGAGTGACCATAATATGATAGAATTCTTTATTAAGATGGATAGTGACACAGTTAATTCAGAGACTAGGGTCCTGAACTTAAGAAAAGTTAACTTCGATGATATGAGACGTGAATTGGCTAGAATACATTGGCGAGTGATACTTAAAGGGTTGACGGTGGATAGGCAATGGCAAACATTTGAAGATCACGTGGATGAACTTCAACAATTGCACATCCCTGTCTGGAGTAAAAATCAAACGGGGAAGGTGGCTCAACTGTGGCTAACAAGGGAAATTAAGGATAGTGTTAAATCCAAGGAAGAGGCTTATAAATTGGCCAGAAAAAGCAACAAACCTGAGGACTGGGAGAAATTTAGAATTCAGCAGAGGAGGACAAAGGATTTAATTAGGAGGGGAAAATAGAGTATGAGAGGAAGCTTGCTGGGAACATAAAAACTGACTGCAAAAGCTTCTATAGATATGTGAAGAGAAAAAGATTAGTGAAGACAAACGTAGGTCCCTTGCAGTCAGATTCAGGTTAGTTTATAATGGGGAACAAAGAAATGGCAGACCAGTTGAACAAATACTTTGGTTCTGTCTTCACTAAGGAAGACACAAATAACCTTCCAGAAGCACTAGGGGACCGAGAGTCTAGTGCGAGGGAGGAACTGAAGGAAATCCTTATTAGGCGGGAAATTGTGTTAGGGAAATTGATGGGATTGAAGGCCGATAAATCCCCGGGGCCTGATAGTCTGCATCCCAGAGTACTTAAGGAAGTAGCCCTAGAAATAGTGGATGCATTGGTGATCATTTTCCAACAGTCTATCGACTCTGGATCGGTTCCTATGGACTGGAGGGTAGCTAATGTAACACCACTTTTTAAGAAGGAAGGGAGAGAGAAGGCAGGTAATTATAGACCGGTTAGCCTGACATCAGTAGTGGGGAAAATGTTGGAATCAATTATTAAAGATGAAATAGCAGCACATTTGCAAAGCAGTGATGGGATCGGTCCAAGTCAGCAAGGATTTATGAAATGGAAATCCTGCTTGACAAATCTTCTCGAATTTTTTGAGGATGTAACTGGTAGCGTGGACAAGTGTGAACCGATGGATGTGGTGTATTTAGACTTTCAAAAGGCTTTTGACAAGGTCCCACACAAGAGATTGGTGTGCAAAATTAAATGGTATTGGGGGTAATGTGCTGATGTGGATAGAGAACTGGTTGTCAGACAGGAAGCAGAGAGTTGGGATAAATGGGTCCTTTTCAGAATGGCAGGCAGTGACTAGCAGGGCTCAATGCTGGGACCCCAGCTATTTACAATATACATTAATGATTTGGATGAGGGGATTGAGTGTAATATCTCCAAGTTTGCAGATGACACTAAGCTGGGTGGCAGTGTGAGCTGTGAGGAGGACGCTAAGAGGCTGCAGGATGTCTTGGACAGGTTAGGTGAGTGGGCAAACGAGTGGCAGATGCAGTATAATGTGGATAAATGTGAGGTTATCCACTTTGGTGACAAAAACACGAAGGCAGAGTATTATCTGAATGGCGGCAGATTAGGAAAAGGGGAGGTGCAATGAGACCTGGGTGTCATGGTACATCAGTCATTGAAAGTTGGCATGTAGGTACAGCAGGCGGTGAAGAAGGCAAATGGTATGTTGGCCTTCATAGCGAGGGGATTTGAGTATAGGAGCAGGGAGGTCTTACTGCAGTAGTACAGGGCCTTAGTGAGGCCTCACCTGGAATATTGTGTTCAGTTTTGGTCCCCTAATCTGAGGAAGGACATTCTTGCTATTGAGAGAGTGCAGTGAAGGTTCACCAGACTGATTCCCGGGGTGGCAGGACTGACATATGAGGAGAGACTGGATCGACTGGGCCTGTATTCACTGGAGTTTAGAAGGATGAGAGGGGATCTCATAGAAACATATAAAATTCTGACAGGACTGGACAGGTTAGATGCAGGAAGAATGTTCCTGATGTTGGGGAAATCCAGAACCAGGGGACATAGTCTAGGGATAAGGGGTAAGCCATTTAGGACTGAGATGAGGAGAAATTTCTTCACTCAGAGAGTTGTTAACCTGTGGAATTCCCTACCGCAGAGAGTTGTTGATGCCAGTTCATTGGATATATTCAAGAGGGAGTTAGATATGGTCCTTACACCTCAAGTGATCAAGAGGTATGGAGAGAAAGCAGGAAAGGGGTACTGAGGTGAATTATCAGCCATGATCTTATTGAATGGTGGTGCATGCTCGAAGGGCTGAATGGCCTACTCCTGTGCCTATTTTCTATGTTTCTATGTTTCTATATATCCGAGGGGGAGCAGGTAGGCAGTTAAAATGATTTTTTCCCCATTAATGCATCGCTCCTAGATGCTGGACACTGTGATTTAGCTGCCTTGGCTTTTCTTTAACTTTTCGGGTGGTCCAACTGACCTCCCTTTTAGGTGCTGGGATGCCGGTTTCTTAGCGCCAGAATTTCTGCAGCGATAGCGCCCCAGGAATCAGGGCTACCGCCCTAAGGGAGGTGTGGAACGCTTCAGTTAACCCTCGATTCCCTTCTTGGAGCACTAAAAACCAATATCCCAGTTGGAGGCGGTAAACATCGGCCAGCGCTAAAGTTAGTGACCAGGCGGTGTCACCAACTCAAACCGGGCTATACTGAATTTTTAGCCCTTAAATGGATTACAAAGAGCAGCCTCTGATCACTATTCTACACAGAGTGTAGGGGTGCATATGGGACGTGTGTGGGACTTGCAAATCATCTGAGAGCATATAGTGTCCTCAACTCCAGATCCAACATAATTGACTTTTGAGACCAGGGCATCTGGAAAATGGTGACATGATAGGTCCAAGTCAGCATGGATTTGTGAAAGGGAAATCATGCTTGACAAATCTTCTGGAATTTTTTGAGGATGTTTCCAGTAAAGTGGACAAAGGAGAACCAGTTGATGTGGTATATTTGGACTTTCAGAAGGCTTTCGACAAGGTCCCACACAAGAGATTAATGTGCAAAGTTAAAGCACATGGGATTGGGGGTAGTGTGCTGACGTGGATTGAGAACTGGTTGTCAGACAGGAAGCAAAGAGTAGGAGTAAACGGGTACTTTTCAGAATGGCAGGCAGTGACTAGTGGGGTGCCGCAAGGTTCTGTGCTGGGGCCCCAGCTGTTTACATTGTACATTAATGATTTAGACGAGGGGATTAAATACAGTATCTCCAAATTTGCGGATGACACTAAGTTGGGTGGCAGCGTGAGCTGCGAGGAGGATGCTATTAGGCTGCAGAGTGACTTGGATAGGTTAGGTGAGTGGGCAAATGCATGGCAGATGAAGTATAATGTGGATAAATGTGAGGTTATCCACTTTGGTGGTAAAAACAGAGACAGACTATTATCTGAATGGTGACAGATTAGGAAAAGGGAAGGTGCAACGAGACCTGGGTGTCATGGTACATCAGTCATTGAAGGTTAGCATGCAGGTACAGCAGGCGGTTAAGAAAGCAAATGGCATGTTGGCCTTCATAGCGAGGGGATTTGAATACAGGGGCAGGGAGGTGTTGCTACAGTTGTACAGGGCCTTGGTGAGGCCACACCTGGAGTATTGTGTACAGTTTTGGTCTCCTAACTTGAGGAAGGACATTCTTGCTATTGAGGGAGTGCAGCGAAGATTCACCAGACTGATTCCCGGGATGGCGGGACTGACCTATCAAGAAAGACTGGATCAACTGGGCTTGTATTCACTGGAGTTCAGAAGAATGAGAGGGGACCTCATAGAAACGTTTAAAATTCTGACGGGTTTAGACAGGTTAGATGCAGGAAGAATGTTCCCAATGTTGGGGAAGTCCAGAACCAGGGGTCACAGTCTGAGGATAAGGGGTAAGCCATTTAGGACCGAGATGAGGAGAAACTTCTTCACCCAGAGAGTGGTGAACCTGTGGAATTCTCTACCACAGAAAGTAGTTGAGGCCAATTCACTAAATATATTCAAAAGGGAGTTAGATGAAGTCCTTACTACTCGGGGGATCAAGGGTTATGGCGAGAAAGCAGGAAGGGGGTACTGAAGTTTCATGTTCAGCCATGAACTCATTGAATGGCGGTGCAGGCTAGAAGGGCTGAATGGCCTGCTCCTGCACCTATTTTCTATGTTTCTATTGTTGGTCATAAGATAACCACAAAAGTAATGATAAGGACAGCCACTAACCAAATGCAATGACCTTATCACAATGTGTAAGTTAAAAATAAAATGTTTGTGATTAACTTGATAACTTTGATAAATACGTTTGTATTACTTACTATTATTTTAATATTTATTGACTTATGCATTGGAAAATTCTGCAACTGAATTGCATCCTCTTGCAATATAAGAATGGTTGTGTAATTTATTTTGCATAAGAATTACCCTTTATATACAGAAATAATCTCACAATGGTGTTAGAGATCTGGTTGATGATAATTTGTAGGTATAAAACTAATACTCATTTAGACAATGATAACAAAGTTACAGAACAATAGTCAATCTCAGCAATGACTTGCATTTATAATGTGCCGTCAATGTAGAAAAATATCCCAAGGTACTTCACAGAGGTGAAATGAGAAATAAATGGATGCCATGTCAAAGAAGGCGATATATGGAGCGGGATAAAGAGCTTGATCAGAGAGTTGGGTTTTAAGAAGGGTCTTAAAGGAAGAGAGGGAGGTGGAGAGTCAGAGGGGTTAGAGAGGGAATTCCAGCGCATTGGGTCTCGGGGGTTAAAGACATGGCTGCCAATGGTAGGCTGAAAGGGAAGGGAATGAGCAAAAGGCCAGAGTCAGAGGAAAGGAGAATTCTGGGGAGGAGTGGGGATTGAAGGGCTAGAGAAGGTTACAAAGATGGAGAAAATCAAGAAGACGAGGATGAGAATTTAAAATTGGAGTCATTAGAGGTTTGGGAGCCAGTATCGGCCAACATGGACAGGGGTGACAGGTGAGCGGGACTTAGTGGAAGTTAGAATACAAGCACCAGAGGTTTGGGTGAGCTGATGTTTATGGAGGGCAGAGGACAGGAGGCTGGCCAGGAGTACGTTGGAATAGTTGAGTCTGGAGGGTCTCCACAGGAAATGGGCTGCAGTAGTGGCAGAGGTGGGTGATGTTACGGAGGTGGAATTAGTTTATCACAAAGACAAACTAATCACAGAGAGGATACGGGGTCAAAAGCTCAAATAGGACACCGAGATTGTGAACAGTCTGGTTCATCCTGAGGCAAAGGCCATGGATGGGGGAGCATGGGGGTGGGGGGGAGAATGAAGGATGGAGTGAATATAAAGCTGGAGGAGTTTGAAGAGATACATTAGGGTAAAGCTGTGGAAGATTAATATGGTGCTGGACAGTGAGCCAAAGCAGGTCAGTGAGACGTGAAGGGAAAGTTGAGCGAGACTTAGCACAGGACAAAATATGGGCTGAGTTTAGGACAAATTGAAGTGGAAGATGGAAGGCTGGCAAGGAGAAGTCTAGAGGTGACAAAAAAACATAGATAAGGGTTTCAGTGGCAGAGTGGCTGAAGGAGGGGTGGTGGTGGAAATAAGTGGTCTTGGTGATAGATAGAATGTGAGTGTTGAAGCACAATATAAATATTGTACAGAAACTATTGCTATGCAATATATGACTTCAAAAAATGTAAATTAAATTTTTAGCAACAGTGATGGTACCATTCTTCTATAAAATATACTGCTGGAATATAGGCCTAACAAAAATCCTGACTGCAGTGGCTTTCCAACCTTACTGCAAATGCAAGCTACTAACTCCAAATTAATATTAAACAACATGAGTGCAGTAGGCTACACTTGCACTATTAATATTATAAAAACGCACCTGCTGTGATACTTTTAATGCTTTAATAAACTCGGGCTGCTATCCAGCAGTGCTATATCAGAGGTGTCAGATAGGTGCAGCAACATGTTTGTTGTGTTTTATGATGATGATTGGGAAAAACCTGTGAAATAGTGTAGCCCTTGTATGTCTGTACAAAGGTGTCTCGAGTTCTGAGCTGAGGCACTCGACAAGAATAATGCTGCCAGCACCCCCTTCAGGCAGAATATGGTACTACTGTTGATGGCAGGAACTTCGAAAGGACATGTGTGCTGGGCACCATATTTAAATACTCTATTTCTAGCTCTTAGTGAAAAAAAAGCTGTCCTCTTTATGTGGTGACATCACCTGGTGCAAGTTTAATTCTGGCTGCATTCTCTTGATCTGCAGTGTGAATAATATCTCAAAATGTTGTGCTGCTGGCAACTTTGGCAGGAGTAACAGTGAAAGCTAAATACAGGGAGAAAGGTGATGGTAACACAGGCATAGGAGGGAAGTAACAAAGGGAGAAAAACAGACAGAAAGTGGGAGAGTAACTGAAAGTAGAGAGAAAACAGAGCGAGGAACGGAGACACAACAACAACGCATTTATATAGCACCTTTAATGTATTAAAACATCCCAAGGCGCTTCACAGGAGCGTTATCAAATAAAACAATACTGAGCCAAGTAAGAAGATATTAGGGCAGGAACTCAAAGAGGTAGGTTTTAAGGAGCATCTTAAAGGAGTAGAGAGAGCTGGAGAGGCGGAGAGGTTTAGGGAGGAAATTCCAGAGCTTAGGGCCTAGGCAGCAGAAGGCACGGCCGCCAATGGTTGACCAATTAAAACTGGGGATGCTCAAGAGGCTCGAGCTGGAGGAGTGCAGAGATCACGGAGGGTTGTAGGGCTGGAGGAGGTTACAGAGATAGGGAGGGGCAAGGCCATGGAAGGATTTGAAAACAAGGGTGAGAATTTTAAAATGAACTGGGAACCAACGTAGGTCAACGAGCACAGGGGTGATGGGTGAATGGGACTTGGCGCGAGTTAGGACATGGACAGCAGAGTTTTGGATGAGCTCAAGTTTATGGAGGCTGGAAAATGGGAGAATGGCCAGGAGAGCATTGGAATAGTCTAGTCTAGAAGTAATAAAGGCAAAGATGAGGGTTTCAGCGGCAGATGAGCTGAGGCAAGGGCGGAGATGGGTGATGTTATGGAGGTGGAAATAGGCGGTTTTGGTGATTGAAATGATAGCTCATGACACCAAGAGCCGGATTTTTGGCTCATTTGCGCCCCATTTATTGTCTGGACAGCGCACAAAAACGATCCTTTGGCATGAAACGAGGAGCACAAGATTTTGCGCCCGGGAGGAAATTTCGACAATGGTTTTGCAGCGGCGCTAAAACTTAGCACCCGCCCGATGTTTTCAAAGTTTGGATGACGTAAATCATCGTGCATCACTGCCCTAACACCCCGGGCGGAACTTTCGAAACTATCGTCCGATTTAGTGTCCGCCCGGGACCTCATCAGCAAAAAGCAGTCGGACCCAGGGCGCACCAGGCACTAACGGCGCCATCTTGGAAACGGAGGAGAAAGGCGGAGTTCTGAGTGATTAAAAGTATTGGGAGAAGGACGCTGCGTTGCTGCATACTTTTCATTGTGAAGTTTATGTGAGTTTATAGTTGGTTTTAAAGGACATTTAAGGACATTTTAAATGATGGGAACTATACTATGTCAGCAATTAATCCTGGCTGCTATATTTATACGGCGTCGGGCTGGAAGAAGGCTTATTGATGATCATTTTCAACATAATCGAAGAGGTCGCAGACGTATGGGGAGGAGGCCTTACCCCCAACGACTTTACAGGAAATATTGCTCATACCTGCAGCTCTCTGAGGCACTGTGCGTTTGAAGACTGCACTTCCGAAAAGAAGTGCTGACAGAGATATGATAGCTCATACAGGCAGACCTACAGTCTACCAGCGGCAACAGGACTGCACTGCCCATCGACGTGAAGGTGACTGTGGTACTTGCCTTCTATGCCTCCGGCTCCTTTCAGGCATCAGCGGGGGACATATGCTCCATCTCGCAGTACGCTTCACATTGCTGCATTCGCCAGGTGACTACTGCACTGTACGCACGCAGGATGGACTTCATAAACTTCCCAATGACCAAGGAGGCCCAAAATGAGAGGGCTGTGGTTTTTGGAAAATTTGCTGGCTTCCCCAAGGTTCAGGGTGCCCTTGACTGTACACACATCGCCCTGCGAGCACCTTTACAGAATCCACTCCATGAACGTACAGATCTTCTGCGACCATACTCAGCATATCATGGCAGTCAATGCCCAATATCCAGGGAGCATCCACAAGGCCAGAGCTGAATGTGGGGGACAAAGGTTACGGCCTCACCACGTGGGTCATGACCTCCTTTTGGAACCCTCAGACAGAAGCCGAGCATCGCTATAATGAGAGCCATGCAGGCACAGGCAACATCGTCGAATTGACAATTGGAGTGCTCAAGCAACGCTTCCGATGCCTGGACCACTCAGGGGCTGCCTGCAATAATCCCCTCAGCAGGTCTCTGAGTTCATTGTGGTGTGCTGCATGCTGCACAACTTAGCCATCATGAGGGGACAGGATTTGCCACTGGGGATTGCAGGATCATCTCAGGAGAGATGGCGGGGGGATTGGGGGGAAAGGGGGAGGAAGATGAGGAACCCATGCCACCATTACCTCCACCACAACCACAGGGGAGGCATTGTGGAAATTTCGCCATGCAAAAGCGTTATGTTAGCAGCTCATAATTGAATGCTTTGATTGAAGAGTGAACGACGTGTTTAACCGTTGCCTGGCCACTCTATCCCACCATGCTGACTATTCTCACTCTTATCCTGCAAATGAGACACTACACAGGAATGGTTAAGGTGAACAATAGAATTTATGAAACATTGTAAACTTTTATAACTTTGTTAACATAATTTGAAAACGTTGAAACTTTAATAAAATAACATAAATTATCTGCATCCAGTAGTGCGATTAAACAACAACAACATTATAACCAACACCCCTGCACCATTATCTTTTACCACCGCTATCCCCCCCTTACCCTCCCCCCCTCCCTCGCCTGCTGCTCGTACCCAAAATGGCACCACGATGGCGTGCAGCAACGTTGTCAGAGTGCTGCTGTGTTGGGGGGAGAGGCATTGGAGACACCGCCAGGGGAGACACTGGACCAGCTCGTGGCATGGAAGGCCCAGCTTCTGACTGGCGAGCCTCTTCATTGGCGTCGCCAGTCACAGGTGGTGTGGGGGTGTCTGGGTGTCACACTGGGGAACTCGGAAAGGCTGCTCGCCACACTCTCCGGGACTCCAGTGTCACTGATGGAGGCCACCAGCCTCGTGTGGTTTCGTGGCTCGCACCGACAATCTGCGACTCTACCTCTGTAATGGTCGCAGTGAGATTCTCGATGGTCACAGGAATCCTACTCAGGACATCAAGGAACTGACAGGTGAGGTGGATGCTCTCTCTAGACAGTGCCACCATGTCCAGTTCCATCTCTGCCTGTCTGTCAGCAGACCGACTTTGCCGACTCGCCCTCCGGAGAGATGGAACACGGGATTTGACCCCAGAACTGCGTCGCTGCACGCCACTAGTCCCAGGAGCCTCGGAGGTCTCAAAGCCCAGGAAAGTTACATCATCCTCGACGAGGTGTTTGCCAGTGGAAAAAGAGGTGTCGAGTGCATCTGCCCTGGAGTCGGCTGCTCTGTGAACTCCTCTTCTTCCTCCTCCTTCACACGATGGCCTGATGTGGAGGGTTGATCTGAGGGAAGCTGCGGCTGTGGTTAGTCATCTGGAAGTAGAAAGCAACAGACGAGTGGTTAGCAGCACGGGAGGGGGCAGGGTGACATGAAGAAGGTCATATCGTTCATTTGAAGGACCACCGTTACTCCTTTATATCTAGTCCAGAGACACTACAGCACATTGCCCCAACCCTAGTCCACAGACACTGCATCACATTGTCCTAACCCAGGCCAGGCAGTGTGCAGCACTTACCCTCAGTATCCAAGCGGGGTTCAGTCCCCCACTAGCAGTTGCCTGACCTGCGACACCGATGAGACCTGCCACTCACTTCTCCAGGTCGGTAAGTGGCAGAGTCCGAGGCGGACCGCTGCCTGTCCGCACCTGTTCGTGGCGGTTATGGGACTTCTTCGCCTGCAAAGATGAAAATGGGAATGGTTACCAGAGGGTCCATCTGCTCTTGATGCACATGCAGATAACCACCAAAGCACTTATACCATACTGTGTGCATGTAATACAGCCCTCTGTTTAATGGCCTTGGAAGTTGCACGTGGTTCATCAGGAAGACATCGAAGTGAGGAAACATCTCATGAGATCTCAGAAAGCAATCTTAATAATGTGTAAAGATCACTCATGGCAAATAGGGTGCCAAACTCAACCCACAGAGTGCTGAGAGACAGCAACAGCATGAGAACAAATAGCGTGTCAGATTTAAAATTTAAGTAATAAAGGAGTGCATCAATAAAAATTGTACTTACTCTAATGACCCTACAAAGATCATGAAATTTTTTCTGGCACTGCTTCCCACTCCTGGCCACTGTGTCTGAGGCAGAGACCTGCTCAGCAATTTCCCTCCATATTCTGTTAAAAAATGGCTGGCAGGGGTCAAATGCACCCCTCCTGTGCAGTTCCTGCCGTCTCCTCTCCACAGCCCCCACAAGAGCTTCGTTAGCTTTTTGTAAATCGTCTGGCACGCTGTTTGCTGTCCTCCTCCTCCATTACCAAAATCGAATAATAAAGTGGCTGATGCAGCCCAGGGTGTACTGCGCATGCGCACGGCCGTACCCTGCATTTGCGCTTGCGATCGCACAGCAGATCAGAAGCACGGTGGGGGGGGGGGAGAGAAAAATTTGCGCGTGTGTAGAACGGCCGATGGTTAGGGGCAGGAACCTTTGGCTCCGTCGCACAAATTCTGTGGTGCAACGCCAGAGTTAGCGCTACTGCCTGCCGTGAACTTCCATTTGGCGAAAGTTGCCTGCTCTAGCGCTAACACTAACCCGGCAAAATTTTGATTTTGTCGCTATTTGCGCCAGGAAACGGGAAAATTCGCAAAAAGCCGAAAATAAAGCCCCAAGGTTACGAACAGTTTGGTTCAGCCTCAGACAGTGGCCAGGGAGAGGGACGGAGTCAGTAACTAGGGAACGGAATTTGTGGTGGGGCCCGAAAACAATGGCTTCGGTCTTCCCAATAATTAGTTGGAGGAAGGTTCTGCTGATCCAGTACTGGATGTCGGACAAGAAGCGCGACAAATCAGAGACTGTGGAGGGTTCGAGAGAGGTGGTGATGAGGTAGCACTGGAAGTCATCAGCGTACATGTGGAAACTGATGCTGTGTTTTTGGATGATGTCGCCAAGGGGCAACATGTAGATGCGAAATAGGAGGAGGCCAAGTATAGCTCCTTGGGGGACACCAGAGTTAACAATACGGGAGTGGGAAGAGAAGCCGTTGCAGGTGATTCTCTGGCTACGGTTAGATAGATTAGATTGGAACCAGGGACAGATTAAGAGAAAAAAGACAAAGGTGGAATGTAACAGACGTGGAAATTTAGGCCGGAGTTTACTCAAGGGAGGCAGGTTGGGGCTTTAACGACAGGGCCTGATTTGAATGCAAGGCTTCGGATTCCCGTTGGCAGCCAGCCAGATTGAGAGGTCTCAGAAGCGAGGGGCTAGTCTGGCAGAGGTATCGCGAGAGGGGGGGTCAGCAATTGGCTGTAGTCGAGGATCGTGGCAGGGAAGGGTGGGTGGTAGAGCATTTATAGTGGTCGGGAATTGGGGGGAAGTCGGCCAGGGATTGGGGGAGGGGGAACGTGGGGGAGAGGATTAGCAGGGGTCGGGAATTGGGGGGAAGTCGGCCAGGGATTGGGGGAGGGGGAACGTGGGGGAGAGGATTAGCAGGGGTCGGGAATTGGGGGGAAGTCGGCCAGGGATTTGGGGGAGGGGAGAGGATTGGCAAGTGTCAGGAATTGGGGGGAAGTCGGCCAGGGATTGGGGGGGGGAAATGGGGGAGAGGATTAGCAGGGGTCGGGAATTGGGGGGAAGTCGGCCAGGGATTTGGGGGAGGGGAGAGGATTGGCAAGTGTCAGGAATTGGGGGGAAGTCGGCCAGGGATTGGGGGGGGGGGAAATGGGGGAGAGGATCGGCAGGGGTCGGGAATCGGGGGGAAGTCGGCCAGGGGGGGTGAGAGGATTGGGGCCGGCCAACATAGGATCGTGATCGGCCCCATCATCATCATTGGGGGGGTGCTCGGAGGCCTCGTGGGGGATGGATATGGCCGGGACCCTGGATCCAGGAGGTAGGTATAAACCCACTCACCTCCTGGCTGCAGCAATCTCCGCCTTTGTTTAACTGATGGGTTTCACGAATTGTGTGAAACCCGTTCCCAGATGGTTAAATGCAAAATGGACGGGGACAGAGAGATTTCCAGCCTCATTACAATATTTAAATTGAGGTAACGCCCTCTGGGAGAGGATTGGTTGCCTGCCTCACCAACCCCTCCCCCCCCACCGCCCCCATCCCGCCTCCAACAAAACCGGAAGTGGGCAGCTTGGAGGCGGGATCAAGGCGGGAATCCCATTTTTAATGCTTTAACTGCCCCCACACTCCAAACCCAACTGTTTTTTTTAAGGTGAAAATTCGGGCCTTAGCTCGATTAAACCAGAGAGAAAGAGAGAGAGTATGGAGTCTTGAGAGGAGAAGAACAGGGAAATACATAAAAAGATAAGTGATACAATGAATAATAGAGAAAAACAAACAGAAAGGAGGAAGGTAAAAGAGAGAAAGTAAAACACAGAGTGCTAAGGGCCGAAGAGCAGAAACTTGGTGGAATCATTAATTAGCTATTCGGGGAGGTTTCCCAAACCTCTATATGCGTCAACACACCTCCAAGATGGATATACTTAAGCTGTAGTGAGGCGACGTCTCCCCCAACCTTCAATATGTCCACTGTCCAGAACTCACAGAACACTTCACAGACACCAATAGTGGAAGTCGTTTGGCTTCAGCCTTGGAGGCCCGCAGGTCTCTGAGCCCGCTGATAGCTAAATAAAATCCTTGAGAGATAACTTTCGACAAGAGACAAACCAACATCAATTCAGCGCAGACCAGATATGGAGCACAGCACTTCACACCCCACACTACCTATTAGCAAAACCACAGGACATCTATCATTAAGGCCAAGAAGTGTTGATACAGTTATGACCACTTTCATCCGTTATTGCATCATTACTTGTGGTTTTTAAGTGCTTGAGGCCATTATTTTTTCCAGTGATAAAGAGCTAGTGGTAGTTTACTAGCATCATCATAGGCAGTCCCTTGAAATGAGGATGACATGCTTCCACGCCAAAAAAGGACGAGTTCACAGGTGTTTCGAATGAAGGACCCGAACTACATTCTGAAGAGTGGAAGATGCCTGTGCGTGGATTTTTTTAACGTGTGGTGGCCGTTGCACACCAGCCACCACACGGGTTTGACAGAGCTAGGTCTTGGTCCGGTGGCAAGGATTAACCAGGACGACTGGAGACCAGCTCTGCTGCACGGACCTAGTGCGCACACATATCGCAGTGTGGGCTGGCCCGTGCTGCCCCTGGGCCCCTGGCCCTGAACTCGCGCCTCTCCTGGTCCCTGATCACATCCCTCCACATTCCCTCGCCGCTCCTTCGCCCCGACCGGGGTGTTTCGCTCCCAATGACAGCGTATGCTCCTGAAAGACACTGCAAGTTCCTGGTTTCCGCATACACGTTAAGGTACACTTGACAGATCTACCAAACCGAAAGTAAAATCACTTTAGCTGGGCAGAGTTGGACTATTTACCCAACTCCTGCTCACAAAACTCTTACTGCTGGTGAAAGTAAGTGTAGGGGCTGCCTTCACCAGCATAAGGGGTAATATAAATCTTAAATTGAAAATGTAAAAATTAAAAATAATGCACAAACACTTAAAATTACTTTATGTAAATGTTGGCGCAGATTCAAATCTTTATAATTATTTTCAAAAAATTAAATTTTATTGTATTTGATATTTTGAAGGGACTTTTAATTAAATTTGAAAATGAGAACATTTATTTTTATTAGAGTTGTCTAAATTCTTTTAATTATTTGGGGATTCCATTCGGCAATGACTGCAATGGAATCCTCCTTTTTCATTGTCGGACCTGGCCCACATGATCTCAGGGTCGCTTTCCGAACCGCCTGCATCCCGAGGATCAGTGGGCTTTTACACCTGCAGGCCCTGGACCCAAACTCACCGTACTGTGCAGCATTCTTTAACCGGCAAGAAGATCTCCCGCACTTAAGATTTATGAGCCTATTCCAGTGGTGAAAGGCTAATAATAGCACAGGTGCTGTGTCCTATCATTTCTGTTTGAATAGGAAGGCAAAGAGCAGACCACTTTTACTGTAACAGCATACAACATCTAATGCAGACCACAGCTGACAGGAATTTACAGCTGAAAGTATTTGGCTGTCACTTGGGAATGAAGGGAAAGGGTGTAACTAGGAATCCTGTCAGGGTTTCGCTCTATTCGTGTAACAAAAACAAGAAACTGTTCGTAGGAATGTTCAGTTTTAAGGGACGGATTTATTCCTCATGCTAATGGAGAAACTATTGGCTTATAGAAGAGGTTTTGGGTGACGATCCTTTTCCAACACCTTGTTTGAGTGCCCTTCCCAGGCACATTGCAACATGTTGCACTACAAAGCGATGGGGCACCAATTTCAATCGTGCCCTGCTGACCAGTTGCCAAATGGGGCCCGGCAATTCCCCACAGAAATGAGAGTTAAAAAGAAACAAGACAAATGGTAGTTTAAGCCGTTTTTTCCGGTGATTTCCTGGCTCTTCTGCTGAAGTTATGGTGGATAAGCCAGAGAACCTCAGATATTCAC
Source organism: Pristiophorus japonicus (assembly GCF_044704955.1). Taxonomy (NCBI): domain Eukaryota; kingdom Metazoa; phylum Chordata; class Chondrichthyes; family Pristiophoridae; genus Pristiophorus; species Pristiophorus japonicus. The sequence continues at coordinate 185,466,363 of NC_091986.1, forward strand.
CCCCAGGTTTTGGGTGCAGAGCAAAGCAGGACAAATTAGGATAGGTTGGTGATTCACTTTGAGTTTTGTATAAATCTTATTAAACAGGTTGCTCTATATGTAGCTTGGATCTCACATCCTCTGCATTTCTTTTACCATCTAATTCCTTGGAAGCAACAAGCCAGATGACATTAGGGGCTGGATTTTTGGCTTTGATGTTTTTGGGGCGATAATGGCGCTGGGGTGGGAAAGTTAGCGCCCGGAAATAGTTTGCGCCTCAATAGATAAGTTTGGGCAGTTAGGTCCTGAGTCAGGGGGCATAGCATTAAGGGAGGTGTTGTACACCTCTCTTGGGCACTAGCATGGGAAATTCCATGATCAGATCAGCCATAATCTTATTGAATGGCGGAGCAGGCTCGAGGGGCCGTATGGCCTACTGCTGCTCCTATTTCTTATGTTTTTATGTTTGTTCTTATGTAAAGAGCCGGGCTGGGAGCGCTCCGAGAGACGCTTGGGGTGGGGGGGGGGGGGGGGGGAAATCCTAAGAAAATACAACAAAAATATTCCCAAAACGTTGCCCACGCCACAACGCAAATCGCAAAAAAAATTAAAAGAAAAAACAATCACACTTCCCTTTGGACTCCATTACTCACCTCTTCGCTGTTGGCAGCGATGGACCGCCTGGGTCAGTGTGAGGCGGGCAAGATTCAAAACTCATTTCCGGTGTCGCAATCGAGGGTGTTGCACACCGGGCGCAGCTCTTCCGGGCGGTGCTGCTCAACACCATCGCAAAACTGGACCCAGGATCGCTGCGGGGCGCTGGAGGCTGACCGCCCGCCCAGAACACCTCACCGCCGCCATTGCCACCGCTCCGGGGTGAAAAACGGAGCGGAGAAGACTCGACAATCCAGCCCTAGGGGTTGTAGATTTAGATGATAATGTTGAAAGTAGTGCTGTAAGAAACTCCTGGAATAAGTCAGTCAATTTTTATCGTTGTAGGGTTGCTGTTGTTTTGTATGACGGGAAAGCTTATAATAGGATAGCCATTCGATGGTCTCCAGAGATACCGAGTGGAGAAATGAGGTGCCTCCTGCAACAGATCTCAGTGGGCAGGTTGATGTGATGTGCTCCATGGTCTGGGACTCATGGCCACAGTCGCATTTTGGGTCGGCTCTCATCTTCTACTTGTGGGGCAGGTGGCCGCATTGTTCATGCCCTGTGCGGATTGGGTTGAGCGCTGCCCACTGCCTTCGAGGGAAAGGTTGAAGCCAGAGATCTCTACTGTTGGGTCAGCGATGAGGGGTTGGTTCTTTATGGTGCATGTATCCCACATTGCCCCACCTGCCATTCGCCGTGATGAACCGTGTTCCGCGAGATGGAAAATGTCATGAGCAACACTGATCTTCCCATTCACGAACACTTGAAAATCTTGAAAAACCCACTACGAAAGCGCTTAAAATCGCGCCGGCCACGCTGGGAAACCTCAGCCAATATTCATGCCGCTGGTAATGACCCACTATCCGGATGGATGGAATCATGGGGCGCACCCAACATCTCATCATTGTTGTACGGTACATTTTAATTGGGAACAAAACTGCATTTTCCAGTTTTTATATAGTGAGTCATGTTTAAGTATAAGAAGTGCAAAATTGCCTAAGGCTGGAAGTGCACCAACAGTCTTGAAATTTCTCGACTGCCCACAACAATTGCAAGCTTTGTACATGGTTCAGAATTGAGGGCGCTCAGTCACCAAGATGTACACATTGCACAGGCCTCCCATGCCCTAAAAACAGCTAGAATGGCACCCATGAAACCCTGAGCAGTTTTAATGGCACAAGGAACAGAAAGAAAGAAAGACTTGGATTTATATAGTGCCTTTCACGACCATCGGACGTCTCACAGCGCTTTACAGTCAATGAAATACTTTTGGAGTGTAGTCACTGTTGTCATGTAGGAAATGCGGCAGCCAATTTGCACCCAAGCAAGCTCCCACAAACAGTGATGTGATAATGATCAGAAAATCTGTTTATTTTTGTGATGTTGAATGAGGGATAACTATTGGCCAGGACACCGGGACAACTCCGCTGCTCTTCTTCGCAAAACAGAAGAACATAGGAATTGCTAGATGAAAAAAAAATCCATCTAATTCGCCCTCTGCCATCCTGGTAATCGCACGATACAATGATAATGCAGTTGTCGACTAATCATGGCAATCAATCTCTATTAATTAGTCTAGGCCCGGGGCATGAGGTGAGGAAAACCCAAAGTGGTGGGAAGCTTTGGCACCATAGGGCCAATGTCATCTGCTCCTCCCAAACATGCTACACTTACCATCTGTCATGTCTCAAATTAGTCATATACTGTATCCAGAAATATTATTTTCTGAAAGAATGATACCTAATTTGCATCTGAATGCAAGAACACTTTCTGCTTCCACTTTCTCTCTAGGGATCTTGTTCCATGGATTTATCACTCACTCACTGAAATAATGTTTCTGCAGATCAGTTTTGAATGCAGGCTGTGTCCTCCGGTTCTCCTGTTCTGGACAAAATGAAACGATTTGCCATGGTTTACATTATCTGGTCCAACGTGTTTGTTAAGCTGTGCAGCCATGGTCTAGAGGTCCAACGCAGGCTGTTCACTGGCCTTTGCACGGGAGACACCGCACATGCGCAAAGGTTTGAATGGGCCGCTCAACCAATTAAAGGGGCCACACAGCCAAAAATAATTACAGCCAACATCAATCAAAACAGCTGTGGCCCAGTTGGTAGCACCCTTGCCTCTGAGTTGGAAGGCTGTGGGTTCAAGTCCCACTCCAGAGACGTCACACACACAAACATGGAGGCTGACACACCAGTGCAGTACTGAGGGAGTGCTGCACTGTCGGAGGTGCCGTCTTTTGGATGAGATGTTAAACTGAGGCCCCGTCTGCTCTTGCAGGTGCATGTACAAGATCCTATTTTGAAGAAGAGCAGAGGCATTATCCCTGGTGTCCTGGCCAATATTTATCCCTCAATCAACATAACAAAAACAGATTATCTGGTCATTTGCACATTGCTGTTTGTGGGAGCTTGCTGTGCGCAAATTGGCAGCTGCATTTCCTATGTTAGGCCATTTAGGACTGAGATGAGGAGAAACTTCTTCATTCAGAGAGTTGTTAACCTGTGGAATTCCCTACCGCAGAGAATTGTTGATGCCAGCTCATTGGATATATTCAAGAGGGAGTTAGATGTGGCCTTTATAGCTAAAGGGATCAAGGGGTATGGAGGGAAAGCAGGAAAGGGGTACTAAGGTGAATGATCAGCCATGATCTTATTGAATGGTGGTGCAGGCTCGAAGGGCCGAATGGCCTACTCCTGCACCTATTTTCTATGTTTCTATGTTACAACAGTGACTACACTTCAAAAAGTACTTAATTGGCTGTAAGAAGTTTAGGGAGGTCTGGTGGTTGTGAAAGGCGCTATATAAGTGCAAGTCTTTTTCTTTTAGTTCCTTTAGAATCCTAAAAAAAGCAATAATATCACCTCTTAATCTTCTCAATTTACACAATCGCTTATTATTATCCAATCGCTCCATCCCCTCAGTCATTCTGGTTGCCCTCTCCTGCATCCGCTCAATAGCTGCAATTTCTTTCTGTGCTGCAGCGACGAGAACTGTACACAGTATTCTAAGTGGAGTCACACCAATGATTTATAAAGTGGCAGATTACCTCACCATTTCAGCTCAATATTGGCCTTCTACTACATCCCAGCATCTGATTTGCTTCACTGACTGCCACCGAGCATTGTTGCAATAGCTTCAACTTATTGCCATCACAACAAGGCACAATAGCACAAACCTGCCCCTTACACAGCCAGGTACAGACAGCACACCGTCTCTTTGTGTTTCCCATCATCCATAACCTTGCACAGCTTGAGACAATGCTTGTGAACCATTGTGGCTAAGTAAAGGGCAATTTTGGTCTTTCATGCCTCTTAGCACTGTCATAACAGCTCAGAGTTTCAGAGATAGGAAGAACCACAGAGTAGTGCAGCCCACCAACCCAAGGGACTGGGTGGGGAGAGAGACATCTCTCGGTCACTATTTTCTCGCAACTTTGTAAACATAACGGGAAGATTACCCGTGTTCATTGTTACTGGTGAAAGCGTTCCAAGAGTGGGTTTATGGTTTCACTACAAGTAGCAATCAGAAGAAATCTCCCTGCCTCATCCAGGAAGTTGCTAACACATAGCAACCAAAGAAAGAAACACAATTTCTCCTCCTCCCAATGATTGCACAGCAAAACTGTGGCAGTCCTAGTGGGGTGGGGGTGGGAAGGGAGAATGTCGCAGGGGGAATATATTTGTGGTTTCCCAGTCTGTATGTCCGGTCATCTCTCATTTTCATTGTGTATGTAAATCAGTGACAAAATCACTGAATTATGTTTTGTGAAATGATCCATTTAAAGAGCCTACACAGGCCCGTTGGGCCAAATGGCCTCCTTCTGTGCTGTATAACTGATAAACATAAATCCTGGTCACTGGTAATGCTCCCTCTAATTTTTTTTAAAGCAAAAGTCCGCATGTTCCCATGCACCTGCTGCCCTTGTTCTTCTCGGCAATAGAGCCGTGGATTTGGGAGGTGCTGTCGAAGAAGCCTTGGTGAGTTGCTTCGTGGCCTGTGCACACTTCCGCGCACGCGCTGGTTTTCCATTTAAAAGCCGGTGCGTGGCCTGTGTGTGACCTCCAGATCGCTGCACGGCCGTGTAGCTTAACAGGAACATTAGTCACTCGTGTGATTTGCATCTTTTCCGCCCTGGTTAATCCAGCCATGCTACTGTTATTGTTAATACCACAGTCAGAATGAATTGACCTCAATGCAACTTGATCCCAGCATAGCTTCCATGGTGTCAGCATAAAATGTTATCGTCTGCTCAGTGCTGGAAGAAAAAAGAATGTTTGTGAGTCAAAGCAGATCTAAACAATTAAATCTCCTCAAGGGGATTGTTTCACCTTCAAGGTCTTAATAATCATTTAAATATGTTATGACAAAACTACATTGGATTTTTGGCAGGCATGATTAAACCTAACCAGTGAAATTCCTGTCTTCAGTGATAACAAAAAAGACTCGAGGGCAGACATTGGTATGCGTTTTTCAGGTTTAAAATGGGCATGGGATGGCCTGTGCCTATTCTGCACAGGCACTGGTCCCACTGCTAACTATGTGGGGCACTTTCTTTGGACATCTGGGGGTAAAAATTCACCTGCACCCGACACGGGGCACACCTTCCATTTTTTCACGTTTTTCTCCGCAGCATGGGTCGTGGCGGAGGTGCCGTCGCTATTCAGCACTTGGACGGTGTTTTTTGCTCGGGGCGGATATCGGTGCGGCTAAGTGCCCTTGGAGGGTGTCGGCTGCCCCGATCACTCATCATGGGCGCACTAATGAGGTCAGCCCGTCGCGGACGTGCCCCGTCAAGCTGGCATGTCACAACGTCTCTCCCCTTCGGTTAAAGGGGAGAGCGGCTGCAAGCTTTGCATATTTGTAAGTTAGGTCCACTGGGCCACCAGGGCAGGTTTCGGCTGGGCCAGTGGCCTGGCACCCAAGAGGGGGTGCCTAGCTACCTGTTGGCGGCCCGGCCGAACCCGGGGGCACAATTGTAATAAAAAAATTAAATGGCGTCACCGGCAGCGCCACCTCCCCTTTAAGGGTGGCCGTGCCGCCAACCAACAAGGACCAACGAGGAGTGCACCGACACAAAAAGCTGTCGGGGGCACCGGCCGTGGTGTTGCTGCTCCCGCTAGATAATTCCACAAAATAAATGATGTAGTATATTACCATCTACAAGATGCACTGCAGCAACTCACCAAGGCTTCTTCGACAGCACCTCCCAAATCCACGGCTCGACTGCCGAGAAGAACAAGGGCAGCAGGTGCATGGGAACACCATCACCTCAAGTTCTCTACAATCTTATCTTGGACATATATCGCTGTTCCTTCAGCGTTGCTGCGTCAAAATCCTGGAACCCCCTCACCAACAGCATTGTGGGAGTATCTTCACCACAAGGGCTGCAGCGGTTCAAGTAGGCAGCTCACCACCTTCTCAAGGGCAATTAGGAATGGCCAATAAATGCTGGCCTTGCCAGCGATGCCCACATTCTGTGAATGAATAACCAAAAAAATTCCTATGCTTTAGAAAATCTACTAAATACTAATTATTCAGGTGGAAATGTTGTTGTGTATCTGTAAAGCATGCACTCCCATGTTCCGCCACCAGGCAGCGCATCCCCTGAAGTCCCAAGGGATCCCAGCATCCCTTAGGAGCACTGTATATAAGCCGGCCCCTAAGGCCTGTTACTCACTCTGGAGTGTCTTATTAAAGACTGAGGTCACTGTTACTTTAACCTCCCTGTGTGCAGCCTCATCTGTGTTGGGAACACAATAATTGGCGACGAGAATACGAATCCAACGCAAAGATGCAGCAAACTGTGGGCATCCTGGAGAAGTTCTTGGAGGGTGAGGACTGGGAAGCCTATGTCAAATGGCTAGACCAGTACTTTGTAGCCAACGAGCTGGACGGAGAAGGAAGCGCTGCATAAAGGAAAGCGGTCCTCCTCATGGTCTGCAGGGCACCGACCTACAGCCTCATGAAGAATCTTCTGGCTCCAGTGAAACCCACAGATAAGTTTATGAGGAGCTGTGTACACTGGATCGGGAGCATCTTAACCCGAGGGAGAGCGTGCTGATGGCGAGGTATAGGTTCTACACATGCAAGCGATCTGAAGTTCAGGAAGTGGTGAGCTACGTCGCCGAGCTAAGGCTACTTGCAGGACAATGTGAGTTTGATAGCTACCTGGAGCAACTGCTTAGAGACTTTTTTGTACTGGGTATTGGCCACGAGACCATCCAACGAAAACTTTTTACTGTAGAGACACCGACCCTCAGTAAGGCCATTGCGATAGCACAGGCGCTTATGTCCACCAGTGATAACACCAAACAAATCTCTCAGCACACAAGTGTGAGCAATGTTCATAAATTAACTGGAACTGTGTTTGCGAGCAGAAATGTACAGGGCAGAACCCACAAGTCTGCAACTGCCAGCAGGCCTCAGGTGACCCAAATGACTCAGAGTCCCCAACAAAGGATGAATGCAAGGCAATTCACACCTTGTTGGTGTTGTGGAGGCTTCCATTCAGCCTATTCATGCCGCTTCAAAGGCTATGTTTGCAAGAGCTGTGGAACAATGGGGCACCTCCAACGAGCTTGCAAACAAGCTGCAAGCTCTGCAAAACCTGCAAACCATCACGTGGCAGAGGAAGATCGGTCCATGGTGGATCAAAGCAATTTCGAGCCTCAGAGAGAGGAGGCAGATGCTGAAGTACACGGGGTGCACACAGTTTCGACAAAATGTCCACCTATAATGCTAAACGTAAAATTGAATGGCTTACTGTAGCCATGGAACTGGACACTGACGCCAGCCAATCCATCATGAGTAAAAAGATGTTTGAGAGACTGTGGTGCAACAAGGCATTCAGACCAGCCCTGAGCCCCAACCACATGAAACTCTGAACGTACATCAAAGAGCTTATCACTGTCCTGATTAGTGCCATGGTCAAGGTCACCTATGAGGGCACTATGCACGAATTGCCACTCTGAATTGTCCCGGGCGATGGCCCCACACTGCTTGGAAGGAGCTGGCTGAGCAAAATCCACTGGAACTGGGATGACATCCGAGCGCTATCACATGTCGATGAGGCCTTATATACCCAGGTTCTGAACAAATTTCCTTCCCTTTTTGAGCCAGGCAGTGGAAACTTTTCCGGGGTGAAGGTGTGAATCCACTTGGTCCCAGAGGCATGACCCATCCACCACAAGGCGCGAGCGGTACCTCACATGATGAGGGAGAGAGTGGAAATCGAGCTGGACAGGCTGCAACGCGAGGGCATCATCTCCTCAGTGGAATTCAGCGAGTAGGCCAGCCCGATTGTTCCAGTACTCAAAAGTGATGGCACGGTCAGGATTTGCGGCGATTATAAAGTAACTATTAATCGTTTCTCGCTACAGAACCAATACCCGCTACCTTAGCAGACGACCTATTTGTGACGCTGGCAGGAGGCAAGACGTTCACCAAGCTCGACCTGACTTCGGCCTACATGATGCAGGAGCTGGAGGAGTCTTTGAAGGGCCTCACCTGCATCAACACGCACAAGGGAGTGTTCATCCACAATAGATGCCCGTTTGGAATTCGGTTGGCTGCAGCGATCTGCCAGAGAAACATGGAGTGTCTACTCAAGTCGGTACCACGCACGGTGGTCTTTCAGGTCGACATATTGGTCACGGGTCGGGACACCGCCGAGTGCCTACAAAACTTGGAGGAGGTCCTCCAGCGACTGGAACGCGTAGGGCTGCAGCTGAAGAGATCGAACTGCGTCTTCATGGCACCAGATGTGGAGTTTTTGGGGGGAAAGATCGCAGCGGACAGCATTCGGCCCACAGAGGCCAAGATAGAGGCTATCAGGGACGCACCCAGGCCACAGAACGTCAAGGAACAGCGGTCGTTCCTGGGACTCCTCAACTATTTTGGTAACTTCCTATCGGGTTTAAGCACCCTTTTAGAGCCCCTACATGTGTTATTGCATAAAGGTGAGAACTGGGTATGGGGAAAAAAACAAGTAATTGCTTTTGAGAAAGCCAAAAACATTTTATGCTCCAACAAGCTGCTTGTGTTGTATAACCCGTGTAAAAGACTTATGCTAGCATGTGATGCGTCGTCGTACGGAGTCGGGTGTGTATTACAACAAGCTAACGTTGCGGGGAAGTTGCAACCTGTCGCCTATGCTTCCAGGAGCTTGTCTAAGGCTGAGAGGGCCTACAGCACGATTGAGAAAGAAGCATTAGCGTGTGTGTTCAGGGTCAAAAAATGCATCAGTACCTGTTTGGCTTCGAATTTGAGCTGGAAACCGATCACAAGCCCCTCACACCCTGTTCACTGAAAACAAGGGGATAAATACTAATGCCTCAGCCTGCATACAAAGGTAGGCACTCGCGCTATCAGCGTATAACTATACCATCCGCCACAGGCCAGGCACCGAGAACTGTGCGGATGCTCTCAGTCGGCTACCATTGCCCACCACGGGGGTGGAACTGGCACAGCCTGCAAACTTGTTGATGGTGGCGCAGCCCGCAGACTTGTTGATGGTCATGGATGCATTTGAAAATGATAAATCACCTGTCACGGCTCGCCAGATTAGGACTTGGACCAGCCAAGATCCTCTGCTGTCCCGAGTAAAAAACTGTTTACTGCATGGGAGCTGGGCCAGCGTCCCCGTTGAAATGCAAGAGCTAATCAAGCCGTTCCAGTGGCGAAAGGACGAGCTGTCCATTCAGGCAGAGTGCCTGTTGTGGGGTAACCGCGTAGTTCTATCAAAAAATGGCAGGGAGACGTTCATCTCGGATCTCCACAGCACACACCCGGGTATAGTAATGATGAAAGCGATAGCCAGATCCCACGTGCGGTGACCCGGTATCGACTCTGACTTGGAGTCCTGTGTATGGCAATGCAGCGTATGTGCTCAATTGAGCAACGCACCCAGAGAGGCACCACTAAGTTTGTGGTCCTGGCCCTCCAGACCATGGTCGAGGATCCATGTTGACTATGCGGGCCTGTTGCTCGGTAAAATGTTCCTGGTGGTGGTGGATGCTTTTTCAAAATGGATTGAATGTGAAATAATGTCGGGAAACACCGCCACCACCACCATTGAAAGCCTGAGGGCCATGTTTGCCACCCAGGGCCTGCCTGACATACTGGTCAGTGACAACGGGCCATGTTTCACCAGTGCCGAATTTAACGAATTCATGACCCGCAATGGGATCAAACATGTCACCTCAGCCCCGTTTAAACCAGCCTCCAATGGGCAGGCAGAGCGAGCAGCACAAACCATCAAACAGAGCCTTAAACGAGTCACAGAAGGTTCACTCCAAACCCACCTGTCCTGAGTACTGCTCAGCTACCGCACGAGACCCCACTCGCTCACAGGGGTGCTCCCGGCTGAGCTACTCATGAAAAGGACACTTAAAACCAGACTCTCGCTGGTTCACCCCAACCTGCACGATCAGGAAAAGAGCAGGCGCAGCAACAAAATGTAAACGATGGTCATAAGAACATACGAACATAAGAATTAGGAACAAGAGTAGGCCATCTAGCCCCTCGAGCCTGCTCTGCCATTCAACAAGATCATGGCTGGTCTGGCCGTGGACTCAGTTCCACTTACCCGCCCGCTCCCCGTAACCCTTTATTCCCTTATTGGTTAAAAATCTATCTATCTGTGATTTGAATACATTCAATGAGCTAGCCTCAACTGCTTCCTTGGGCAGAGAATTCCACAGATTCACAACCCTCTGGGAGAAGAAATTCCTTCTCAACTCGGTTTTAAATTGGCTCCCCCGTATTTTGAGGCTGTGCCCCCTAGTTCTAGTCTCCCTGACCAGTGGAAACAACCTCTCTGCCTCCATCTTGTCTATCCCTTTCATTATTTTAAATGTTTCTATAAGATCACCCCTCAGCCTTCTGAACTCCAATGAGTAAAGACCCAGTCTACTCAATCTATCATCATAAGGTAACCCTCTCATCTCCGGAATCAGCCTAGTGAATCGTCTCTGTACCCCCTCCAAAGCTAGTATATCCTTCCTTAAGAAAGGTGACCAAAACTGCATGCAGTACTCCAGGTGCGGCCTCACCAATACCCTGTATAGTTGCAGCAGGACCTCCCTGCTTTTGTGCTCCATCCCTCTCGCAATGAAGGCCAACATTCCATTTGCCTTCCTGATTACCTGCTGCACCTGCAAACTAACTTTTTGGGATTCATGCACAAGGATCCCCAGGTCCCTCTGCACCGCAGCATGTTGTAATTTCTCCCCATTCAAATAATATTCCCTTTTACTGTTTTTTTTTCCAAGGTGGATGACCTCACATTTTCCGACATTGTATTCCATCTGCCAAACCTTATCCCATTCGCTTAACCTATCTAAATCTCTTTGCAGCCTCTTTGTGTCCTCTACACAACCCGCTTTCCCACTAATCTTTGTGTCATTTGCAAATTTTGTTACACTACACTCTGTCCCCTCTTCCAGATCATCTATGTATATTGTAAACAGTTGTGGTCCCAGCATCGATCCCTGTGGCACACCACTAACCACCGATTTCCAACTCGAAAAGGACCCATTTATCCCGACTCTCTGCTTTCTGTTAGCCAGCCAATTCTCGATCCATGCTAATACATTTCCTCTGACTCCGCGTACCTTTATCTTCTGCAGTAACCTTTTGTATGGCACCTTATCGAATGCCTTTTGAAAATCTAAATACACCATATCCATCGGTACACCTCTATCTACCATGTTTGTTATATCATCAAAGAATTCCAGTAAATTAGTTAAACATGATTTCCCCGTCATGAATCCATGTTGCGTCTGCTTGATTGCACTATTCCTATCTAGATGTTCTGCTATTTCTTCCTTAATGATAGCTTCAAGCATTTTCCCCATCTTCCTTAATGATAGCTTCAAGCATTGTGCGCCACTGTGTCACGGGAAATTGATCTGAATGACCCTGTGTATGTGCTAAACTATGGACATGGTCCCAAGTGGATCGCGGGCACGGTGATAGCAAAAGAAGGGAGTAGAGTGTTTGTAGTCAAACTAGACAATGGACAAATTTGCAGAAAACACCTGGACCAAAGAAGGCTGCGGTTCACAGACTGCCCTGAACAACCCACAGCAGACACCACTTTTTTCGAGCCCACAACAACACCCAAATGATCAACGACACCACGCCGGACCAGGAAATCGAACCCATTACGCCCAACAGCTCAGCAAGGCCAGGCTCACCCAGCAGCCCTGCAGGGTCAACAACATGCCAGCCCAGCGAGGGCACAGCCAACACACCAGAACAGACATTTGTACCGAGGCGATCCACCAGGGAAAGAAAGGCTCCCGACCGCCTCACCTTGTAAATAGTTTTCACTTTTACTTTGGGGGGGGAAGTGATGTTGTGTATCTGTAAAGCATGCACTCCCATGTTCTGCCACCAGGGAGCTCATCCCCTGAAGTCCCAAGGGATCCCAGCATCCCTTGGGAGCACTGTATATACGCCAGCCCCTAAGGCCTGTTCCTCACTGTGGAGTGTCTTATTAAAGACTGAGGCCACTGTTACTTTAACCTCCCTGTCTGCAGTCTCATCTGTGTAACCGTGGAATTTTCTCATTCCTGTTTCAAAATATGTTCCAAAAAAAACTGTACTTTTTTTTAACTGTACTTAGTCATTCATCATTGAAAGTTATAAACCCAATAACTAATTGCACAACTAAGTCATCTGCTTGCCAGGGCATTGCATGTATACCACACAGTACAACAGGGCAGAAGCATGACATGTAGATTTTAAGGAGGCACGCAGGTGCAGCCCTGTCGCTGATAAGTAAATGAGGCAAAGGGGGCATTCTTAGAGAGGCCCAAAAAGCTGGTGAGGTCTTGCGCCGCAACTCCCTTAAGATTAGCTGAAATCACCCCAATGGTAAGTCACTAACTTCTTGCCAAGTTACCTTCCAGATCATCAGGCTGTAATAAAGCTCCCCCTAATGGACTACTGCTCCACCTAGTGGGCAGCCGATGTAATGCAACTACAGATGTAAATACAATAAAAGGGTCATGTGGAAAAGTCACATGATGGCAGTTGGCACCATCTTGTAGAGTGTGTTTGTTAGTGATGTCATAAGAATAGGCGTTGGGGCCTTTTGACTGTTGTCGAACAGCAGCCAGAAGACCCCAATAAGCCAGGTCTATGCGGGGGGTGACCGCAGGCTGCAGTTAATGGCCTAGGGTGCCAAAACTGGCAATGGCTAAGCCGGATAAATGCAGTGCACTTCAAGTGTACTGCGGCTGTCCTGGTCTGGTGTGTTGGGTGCGGGCAGGAAAATCAGCTCCCTAAAACTTACCGCTACATTTCATCAAAGAAAGCATGTCACATAACATGACAGAAAGCAGGGAATGAGTTCCAAAGCAGTGTGAAGCCCCTCATTGATTTTGCAGGTACATGACTGGATTCAAGGTCAAAACTAGGCTGAAGCCACGTGGACTTAGGTAAAGCTGGGAATTTCTTCGGAGCTACTGCCTGCTTCACTGGCCAATCCAACCAATTACCGCCCCATCAAAATGATGGAAGGTGTTGTCAATAGTGCTATAAAGTGGCACTTACTCACCAATCATCATCATCATAGGCAATTCCTCGAAATGAGGATGAATTTCTTCCACGCCAAAAAGGGACGAGTTCACAGGTGTTTCAATGAAGGACCTAATATTCCAGATCCCGAACTACATCTTGAAGGGTGGAAGATGCCTGTGCGTGGATTTTTTTAACGTGTGGTGGCCATTGCACACCAGCCACCACACGGGTTTGACAGAGCTAGGTCTTGGTCCAGTGGCAAGGATTAACCAAGACGACTGGAGACCAGCTCTGCTGCACGGGCCGAGTGCACACACATATCGCAGTGTGGGCTCACCTGTGCTGCCCCTGGGCCCTCGCCTCTTCTGACCCCGAACTCACACCTCTCCTGGGCCCCGATCACATACCTCGACAATCTCTCGCCGCTCCTTCGCCCCGACCTCTCCACTTCTACTGTATCTGCCCACACTCCAATCACCAACTTGGACCTTGATGACGTCCCCCTTCGCTGCCGTCGCCCTCCTGCACCAGCTCGTGCTGTACCTTGCCGTGGTACGCCACCACCCCTGCCCCAGGGCCCGTTCGCCGCTCCTTTTAAGGCCCTGATGGTCTCTCGCAGGTCGGGGCTGTCACACTGTTCACCAATAACCAGCTCACCAATGCTCAGTTTGGGTTCTGCTAGGACCACTTGGCTCCAGACCTCATTACAGTCTTGGTCCAAAGAGGGACAAAAGAACTGAATTCCAGAGATGAGATGAGAGTGACTACACTTGACATCAAGGCAGCATTTGACTGATTGTGACATCAAGGAGCCCGAGTAAAACTGAAGTCAATGGGAATCAGAAGGAAAACTCTCCACTGGCTGAAGTCATACCTAAAACAAAGGAAGATGGTTGTGATGGTTGGAGGTCAATCACCACAGCCCAGGACATCACTGCAGGAGTTCGCTCAGAGCAGTGTCCCAAGCCCAACCATCTTCAGCTGCTTCATCAATGACCTTCCCTCCATCATAAGGTCAGAAGTGGGGGTGTTTTCTGATGACTGCACAGTGTTCAGTGCCATTCATAACTCTTCAGATAAAGGAACAGTCCATGTCCGCATGCAGCAAGACCTGGACGACATTCAGGCTTGGGCTGATAAGTGGCAAATAACATTCGCAAGTGCCACTAGTATCACAAGTGCCAGGCAATGACTATCTCCACAAGCAAGAGTCTAACCACCATCCTTGACATTCAATGGCATTACCATCGCCAAATTCCCTACCCTGGGGGTCACCATTGACCAGAAACTTAACTGGACCAGTCACATAAATACTGTGGCAACAAGTGTTGTGTATCTGTAAAGCATGCACTCCCATGTTCCGCTACCAGTGAGCGCATCCCCTGAAGTCCCAAGGGATCCCAGCATCCCTTAGGAGCACTGTATCTAAGCCGGCCCCGAAGGCCTGTTCCTCACTCTGGAGTGTCTTAATAAAGACTGAGGTCACTGTTACTTTAACCTCCCTGTGTGCAGTCTCATCTGTGTTAGGAACACAATAACTGGCGACGAGTATACGAATCCAATGCAAAGATGCAGCAAACTGTGAGCATCCTGGAGAAGTTCTTGGAGGGTGAGGACTGGGAAGCCTATGTCGAATGGCTAGACCAGTACTTTGTTGCCAACGAGCTGGACGGAGAAGGAAGTGCTGCAAAAAGGAGAGCGGTCCTCTTCACGGTTTGCGGGGCACCGACCTACATCCTTATGAAGAATCTTCTGGCTCCAGTGAAACCCACAGATAAATCGTATGAGGAGCTGTGTACACTGGTTCGGGAGCATCTTAACCCGAGGGAGAGCGTGCTGATGGCGAGGTATTGGTTCCACACATGCCAGCGATCTGAAGGTCAGGAAGTGGCGAGCTAAGGCGACTTGCAGGACAATGTGAGTTTGATGGCTACCTGGTGCAAATGGTCAGAGACTTTTTTGTACTGAGCATTGGTTACGAGGCCATCCTACGAAAACTTTTAACTGTAGAGACACCGACCCTCATTAAGGCCATTGCGATAGCACAGGCGTTTATGTCCACCAGTGATAACACCAAACAAATCTCTCAGCACACAAGTGCGAGCAATGTTCATAAATTAACTGGAACTGTGTTTGCGAGCAGAAATGTACAGGGCAGAACCCACAAGTCTGCAACTGCCAGCAGGCCTCAGGTGACCCAGATGACTCAGAGTCCTCAACAAAGGATGGATGCAAGGCAATTCACACCTTGTTGGTGTTGTGGAGGCTTCCATTCAGCCTATTCATGCCGCTTCAAAGGGTATATTTGCAAGAGCTGTGGAACAATGGGGAACCTCCAACAAGCTTGCAAACGAACTGCAAGCTCTGCAAAACCTGCTCACCACCACGTGGCAGAGGAAGATCGGTCCATGGTGGATCAAAGAAATTTCGAGCCTCAGAGAGAGGAGGCAGATGCTGAAGTACACGGGGTGCACACAGTTTCGATGAAATGTCCACCTATAATGCTAAACGTAAAGTTGAATGGCTTACCCGTAGCCATGGAACTGGACACTGGCGCTAGCCAATCCATCATGAGTAAAAAGATGTTTGGGAGACTGTGGTGCAACAAGGCATTCAGACCAGCCCTGAGCCCCATCTACACGAAACTGAGAACGTACACTAAAGATCTCATCATTGTCCTGGGCAACGCCATGGTCAAGGTCACCTACAAGGGCATGGTGCACGAACTGCCACTCTGGATTGTCCCGGGCGATGGTCCCATACTGCTTGGAAGGAGCTGGCTGGGCAAAATCGGCTGGAACTGGGATGACATCCGAGCGCTATCACATGTCGATGAGGCCTCATGTACCCAGGTTCTTAACAAATTTCCTTCCCTTTTTGAGCCGGCATTGGAAACTTTTCCGGGGCGAAGGTATGGATCCACTTGGTCCCAGAGGCACGACCCATTCACCACAAGGCGCGAGTGGTACCTCACCTGATGAGGGAGAGAGTGGAAATCAAGCTGGACAGGCTGCAACACGAGGGCATCATCTCCCCAGTGGAATTCAGCGAGTGGGCCAGCCTGATTGTTCCAGTACTCAAAAGTGATGGCACGGTCAGGATTTGCGGCGATTATAATGTAACTATTAATCGTTTCTTGCTACAGGACCAATACCCGCTACCTAAGGCAGGCGACCTATTTGCGATGCTGGCAGGAGGCAAGACGTTCACCAAGCTTGACCTGACTTCGGCCTACATGACGCAAGAGCTGGAGGAGTCTTCGAAGGGCCTCACCTGCATCAACACTCACAAGGGATTGTTCATCTACAACAGATGCCCATTTGGAATTCGGTCGGCTGCAGCGATCTTCCAGAGAAACATGGAGAGCCTACTCAAGTCGGTACCACGCACGGTGGTTTTTCAGGTCGCCATATTGGTCACGGGTCAGGACACCGCCGAGCACCTACAAAACTTGGAGGAGGTCCTCCAGCGACTGGATTGCGTAGGGCTGCGGCTGAAGAGGTCGAAATGCGTCTTCATGGCAACAGAAGTGGGGTTTTTGGGGAAAAATATTGCGGCGGACGGCATTCGGCCCACAGACGCCAAGAGAGAGGCTATCAGGAACACGCCCAGGCCACAGAACGTCATGGAGCTGCGGTCGCTCCTGGGACTCCTCAACTATTTTGGTAACTTCCTACCGGGGTTAAGCACCCTCTTAGAGCCCCTACATGTGTTATTGTGTAAAGGTGAGAACTGGGTATGGGGGAAAAAAACAAGTAATTGCTTTTGAGAAAGCCAGAAACATTTTATGTTCCAATAAGCTGCTTGTATTCTATAACCTGTGTAAAAGACTTGTGCTAACATCTGATGCGTCGTCATATGGAATCGGTTGTGTATTACAACAAGCTAACATTGCGGGGAAGTTGCAACCTGTCGCCTATGCCTCCAGGAGCTTGTCTAAGGCCGAGAGGGCCTACAGCATGATTGAGAAAGAGGCATTAGCGTGTGTGTTCGGGGTAAAGAAAATGCATCAGTACCTGCTTAGCCTCAAATTTGAGCTGGAAACTGATCACAAGCCCCTCATATCCCTGCTCGCTGAAAACAAGGGGATAAATACTAATGCCTCAGCCCGCATACAAAGGTGGGCACTCGCGCTATCAGCGTATAACTCTACCATCTGCCACAGGCCAGGCACCGAGAACTGTGCGGATGCTCTCAGTCGGCTACCATTGCCCATTACGGGGGTGGAAATGGCACAGCCTGCAAACTTGTTGATGGTGGCGCAGCCAGCAGACTTATTGATGATCATGGAAGCGTTTGAAAATAATAAATCACCTGTCACGGCCCGCCAGATTAGGACTTGGACCAGCCAAGATCCTCTGCTGTCCCTAGTAAAAAACTGTGTACTGTATGGGAGATGGGCCAGCATCCCCGTTGAAATGCAAGAGCCAATCAAGCCGTTCCAGAGGCGAAAGGACGAACTGTCCATTCAGGCAGACTGCCTGTTGTGGGGTAACTGCGTAGTGCTACCCAAAAAGGGCAGGGAGACGTTCATCTCGGATCTCCACAGCACACATCCGGGTATAGTAATGATGAAAGCGATAGCCAGATCCCACGTGTGGTGGTCCGGTATCGACTCTGACTTAGAGTCCTGTGTGCGGCAATGCAGCGTGAGTGCTCAGTTGAGCAACGCGCCCAGAGAGGCACCACTAAGTTTGTGGTCCTGGTCCTCCAGACCATGGTCGAGGATCCATGTTGACTATGCGGGCCCGTTTCTCGGTAAAATGTTCCTGGTGGTGGTGGATGCTTTTTCAAAATGGATTGAATGTGAAATAATGTCGGGAAGCACCGCCACCGCCACCATTGAAAGCCTGAGGGCCATGTTTGCCATCCCCGGCCTGCCTGACATACTGGTCAGTGACAACGGGCCATGTTTCACCAGTGCCGAATTTAAAGAATTCATGACCCGCAATGGGATCAAACATGTCACCTCGGCCCCGCTTAAACCAGCCTCCAATGGGCAGGCAGAGCGGGCAGTACAAACCATCAAACAGAGCCTTAAACAAGTCACAGAAGGCTCACTCCAAACCCGCCTGACCCGAGTACTGCTCAACTACCGCACGAGACCCCACTCGCTCACAGGGGTGCCCCCGGCTGAGCTACTCATGAAAGGGACACTTAAAACCAGAGTCTCACTGATTCACCCCAACCTGCATGATCAGGTAGAGAGCAGGCAGCAGCAACAAAATGTAAATGATGGTCGCGCCACTGTGTCACGGGAAATTGATCTGAATGACACTGTGTATGTGCTAAACTACGGACATGGTCCCAAGTGGATCACGGGCACGATGATAGCTAAAGAAGGGAGTAGGGTGTTAATAGTCAAACTAGACAATGGACAAATTTGCAGAAAGCACCTGGACCAAAGGAGGCTGCGGTTCACAGACTGCCCTGAACAACCCACAGCAGACACCACCTTTTTCAAGCCCACAACACACACCCCGGACCAGGAAATCAAACCCATCACGGCCAACAGCCCAGCAAGGCCAGGCTCACCCAGCAGCCCTGCAGGGCCAACAACACGCCAGCCTAGCGAGGCACAGCCAACACACCAGAACAGACAGTTGTACCGATGCGATCCACCAGGGAATGAAAGGCTCCCGACCGCCTCACCTTGTAAATAGTTTTCACTTTGACTTTGGGGGGAAGTGATGTTGTGTATCTGTAAAACATGCACTCCCATGTTCCGCCACCAGGGAGCGCATCCCCTGAACTGTTATAAGCCGACCCCTAAGGCCTGTTCCTCACTCTGGAGTGTCTCAATAAAGACTGAGGTCACTGTTACTTTAACCTCCCTGTGTGCAGTCTCATCTGTGTTAGGAACACAATAACAAGAGCTGGGTATTCTGCAGCGAGTGTCTCACCTCCTGACTCCCCTAAGCCTTTCCATCATCTACAAGGCACAAATGTGGAGTGTGATGGAATACTCTCCACTTGCCTGGACGAATGCAGCTCCAACAACATTTAAGAAGCTCGACATCATCCAGGACAAAGCAGCCCACTTGATTGGCACCCCATCCACCACCTTAAACATTCACTCCCTTCACCACCGGCACACCGTGGCTGCAGTGTGTACCATCTGCACTGCAGCAACTTGTCAAGGATTCTCCGGCAGCATCTCCCAAACTCGCGACCTCTACCACCTAGAAGGACAAGGGCAGCAGGTGCATGGGAACATCACCACCTCAATTCCCCTCCAAGTCATACACCAATCTGACTCGGAAATATATCACCGTTCCTTCATTTTCGCTGGGTCAAAATCCTGGAACTCCCTCCCTAACAGCACTGTGGGAGTACCTTCATCACACGGGACTGCAGCGGTTCAAGGCAGTGGCTCACCAGCATCTTCTCGAGGGCAATTACAAATGGGCAATAAATACTGGTCTTGCCAGTGACGCCGAAATCCCATGAACGAAAAACACAGGCCTGGGGCTTTTTAAGCCTTCCCCTTTATCTGTGCTCCATGTATCCCTGGGTTTCCATTCATGGCCTGCCTGCTGTGGCAATGCTGAAATTGTCCTGTTACTTCTTTTCTTGCTCCTGGCAAGAAAATACATTTTAGGAGGCAGGACTATTCCATATTAAAAGAAATGAATCTATAATAGTTTTAATTTTTCTTTCGTGTCAGCCTT
Source organism: Pristiophorus japonicus (assembly GCF_044704955.1). Taxonomy (NCBI): domain Eukaryota; kingdom Metazoa; phylum Chordata; class Chondrichthyes; family Pristiophoridae; genus Pristiophorus; species Pristiophorus japonicus. The sequence continues at coordinate 185,486,204 of NC_091986.1, forward strand.
GACTCAGTAACAGCACTCTCCCCTCTGAGTCAGGCTGCCATGGGCTTAAGCCCCACTCCAGAAACACAATCTAGGTTTACATTCGCAGTGCAGTGCTGAGGGAGCGCTGCACTGTCTGAGGTGTCGTCTTTTAGATGGAACGTTAAACTGAGGCCTGGTCTGTTCTCTCAAATGGTCGTAAAGATCCTACACCATTATTTTGATGAGCGGGGGAGTTCTGTCCAGTTTCCTGGCCAATATTTATCCCAAAATCAACATCATTAAAAAAACAAATCAGATTGTCTGGTCATGATCACATTGCCGTTTGGTGGGAGTTTGCTGTGCACAACTTGCCTGCCGCGTTTCCCTCATTTCAACAGTGACTGAAATTCATAAAACATTCTTTGTTGGCTGTATAACACGTTGGGACATTCTGAAGTTGTGAAAGGCGCTATATAAATGCAAATTCTTTCTTTCTTCTTTCCTATGGGGAATCGGCTGTCCTCGCCTTGGAAATGAGTCAGTGACATGATTGAACCAGCAGCTCCCTATGTGAGGAATCACAGGCCCAGATCCACATTGCCCATCATTCTGTGGTGCAGCATTCTGGAAAGTCGCTGTCAATGCATTGCTCTGGACCCTGGCCTTAGTAACACTTTAGACACAGAAGCCTTTAAAAGAGTAGCTCAGTAGTGAAGCCTTTTAATATTAACATTTTTATTTGCCATCTTTAATATTCTTCAGAGAACTGTGAATTCCGTTCATAGGTCCAGACCTTCCTGAATGTGACGCAGTTGCATTTAACCATCTGCATGGAAACCTGTCAAATTGATGAGATAATTTGTGCAGGCAGTTGTGTTCAATAGTCTGAACAAGGTCGCAGTGCGAAATGGAAACACTGCCATCTTGTGTCCATGTAAAGAGATGCAGCCTCCTGATGTAAAAGCGGTTGCCATCTGACGTGGTGGTAAACTTGACAATTATCGTGTCCAGTCGTTGCAGAGCATTCATTAACAAAGCCAACAAGATGGGGAACTATGTTGTCCAATCAGTTGAATGCAAGTCAGAAGCTGTAACACCGAACTGGACAGTGCTTTGGTCAGTCCATTCTTTGTATTCCGTTTTGGTCACCATGGGAAAACACCTAATGCAGAGAAGGGCCATGAGACGGATTCACTAGTGTCAGAGAAAGGGTTAGACAAACTCTGGCTCTTCAGCCTTGAACGGAGATAAATGAAAGGGGTCGTTACAGAAATATACAAGATATGAAGTGGAATAGAAAAGGTTAACGCAGGACATCATACATAAGAATTAGCCCCTCGAGCCTGCTCCGCCATTCACCGCCGTGGACTCAGCTCCACTTACCCGCCCGCTCCCCGTAACCCGTAATTCCCTTATTGGTTAAAAATCTATCTATCTGTGATTTGAATACATTCAATGAGCTAGCCTCAACTGCTTCCTTGGGCAGAGAATTCCACAGATTCACAACCCTCTGGGAGAAGAAATTCCTTCTCAACTCGGTTTTAAATTGTCTCCCCCGTATTTTGAGGCTGTGCCCCCTAGTTCTAGTCTCCCCGACCAGTGGAAACAACCTCTCTGCCTCCATCTTGTCTATCCCTTTCATTATTTTAAATGTTTCTGTAAGATCACCCCCTCATCCTTCTGAACTCCAACGAGTAAAGACCCAGTCTACTCAATCTATCATCATAAGGTAGCCCCCTCATTTTAAGTTAACCATGATCTCAGGATAAGATGACATGGATAAAATTCTGTAAAGGACAAATTCAGGATGGATGTCAGGAAACACTGCTTCACACAAAGAGTGATTAATACCTGGAATGGCCTCTGCGTAGGGCAGCGAAAACCAAATTGCTCCCCTAAGCAATTCTGGACAATTTCAAGAAGCAGTTGGACGCTATGATGGTGGGACCACAGGTGACTATGTAACTGTGTCACTTGTGTATGAAGCCATTGCAGGTCATTTTAACATAATCCACTCGTCAGGAACCTGACAGCATCAGATTTCTCTCCGTTTTACACTTTGTGTGGTTTCACCTTCTATAGAAAACAATGTAAAGTAATATCGGGCGATGTATCAAAGGGGTAGGAAACCTGATCCCGTCAGGTTAGGTGTGGTTAGGTTAAAATTCCTGCATTAGCGATGAAAATTGTGCTTGGCTTTCTGGAAGCGAGTGATTGATGTTTCCTCCCAAAATATTATTGATTCTTGTTTTGGACCATTCAAATGTTCTTCCCTTTCTACAGTATTCTGCGGAATTCGTCCGGCCAATTTTCATCGCCCGATGGGAGTGGGGGGGATGTAGTGGGGTTGGGGCAGCGCAATGAAAGTCACAACACAACACTTTCCTTCAGCCACTCCTGGCACTGCCACAGAGCTCTGGGCATTGAAATGAGCGTCCCAGGCGTCTGCTGGAAACAGGCGACATTAGCCCCGGCAAATGAGGGTCCCATGACGTTAATAAGACGTGGTACAATTTTGAAGTGCCCATGAAGTACGTGCACCGCGTTTGCTCTGACCATTGGCACTTGCCGCTGAGCGGCTTATGCAGTAGTCCTTCAAGGGCTGCTCAGAAAACCTCACGGGCAAGTTATAAAACGATTTTTATGGGGTCGGGACTGCCTTCACTTACAGCAACTGACTTGGCTCCACGGAAGAGATATTAGATTTCCCGCCCCTTTCGATCGTGAGCTGTCTATCACTGGACTGCTCTTCGAAAGAGCCACCGCAGACTCGATGGCCTGAATGGCCTCCTCCTGGGAAGAAATGGTCTCCAGTCGTCTTGGTTAATCCTAGCCACTGGACCAAGACCAAGTCCGTGTGGTGGCTGCTGTGCAACAGCCACCACATGTTAAAAAAATCCACGCACAGTCATCCTGACGGACCGCGTTGCGGAGTTGGAGCTGAGGGTGGATTCACTGTGGAGCATCCACGATGCTGAGAATGACGTGAGTAGCACGTGTAGCGAGTTGGTCTTACCGCAGTTGAAGGGTCCACAGCCAGATAGGGAATGGAAGACCAGCAGGAAGAGCAGTGCAAGGAAGGTAGTGCAGGGGTCCCCTGTGGTCATACCCCTGCAAAACAGATACACTGCTTTGGGTACTGTTGAGGGGGATGACTCATCAGGGGAGGGCAGCAGCAGCCAAGTTCATGGCACCGTGGCTGGCTCTGTTGCACAGGAGGGCAGGAAAAAGAGTGGGAGCACGATAGTGATAGGGGATTCAATTGTGAGGGGAATAGATAGGCGTTTCTGCGGCCGCAACCGAGACTCCAGGATGGTATGTTGCCTCCCTGGTGCAAGGGTCAAGGATGTCTCGGAGCGGGTGCAGGACATTCTAAAAAGGGTGGGAGAACAGCCAGTTGTCGTGGTGCACATTGGTACCAACGACATAGGTAAAAAAAGGGATGAGGTCCTACAAAACGAATTTAAGGAGCTAGGAGCTAAATTTAAAAGTAGGACCTCAAAAGTGGTAATCTCGGGATTGCTACCAGTGCCACGTGCTAGTCAGAGTAGGAATCACAGGATAGCACAGATGAATACGTGGCTTGAGCAGTGGTGCAGCAGGGAGGGATTCAAATTCCTGGGGCATTGGAACCGGTTCTGGGGGAGGTGGGACCAGTACAAACCGGACGGTCTGCACCTGGGCAGGACTGGAACCAATGTCCTAGGGGGAGTGTTTGCTAGTACTGTTGGGGAGGAGTTAAACTAATATGGCAAGGGGATGGGAACCAATGCAGGGAGACAGAGGGAAACAAAAAAGAGACAAAAGCAAAAGACAGAAAGGAGTTGAGTAAAAGTGGAGGGCAGAGAAACCCAAGGCAAAGAACAAAAAGGGCCAGTGTACAGCAAAATTCTAAAAGTACGAAGGGTGTTAAAAAAACAAGCCTGAAGGCTTTGTGTCTTAATGCAAGGAGTATCCGTAATAAGGTGGATGAATTAACTGTTCAAATAGATGTTAACAAATATGATGTGATCGGGATTACGGGGACGTGGCTCCAGGATGATCAGGGCTGGGAACTCAACATCCAGGAGTATTCAACATTCAGGAAGGATAGAATAAAAGGAAAAGGAGGTGGGGTAGCATTGCTGGTTAAAGAGGAGATTAATGCAATAGTTAGGAAGGACATTAGCTTGGATGATGTGGAATCTATATGGGTAGAGCTGCAGAACACCAAAGGGCAAAAAACGTTAGTGGGAGTTGTGTACAAACCTCCAAACAGTAGTAGTGATGTTGGGGAGGGCATCAAACAGGAAATTAGGGGTGCATGCAATAAAGGTGCAGCAGTTATAATGGGTGACTTTGATATGCACAAACTGGAAGCAATACGATGAAGGAGGATTTCCTGGAGTGCATAAGGGATGGTTTTCTAGACCAATATGTCGAGGAATCAACTAGGGGGGAGGCCATCTTAGACTAGGTGTTGTGTAATGAGAGAGGATTAATTAGTAATCTCGTTGTGCGAGGCCCCTTGGGGAAGAGTGACCATAATATGGTGGAATTCTGCAGTAGGATGGAGAATGAAACAGTTAAATCAGAGACCATGGTTCAGAACTTAAAGAAGGGTAAATTTGAAGGTATGAGGTGTGAATTGGCTAGGATAGATTGGCGAATGATACTTAAGGGGTTGATAGTGGATGGGCAATGGCAGACATTTAGAGACCGCATGGATGAACTACAACAATTGTACATTCCTGTCTGGCGTAAAAATAAAAAAGGGAAGGTGGCTCAACCGTGGCTATCAAGGGAAATCAGGGATAGTATTAAAGCCAAGGAAGTGGCATACAAATTGGCCAGAAATAGCAGCGAACCCGGGGACTGGGAGAAATTTAGAACTCAGCAGAGGAGGACAAAGGGTTTGATTAGGGCAGGGAAAATGGAGTACGAGAAGAAGCTTGCAGGGAACATTAAGACGGATTGCAAAAGTTTCTATAGATATGTAAAGAGAAAAAGGTTAGTAAAGACAAACGTAGGTCCCCTGCAGTCAGAATCAGGGGAAGTCATAACGGGGAACAAAGAAATGACAGACCAATTGAACAAGTACTTTGGTTCGGTATTCACTAAGGAGGACACAAACAACCTTCCAGATATAAAAGGGGTCAGAGGGTCTAGTAAGGAGGAGGAACTGAGGGAAATCCTTATTAGTCGGGAAATTGTGTTGGGGAAATTGATGGGATTGAAGGCTGATAAATCGCCAGGGCCTGATGGACTGCATCCCAGAGTACTTAAGGAGGTGGCCTTGGAAATAGCGGATGCATTGACAGCCATTTTCCAACATTCCATTGACTCTGGATCAGTTCCTATGGAGTGGAGGATAGCCAATGTAACCCCACTTTTTAAAAAAGGAGGGAGAGAGAAAACAGGGAATTATAGACCGGTCAGCCTGACATCGGTAGTGGGTAAGATGATGGAATCAATTATTAAGGATGTCATAGCAACGCATTTGGAAAGAGGTGACATGATAGGGCCAAGTCAGCATGGATTTGTGAAAGGGAAATCATGCTTGACATATCTTCTAGAATTTTTTGAGGATGTTTCCAGTAGAGTGGACAAGGGAGAACCAGTTGATGTGGTATATTTGGACTTTCAGAAGGCTTTCGACAAGGTCCCACACAAGAGATTAATGTGCAAAGTTAAAGCACATGGGATTGGGGGTAGTGTGCTGACATGGATTGAGAACTGGTTGTCAGACAGGAAGCAAAGAGTAGGAGTAAATGGATACTTTTCAGAATGGCAGGCGGTGACTAGGGGGGTATCGCAAGGTTCTGTGCTGGGGCCCCAGCTGTTTACATTGTACATTAATGATTTAGACGAGGGGATTAAATGTAGTATCTCCAAATTTGTGGATGACACTAAGTTAGGTGGCAGTGTGAGCTGTGAGGAAGTTGCTATGAGGCTGCAGAGCGACTTGGATAGGTTAGGTGAGTGGGCAAGTGCATGGCAGATGAAGTATAATGTGAATAAATGTGAGGTTATCCACTTTGGTAGTAAAAACAGAGAGACAGACTATTATCTGAATGGTGACAGATTAGGAAAAGGGGAGGTGCAACGAGACCTGGGTGTCATGGTACATCAGTCATTGAAGGTTGGCATGCAGGTACAGCAGGCGGTTAAGAAAGCAAATGGCATGTTGGCCTTCATAGCGAGGGGATTTGAGTACAGGGGCAGGGAGGTGTTGCTACAGTTGTACAGGGCATTGGTGAGGCCACACCTGGAGTATTGTGTACAGTTTTGGTCTCCTAACCTGAGGAAGGACATTCTTGCTATTGAGGGAGTGCAGCGAACGTTCACCAGACTGATTCACGGGATGGCGGGACTGACCTATCAAGAAAGAGTGGATCAACTGGGCTTGTATTCATTGGAGTTCAGAAGAATGAGAGGGGACCTCATAGAAACGTTTAAAATTCTGACGGGTTTAGACAGGTTGGATGCAGGAAGAATGTTCCCAATGTTGGGGAAGTCCAGAACCAGGGGTCACAGTCTAAGGATAAGGGGTAAGCCATTTAGGACCAAGATGAGGAGAAACTTCTTCACCCAGAGAGTGGTGAACCTGTGGAATTCTCTACCACAGAAAGTAGTTGAGGCCAATTCACTAAATATATTCAAAAGGGAGTTAGATGAGGTCCTTACTACTAGGGGGATCAAGGGGTATGTCGAGAAAGCAGGAAGGGGGCACTGAATTTGCATGTTCAGCCATGAACTCATTGAATGGTGGTGCAGGCTAGAAGGGCCGAATGGCCTACTCCTGCACCTATTTTCTATGTTTCTATGTTTCTATATTACTATCTTTCACCCTTCAGAATGTAGTTCATGATCTGGAACATTAGGTCCTTCATTGAAACACCTGCAAACTCATCCCTTTCCCGCATGGAAGCAAGTTATCCTCGTTTCGAGGGACCGCCTATGATGATGACTATTCTCTGATTCTGTGATTAACACCGACAGCTCGACGATTATATTTAAATGAGGTCCGACCATGAAAATGATTATGTCTGTAATGCACTTATGAATGACTCCACTCGGCAATGTGTCGTACACAAAACTGTAGTGACCTTGGTCCTTTATTTGTAACTCCAGAGTGAGGCACAAGCATGGTGGGTAGCCTTTCTGGGCCCTGCACACCTATGCAGATGACCCTCAGGTCTCCCACCGCAGTGCCCTCTGGTGGACTGCCTCTGCCACAGGGGCAGGAAACCCCGGTCACCACCAGTTACACCCTCTAGTGGTGCTATCATAGTATATACACAGTGTAAACCTTATTGATGGTACATCAGGTAACAAGTCTCCATCTTATGCAACTATACAGTGACTACAAAGAGAATATATCTGTAGTCTGCATCTATAACAAAAATGGTTAAGCCTCCGCCCGAATGCATCAGACGAGCGACAGGCTTGCTCTGCCCACCACCTGTCTGATGGAATCAGTCACACGGATGTCTACGTCACGTCTGTCACAGGGTAAATCAGTGTAAAAACCATGCTGTAGTTTCAGAGGAAGCTAAAACACTGAGCATGCTGAGCACTGAGCAAAACAGCATTACTGACTGCAACTCAGTCAGTCCAGCCATTTAACCCTAACAGCAGCGTGATTAAAATAAACACTTGTAGCTTATTATGAATGCCAGCAGAGGGCAGAATAGAGCAGCGTAATCAAGCAGTTAAGATGCTTGCCTGCGAGCAGTAATGTGGCTGAATCCTGATGGAATCTTATTTATGAACTAGTCTCTGTGCGAGTTAATAATGCACAGAGAGCAGACTAATCTTTGCACAAAGTTATTTGAAGATGAATAGGCCCATTGAAAGCTGAAAATATTCTTTAGTATTTTATTACAGAAAGTGGGCTTGCCCTTGTCATTGCTCATTCTCCAGCTCATCGATATATTTTGAAACAAAGTACTTTTGGAGTGTAGTCACTGTTATAATGTAAACTAGTAAATCTTTTGTTTTGTAACTTAAGGTAAATAAAGTATATAAATATGGAAATGTGTCCCTCATCCAGTGCAGCTAGATAATTAAACAACTACATCTGTGCCCCTCATGAGTACAATTACAAAAATAAGCAAATATGTGTCTTTCAGCCATCTCTCATCTCACTGTATAACGATTAGAATCATACAGCGCGAAATTGCGTACCGACCGGTAACAGCCAGGAGGCGGGGCTTCCTGCACCGGGCGCACAAGTCCCGCCGCACGAGCTAAATTGGGCTTACCGCCCCCGAGAGGAAGTGAAGCCCAAAATCTCGTGTTCCACTTCATCTCTAAAGGGAATCAAGGGGTATGGAGAGAAAGCAGGAAAGGGTTACTGAGGGAATGATCAGCCATGATCATATTCAATGGTGGTGCAGGCTCGAAGGGCCGAATGGCCTACTCCTGCACCTATTCTCTATGTTTCTATCTCGGGGTCGGACCGGTGCGCTGACCATCGCGAATTTTCCAGCGCTATGCTAAGGGGCTCGTAGCGCTGGCGGGAAGACAGGGCCCTCCCGTTCCAATAAAGGGAGGACCAAGCCGCCGACTCTGCAGGAGGGAGAAGGGGCCACCGCTAGAGCACCAGGGAGCGGGGCGCCTTGCGATCGGCCTACAGCCTGGCCTGCGCCCCACAATCGGCCTACAGCCTGGCCTGCGCCCCGTGATCGGTCTACAGCCTGGCCGGCATTCCGCGATCGGCCTACATCCTGGCCTCTGGCCTGTGCCCTGTAATCGGCCTACATCCTGGCCTCTGGCCTATGCCTGCGATCGGCCTACAGCCTGGCCTCTGGCCTGTGCCCTGTAATCGGCCTACATCCTGGCCTCTGGCCTGTGCCGGGATCGGCCTACAGCCTGGCCTGCACCCTGCGATCGCCTTACAGCTTGGCCTCTGGCCTGTGCCCTGCGATCGGCTTACAGCTTGGCCTCTGGCCTGTAAAGCTGTCATGGGCATCGCCCGCAGCAGCCTCACGAGACGCTACTGAATTTTTGCTCCGGGTTGAAAACGGGTCGCTGAGCATGGCAATGCCGTCGTCATCGCCAGCGCAGCGGCCCGGGGCGTTACTGGTAGGAGCGGGGCGCTGCTGGTTAATGCCGCCGCTAAACACCCGTGAGTTAGTAGTGGTGCCGTGCCCGGGCAAAAAGTTGTTTGTGCCCCGGGGCGCTATCCGGAGCCACAACCGACCCGAATTTTCCCCCATAGAATCATAAGCACAGATGGAGGGCCGTTCAGCCCATCAAGTCTGTGCCGGCTCTTTTGAAGAGCAATCTAGTTAGTCCCACTCCCCGGCTCTTATCCTATCTCTGCAATTTTTTCTACTTCATGTATTTCTCCAATTCCCCTTTGAAGGTTACTATTTGAATCTGTACCCACCACCCTATCAGGCAGTACATTGCAAATCCCAACCACTCATTGCGTAAAAAAGTTTCCCCTCATGTCGCCTCTGGTTCTTTTGCGAATCACCTTAAATCTGGGCCCTCTGGTTTATCGGTCCTTCAGACATTTCGATATAGAATCGATGAGCACAGAAACATGCAGGGTATGTAGTGTAAAAAAAACTTACATACAACTGGTTTGCAGTGACCAGCACAGAATCATGTAGGTAAATACTTCACAGGGAATTCACCAAGCCACCATTACCTGAGGGGGAAAAAAGATTGGAATGTTGGCTACAATGAGAATTCAGGTACTTGCTGTGGCTGGTGACACCTTTGCATCACTCACAGGCAACAGCAAAGCTGCAGTACAATGAAGATCATGCTAGTACAAGTATTACCATCTTGTACATACAAGTGAGACCCTGAAGCAGCATGTTAGATGTTTGGAGCAATCTGGGATGAGAAGGATTTATAGTACAACCCCCACAGCGTATCTAGAATGATCATCAGTTTTCTGCATGCTGTATTGTTTTACTTTTAGAAAGAAAGAAAGAAAGATCTAGATTTGAATATAGGGGATATGATTAAGAAGTTTTGCAGATGATACTAAAATCGGCTGTGTGGTTGATAATGAAGAAGAAAGCTGTGGACTGCAGGAAGATATCAATCAATTGGTCAGGTGGGCAGAACAGTGGCAAATGGAATTCAATCCAGAGAAATGTGAGATAATGCATTTGGGAAGGGCTAACAAGGAAATGGCAGGACACTGAGAAGTGTAGAGGAACAAAGGGACCTTGGAGTGCATGTCCACAGATCCCTGAAAGTAGCAGGCCAGGTGGATAAGGTAGTTAAGAAGGCATATGGAATGCTTGCCTTTATTAGCTGAGGCATAGAATACTAGAGCAGGTGGGTTATGCTTGAACTGTATAAAACACTGGTTAGGCCACAGCTGGCGTACTGTATGCAGTTCTGGTCATCACATTACAGGAAGGACCTGATTGCACTGGAGGGTACAGAGGGGGTTTATGAGGAGGTTGCCGGGAGTGGAGAATCTTAGCTATGAGGACAGATTGGATAGGCTGGATTTGTTTTCCTTGGAACAGAAGAGGCTGAGGTGTATAAAATTATGAGGGGCCTAGATATAATGAATAGAAAGGGCCTATTTCCCTTAGCAGAGGGGTCAACAACCAGGGGGCATAAATTTAAAGTAATTGGTAGAATGTTTAGAGGGGATTTGGGGGGAAATTTCTTCACGCAGAGGGCTGTGGGGGTCTTGAACTCACTGCCTGAAAGGGTGGTAGAGGCAGAAACACTCACCACATTAAAAAAAATACTTGGATGTGTTCTTGAAGTGCCGTAAACTGCCAGGTTACGGACCTCGAGTTGGAAATTGTGATTATGCTGGATAGCCTGTTGTTGGCCGGCGCGGACACAATGGGCCAAAATGGTCTCCTTCCGTGCTGTAAAATTCTATAATTCTATGATTCTATGAAAATAGACTTGCATTTATATAGCACCTTTCATGACCTCAGGATGTCCCAAAGCGCTTTACAGCCAATGAAGTACTTTTGAAGTGTAGTCACTGTTGTAATGTAGGAAACGTGGCAGCCAATTTGGGCACAGCAAGCTCCCACAAACAGCAATGTGATAAAAGATCAGAATCCAGGAGTCAAGGTCAGAGGAGAAAGTGAGAGCAACAAACCAGCTACAGAACTACCAGTGAAGAGAAAGACTGCAAGGAATTACTCATGCCTTTCAATAATTCCTGCAGATGGTCCCTTTAAGAAGCCACATAATTCCTTGTGTCTTTTCCATCCCATGTTCAGCTACTCCTTTCTGTCATGGTCTGCTCACATCACCTGTTGCTGTTACTATGGGTGTAGTCCTACTCTCTCCTGAGCACTCTAACATAAAAACAACATCCTCTTCAAGTTTACTGCTTTTATTTCCACCATTCTTTGTGCAATGAATGCTCCCGATGTTGGGGAAGTCCAGAGCCAGGGGTCACAGTCTAAGGATATGGGCTAAGCCATTTAGGACCAAGATGAGGAGAAACTTCTTCATTCAGAGAATTGTGAACCTGTGGAATTCTCTACCACAGAAAGTTGTTGAGGCCAGTTCATTAGATATATTCAAAAGGGAGTTAGATGTGGCCCTTACGGCTAAAGAGATCAAGGGGTATGGAGAGAAAGCAGGAATGGGGTACTGAAGTTGCAGGATCAGCCATGATCATATTGAATGGTGGTGCAGGCTTGAAGGGCCGAATGGCCTACTCCTGCACCTACTTTCTATGTTTACAATATACATTAATGATTTAGATGAAGGAATTGAGTGTAATATTTCCAAGTTTGCAGATGACACTAAACTGGGTGGCGGTGTGAGCTGTGAGGGGGACGCTAAGGGCTGCAGGGTGATTTGGACAGGTTAGGTGAGTGGGCAAATGTATGGCAGATGCAGTATAATGTGGATAAATGTGAGGTTATCCACTTTGAGGGCAAAAACACAAAGGCAGAATATTATTCGAATGGCGGCAGATTAGGAAAAGGGGAGGTGCAACGAGACCTTGGTGTCATGGTACATCAGTCATTGAAAGTTGGCATGTAGGTACAGCAGGCGGTGAAGAAGGCAAATGGTATGTTGGCCTTCATAGCTAGGGGTTTTGAGTATAGGAGCAGAGAGGTCTTACTGCAGTTGTACAGGGCATTGGTGAGACCTCACCTGGAATATTGTGTTCAGTTTTGATCTCCTAATCTGAGGAAGGATGTTCTTGCTATTGAGAGAGTGCAGCAAAGGTTCACCAGACTGATTCCTGGGATGGCTGGACTGACATATGAGGAGAGACTGGATCGATTGGGCCTTTATTCACTCGAGTTTAGAAGGATGAGAGGGGATCTCATAGAAACATATAAAATTCTGACGGGACTGGACAGGTTAGATGCAGGAAGAATGTTCACGGTGTTGGGGGTGTCCAGAACCAGAGGACATAGTCTAAGGATAAGGGGTAAGCCATTTAGGACTGAGATGAGGAGAAACTTCTTCACTCAGAGAGTTGTTAGCCTGTGGAATTCCCGACCGTAGAGAGTTGTTGATGCCAGTTTGTTGGATATATTCAAGAGGGAGTTAGATGTGGCCCTTACGGCTAAAGGGATCAAGGAGTATGAAGAGAAAGCAGGAAAGGGGTACTGAGGTGAATGATTAGCCATGATCTTATTGAATGGTAGTGCAGGCTTGAAGGGCTGAATGGCCTATTCCTGTGCCTATTTTTTATGTGTCTATGTTTCTTTGTTTGTCGGCATAATGTTCTATGATACTTTGTCCCTGGGTTTCTTGTATGAATGTGGTGTGAGACACCTGGGACCGATATGATAGGAGGCTCATGATGTGCTGGAATGGGTGCTAAAAAGGTCACCTTATTGAAAAATCCAACAGCGAATTCAGAAGAAGCTTATTTACCCTGCGAGTGGTGAGAATGTGGGACTCGCTACAACAGGGAATGGTTGAAGCGAATAATATTGATGCATTTAAGGGGAAGCTGGATAAGCATATGAGGGCGAAGGGAATGGAGGGTTATGCTGATAGATTTAGATGAGGAAAGGCAGGAGGAGGTTTGCATGGAGCATAAACGCTGGCATGGACTGGTTGGGCTGAATGGCCTGTTTCTGTGCCGTATATCCCATGTAATCCTATGTAAAAATAAATTCTTAACACTACTGCCCAGTATCTCTGGTCCTGTGGTAGCTTTGCTTCACTTGTCTGGTAGTTCCCTCTGCCTTGTGTCTTCCCTCCATCGTACACGATTGTCCAGTGTATGCTCACAGGTTTGCACTGGGCCCTGACTCCGTTTGGTGTGTCGAGGAGGCTCAAGCACATGGGGAGATCCTGTCCGAACTGACCCCCGTCCGGACAGAATTCCTCATCGGCGCCAAGCCCTGGAACCTCCTTCGGGAGCTGGTGCCTCACAACTTGAGCCTCCTAGGGGAAATCCCCTCCGTGCCTTTCAGTTCTGCACGGAGGGGTTTCCAGTACGGGCTGCTCCTGCACACTCTCCACCTTGCCATCCTCATCTGCCGTCCGGACACGCCATGGCGCACCATCTTGCCATCCGGAGGAGGCGGGGGTCCCCAATGGAGTGCACTCTATGCGAGAGTCCTCCCTCTATTTATTGGGGACTTGGCTTGGAGGGTGGTGCATGGAGCAGTCCCATGAAATAAGTTTTTAAGTTGGTTCACGAGCTCCCAGGTCGTCTGAAATTTCTGCGGTCTGGAAGAGTCCGTGTTCCATGTTTTTGCTGAGTGTGCGAGGTTGCAGCCCCTCTTCCACTATTTGAAGGGGCTGCTCCTCAAATCCTGGTTGCACCAGTCCCACACTCGTGATCTTTGGGCACCCTGTGTGGAGGGGAGCGGGCAGGTCGGAAGGTCTCCTTGTAGGACTGCTCCTGGGCATGGCCAAGGGGGCATCAGCCGGTCCAGGGAATGGGCGGTCAAGGGGGTCGTTCAGCCGACTGCCTGTCTCTCTTCCGCAGTTACATCCGAACCAGGGTGTTCCTGGAGATGGAGCACGCGTTATCCAACGGTATGCTCGCGGCCTTCCGCGAGAGGTGGGCGCCGGAGGGACTGGAGTGCAGTCGCCCTGGCAACCAAATTTTAATTTGATGTTTTTTGTCTAAAGTTTAATTTATTTATTGTGACGGTTTTAGTGCCCCCTCCCTTTTAGCCAGGGGGCACTTGTATAATTTGTATGTTGGTGCCCTAAAAAAAACGCAACAAAAAAACAAAGGGCACCTGAAAAGTTTTTGGAGTGTGCCCCCCCCTTTAATCAGGGGGCACTTGTTTATTGTCTTACAACAAAATAGTTGTAGAGCTGTTGAATTTTGAATGGCTCAGCTAGTCACGTAATGTTCACAAGACTCAATAAAACCCCAGCCAGTTGGGTTGAGGGGATCCACAATAAGGAATGAGGTTGTGAACCTCGTGGATGAACTGGTAATGTGTAGTGTGATTGTTAAACCATTGTTAATAAACTAACTAGTTCTTAATAACAATGTGTTGCTATGAATGCTTAAGCAAAGAACCCATGAAGCAAATACATTATAGCCTCTTCTGTACTGCATCATTCTGCAATTTTGTGATTCTAAAGAAGAGAGAGTAAAATGTCCGAGTGAAAAAGATTACATTAGGACCATTTTTGGATAGTTCTTTGTGATTTTACCCAAGTTGAATGTGTACCTGTGTGACTAATTCTACAGGACAGTGTTACATGACATCCTCTTTTTGGTACTAGCCATCAGCTCAGCGGATGTCCTCAGCTTCATTGACCCCCCTCTCGCGCCCTATGATTTCCAAGGTGGTTTGCTTGAATAGTTAAAGAATCTGCATTCCTCAGTTCCCCCAGTGTATACTGATTGGAAGCTATCTTGTTCTACAAGTTGAAGAACAGTATGGATACAGTGAAAATACTTGGAGCAGTGAGGATATTAAAGGGCAGCATAGAATGTGTGGAATTTTGGATGTTTTAAAAGAATTGGCATCACCTTGCTAGATTCCCCTCCAAATAGCCACAATACAAAGTTTGGAAGTTCTTGGTGTGCACACAGGTGTTAGAAGCTTGGGACAGTAACTTCCTATTTCACTTCCCAGAATTGCATCCATCCTTGTTCATAGCCCAATTAATTCTTTCATAAGATGGTCATCTCGTAGTAGAACTGCACTGGCTAACTTCCTCACATAACTTCTCTTAGAGAGGCAGTTCAGGCTGAGCAACTTGTTAGACAGGGCTGACTTCCTCTCAAGTGTATTAATGGCAGCTGTGTAATATTTGAATCAATATTCATGACTTACCTTAGTGAGTTCCTTCAGGTCTATTATCTTCTTGCAGTCATCCTTCCACATCCAGCGGGATCAAGACAGATCATTGCTTTATTAAATTATGTCTTCCCTTGCGTGGTGAACCAATTGCTTCTTGGAGGGATGGTTCCCCTTCCCATAGATGATGTCCTTGCACTGCCTATTCCCTCGATCAGAGTCACTAAAGTACTGCTGTCTAACTGGCACTACTGTTTCCTCAGGGCAATAGCTGTATTCTGCACAAATGTGCTATTTCAAAACTTTAAGTGACTGCTTAACACCTTAGACAAGTGAAGGCTAGAATTATTGTAGCTAGCGTTTCATTCACACCCCCGCTGTGTGATAGCGCAAAGGATCTCATACTAAACAGTAAAATTACACGTTCAGGAGTATGCTGCATAACAGCAGAAGTGAAGCTCAGTTAACCCTTTATTACTGCTGAGACAATCATTTCTAAACTTCTTTATGTCATTTAGAGTGCTATAATTGAACAGGATTCAAAAATGTAGTTATATTTAAACACAACCTCCACAGACAGCATTCTATAGCTTAATGTGATCTCGTAACTTTGCTTTGAAATGGACTAAAGCCAAATCAGAGGTGAAAAGTGACCTTGAGGATATATTACAAGCTGCTCGTATGAATATTGAAATAGAGCCTTCAGACAACAACAACTTGTATTTCTATAGCGCCTTCAATGTAGTAAAACATCCCAAGACACTTCACAGGAGCATAATCAGGCAAAATTTGACACCGAGCCACATAAGGAGATAGTAGGACAAGAGGTAGGTTTTAAGGAGCCTCTTAAATGAGGAGAGAGAAGTGGAGAAGTGTAGGGAGGTAATTCCAGAGCTCAGCACCTGGACAACTGAAGGCACACAGCTGCCAATGAAAACTGGGTATGTGCGAGAGCCCAGAATCAGAGTTCGTGGAGGGTCGTGGGGCTGGAGCATATTACAGAGATAGTGAGGGGCGAGGCCATGGAGGGAATTGAACACAAGGATGAGAATTTTAAAAATCAAGGCATTGTTGGATCGGGAGCCAATGTAGGTCCGCGAGCACAGGGGTGATGGGTGAATGGGACTTGGTGCGAGTTAGGATATGGACAGCCGAGCTTTGTGCACATATGTGAAGTTTTTATATGAAAACGCATCTACTACTCTGACATAAAATCACTTTGCCATCAAATCAATTTGTATTGCACTCCACGCATGGACAGGTCTTCCAGTGAGTTTCTAAGAGGGAGAGTTGAAAACAGAGCAGCAATTTACAGAAGTATTGAAGGCTTGATCGAAGAAAGAGTTTTTTTTTAGTAGGCTTTTGAAGGAGGAGCAGAGGTGCCCAGATAAAGAGGTTTTGGAAGCAGAGGGTGGGACCAAGCTGTTGAAAGACTAACATCCAATGACAGAGCAGAGTAGCTGGGGCACAAGCAGTAATCCAGTGTAGCAGCAATAAAGAAACAAAAGGCAAAACACTGTTGGTTCTGGAAATCTGAAATCAAACCAGAAAATGCTGCAAACAGTCAGTCAGCAACTGTGGAGAGAGGAGAGCAGGGTTAACGTTTCAGGCCAATGATCTTTCGTCAGCACTCTGACTTCCTTCTGTGACTCTTCCTCGGTACTGCATCACCTCCCCAACCGCCCCCACCCGCCCAACAACCCCTGCTCCTCTGCCCACAAACCCCTGCCCCCCCTGACCAACAATCACCCTGCCCCCTGCCCAACAACCACCACCCCCTGTCCACCAACCCCCCATATCCACCAACCCCCGCCCCCTGCCCACCATACCCTGCCCTTTGCCACCAACCACCCCCCCAAGCACCAATCCCCCCGCCCACCAAACCTAGCCCTCCTGCCCACCATCCCCGCCCCCTGTCCACCAATCCCCGGCCCCTGTCCACCAATCCCCGCCCCTGTCCACCAATCCCCGCCCCCGTCTACCAATCACCGCCCCCTGTCCACCATCCCCGCCCCCTGTCCACCAATCCCCGCCCCCTGTCCACCAATCCCCGCTCCCTGTCCACCATCCCCGGCCCCTGTCCACCAATCCCCGCCCCCTGTCCACCAATCCCCACCCCCTGTCCACCATCCCCGCCCCCTGCTCACCGTCCCCGCCCCCTGTCCACCATCCCCACCCCCTGCTCACCATCCCCGCCCCCTGTCCACCATCCCCGCCCCTGCTCAGTGTACAGTTTTGGTCTCCTTACCTAAGGAAGGATAAACTTGCCATAGAGGGAGTGCAATAAAGGTTCACCAGACTGATTCCTAGGATGGGGGGATTGTCCTATGAGGAGAGATTGAGTAGAGTAGGCCTATATTCTCTCAAGTTTAAAAGAATGAGAGGTGATCTCATTGAAACATACAACATTCTTACAGGACTTGACAGGGTAGATGCAGGGAGGATATTTCCTCTGGCGGAGGAGTCTAGAACCAGGGGTAACTGTCTCAGAAGTGGTCGGCCATTTAGGACTGAAATGAGGAGAAACTTCTTCACTCAGAGGGTGGTGAATCTCGGGAATTCTCTACTCCAGAGGGCTGTGGAAGCTCAGTCTTTGATTATATTCAAGACAGAGATCACTAGATTTTTGGATGTTAAGGGAATCAAGGGATATGGGGATACTGCAGGAAAGTGGAGTTGAGGTAGCAGATCAGCCATGATCTCATAGAATGGCAGAGCAGGCTCGAAGGGCCGAATGGCCTACTCCTGCTCCTAATTCTTATGATCTTATGTTCTTATAAGGGCTTGTGTTTCCAGGCTGATCTGTTGAAGTTGAGTTTCTTGCTTGGAAGTGAAACCTTTGTATCGCAGAGCGGTGCATTTTTGGGGGTATTCATTTTGTTTTTGTTGTATGCCTGGTTGTGCTATTAGTGAGTCATCTACTCAGCACATATTTCCATAGCATCGGCCAGCAAACGTCTCTACAACACAAGACACTTATCCAAATACTTAGCAACATAGCAATCTGAACAAGGGGCTGTGTGCATCTTACGGGCATTAGGCCTGTACTTGCTCAGAGAGATTTGAATCAGATTTCAGAGGAGGCAAGGGTTGCATGATCTCTGAGGATTTTCTTTGTTCTTTGTGCTTCCAGATAGGGCTCCAGATCTAATGAAGAGAGACTGTTTCCATTGAGTAACCAGACAGGAAATACAGTTTTCAAAATTTGCTTAACCTCTATGCATTTATCCCTCTTTACAGTTCAAGCTGAAAACTTTATATTCCACTTGGTGTGGTAGCTCAAAATGACTGATTCAATGACATGTTTTTTGTGTTAAAAAGTACCTTCAAAGCAAGGGAAAATAAAGTGGAAAAAGAGCCAGAGGTGAGATGAGGGGAATTTTTTTTTACACATGGAATATACTGCCTGAAAGGGTATTGGAAGCAGATTCAATAGTAACTTTCAAAAGGCAATTGAATAAATACTTGAAGGGGAGAACATTGCAGGGCAACGGGGAAAGAGCAGGGGAGTGGGAATAATTGGATAGCTCTTTCAAAGAGCAGCACAGGCACGATGGGCTGAATGGCCTCATTCTGTGTTGTAATCTGATTCTATGAAACATTCAAAATGGCCCAGTTGGTCTAGCGGTAGAAAGCTGGCCCCCCGAGCTAAGTCTGATTTTGAATACCGATCTCGTCATTTGTTTCTTTGCTACAGTTGTGTCCACCTTTTTAGCCTTTCCAACTTTTTACCCATCTCTCCTGAGGACACTGACCTGTCTTAGGCTAAGGATTCAAGGGTGTTGGCCACTCTCTACGACTTTGCCCAAGTTTCCATTCCTCGTGGGTGAGCCTTGGCAGGCCCTTTGACCGAGGGGGGGTGGGGATCGGTCACATTGTACGCTGATCATTTTATTCAGTGTCCGCACGTGCTCACTTTTCAGCAAGATTCAGAAAATATGTCTAAGTTGCACAGAAGAATGTGAGAGATAGAAAGTAAAAACTTGAAAATAGGAGTACAGTAACATAGTGGTTATGTTATTGGACTAGTGATCCAGAGGCCTAGACTAATGATCCAGAGATGTGAGTTCAAATCTCACCATGGCAGCTGGGGAATTTAAATTCAGTTAATTAAATCTGGAATAAAAAGCTAGTGTAAGTAATGGTGATCATGAAAATACCGGATTGTCATAAAAACCCATCTGGTTCACTAATGTCCTTTAGGGTTGGAAATCTGCCGTTCTTACCCGATCTGGCCTAAATGTGACTCCAGACCCAAAGAAATGTGGTTGACTCTTAACTGCCTAGCAAGCCATTTATTCAAGAAGGTGGCTCACCACCACTTTCTCGAGAGCAATTAGGGACGCCCACATCCTGTGAATAGCTAATAAAAAAATACACTGCTGCAGCAATAGAGTGAAAGTTAATGTTAGGAAGATGGATTCTGCAGAGTACATTAATTATCAATCACTTTATCTCATTCCTTGCCTACATTACAATGACTATTCATATGCTTTTATTGCTGTTATTCTACCCCTTCTCCTCCTTTCCTTTATTCATCCTATTTCCGAAGGAATGTGGGACAATATGGGTTGTGAATTCATGTTTGCCATCAGTACACCATATATCAGTTGCCAGCAGGTGGATATTAGGCATACTGTTCCCTCCGCCTGCTCCACGATGACATGCAAGCCGTGATTCTGACCAACGGATCCACCACAGACCTATTCCACATTTGGATCGAGGTCAAGCAAGTCTGTGTCATCATACCAACGCTCTTCTCGATCTTCCTTGCTGCAATGCTCCATCTCACCCTCAGCTAGCTCCCCGCTGGAGTGGAGCTAATCTACAGGACAAACGGGAATCTGTTCAACCTCAGCTGCCTCCAGGCCAGATCCAAGGTCGTCCCATCCTCCATCATCAAACTACAGTACGCAGACAACGCCTGCATCTGCGCACACTCGGAGGCCGAACTCCAAGCCATTGTTACCGAGGCGTACGAGAGCATGGGCCTTACACTAAACATCCATAAGACAAAGGTCCTCTACCAACTTGCCCCCGCCACGCAGCACTGCTCCCTGATTATCAAAATCCACGATGAGGCCTTGGACAACGTGGACCATTTTCCATACCTTGGGAGCCTACTGTCAACAAGGTCAGACATCGACGACGAGGTCCAACCCCACTTTCAGTGTGCCAGTGCAGCCTTCGGTCGCCTGAGGAAGAAACTGTTTGAAGACCAGGACCTCAAACCCGGCACCAAGCTCATAGTCTACAGAGCTGTGGTGATACCCACCCTCCTACATGGCTCAGAGACATGGACTATGTACAGCAGGCACCTCAACTCACTGGAGAAGTACCACCAATGCTGCCTCCGCAAGATCCTGCAAATCCATTGGCAGGATAGGTACACCGTCAGTGTTCTCGCTCAGGCCAACAGCCCCAGCATTGAAGCACTGACCACGCTCGATCAACTCCGCTGGACGGGCCACATCGCCCGCATGCCTGACACGAGACCTCCCAAAATAAGCGCTTTATGCGGACTTTCGACACGGCAAGCAAGCATCAGGTGGGCAGAGGAAATGCTCCAAGGGCACCCTCAAAGCCTCCTTGAAAAAATATAACATCCCAACCGACACCTGGGAATCCCTGGCCCAGGACCGCCCAAAGTGGAGGAAAAGCATTCATGAAGGCGCTGAGCACCTCGAGTCTCTTTGCAGCGAGCAAGCTGAATCCAAGCGTCGACAGCGGAAGAAGCGTGTGGCAACCCAGGCACCCCACCCACCTGTTCCTTCAACCACCGTTTGGCCCACCTGTGTTAGAGACTGTAGGTCTCACATTGGACTTTTCAGTCACCCGAGAACTCATTTCTAGTGTGGAAGCAAGTCATCCTCGACTCCGAGAGACTGCCTATGATAATGATTGGGCATTGAAGGTGGATGTGTGAGTTACTACAACTTCAGGCAATTGAAAGAAAGAACTTGCATTTAGATAGCACCTTTTATGAGCTCAGGATGTTCCAAAGTGCTTCACAATCAATGAAGTACTTTTGAGGTGTAGTCACTGTTATAAGCCAATTTGGGCACAGCAAGTTAAATGACCAGATAATGTGTTTTAATTGAGTTGGTTGAGGCATAAATATTGACCAGGACACCAGGAGAGCTTCCCTGCTCTTCTTTAAATAGTGCCATGGGATCTTTTACATACACCTGAGAGGCCAGATAAGGCTTTGGTTTAACATCTCACTTGAAAGACAGCACCCCAACAATACAGCATTCCCTCATAACTGCACTGAAGTGTCAGCCTAGAATATGTTATGTATTTAACCCCTTGTAACCTGCATCACACCAGACCTCCAGAGGGCCTACCTGTTGGAGTCCCAAGGGATCCCACAATTGGCAACGAGGTAATGAACAACCGCGCGAAAATGCAAACAACAGTCCGCATCCTGGAGAAGTTCTCAGAGGGGGACGATTGGGAGGCCTTCGTGGAGAGACTCAACCAATACTTCTTGGCCAATGAGCTGGAAGGGGACGAGAACGCGACCAAACAAAAGGCGATCCTCCTAACTGTTTGTGGGGCAACAACCTATGGCCTCATGAAGAATCTCCTGGCCCCGGCAAAACCACAGAGAAATCCTGTGAAGTACGCTTGTCCGGGAGCCACCTAAAACCTAAGGAAAGCGTTTTGATGGCGAGATATCGGTTCTACACGTGTCAACGATTGGAGGGCCAGGAAGTGGCGAGCTACGTCGGCGAACTAAGGCGCCTTGCAGGACATTGTGAGTTTGAGGGATTCCTAGAATAAATGCACAGCCAGCGGACTTGCTCATGGTTATGGAAGCATTTGAGAACGAGAAATCCCCGTTGCCGCCTGCCAGATCAGGACCTGGACCAGCCAGGATCCTTTACTGACCTTGGTAAATAACTGTGTCCTCCATGGGAGCTGGTCAAGTGTCCCAGTGGAGATGCAGGAAGTGATTAGGCCGTTCCACAGACGCAAAGATGAGCTGTCCCTGCAAGCGGACTGTCTTTTGTGGGGCAATCTCGTAGTCTTGCCCAAGAAAGGCAGAGACACATTCATTTGAGAACTGCACAATACCCACCCATGCGCCGTAATGATGAAAGCCATAGCCAGATCCCACGTGTGGTGGCCAGGCATCGACTCAGATTTAGAGTCATGTGTGCGCCAGTGCACCACTTGCTCTCAGTTGAGCAATGCACCCAGAGAGGCACCGCTAAGTTTGTGGTCCTGGCCATCCAAACCGTGGTCGAGGATCCATGTAGACTATGCGGGCCCATTTGTGGCAAAATGCTTTTGGTTGTCATGGACGCTTACTCAAAGTGGATTGAATGTGCAATAATGTCTGTAAACACATCCACGGCCACTATTGAAAGTCTACGAGCTATGTTTGCCATGCACGGCTTGCCTGATGTCCTAGTCAGCGACAATGGGCCGTGCTTCACCAGTGCTGAATTCAAAGACCCGCAACAGGATCATAAACATGTCACATCTGCCCCGCTCAAGCCCGCATCCAACGGCCAAGCAGAACGGGCAGTTCAGACCATCAAGCAAAGATTGAAATGCGTGTCGGAAAGCTCCCTGCAGACCCGGTTGTCCCGAGTACAGCTCAGCTACCGCACCAGACCCCACTCACTCACCAGGATTCTCACAGCTGAGCTGCTCATGAAAAGGGTGCTTAAAACAAGGCTCTCTCTGATCTACATGATCATGTGGAGGACAAGCGGCATCAACAAAGTGTGTACCATGACCGCGCAAATTTGTCACGCGATATTGAGATCAATGATCCTGTGTTTGTGCTCAATTATGGACATGGTCCCAAATGGCTCGCTGGCATGGTCACAGACAAAGAGGGGAATAGGGTGTTTCAGGTCAAACTGACCAATGGACAAACGCACAGAAAACATTTGGACCAAATCAAATTGCGATTCACCAACAGCTACAAACACCTGACAAGGACACCACCAACTTTGACCCTCCAACACACACACAAGTGACAACTGACATCATGGTTGACCACGAAACTGAACTCATCATCTCCAGCAGCCCGGCAAGGCCGGCTGCCCAACAGCCCAGTGAAGAACTGACCAACTCACCCACACCCGCATTTGTACCGAGACAATCGACAAGGGAGCCCCAGATCGTCTCACCTTGTAAATAAGTGTACTGTTAACTTCATGGGGGAGTGATGTTATGTATTTAACCCTTTGTAACCTGCATCACACCTGACCACCAGAGGGCCCACCTGTTGGAGTCCCAAGGGGTCCCAGCATCCCTTGGGAGCACAGTTATATCAGCAGGCCACCCACGAGGTACCTGCACTCTGGAACCTTAATAAAGGAGCTAAGGTCACACATGATCATTACACACAGTACTCAGTCTGCCCGCTTATTATGAGTGTAACAGAATACATATGGGGAAAAATTCAGTATCGCCCCGTTTGGGGGTGGTAACAGTTGGGAGGTGTGAGACTTGGCGTTGGGCGCTGAATTCTCACCCCTCTCCAGAAATTCGGATTGACACCCCTGGAAGGAAGCGCTCCACTTCCTTCCTGGGGCGCTAACGGAGTGTACGCCTCAGCAACGCTGCGCACTGGGCCATGCAGCACTGCCGCGTCCGAGGGGCCCTTTCCTCACTTAAAGGGAAGGGCCCAAGCTGCCGACTCTGTCGAAGAAAAAGTGTCCTACCCTGACCACGAGCAGAGTGCCAGGCTGAGCGATCGTGGCCAGGACCCCGTGAAGAAACTGGATCAGCAGCAGGAAAACCAAGGTACCTTTTTAAAAATTTCCGACTCCTTCACCTCGCCTTTAATTATCGTCCCGGTAGCGGCCGGCCGCCTGAGCCCCGCCTCCTGCAGCTGCTGGTGGCAAGGCGTGTGCCGATGATGTCACAATCTCCGGGCAGAGGCGATCGGGGCACAAAGCGCGCTGCCGCTAAACCCCCACCCAATATGGCGGGAGTCGTTAGCGGCACCGCGCCTGCTCACTAACGCGAGGTGCAAATTAGTTGAATTTCTAGCCCAATGGAGCTTGAATCCATACCTTACTGATTCAGAGGCACTGGGGGTAATTTTCACCCCCAGGGCAGGCGATGGGAGGGAAGGGTAACAACCCCAACCTGCTCACTGCCGGTTTTAACAGAGGCGGGTCGGGGGTCGGGCGACCAACCCACTTTCAGGAGGCAGGTCGGTCCTCAGATTATTTTAAGGAGGCCACGAGCCACCATTTTAACGTAATTAACATTTTTAATTTAAATTTTTAACACAGGAATGCCGGCAGCTGAAGGGAGGCGAGAAGGGCGGGATCCGTCAGGTAAGTGCCTTTTCAGCACTGGTTGTGGGCCAGGAGGAGTAGCAGTGTTTCCCCCCAGCTCTGAAGCAAAGCTGTAATCCCCCCACGATTTGTCTGACCCCCCTTGATCTATCCGACCCTCCCCTCTTACTCCCTCCCAATGACCGGCTCTCTCCCAATCACCGACCCTCTCCCAATGACTGACCCCTGCCAGGATCTCCTACCCCTCCCAATGACCAATCCCTCCCGATGACCAACCCCTCCCATTGACCGATCCCTCCCGGTGACTGACCCCTCCCAATCACCGACCCTCTCCCAATGACTGACCCCTCCCAGGATCTCCTACCCCTCCCGAAGATGGACCCTCTCCCAATGACCGATCCCTCCCGATGACCGATCCCTCCCGATGACCGATCCCTCCCGATGACCGATCCCTCCCAATGACCGACACCCCTCCCAGGATCTCCTGCCTCGTGGCTGGTACTGCCGCCAAACAAGGCATTATGAAATTTTGCCCCCTAACCGTCCAGTGCGCAATCAAAGTTACGGGGATTGAAATAAGGAGCTTAATCTTGAAATAGTCTGTTGCACCAAGGTTATTACAGCAGTGGTCATTCATGACAATTTGCATGATCAGGAGTCATTTTTATCTGGATCAGTTATGTGTGATGATGACCAAATTTGTTTTTTTTAATTCATTCCTTGGATATGGTCACCGCTGGCAAACCCAGCATTTATTTCCCATCCCTAATTGCCCTTGAGAAGGTGGTGGTAAGCTGCCTTCTTGAACCGCTGCAGTCCTTGTGGTGAAGGCACTCCCACAATGCTATTAGGGAGTTTCAGGTTTTGACCTGACAATGAAGGAACAGCGATATATTTCCAAGTCAGGATGGTGTGTAACATGGAGCGGAACGTGGAGGTGGTGCTGTTCCCATGTGCCTGCTGCCCTTGTCCGGTAGAGGTCGCCGGTTTGGGAGGTGCTGCTGAAGAAGCCTTGGCGAGTTACATAGAAACATAGAAACATAGAAAATAGGTGCAGAAGTAGGCCATTCGGCCCTTCTAGCCTGCACTGCCATTCAATGAGTTCATGGCTGAACATGCAACTTCAGTACCCCATTCCTGCTTTCTCGCCATACCCCTTGATCCCCCTAGTAGTAAGGACTTCATCTCCTTTTTGAATATATTTAGTGAATTGGCCTCAACTACTTTCTGTGGTGGAGAATTCCACAGGTTCACCACTCTCTGGGTGAAGAAGTTTCTCCTCATCTCGGTCCTAAATGGCTTATCCCTTATCCTTAGACTGTGACCCCTGGTTCTGGACTTCCCCAACATTGGGAACATTCTTCCTGCATCCAACCTGTCTAAACCCGTCAGAATTTTAAATGTTTCTATGAGGTTCCCTCTCATTCTCCTGAACTCCAGTGAATACAAGCCCAGTTGATCCAGTCTTTCTTGATAGGTCCAGTCCCACCATCCCGGGAATCAGTCTGGTGAACCTTCGCTGCACTCCGTCAATAGCAAGAATGTCATTCCTCAAGTTAGGAGACCAAAACTGTACACAATACTCCAGGTGTGGCCTCACCAAGGCCCTGTACAACTGTAGCAACACCTCCCTGCCCCTTACTCAAATCCCCTCGCTATGAAGGCCAACATGCCATTTGCTTTCTTAACCGCCTGCTGTACCTGCATGCCAACCTTCAATGACTGATGTACCATGACACCCAGGTCTCGTTGCACCTCTCCTTTTCCTAATCTGTCACCATTCAGATAATAGTCTGTCTCTCTGATTTTACCACCAAAGTGGATAACCTCACATTTATCCACATTATACTTCATCTGCCATGCATTTGCCCACTCACCTAACCTATCCAAGTCACTCTGCAGCCTCATAGCATCCTCCTCGCAGCTCACACTGCCACCCAACTTAGTGTCATCCGCAAATTTGGAGATACTACATTTAATCCCCTCGTCTAAATCATTAATGTACAGTGTAAACAGCTGGGGCCCCAGCACAGAACCTTGCAGTACCCCACTAGTCACTGCCTGCCATTCTGAAAAGTACCCAGTTACTCCTACTCTATGCTTCCTGTCTGCCAACCAGTTCTCAATCCATGTCAGCACACTACCCCCAATCCCATGTGCTTTAACTGTGCACATTAATCTCTTGTGTGGGACCTTGTCGAAAGCCTTCTGAAAGTCCAAATATACCACATCAACTGGTTCTCCCTTGTCCACTCTACTGGAAACATCCTCAAAAAATTCCAGAAGATTTGTCAAGTATGATTTCCCTTTCACAAATCCATGCTGACTTGGACCTATCATGTCACCTCTTTCCAAATGCGTTGCTATGACATCCTTAATAATTGATTCCATCATTTTACCCACTACTGAGGTCAGGCTGACCGGTCTATAATTCTCTGTTTTCTCTCTCCCTCCTTTTTTAAAAAGTGGGGTTACATTGGCTACCCTCCACTCGATAGGAACTGATTCAGAGTCAATGGAATGTTGGAAAATGACTGTCAATGCATCCGCTATTTCCAAGGCCACCTCCTTAAGTACCCTGGGATGCAGTCCATCAGGCCCTGGGGATTTATCGGCCTTCAATCCCATCAATTTCCCCAACACAATTTCCCGACTAATAAGGATTTCCCTCAGTTCCTCCTCCTTACTAGACCCTCTGGCCCCTTTTATATCCGGAAGGTTGTTTGTGACCTCCTTAGTGAATACCGAACCAAAGTACTTGTTCAATTGGTCTGCCATTTCTTTGTCCCCTGTTATGACTTCCCCTGATTCTGACTGCAGAGGACCTACATTTGTCTTTACTAACCTTTTTCTCTTTACATATCTATAGAAACTTTTGCAATTCGTCTTAATGTTCCCTGCAAGCTTCTTCTCATACTCCATTTTCCATGCCCTAATCAAACCCTTTGTCCTCCTCTGCTGAGTTCTAAATTTCTCCCAGTTCCCGGGTTCGCTGCTATTTCTGGCCAATTTGTATGCCACTTCCTTGGCTTTAATACTATTCCTGATTTCCCTTGATAGCCACAGTTGAGCCACCTTCCCTTTTTTATTTTTACGCCAGACAGGAATGTACAATTGTTGTAGTTCATCCATGCGGTCTCTAAATGTCAGCCATTGCCCATCCACAGTCAACCCCTTAAGTATCATTCGCCAATCTATCCTAGCCAATTCACACCTCATACCTTCAAAGTTACCCTTCTTTAAGTTCTGGACCATGGTCTCTGAATTAACTGTTTCATTCTCCATCCTAATGCAGAATTCCACCATATTATGGTCACTCTTCCCCAAGTGGCCTCGCACAACGAGATTGCTAATTAATCCTCTCTCATTACACAACACCCAGTCTAAGATGGCCTCCCTCCTAGTTGGTTCCTCAACATATTGGTCTAGAAAACCATCCCTTATGCACTCCAGGAAATCCTCCTCCACCGTATTGCTTCCAGTTTGGTTAGCCCAATCTATGTGCATATTAAAGTCACCCATTATAACTGCTGCACCTTTATTGCATGCACCCCTAATTTCCTGTTTGATGCCCTCCCCAACATCACTACTACTGTTTGGAGGTCTGTACACAACTCCCACTAACTTTTTTTGCCCTTTGGTGTTCTGCAGCTCTACCCATATAGATTCCACATCATCCAAGCTCATGTCCTTCCTAAATATTGCATTAATCTCCTCTTTAACCAGCAATGCTACCCCACCTCTTTTTCCTTTTATTCTATCCTTCCTGAATGTTGAATACCCCTGGATGTTGAGTTCCCAGCCCTGATCATCCTGGAGCCACGTCTCCGTAATCCCGATCACATCATATTTCTTAACATCTATTTGCACAGTTAATTCATCCACCTTATTACGGATACTCCTTGCATTAAGACACAAAGCCTTCAGGCTTGTTTTTTTAACACCCTTCATCCTTTTAGAATTTTGCTGTACAGTGGCCCTTTTTGTTCTTTGCCTTGGGTTTCTCTGCCCTCCACTTTTCCTCATCTCCTTTCTGTCTTTTGCTTTTGTCTCCTTTTTGTTTCCCTCTGTCTCCCTGCATTGGTTCCCATCCCCCTGCCATATTAGTTTAACTCCTCCCCAACAGCACTAGCAAACACTCCCCCTAGGACATTGCTCCGGTCCTGCCCAGGTGCAGACCGTCCGGTTTGTACTGGTCCCACCTCCCCCAGAACCGGTTCCAATGCCCCAGGAATTTGAATCCCTCCCTGCTGCACCACTGCTGAAGCCACGTATTCATCTGCGCTATCCTGTGATTCCTACTCTGACTAGCACGTGGCACTGGTAGCAATCCCGAGATTACTACTTTTGAGGTCCTACTTTTAAATTTAGCTCCTAGCTCCTTAAATTCGTTTTGTAGGACCTCATCCCTTTTTTTACCTATGTCGTTGGTAGCAATGTGCACCACGACAACTGGCTGTTCTCCCTCCCTTTTTAGAATGTCCTGCACCGGCTCCGAGACATCCTTGACCCTTGCACCAGGGAGGCAACATACCATCCTGGAGTCTCGGTTGCGGCCGCAGAAACGCCTATCTATTCCCCTCACAATTGAATCCCCTATCACTATCGCTCTCCCACTCTTTTTCCTGCCCTCCTGTGCAACAGAGCCAGCCATGGTGCCATGAACTTGGCTGCTGCTGCCCTCCCCTGATGAGCCATCCCCCTCACCAGTCCTGAAAACTGTGTATCTGTTTTGCAGGGGAATGACCGCAGGGGACCCCTGCACTACCTTCCTTGCACTGCTCTTCCTGCTGGTCTTCCATTCCCTATCTGGCTGTGGACCCTTCACCTGCGATAAGATCAACTCACTACACATGCTACTCACGTCATTCTTAGCATCGTGGATGCTCCACAGTGAATCCACCCTCAGCTCCAACTCCGCAACGCGGTCCGTCAGGAGCTGGAGGCGGATACACTTCCCGCACACGTAGTCGTCAGGGACACTGGTGTCGTCCCTGAGTTCCCACATGGTACAGGAGGAGCATATCACGTGACCGAGCTCTCCTGCCATGAGTTGCTGCAGTGCATCTTGTAGATGGTACACACTGCAGCCACGGTGCGCCGGTGGTGGAGGGAGTGAATGTTTAAGGTGGTGGCTGGAGTGCCAATCAAGCGGGCTGCTTTGACTTGGATGGTATTGAGCTTCTTGAGTGTTGTTGGAGCTGCACTCATCCAGGCAAGTGGAGAGTATTCCATCACACTCTTGATTTGTGCCTTGTAGATGGTGGAAAGGCTTTGGGGAGTCAGGAGGTGAGATAGGCCTGCACCTATCTCGGGCCGAAAGGACGTCACACCGGCCCACACCTATCCTGGGCCGAAAGGACACCCCACCAGCCCACACCTATCCCAGGCTGAAAGGACTCCACACCGGCCCGCTGCAATCCCGGGCCGAAATGACCCAACCCCCCCATCTACCTGCCCTGTCTTCAGCTCCGCTGAAACAATGGCGTCTTCTCTGCACCAGTTTTCTCTTTGCACCGATTTCCTTCAGTGTAGGGAAGGTTTTTCACAAGGGTGCAGTGCGCCGTTTTAGAAATAAATCGTACTCGGTCAAACTCGCTTAAATGGGCAGAAGTGGTGCACACGGCAGGTTCTGCCCCTAAAGACGTAAAAAAATCGGGAACTAAAAAAATCGGACGTACCTACTTTAGAATGGCGCAGAAACTATGACCAAACTTGCAGATTATTTTCTGATCAAAAAAAAAGTTGCGTATGCCAAAAAAATGGCGCAGAATGGTAGTCAAAATTCAGCCCAAGGAATGAGACAAATTTAAGAGTTCTTTGAGAAATCAGAGAATCATAGAACTTTACAGCACAGAATTCAACCCATTGTGTCCGTGCCGGCAAAATAAAGAATTGTTTGATAAAGGATATGCAGTGGATGTTGTGTGTATGGATTTTCAAAAGGTTTTGATTATGCGCCATGTCGGAAGCTTTTTGATTAAAATGAAGGCTCACAATATTAAAAGGAATGTGACAGCATAATTGAAAGTTAGCTAAAGAATAGAAACCTTAAGCTCATGATTCTGCTATCATAAGTGCTTCAGAATAGAACTCCCACCCGCCCAATTTTCCAATGCCGTTCCCATTGGAAATCCTGGGGTCAGCACAATTCCATACTGCTGAGCGGGCCAAAGGTGCATTCACAAATCCATGGGATCATTCTGCGCATTAAGTGGTCTATAGTAATAACCCAGAAGAACCGAGGGCCCAGGAGCAGCACGGGCCAACCCACACTGCGATATGTGTGTGCACTCAGTCCGTGCAGCAGAGCAGGTCTCCAGTCATCTTGGTTAATCCTTGCCACTGGACCAAGACCGAGCTCTGTCAAGACGTGTGGTGGCTGGTGTGCAACGGTCACCACACGTTAAAAAAATTCACGCACAGGCATCTTCCACCCCCTCAATTGGAGTTCAGGACTGGAACATCAGGTCCTTCATCGAAACACCTGTGAACTCATGGAAGCAAGTCATCCTCGTTCGAGGGACTGCCTATGATGATGAGTGATAGCAGGGAGCAGCATATAGGAAACATCAGAACAAGAGTAGGCCATTCAGTCCCTCGAGCCTGTTCCACCATTCAAGTTGACCTTTACTTCAATTCCATTTACCTGTCCATCGCCTTTGATCCATGTTCTTTTGGAAGGTGTTCAGTTAAATGGATACAGCATCAGGCAATGCATGCACACTATTGAAGCCTCACTATTTGGGCTAGATTTTACCAAATTCGGCGGATCCGGTGGGGGCAACGTCCTTGGCACATCATGTGGCAGCCTGGGTGTAGTGTCAAGTGAAGTAAATATGACCATGGTGAGGCCATCCCTGGCGTCCCGAGCAGCAATGTGGTTGGGTTCTGATACCCTGTGTCCTGTGCAGCATCAGGTGATTGTGGAGCAGGTTGGTGTTGTTGTTGGTAATGCTGGTGTGCTTGGTGATACTGAGGCTGACTGTGGTAGGATTCTGCGGACCAAGGTGAGATTTTTTCAAGGGCAGGGTTACTGATGGAATAGATGGCAGCTGAATTTGAGGCGACAGAAGTGATCTGTCAATGGTGAGAGAGGTTGCTCCAAGGAGGTGACACTGGATAGAGAGTTCACTGCAAACACTTCAAACCTCCATAAAGCTGAAAAGTGAATTCCAAATCCTGAAGGCTCCAGCTTCTTTGATTGGAAATTGAACAGCTGTGAAATGGTAGCTTTTATACCACTTCTGCAGCTGTCAACTAGTCAAACCAATCCAGAGTTGTTGAGAACCCAACACACTTACCTGGCATGATACCCAAGGGACGTAAACCTCATAAAATGCTGCTTAAATAGCTTTAAGCAGTCTTCACTAGCACAATTGCCTGACACGCTGCTTAGTGCCGGGTCAGCAATCCTCAGCCAGAGCCGACCCTTGGGAAATTCACAAGGAGGCGGCTTCAGAGCGGACTTCCATCCCACTGTCAATCACAGCCTTTATGTGGGAATTCCACAAGAGAAATTATGAGAATTCTCAAATAATTGTCAAATACAACAGCCTATGACGACAATAATACACATTCTTTTGTCACGGAGTAAAAGATTGCTCATTGAAGATAGGTTACAGGGGGAGATTCTCTCAAGAGGGCAGAATTAGAGGAGTGCAGATATTTAGGGGGGTTGTGGAGCTGAAGGAGATTACAGAGATAGGGAGGGGTGAGGCCATGGAGGAATTTGAATACAGGATGAGAATTTTGAAATCAAGGCGTTGCTTTACCGGGAGTCAATGTAGGTGAGTGATGGGTGAGTGGGACTTGGTGCGAATTAAGACACGGGCAGCCAAGTATTGGATCACCTCTAGTTTGTGTAGGGTAGAATGTGGGAGGCCAGCCAGGAGTGCATTGAAATAGTCAAGTCTAGAGGTAACAAATGCATGGATTAGGGTTTCAGCAGCGGGTGAGCTGAGGCAAGGGCAGAGACGAGCGATGTTATGGAGGTGGAAATAGGTGGTCTTAGTCATGCTATGGATATGTGGTCGAAAGCTAATTTCAGGGTCAAATATGACACCAAAGTTGCGAACAGTGTGGTTCCGCCTCAGACAGAAGTTGGGGAGAGGGATGGAATCAGTGGCTAGTGAACAGAGTTTGTGGCGGGCATCGAAAACAATGGCTTCGGTCTTCCCAATACTTAATTGGAGAAAATTTCTGCTCATGTCAGACAAGCAGTCTAACAATTTAGAGACCATAGAGAGGTCGAGAGAAGTGGCAATGGGGTAGAGCTGGGTGTCATCAGTGTACATGTGGAAACTGATGCTGTGTTTTCAGATGATGTCGCCAAGGGGCAACATGTAGATGAGAAATAGGGGGGGGAAACCAAGGATAGATCCTTGGGGGACACCAGAAGTAATGATGCGGGAGCGGGAAGAAAAGCCATTGCAGGTGGTTCTCTGGCTACGATTAGATAGGTAAGAATGGAACCAGGCGAGTGCAGTCCCACCCAGCTGGATGACGGTGGAGAGATGTTGGAGAAGGATAGAATGGTCAACCATGTCAAAAGCTGCAAACAAGTCAAGAAGGATGAGGAGGGATAGTTTGCCTTTGTCAGAGTCACAAAGGACGTCATTTGTGATTTTGATGAGAGCCATTTCGGTACTGTGTCAGGCGCGGAAATCGGTTTGCAGGGATTCCAACATGGAATTGCGGAAAAGATGGGCACTGATTTGGGAGGCGACAACACATTCAAGGACATTGGAGAGGAAAGGGAGGTTGGAGATGGGGCGGTAATTTGCAAGGATGGAGGGGTCAAGCATTAGTTTTTTGAGGAGAGGGCTGATGACTGCAGTTTAGAGGGAGATGGGGACAGTACCTGAGGAGAGAGAACCATTAACAATGCCAGCTAACATGGGAGCCAGAAAAGGAAGTTGGGTGGTCAGTAGTTTGGTGGGAATAGGGAGCAGGAAGTGGATCTCATAGACAAGATGAGCATGGAGAGGTTATGAAGGGAGATCAGAGAGAAACTGGAGAAAATGTGAGGTCAGGGCTAGGGTAGGGGGAGATCCTTAGAGGAAGTTTGGCATGGTGGGCTAGGGGAAGGAAGGGACGAGGCAGAGGCAGCTGATTGGATGGTCGCAATCTTGGCGACAAAGAAGTCCATGAGCTCCTCACACATATTGTTGGAGGTGAGGGTGCAGACTGGGGAGAAGGGTTTAAGAAGATGGTTAGCAGTGGAGAATAGAAGCCTGAGGAAACCTTTATATAAAACTCATAGGAAGCAAAAAATGGACAGCAACAAAGTCACATTTTTCATTCTTCTGTTTCCATAAAGGGTGGAAGCAAGAAGGATGCTGCAGAAAGAGAGGGAGGGAGAGAGGAAATTACTGGCTTATTAATGCCAATTTGGTCAGGGTGTTCTCACTGCTCTCAAGGAAGCCAGAAGATGAGGTATTTGAAGTGAGGCATGATGTACCCGAGAGGAGGTATCAGACCCTGGCCATTGAACATTCAGATAATGATCTCAGGGGTCCTGCTGTGAAAAGACAAATGCTTACAGAGCATCAGAGCCACCTGAAAGCATGGCAAAGACTCTCTTATTGGTGGCTGATGACAGAGATAACGACAGATTCCAATACTATCCTTTGTGGCTTTGTCAAAAAGGGCTCGCTACAGTACAGATTATCCTGGAGCAAGAACAGCTCCATGGTCTTCTGTACATGTTCCATGGAAACATAACTCCATGGATATATTGAGGAATGATCTTCTGGGGCCATATACTCTGGTGATCTGGTATTCAGAGGAGGATCTGGATCGCCTTATGAGCCGGGCACGTTGGTTTGCCTGCTGTTCTTTCTCCTCCAACAAATAAATCATAAAGAGGGCAATCACCATGCAGAAAGAACATTTTGGAGCCTTATCCTATTACATGCTATAATGGATAATAATTTGAGGCAATTCCTCAAATGTATAATAGTTTAGAGGGAAGACTTCCAAATGAAATCAGGAGCCTCCAAAATAAAGAGCAAACTTTGACAAACAGCATGTCCAAAATAATATTATGAGCCTGCATCCAACGGCTCAATGAAACACAACAGTTTACCGCTGAAATCCCAGCACCAGCCTTCCCCAGCTGCTGTTTAATAGCATGAGCATAAACGATGGAATTTAGAACTTGTGACGACATCATGACCCAAATCCGTCATTTACAGGCCAGCTGGGGCATGTGCATCCTTCGCCCACCGTCACTTCCAGTGGAACGTAAATGGGGTGTGCAACCAACGTGTCCTCTCTGAATCCCAAGTTCTGACTTCCTCACACCCGCCAATCCCCCCTGCCCCCAAGTCGATCAGCTGGGTTTACGCCCCAACACACCATTGAAATTTCAGGGCCTTAGAATAATGGTCAATGCATTAGTTACTGTTATACCTGATCTGTGGATGCTGGGTCAACTGAAATTTTCTAGACGGAGTTCGATAGATTTTTGTCAGGTAAGAGAGTATGAACGGATATGAAGAAACAGCAACTAAATGGAGTTGAGGTGCAGATCAGCCATGATCTAATTGAATGGCAGAACATGCTCGAGGGGCTGAATGGCTTACTCCTGTTCCTATATTCATACGTTCCTACGTACCTCATAATCAAAGCCACGATGAGCGCAAAAGAGGTTAAACATTCCATTTCTATGAATTACAGGCGTAACAAACTTGAGGGTGCTGAGTGGAAACATCAACAGAGTGACAGCTATAATGGATAATAATAGAATTTGCAATCAGTCCCAAAAAGCATGTAATTTGTGCACCACTTTTGACACATTTTGCTGGTGTAATAACTGGGCTAAGAGCAGCATCCTGGAGAGGAATAATTACCATTGCATTATAGCAGGTTATCTGCTGAGCACACGCTGTTCCTTTTCATTGTTCCATTTTAGAATCTTGTCACATGGCATTCTGGCTAAAATAATAACATTTAAACAGGATACAAATTACAAGCTGCAGATTCTGATTTATGTAGTTTACAAGTAATCCTGGCCTGATTTATACATTTCAAGGAAAAGATAAGAGCTGCCACATAAATGTTCATTACAAGGCATTACAGCAGCTATATCACCCGAAAATGAAGGCACCACAAGGGAATATAATACCCCACAGCATACAGGCACCTACATCACCAAACAAGAGGGCACTACAAGGGGATAAAGCACCTCGATCCGCAAGCACAAAGACACGAAGAGGGATTAGAGCAGTGGTTCTCAAATTTTGGGGGTCGAAGGACCCCCTTTTCAAATGGATTAGTAATCACTAATAAATATGAAAGCGCTGCATGTAAAGAGTGTTTTAATAATGCTTTTAAGAAAACAGGTATTTACTCACAGATATCAGTGAGGTGGGTGTGCTTGCTTCTCACTGAGGAGTCTGTCTATCCTTGGTGTGATGTTTCTCCCCAGGTGAGAGAGGGAAATTGTTCCAATTGGTAAATAATGAAGAAATTAAATCTGGTCAACTACTTAACTAACTATTCTAGCAAACCACTCAGCTGTGTCAGACCGCTACAAAGAATAGCATTGTGGGAATATCTCCACCACACAGACTAGAATTGTTTAAGAAGAAGGCCAACCGCTACCTCAAGGGATGGCTAAAAAATGCCTGCCTTGCCAGTGA
This sequence comes from Pristiophorus japonicus, assembly GCF_044704955.1. Classification (NCBI taxonomy): domain Eukaryota; kingdom Metazoa; phylum Chordata; class Chondrichthyes; family Pristiophoridae; genus Pristiophorus; species Pristiophorus japonicus. The sequence goes on from NC_091986.1 coordinate 185,522,267, forward strand.
CGTCACATCCTGAGAATTAAAAAAAAAACATGGCTTACCACACTCCACTTGGGTTGTAACATCTTCAAAGAAATCCAGGAGGTTGGTCAAGCAGGACCTTCTCCTTCTGAATCCATGTTGTGTGCTTATTGTTGGACAGATAATCCGCAAGTTTGCCCCTCACAATAGATTCCAATTTAAAAAAATATTTTTTGCCTTCCCTTCCTCCTCTCATGAACATGTCAGGATGCGCGAGGGAGAACCTTTGGAAGCACAAGTTTTGTGACATATCTCATAGCTGATTAACTGATCTGGAGGACTCTAAAATGCTTGAGATATCTTTCAAGTTAACTGCAATAACAACAACTTGTATTTATATAGCGCCTTTAACGTAGTGAAACGTCCCAAGGCTATTGTGCGCTAAACATTTGACACCGAGACGCATAAGTAGAAATTAGTGCAGATGATTAAAAGCTTGTTCAAAGAGGTATGTTTTAAGGAGCGTCTTGAAGGAGGAAAGAGAGATAGAGAGGTGGATAAGTTTAGGCAGGGAATTCCAGAGCTTGGGGCCTAGGAAACATAAGGCACAGCCACCAATGGTTGAGCGATTACAATCAGGGATCCTCAGGAGGGCAGAATTAGAGAAGCGCAGACATCTCGGGAGGAGGGGACGGGGGTGTGTTGGAGGAGATTGCAGAGATATGGTGGGGCGAGGTCATGGAGGGATTTGAAAATAAGGATGAGAATTTTGAAATCGAAGCATTGCTTAACTGGAAGCCAATGTAGGTCATCGAGCACAGGGGTGATGGGTGAATGGGATTTGGTGTGAGATAGGACACGGGCAGCTAAGTTTTGGATCACATCTAGTTTATGTAGGGTAGAATATGGAAGGCCAGCCATGAGTGCATTGGAATAGTCAAGTCTAGAGGTAACAAAGGCATGGATGAGGTCTTCAGCAGCGGATGAGCTGAGGCAAGGGCGGAGACGAGCGATGTTACGGAGGTGGAAATAGGCAGTCTTAGTTATGCTGCAGATATGTGGTCGAAAGCTCATTTCAGGATCAAATATAACACCAAGGTTGCAAACAGTCTGGTTCAGCCTCAGACAGAAGCTGGGGAGAAGGATGGAGTTTGAGGAACAGAGTTTGTGGCGGGGACTGAAAACAATGGCTTTGGTCTTCCCAATATTTAATGGCCCAGAAATCGCGGCCTCCCCGAGTCCGTACGGAGTGTGTAAGGACCGGGGGAGGCATTGCAAAAGCCGGTTTTCAGCGTTTTCCGATCTGTCAAGCTCCAGCTTGACAGATCCTCCGCATCTCAGCAGCCAGGACATTCGCACGGGCAAGATTGTGGTATTTACCCATATCTTGCCCGGCAAATGTGCTGAAAATGCTTGTGCTTGATAAAAGCAGGCGCATAGCCTACTTTTACAGCCATAAGAGTTTTAAAACATACAAAAACATAATAAAATGTAAAAAACACATTTTACTGTTAAAACCCTGCTCACTACGGTAAGTTTATTTTAAACAATAATTTAAAAAGCTTAAACAAATTGGTAATTTGTTTTTTCTAAGACTTTAATTTCAATTAATTTTAGTTATGCGAGGCGTGTTTTTTATTTTTTATTATGGTGTTTAGTGTGTTTTTTTTTTCACATCATAGATACGAAGTTCTCATTGCTATTAATCAGAAAGCTGTGGAATACTGTACCTGATCGGTTGTGCAGTCACGAACCTGGAGGACGGGAGCGCGTTTCGCAGCGCGGGAAGAGAAGGCCCCCCCACCGGTATCCCACGCTACACCGGGACCACCAGGTGCTTTTGTAAAAATTCTCCGGTCAGAGGCATTCGTCCGAAAGAAGCCTCCGACCGGAATTTCAGGGTCATTGTTCAATATCAACCGCAGCTGAAAGCGAAAGGTAAAAGCTTTAGGTGTGACCTTTTGGCACAACTGGCACTCATGTAAAATATGAATTTATCTTTGGGTTTCAGATGGTGACTCTGCCTGTTATGTGTGTCCAATGTCATCTGTGCTTTTATCGCGTGAATTTAATACCCGTATTAAAATTTGCATTCAAAAATTAAATTTTTTATTGGCTACAGACAGTGCCAATTTCTAACTATTAGTTAAATCATCCACCATTTGGAGGACCTTGGAGATACTGTTCTTGAAGATAATGCAATCAGTTCAAGGTTACTTTTGTGGATATTTTCTGTAAGGATGATTTTTTATTTAGATTACCAATTACTAGGAGAATGGGTGGTTTAGCATGTTGCGGCACTATTCATTCATCCCTTTAACCCAGATTAAAATTCCACTAGAGCGGGGCCAATGCATTGATGGCTGTTGGGGATTCTAAATCAGATTATTTTAGGGAGTTTCCCTGCATGAAAATTGCTGCTTTTTCATCTTCATTCAAGCTATTCAAATTGACATAATTGGGAAAGAAAAAGTGGCACTGATTCAGTTGTTTTAAGCATGTTGCCAGGATAATTTAGAATGAGTTCTGAAATGGAGCTGACCTATGCTTAAACATGTTGTCTCTGGATATAAGGTAGAAAATACTTCCCCAGTGCTGCCATCCATCTCCCTGATAAGAACAAATATGTACCATTTTAATGCAATTAATTTTTTTTAACCAAAAATCTTTATCTAAGAGACTAGGGGGAGAGAGAGAGAGACTGGGGAGGGGCTAACATGTGCATTTCTAAACTTGAAGACTTATTTGAATGAATATAGTTTCAGGTCTGTGCTTTCAGAAGAGATGGAGTGAGTAAGCTTTGAGAAAGGGGTTACATTAAACATTTAATAAGGTGGATGAAACAAATTCCCTTTATTCAAACACTATTTGATTCAAGGTAGTGACAGACATGCGAGTGTTGCATTTTTAAAAATAATGCTGTTATTGAAACGTTTCAGGAGATGCAATCTGCACTGAGTATTGGCCTTTTCTGCAAACAGAAGGACAGAATGCAGAGCTTTGTAAATATGTCTATTATACGGTCAGGTTAGTACGTGTGGTGTAGGGCCCGAAATTGTCCTCCACCTGAAACGGGGTGGTCCCACCACTGTTGGCCGTCCGTTACCACCAATATGATTGCGGTGGTAATAAGATCGAAGTTGCCCCTTTTTTTTGTCATAAACGGAGTGGAGTCTTAATTCCCGGAGGTAATAGCTATTTTCGATGGTATGGTATTTGCACTGAGAAATTCCTCTTTTAGCCATTTAATGCAACTGCTCCCTGGCCTTCTTAAAGGGCAGGATTTGCAGCTATGTCTTCAGTTCAGCTTGGCCTTTCTTTGCACAGGCTGGCCGCTGCCCTGGAAGCTCAGAATGCTCTCATGCACTCTGGGCAACAGGGCACGGAGCCTCTGATGGCTTCCAGAGTGTGGCTGCTGTCATGCAGTGTCAGCTGCAGGCTGGTGCTGCCCAGCATCTGGCTCCGCTGCAGGCTGCCTCTTGGGCTGTTCGCCCATTAACTGCTGGAGGGTGTGACCACCCCGTTTCGGGCGGAGGGCAATTTCGGCCCCTACACCTCACGTGCCTCTCCTCCTTGGGGAAGGCCCTTGCTGAGGGGCTTCGTGTGCCAGCACTCTTGCTTGGCCTCTGTGGCCATCTCCCTGGCCCTCTCCATCATGCCTGCGGCCATTGCCCGTTGCCTCTGCATCCCTTGCCCCCGGCGCCGCCTTCCCCTCAGTGCCTCGGTGGCATGCGCAATGCACAGGAGGCGTTGGCCTGCAACAACTGTCCCTATCTCAAGACCCTCCACAAGCGCAGTCTGCTTGAAGTGGCCCTCCCTCTTCTACAGCTGGAAGGCCTCTCCAGCACTGGGCAAGCAGGGCACACTGAAGACAGCGATGCAAATTTATAGAACACAACGGGTTTTAAAAGGGGAAAAAAAATCTCCTCAGGCTGATTAATAATTCGACGCAGAGAAATACTTAAAAAAAAATAAAGGTGTGAACCCACTCCAGTGGTCTTTCTCGCCCCACCCCCAGCTGGTACGAACTTCTGTTAAATCAACAAGCCTTTAAGAGGCTCCGGCGGTGAGCATCTGCAACGATGCAACACCGAAAAAAAGTAACTCTTTGCACCGCCGAGCGGCCGCACGACTTCGGAAGGGGAATCTCGCTTCCTTCCCGGGACCTCGGCAGTGCGCGGCGTGATGGTGCTGTCAATCACCGGCGCGGAAGTGAAGGGGAAGAGGTATGGAGCTGCAGACTGCTGTAAGACCAGGTCAGGGGAATTCCGATGTACGTGGCCATGTGACCGGAGCTCGGCAGCCACTGGACTCCACAGTGTGGCCTCCAGGGTTGCGGTGCCAAGGGGCATTTCTCAGAGGGGCAATTTCGGCCCCGTAGTATCTGTTGCAGCATCTGTTGTAGGTGGTGTTGGATGTTATTGTGACACGCAATAGCTGTTATTTTATAGTTGGAGCATATTACCATGAGAGTATAAAATCTAGTCACCTGTTTTCCATAAATTGCTTAAAATGTTTTCTGAATATTTTCTTTTAGCCACCATTTTTACTCAGTAATTGATATTTTTAATGTTCAAAATAGGGGTTTACATTTTTTTTATTTTAAATATTACTCATTTCACAGTGACATGATTAAATTTACCCATTAAACGTCCTTTTGTGTCTTTTAATGGCTTCATTAATGTTTTTACTTAAAGGCCTCCATCTCTCCCTAATGCCTGGGTTTGGAGCTGGTATTTCCTGGTCTGTGACTCTGTGAGCTGAATTGTCATTGTGCAGTCTGAATATGTACAAGGTACCTAGTTTCCCAGCGTGCGTTGGTACTGTTCCATCAGTTGCATTGATTTGATAGTTTTCTTTACCTACCTGCTGCCCGGTAGCTTTTCTGCAAATATTTTTGAAAAATCAAAAGACAAATTTTGAAAATTTACTGAGGTAAAATTTATATTGAACATTTTTAAAAAAGCAATAGAAACTGTATGTGCCAAAGAAAAAATGTGAAGAGATAGGGAATGGAGATGGGATAGGAGATACAATTGGAGTGAGGGATTGAAGCATGAGTGTTTGGGGAGTGATTGGATGAGAAGTTGGATGCACCGAGCCACATTTTCCCCACAACTCCCATCATAAATGCAGTCATTGGTGGCTTCTTTAAGGAGTCCAAGGAGCAGTTTTTCCCCTCCTTAGCTCTGAGGCAGAGACAAATTGCAATGTCCCTCATGCAACCCTAGCTGAGATCAACGAGCTCTGAGAATCAAACTTAGGGGGGCAGAAATTGCCTACCACTCAAAACAAGTAGCACATACCGCTCTTGAAGTGTTCCGGCCGCCCCAATGCATTGGGTGGCCAAACCGTAGAAATTCAGCACTTCGGGGTTTTTATTTGGAGCGGGGCGGAAGTGGCCTCACCATCAGGGAGGAAGTGGGGGCGGGGTGGAGTAACCATCACTAGCGGGGAGGAAGTGATGGTGGGGTGGAGTAACCGTCACTAACGGGGAGGAAGTGATGGCGGGGTGGAGTAACCGTCACTAGCGAGGCGGTAGTGGGGGTGGGGTGGAGTAACCGTCACTAGCGGGGAGGAAGTGGGGGTGGGGTGGAGTAACCGTCACTAGCGGGGAGGAAGTGGGGGTGGGGTGGAGTAACCGTCACTAGCGGGGAGGAAGTGATGGTGGGATGGAGTAACCGTCACTAGCGGGGAGGAAGTGGGGGTGGGGTGGAGTAACCGTCACTAGCGGGGAGGAAGTGATGGTGGGATGGAGTAACCGTCACTAGCGGGGAGGAAGTGATGGCGGGGTGGAGTAACCGTCACTAGCGGGGCGGTAGTGGGGACGGGGTGGAGTAACCGTCACTAGCGGGGCGGTAGTGGGGGCGGGATGGAGTAACCGTCACTAGCGGGGCGGTAGTGGGGGTGGGGTGGAGTAACCGTCACTAGCGGGGCGGTAGTGGGGGTGGGGTGGAGTAACCGTCACTAGCGGGGCGGTAGTGGGGGTGGGGTGGAGTAACCGTCACTAGCGGGGAGGAAGTGATGGTGGGGTGGAGTAACTGTCACTAGCGGGGAGGAAGTGATGGCGGGGTGGAGTAACCGTCACTAGCGGGGCGGTAGTGGGGGCGGGGTGGAGTAACCGTCACTAGCGGGGAGGAAGTGATGGCGGGGTGGAGTAACCGTCACTAGCGGGGCGGTAGTGGGGGTGGGGTGGAGTAACTGTCACTAGCGGGGAGGAAGTGATGGCGGGGTGGAGTAACCATCACTAGCGGGGCGGTAGTGGGGGCGGGGTGGAGTAACCGTCACTAGCGGGGCGGTAGTGGGGGTGGGGTGGAGTAACTGTCACTAGCGGGGAGGAAGTGATGGCGGGGTGGAGTAACCATCACTAGCGGGGCGGTAGTGGGGACGGGGTGGAGTAACCGTCACTAACGGGGAGGAAGTGATGGCGGGGTGGAGTAACCGTCACTAGCGGGGCGGTAGTGGGGGCGGGGTGGAGTAACCGTCACTAGCGGGGCGGTAGTGGGGGCGGGGTGGAGTAACCGTCACTAATGGGGCGGAAGTGATGGCGGGGTGGAGTAACCGTCACTAGCGGGGCGGTAGTGGGGGCGGGGTGGAGTAACCGTCACTAGCGGGGCGGTAGTGGGGGCGGGGTGGAGTAACCGTCACTAGCGGGGCGGTAGTGGGGGCGGGGTGGAGTAACCGTCACTAGCGGGGCGGTAGTGGGGACGGGGTGGAGTAACCGTCACTAGCGGGGCGGTAGTGGGGGCGGGGTGGAGTAGCCGATGCTCGAGTCATCAGTGTCATGACATCATCTCGCTGGCGCGTCACAACATCCCTTCCCATCAATTAAAGGGGAGGGCCACTGCGAGCCCTGCAGCCACTTTAGTGGCAAACATTGAGCCACCAGGGTGGGTTTCGGCAAGGCCAGCGGCCTGGCACCCAAGAGGAGTTGCCAGGCTGCCTACCGGCCGAACCTGCAGCCATAATTGTTGGCCTGACCTGGAAGTTGGCCGACAAAAAAAAAATAACATGGCATTGCCGGCAGCTCCACCTTCCCTTTAAGGGCGGCCATGCCGCCAAGCCACAGAGAGTGTACCGACAGCAAAAGCTGTCAGTGGTACTGACCAACGGCGGCACTGCTCCCGCGGGGCAATTCCGGGAAAGGGGAAATTTCTCGAGGGGCAATTTCGGGAAGGGGTACCTGCCGATTGGTAAGGAGTCTGCGCGTGCATGCCACGGCGGGAAAACGGGTGAAGCGGTCCCAGACCCAGCTCCAAACCTGAGGAAGGACAATTTTTTAAATGGTGGCCCTTCTGCGGAGACTCGGCGGCCATTCCTGCTTTCAGGCAACCAGAGGCCTTATAGAAAGGGGCAATTTCAACCCGAGGGACTTTTGGTGGAGCAGGCTCGAAGGGCCGAATGGCCTACTCCTGCTCCTATTTCTTATGTTCTTATGTTCTGGTGCTTTTAGGCATTTAGGCTTTCGGGTGCAGTCTCTCAATATCAATTCTGAATCTCACTGGAAGCAATTTCTGGTATACAAGCCAGATGTTTCTGTTTGTAAATAACAAAGTGTAGAAATATCAAAATAAGAATTGAATCTTTGAAAGTGAAGTGCTTCCCCTTCGATGTGTTTTGGGGGCTATTATTAAATCCTCAAGTACTTTGTGGGAAAGGCTGTTTTATAGAGCTCAGCAGACCGCCACTTTATTGATGGGAAATTTAAATGCTCCAGCGATATTCTTGTAAATCCATTGGTGTTATTTTGCAGACCATTTTGGAGTGTCTTTAAAAAAGAAACACCTAACGTTTCCTCCCAAATCGCCCATTTACCGCCCAGATACTGCCCGGCGGTAAATTCCACAGTCATTACCGCCGGGTGGCATTCGAAACTGTCTGCGCATATATTACCGCCCAAATACCGCCCAAAATGGAAGTTTCATCATTAAGATCCGTTTATCACCGGACTTTAATACCATCCTGAAAAAGCAGGTCTTACTGGACCTTGAGTGGATCTTAAGTGAGCGGTATGGATACAGATCTGACAGGTTTGTTTGATATTACACAGATCTTTATAGTTCTCCACAGTTTGATGTATTTTTAAATGGATTGTAGTTTCTTCTAGTGTTAGGCAATAATATAAATGGTCTAATAAAGCTTTATTTACTCCTTTAGTTTCTCTCACTCACATTAGTCTCACTCACCCGCCCGTCTCTCTCCCCTCCCCCCCCAGTCTCTCTCACCCCAGTCTCTCTCCCCCCCGCCAGTCTCTCTCACCCCCCGCAGTCTCTTCCCCCCACCCCAGTCTATCTCACCTCCCAGTCTGTCTCAGCCCCCCCCCCACCACAGCGATCTCCCTCTCTTTCCCCCCCCCCCACAGTGATCTCACTCTCTCTCCCCCACACAGTGATCTCTCCTCCCCCCCCATAGTGATCTCCCTCTCTTTCCCCCCCCACAGCGATCTCCCTCTCTTTCCCCCCCCACAGCGATCTCACTCTCTTCCCCCCAACAGCGATCTCTCCTCCCCCCCACAGTGATCTCCCTCTCTTCCCCCCACCCACAGTGATCTCCCTCTCTTCCCCCCACCCACAGCGATCTCACTCCCCCCACATCCCACAGGGATCTCTACCCCCTCCCCCCACAGCAATCTCTTTCTCCCCCCACAGCGATCTCACTCTCTGCCCCACCCCCACAGCGATCTCCCCCCCTCCCACAGCGATCTCCCCCCACCTCCCACAGCAATCTATCCTCCACCCCCCACAGCGATCTCACTCTCTCCCACCACTCCCCCCCACAGCGATCTCATTCTCCCCTCCCCCCCCCCCCCAAAGCGATCTCTCCTTCCCCCCCTTCCCTCCATAGCGATCTCAGGCCAGCAGTCTCTGGCCTCTTGTCAGTGCCTCTGGTGGGGCGGAGCTTGACAGCCGTGCTGCGTGTGCGCACACCTTGGGAGCCGAAGATTCCCGAGTCGATAGGCCTCCTCTGCTGCACACTGCCCGCTGCACTTCGCTCCTGCACCGCTTTGCCGCCTCCGACATGGAGCACCTGAAAACTGCGGGAGCGCGCACCAGTGGCATTCCGGCGGTTGAAAAAGACGCAACTGCTGAAACACCGTTAAGGATTGGGTGAGGGCAATTTAAAAGGAAAATCCAGCCCCTAGGCTTTGATCAATTTTGTTGTGTGGCCAATTGTGTCTGTGTTGTGTATGCAATAACCGGTAGACTGAGTACTGTTTAACTCCATGAGGTATGACCTTGGCTCTGCTTTATTAAGGCCCAAAGTGACTAATATACAAAATGGCTGGGCTTTTATACTTGGGCTGCACACACGTGCGTGCAGCCCAATGGCCTCCAACAGTGACACCATCTAGTGGCTATTGATCCCAAATGTACATACATGACAGTCTGTTACCTGGGTTTGATATGAATATGGTTAGTCTGTTTAGCAAAAGCACCAGATCTGAAAAAATAGATGCTTACCGATTGGTCTGTTAACACATTAACTACACTCCAAGCATTTCTGAATAGTGGGCATTCTCAACAGAGATGCCACTGACCAACATCCACTTTATTTCCTCAAAGAAAAGGAAGTTTCCTAAGAACATAAGAATTAAGAGCAGGAGTAGGCCATACGGCCCTTCGAGCCTGCTCCACCACTCAATAAGATTATGGCTGATTTTATACCTCATCTCCACCTTGCCGCCCGATCCCCGTAATTCTTGATGCCCTTAATATCCAAATATCTATCGATCTCTGAATATACTCAAAGATTCACAACTCTTTGAGTGAAGAAATTTCTCCTTACCTCAGTCTTAAATGGCTGCTCTTTTATTCTGAGACTGTGACCCCTGGTTCTAGATTCCAGTTTCTGACTCTTTAAAGAAGACTTCAAACAAGATGACTATCTAAAAAAAACAACTCTTTAATTAAGATTTTATAAATATGTTTTCAACCCAAATTCTGATTGATGTTAATTAATCAAAATGATATACATACAAATGTACAATACATGCAATCATCATAAATTTCTTGGTTGATTACTAATATTTAAATTCCTTATCAGTACTTCATAAAGCAGTTAAAGAAAAGACAAATATACAAAACTTGACCAATGAATAGAATCTGTATAAGACAGAGGCAAAGACAATCAAAAAGTGGGAATGGATCAAATGAGTTATTCCTATTCCTAAAATGTCCTTTCTTCCTATATATTTTTGGTTTTAAGGTGGTGCATCTCAAACTATCGGGTTTGGCAATATTTAGATATGTATGTGAGAAGTTATGTTAAATAGAAAATGAACAAATTATGGTCATTATTATATTCACTACTCTTGACATAATAGCTTGTCACACACATATCTAAATATAGTAAATAATTACCCTACTCTTCACAAACTAAATTAATATTTATCTCATAGTTCCTGAGATGCACCACCTTAAAATCCAAACAGAGATATCTTAACTTAATAATAAGAAACCCTCTTTTATGCGGCAATAATTCATAAATACTGTTACTAAAACCTGGACATTACTGTAAAAAGAACTGGGTTAACACCTCCATTAAGGTAGTAGAGTAAGGGAGTACGAGTGCATTAAATGTTTATATAACAGTAATTTCCAGGCTCGTATTTCAGTACTGAAGAAAAACAGGAGACTGATTATATTAAAGTAACTGTTATTTTGGTAAGTACATCAAATTAAATAAAAGCTTGCAGGGTAATGAAGCTTTAAGAGAAATGTACAGAACTGTAACAGTTTCTCTAATTAACAGTATGTTCTTAAAAAATACATGAAGTTGTTAAATTTAGCGCATAAACACTACTGGGGTCCTTGGAGCGTTAACAAGGTAAGAGCTATGAAATTCTCAGAATGGGAATGTACCAAGTTAAAAGTTTCTCAAAATATAAGCTCTGCCAAATAAGGTTAACCATTTCAGCAATGTATCTTTCTTACATTGTTTTTGTTATGTCTTGAATAAAACAATGTGACTGAGTGCTGTAGACGTGAGTAAGTGTGACCTTAGTCTTTTTATTCTAACTCCAGAGTCTTGGTACAGCATGGGAGGCCTGCTTAAATACAGTGCTCCCAAGGGATGCTGGGATCCCTTAGGACTCCAACAGATGCGCCCTCTGGTGGCGATAGAATGCTGGTTACATAGTGTTACATACATAACATCACTCCCTCCCAAAGTCAATATTACACTTATTTACAGGGTGAGACGATCTGGGACTTTTCACTCCCTAGTCGATCGTCTCGGTACAATTGCAGGTGCAGGTGAGTTGGTTGGTTCTTCGCTGGGCTGGCCTTGCTGGGCTTGCTGGGCTGCTGGGGATGATGAGTTCAGCTTCGTGGTAAACCGTGATATCGGTTGTCACTTGTGTGTGTGCCGGAGGGTCGAAGTTGGTGGTGTCCTCTTCAGGTTGCTCGTGGCTGTCTGTGAATCTCAGTTGGGTTTGGTCCAAATATTTCCTGCAAGTTAGTCCATTTGCGAGTTTGACCTGAAATACCCTACTCCCTTCTTTGGCTATGACAGTGCCAGCAAGCCATTTGGGACCATGTCCATAGTTGAGTACAAATACAGGGTCATTGACTTCAATATCGCGTGACAAATTTGCGTGGTCATGGTACATGCTTTATTGATGCCACTTGCCCTCGACGTGATCATGGAGATCAGGGTGGACTAGAGAGAGCCTTTTGAGCGTTCTTTTCATGAGCAGCTTGGCTGGGGGAACCTCGTTGAGCGAGTGGGGTCTAGTGCAGTAGCTGAGCAGGACTCGGGACAGGCGGATGTGCAGGCAGCCTTCCGATACTCGTTTCAAGCTTTGCTTGATGGTTTGGACTGCCCGTTCAGCCTGGCCGTTAGATGCGGGCTTGAATGGAGCAGATGTGACGTGCTTGGTCCCATTGCGGGTCATGAATTCCTTGAATTCAGCGCTGGTGAAGCACGGCCCGTTGTCGCTGACAAGGACATCAGGCAGGCCATGCGTGGCAAACATGGCTTGTAAGTTTTCAATGGTGGCAGTGGACGTACTTATAGATATTATTACACACTCAATTCATTTTGAATAAGCATCCACAACAACCAAGAACATTTTGCTTAGAAACAGGCCAGTGAAGTCAACGTGGATCCTAGACCACGGTTTGGAGGGCCATGACCACAAACTTAACAGTGCATCCCTGGGATATTGCTCAGTTGAGAGCAAGTGTTGCATTGGTGCATGCAAGTCTTCAAACCTGAGTCGATACCGGGCCACCACACATGGGATCTGGCTATAGCTTTCATCATTACTATGCCTGAGTGGGTACTGTGTAGGCCACGTATGAACGTTTCCTTGTCTTTCTTGGGCAAAACCACGCGATTACCCCACAAAAGACAGTCCGCCTGTATGGACATTTCGGCTTTATGTCGCTAGAATGGCTTGATCTCTTCATGCATCTCTGCTGGGATGCTGGACCAGCTCCCATGGAGGGCACAGTTTTTTACAAGGGACAGTAAAGGATCCTGGCTGGTCCAGGTCCTGATCTGGCGGGCCGTAACGGGTGACTTTTCGTTTTCAAATGCATCCATCACCAAGAGCAAATCTGCAGGCTGTGCCATGTCCACCCCGGTGGTGGGCAATGGCCGACAGAGCATCAGCGCAGTTCTCTGTGCCTGGTCTGTGGCGAATTTCATAGTTATATGCAGACAGCATGAGCGCCCATCTTTGGATGCGAGCAGAGGCATTGGTATTGTTACTTTTGATCTCTGAGAATAGCGATATGAGCGGCTTATGGTCAGTTTCTAACTCGAACTTAAGCCAAAACAGATACTGATGCATTTTTTTACCCCGTAAACGCATGCCAGAGCTTCTTTTTCAAATGTGCTGTAGGCCCTTTCAGCCTTGGACAAGCTCCTGGACGCATAAGCGACCGGTTGCAATGTTCCCGATTCGTTTGCTTGTTGTAACAGCTGACCCCGTACGAAGATGCATTGCAAGCTAGCACTAAATGTTTACAAGGATCATACAGGACAAGCAGTTTGTTGGAACATAACAGATTTTGGGCTTTCTCAAAAGCTGTCTCTTGTGATTTCCCCCATTACCCAGTCATCTCCCTTGCATAGCAACACGTGTCGAGGTTCTAGCAAGGTGCTTAACCCGGGTAGGAAATTACCAAAATAATTAAGGAGTCCCAGGAACGATCGCAGCTCCGTCACGTTCTGTGGTCTCGGCGCGTTCTTGATGGCCTCCGTCTTTGTGTCGGTGGATCTGATGCCGTCTGCCGCGATTCTTCTCCCTAAGAACTCAATCTCTGCTGCCAGGAAAACACACTTTGAACGTTTCAACCTGAGTCCCACGATCTAGCCAACTTAGAATCTCTTCCAGGTTCTGCAAGTGATCGATGGTGTCCTGACCTGTGACCAGTATGTTGTCCTGGAAAACTAAGATGAGCGGAACTGACTTTAGCAGACTCTCCATGTTCCTTTGAAAAATAGCCGCGGCCGATCGAATCCTAAACGGGCATCTATTGTAGATGAACAGACCTTTGTGCGTGTTGATGCAGGTGAGGCCTTTCGAAGATTCCGCCAGCTCCTGCGTCATGTAACCGAGGTCAGGTCCAACTTAGTGAACGTCTTCTCTCCTATCAGCGTCGCAAATAGGTCGTCTGCCTTGGGTAGCGGGTACTGGTGGTCCTGCAGCAAAAAACGGTTAATCATTACTTTATAGTCCCCACAAATTCTGACCGTTCCATCGCTCTTGAGAACCGGAACAATCAGACTGGCCCACTCGTTGAACTCCACCGGCGCGATGATGCCCTCTCGTTGCAGCCTGTCCAGCTCAATCTCCACTTTCTCTCGCATCATAAATGGCACCGCCCATGCCTTGTGGTGAATGGGTCGTGTACCGGGAATCAAGTGGATCTGCACCTTCACCCCCGAGAAACTTACGATGCCTGGTTCAAACAATGACGGAAACTTGCTCAGAACTTGGGATGTCGTCGCAGTTCCAGCGGATTTTCCCCAGCCAGCTTCTGCCGAACAGTGTGGTGCCATCTCCTGATACAATCCATAGAGAGTTCGTGCACTGCTCCATCATAGGAGACTTTTACTGCTGCGCTGCCAATTACAGGGATCAGCTCTTTAGTGTAAGTTCTTAGCTTGGTATGAATAGGGCTCAGCTTGGGCCTGTGTGCCTTTGCTCCACAGCCTGTCGAAGGCCTTTTTGCTCATGATGGACAGACTCGCACCCGTGTCCAATTCCATGGCTACTGGAATTCCGTTCAGTTCAATTTTTAACATGATCGGTGGACATTTCGTGGCGAAGGTGTATACCCCGTACACTTCTGCCTCCACGGTTTGAGTCTCTAGTTCAGTTTGATCCGCCATGGATCGATCTTTCTCTGCCATGTGGTGGTTTGCAGGGTTTGCAGCTCGTTTGCACATTTGCTGGAGGTGTCCTATTGTTCCACAGCCTTTGCATGCATAGTGCTTGAAGCGGCTTTGATGGGCTCGATGATCACCTCCGCAACACCAACAAGGTGTTAATTGCCTCGCATTCACACTTGATGGTGGACCGGGAGTCATCTGAGGTCGTGCAGCTGCAGGTGTGTATGTTCTGCCATAAGCATTCCTGCCTGAAAACGATGTTACTTTGTGTACAGTACTTGCCGAAACATCTTTATGCTGCGAAATTTGTTTGGTGTTATCGCTGGTGGACATAAATGCCTGGGCTATCGTTATGGTTTTGCTCAGGTTCGGTGTTTCAGCAGTCAATAGTTTGCGAAGGATAACCTCATGGCCAATGCCAAGCACAAAAAAGTCTCTTAGCAATTGCTCCAGGAATCCATCTAATTCGCAATGTCCTGCAAGGCGCCTTAGTTCGGCGACATAGCTCGCCACTTCCTGCCCTTCAGACCGTTGACATGTGTAAAATCGATACCTTGCGATCAAATTTAGGTGCTCCCGGACCAGCGTACACAGTTCTTCATACGATTTGGTTGTTGGTTTCACCGGAGCAAGAAGATTCTTCATGAGGCCGTAGGTTGTTGCCCCGCAGACGGTGAGGAGGATCGCCCTTCGTTTGGCAGCGTTCGCACTCCCTTCCAGCTTGTTGGCCATGAAGTATTGGTCGAGTCGCTCCACGAAGGCCTCCCAATCATCCCCTTCTGAGAATTTCTCCAGGATACCAACAGTTCTCTGCATTCTCTGCATGGTTCGTTATCTCATCGCTCGTTGTTATGTCTTGAATAAAGCAACGTCACTGAGTACTGTAGACGTAAGTGTGACCTTAGTCTCTTTATTCGAACTCCAGAGTCTTGGTACAGCATGGGAGGCCTGCTTGCATACAGTGTTCCCAAGGGATGCTGGGATCCCTTGGGACTCCAACAGATATGCCTTCTGGTGGCGGTAGAATGCTGGTGACATAGTGTTGCATACATAGCAGTTTTTGTTCTCCCTAACACATCATTAACAATTACACCAAGAAATTCAAAGTAATCTGTAAGCAATTTAATAATAAGGAAAAAAGATATTGCTTCAAAACAGCTGCTGTATTCCTTTCTGTGCGACCTCAGATGGACGATAATTTGCACGGAGTGTTCACATTACAGTTTTTAATTAAATGTTTTTATTTTATTCCCTCTCACCCATAAAACAACTTGGGACGGTTTCTATGTTAAAGACTATATAAATGCAGGCTGCCAGAATGCATGCGTTAAATGTGCACTAAAGTGTAGTCATTTAGTGCTTTAAATGCAGGAAAATGGCTATGGCCATAGATTTCATTGGAGGAGCTATGATAAATGCCTTCGAACTGTTTCCGGCGTGTAATGACGACACAAAATTCTCAGGAAAATATGGAGCAACTTAACTAATGGCGTACATCACTTATTCCCTAATTTCCTCTTTCATTTGTGCCATTCAAGGATCCCTGCACCATAGATGTGTCATTACAATGTTGCAAATCCCCTGGAAAATCTGGGTCAATCTGATTGGTTTATTAGTTGTATGTCGCATTCAACGTCAGAGAAATCACATAGTTAACTGAGATTTTACAGACAAATTTGTGCAAGTTGATCAAATTAAATATATGTTATAATATTTACATTCCTTTTCACATCATTCCCTCCTCTAAATATATCTGTTTGGAATGTTATGTTACTTCAGTGGATATCATGCCACAGTGCAAGGAGTTTAAAATGGCTCTACACCTGCATGATACAAATACAGAAGATGTGGGGAGCACATGTTACTTAAATATTATTGCATGTTGTTATTGTTGTTGCATAGTCTCAAAATGTTCTCCTTATCCACCAATATATGGATCTCACCAACGAGTGCCTGAATCAATAACCATGTCCTGATGTGACAATCTGAATCCATTGCATACCATTCATGCCAGTATACGGACAACTTTTGCAGGTGTTTAGTTGCAGCTATCATATCTGCAGTGATATAACTGCAAGATACAGGATCTTGGAATACTCTGAGGAACAACTTAAAACCCTAAGGAATAACATCCATAGATATTAATAGAGCTGCAATAAATCCAACCCCATGTTGAAATCAGACAAGCATTGCAACTGCCTTAGAAGGTTGGATAGAATGGCCTCAAAATTGCCAAGGAGTTGCTCCGTTTTTTTTTGGAGCAACTTGATTTTTCTGGAGTATCTTAAAAATCGCCAATTTGCACGATCAATTTGCGCCAGTATAAGTGAGTTAGTGAGGATTTATTTTAGTTTAGTTTAATTTTTTTCAAAAGGGGGCGTTATCAGCCACCTACACCCATTTTGGCCATTTAGGCCACTTTGAACAGCTAATAGTTGCTCCAAACTAATTTAGGCCAGAGTACATGGCCACTTGT
The DNA here is from genome assembly GCF_044704955.1 of Pristiophorus japonicus. Classification (NCBI taxonomy): domain Eukaryota; kingdom Metazoa; phylum Chordata; class Chondrichthyes; family Pristiophoridae; genus Pristiophorus; species Pristiophorus japonicus. Next base: position 185,539,047 of record NC_091986.1, read on the forward strand.
GACCGCACAGAAAACCCTTGCGGAGAGTTAAGAAATCAGCGCAGGTAGGTACTAATGACTTGACTAAAGAATGTGAATAGGATCAAACAGCTATACAGGACATCATATGACAAACTTTGCAAAGTTAATTTCTTATGCTATAGAAGCAATCATGGAAGCTTAAACTACAAAAATAAATGAGGGAAGGAGACAAAACATATTTACATAATTTTTTCAAAATAAAAAATAGAAGTACCTCCTGCTCGTAATTCTTATGTTCTTATGTAGGAAAGTATTTTTATCAACAGGGTTAAGGAAAGTCTTGAGTAAGCTCATTAAAATTACTGGCTACACAGTTATCACACCCCGCCACCCCCCCCCAGATCAAAATGGATCAAAATCCCCCCCCCCCCATTAAAACTCGCCCCCCCACCGGATCAAAACTCTTCCTCCCCCTCCAACCCTCCCCCCACCCTCCGGTCAAAACTCTTCCCTCACCCCCCCCACCCAATCAAAACTCTCCTCCCCACCCCTCCCCCCCCGATCAAAACTCTCCTCGCACTAACCTGTTTGTTGTAGCCTTAGCCCAGGAAGGCAGCGGGCTGGCCTGTGCGGCAGGCCACTTGGCCTAGGATAGGGGCGGGATGCATCAGGTCCCACGCTGCAATACGCATCATCTTCATCGGCAGGAGCTACTGCGCATGTGCAAACACTCTAATGCGCATGCGGACAGCTGCCGGCACTGTTTTTCGCGCAGGGCCCTAGCTCCATCCCCCAATCGACTGGCCATGCCGCACCAAGCCCCGGGAGAGGCAACACAACGGCCAGAATTGGGGGAGATTTTTTAGGCGCCGTTTTCAGCCCATAAAGTCGGCGCAAAGGGATGGGCCAAATTTGAGCCCAATAATAGTAATTGATCCAATTTTTACATATAGCTGACTACTTAAATCTTACACATTTTCATAAATAAATACCTGCAGTGCTTCAAGATACATAAAGGCGCTGGAACAAGTGCAAGTACGACTGAAGACTTCAATTTTGACAAAGGGTATACATCCGGGACATTAATCTGCTTTTTCTCTTTACAAATGCTGACTAACCTGCTGTGTATTTCTAATATTTTATGTTTTTGCTTCAAATTTCCAGCATTTTCAGTTTTTCCCTTTAAAATGATAACACTCATTCATCAAAAGAACACCAGATGAGAATGTGATCAGGTTGCTGGCGGGAAAGCAGACCAGATTGCTTGATCGGGTCATTGAGCAGGTATGGAAAACTATATTTGTATAAAGGAGACAGGTGCTTGTCGCAAAGACAGGCCTGCTCCTCCTATGAATTGAAAATGTAATTACAAATGAGCTGTAATGTACCTCAAAATGAAAAATTTACCATGAGGTTATATCAGAAATAGCATGAGATATCCACCTGACCTCTCCAGTCGGCAGAAAAAATACCACACTGACTGACCTAACATTTCAGGCTAAACTACCCAAATCTGTATTTATGGTCAGATATAAAATTATATAGCTGCAAAAATTAAATCAGCAGATCATATAGCAATACAGTCATGAAATCTCTCCAAAACTTTAAACTGTTTTTTGAGTGGCCATTGTTGAAAGTGCATATGTATGGCTGTTAAGAAAAAAAGACTTGCATTTATATAGTGCCTTTCATGACCACAGGATGTCCCAAAGCGCTTTACAGCCAATGAAGTACTTTTGGAGTGTAGTCACTGTTGTAATATAGGAAACACGACAGCCAATTTGTGCATAGCAAGCTCCCACAAACAGAAATGTGATAATGACCAGATAATCTATTTTCATGATTGAGGAATAAATATTGGTCAGGACAGCAGGGATAACTCTCCTGCTTTTCTTCTAAATAGTGTCATGGGATCTTTTGGATTCATCAGAGAGAGTAGATGAGGCCTCGGTTTTAAAATCTCATTTGAAAGGCAGTACGGCGCCTCCTCAGTGCTGCACTGGAGTGTCAGCCTAGATTTTTGTGCTCAAGTCTCTGGAGTAGGACTTTGAACCCACAACCTTCTGACGCAGAGGCGAGAGTGCTACCCACTGAGCCACAGCTGACACTAGGTGAGCACCTGATCAGGGTCAACTGTGGTTCCTGTATGGTAGAATCCTTACCAAGGCTCACACACAAACAATGCTCAGGAATGTGCAAGGGCCTTCAGAAAGGCAGGGGAGAGGAGAAAATTGGCAAAGGGAGAAAAGAAAAGAAAGATGAGGGCTCTGTGAAGATGTAGGAAAGCATCATGGTGTTTCTGCACAAGTTGCCTCTCCCCTATGCTGAAGCTGGCCATGACCTCAATTTAGTTAATGTCAATGTCTTTACTGGGGCAGGTTTCTGCTTACTCAGCCTGTCGTTAGGGCAGAGCAGCAATCCATTGTAAAAGTATTTTCAGAATGAAAAGCATTTAAAATTATTAGCATTTCAGTAAAAGAATCAAATAACATTCCGTGCCTTTGACTCGGCATTAAACAAAATTTGTTCTACATAGTTCAACCCGAGAGGCGGGAGTGCGTGGCGTTGGTGAGGCCTATAAAGGCCCAGCGGCAGCGAGAGGCGGCAGCAGTCCGAAAGGCGGGAGTGCGTGGCGTTGGTGAGGCTTTTAAAGGCCCAGCGGCAGCGAGAGGCGGCGGCAGTCCGAAAGGCGGGAGTGCGTGGCGTTGGTGAGGCTTTTAAAGGCCCAGCCGGTGCAGCTGCAGCGGGGAGAGAAGGCAAAAAAGAAGTAGAAAGAAATCAAAAGGTGACGTCACAGCCAAGAGGGTAAGTGATTGGCTGGTGATTGGTGAGTAGTTTCTCTTTTTCTTTTTTATATCAGTAAGTAACCGTTTAACATTGTTGTCGCCAATTTAAGGGTATCTAAGGGTTAAGTCATGGCAGGAGAGCTCGGTCACGTGATATGCTCCTCCTGTACCATGTGGGAACTCAGGGACACTTCCGGTGTCCCTGACGACTACGTGTGCAGGAAGTGTATCCGTCTCCAGCTCCTGACGGACCGCGTTGTGGAATTGGAGCTGAGGGTGGATTCATTCTGGAGCATCCACGATGCTGAGAATGACATGAGTAGCACGTGTAGCGAGTTAGTCCTACCGCAGGTGAAGGGTCCACAACCAGCTCAGGAATGGAAGACCAGCAGGAAGAGCAGTGCAAGGAAGGTAGTGCAGGGGTCCCATGCGGTCATCCCCCTGCAAAACAGATACACTGCTTTGAGTACTGTTGAGGGGGATGACTCATCAGGGGAGGGCAGCAGCAGCCAAGTTCATGGCACCGTGGCTGGCTCTGCTGCACAGAAGGGCAGGAAAAAGAGTGGGAGAGCGATAGTGATAGGGATTCAATTGTAAGGGGAATAGATAGGCGTTTCTGCGGCCGCAAGTGAGACTCCAGGATGGTATGTTGCCTCCCTGGTGCAAGGGTCAAGGATGTCTCGGAGCGGGTGCAGGACATTCTAAAAAGGGAAGAAGAACAGCCAGTTGTCGTGGTGCGCATTGGTACCAACGACATAGGTAAAAAAAGGGATGAGGTCCGACAAAACGAATTTAAGGAGCTAGGAGCTAAATTAAAAAGTAGGACCTCAAAAGTAGTAATCTCGGGATTGCTACCAGTGCCACGTGCTAGTCAGAGTAGGAATCGCAGGATAGCGCAGATGAATACGTGGCTTGAGCAGTGGTGCAGCAGGAAGGGATTCAAATTCCTGGGGCATTGGAACAGGTTCTGGGGGAGGTGGGACCAGTACAAACCAGACGGTCTGCACCTAGGTAGGACCGGAACCAATGTCCTAGGGGGAGTGTTTGCTAGTGCTGTTTGGGAGGAGTTAAACTAATATGGCAGGGGGATGGGAACCAATGCAGGGAGACAGAGGGAAACAAAAAGGAGTCAAAAGCAAAAGACAGAAAGGAGATGAGTAAAAGTGGAGGGCAGAGAAACCCAAGGCAAAAAACAAAAAGGGACACTGAATATAAAGGGGCTGCAGGAGGGGTCAAAACTAAAAATCATGGTTTAAAAACTAGGATTAAAACACTCTACCTAAATGCACGCAGCATTCAAAATAAAGTAAATGAGTTGACGGCACAAATCATTACAAATGGGTATGATTTGGTGGCCATTACAGAAACATGGTTGCAGGGTGACCAAGACTGGGAATTAAACATACCGGGGTATCTGACAATTCGGAAAGATAGACAAGAAGGGAAAGGAGGTGGGGTAGCTCTGTTAATAAAGGATGATATCAGGGCAGTTGTGAGAGACGATATTGGCTCTAATGAACAAAATGTTGAATCATTGTGGTGGAGATTAGAGATAGTAAGGGGAAAAAGTCACTGGTGGGCATAGTTTATAGGCCCTCAATTAATAACTTCACGGTGGGACGGGCAATAATCAAGGGAATAATGGAGGCATGTGAAAAAGGAACGGCAGTAGCCATGGGGGATTTTAACCTACATATCGATTGGTCAACTCAAATCGCATGGGGTAGCCTGGAGGAGGAATTCATAGAATGCATACGGGATTGTTTCTTAGACCAGTATGTTACAGAACCTACAAGGGAGCAAGCTATCTTAGATCTGGTCCTGTGTATTGAGACAGGAAAAATAAACGATCTCCTAGTAAAAGATCCTCTTGGAATGAGTGATCACAGTATGGTTGAATTTGTAATACAGATTGAGGGTGAGGAAGTTGTGTCAGAAACGAGCGCACTATGCTTAAACAAAGGGGACTACAGTGGGATGAGGGCAGAGTTGGCTAAAGTAGACTGGAAACACAGACTAAACGGTGGCACAATTGAGGAACAGTGGAGGACTTTTAAGGCGCTCTTTCATAGTGCTCAACAAAAATATATTCCAGTGAAAAAGAAGGGCGGTAAGAGAAGGGATAACCAGCCGTGGATAGCCAAGGAAATAAAGGAGAGTATCAAATTAAAAACCAATGTGTATAAGGTGGCCAAGGTTAGTGGGAAAATAGAAGATTGGGAAAATTTTAAACGACAGCAAAAAATGACTAAGAAAGCAATAAAGAAAGGAAAGATAGATTACGAAGGTAAACTTGCGTAAAACATAAAAACGGATAGTAAAAGCTTTTACAGATATATAAAACGGAAAAGAGTGACTAAAGTAAATGTTGGTCCCTTAGAAGATGAGAAGGGGGATTTAATAATGGGAAATGTGGAAATGGCTGAGACCTTAAACAATTATTTTGCTTCGGTCTTCACAGTGGAAGACACAGAAACCATGCCAGAAATTGCTGGTCACAGGAATGTGGGAAGGGAGGACCTGGAGACAATCACTATCACTAGGGGGGTAGTGCTGGACAGGCTAATGGGACTCAAGGTAGACAAGTCCCCTGGTCCTGATGAAATGCATCCCAGGGTATTAAGAGAGATGGCGGAAGTTATAGCAGATGCATTCGTTATAATCTACCAAAATTCTCTGGACTCTGGGGAGGTACCAGCGGATTGGAAAGCAGCTAATGTAATGCCTCTGTTTAAAAAAGGGGGCAGGTAACAATAGGCCGGTTAGTTTAACATCTGTAGTGGGGAAAATGCTTGAAACTATCATTAAGGAAGAAATAGCGGGACATCTAGATAGGCATAGTGCAATCAAGCAGACGCAGCATTGATTCATGAAGGGGAAATCATGTTTAACTAATTTACTGGAATTCTTTGAGGATATAACGAGCATGGTGGATAGAGGTGCACCGATGGATGTAGTGTATTTAGATTTCCAAAAGGTATTTGATAAGGTGCCACACAAAAGGTTACTGCAGAAGATAGAGGTACGTAGAGTCAGAGGAAATGTATTAGCATGGATAGAGAATTGGCTGGCGAACAGAAAGCAGAGAGTCGGGATAAATGGGTCCTTTTCGGGTTGGAAATCGGTGGTTAGTGGTGTGCCACAGGGATCGGTGCTGGGACCACAACTGTTTACAATATACATAGATGACCTGGAAGAGGGGACAGAGTGTAGTGTAACAAAATTTGCAGATGACACAAAGATTAGTGGGAAAGCGGGTTGTGTAGAGGACACAGAGAGGCTGCAAAGAGATTTAGATAGGTTAAGCGAATGGGCGAAGGTTTGGCAGATGGAATACAATGTCGGAAAGTGTGAGGTCATCCACCTTGGGAAAAAAAACAGTAAAAGGGAATATAATTTGAATGGGGAGAAATTACAACATGCTGCGGTGCAGAGGGACCTGGGGGTCCTTGTGCATGAATCCCAAAAAGTTAGTTTGCAGGTGCAGCAGGTAATCAGGAAGGCGAATGGAATGTTGGCCTTCATTGCGAGAGGGATGGAGTACAAAAGCAGGGAGGTCCTGCTGCAACTGTATAGGGTATTGGTAAGGCCGCACCTGGAGTACTGCGTGCAGTTTTGGTCACCTTACTTAAGGAAGGATATACTGGCTTTGGAGGGGGTACAGAGACGATTCACTAGGCTGATTCCAGAGATGAGGGGGTTACCTTATGACGATAGATTGAGTAGACTGGGTCTTTACTCGTTGGAGTTCAGAAGGATGAGGGGTGATCTTATAGAAACATTTAAAATCATGAAAGGGATAGACAAGATAGAGGCAGAGAGGTTGTTTCCACTGGTCGGGGAGACTAGAACTGGGGGCACAGCCTCAAAATACGGGGGAGCCAATTTAAAACCGAGTTGAGAAGGAATTTCTTCTCCCAGAGGGTTGTGAATCTGTGGAATTCTCTGCCCAAGGAAGCAGTTGAGGCTAGCTCATTGAATGTATTCAAGTTACAGATAGATAGATTTTTAACCAATAAGGGAATTAAGGGTTACAGGGAGAGGGCGGGTAAGTGGAGCTGAGTCCACGGCCAGATCAGCCATGATCTTATTGAATGGCGGAGCAGGCTCGAGGGGTTAAATGGCCTACTGCTGTTCTTAATTCTTATGTTTATGTTGTTTATGAAATGATGTACCACTGGCTAAAGTCTAAGTTAATCTCTTTGATGTGGAAATTAAATAGCACAGATCCTCCGTCAATTGGTCAATTATTATTGGTTAGTTTTGAAAGCTCAGGCAAACAGATCTAATGAGCCCAGCTTTCACTCACTATCTGATGGCCACTTAGGCTGGGACTAACAGGCCTACAATTAAGCTGCCAACAATGAAATAAAACCCACACCAGTTGATCACCAAGCGGTCATTGAACCTCAGAAGAGCAGATGTATAAAGAGGAAGTTCCTTCGGCATGTTTACAACATTGATAACGTGAAATTAGATGGGAATGCACAAATTTAGACAAGAGATTTTCCTCAGCCTTCAAGCAGAGCGGGACGAAAAAGGTTTAAATTATATACACTACTGGATCAATGCTGCCTCTCATTTTTTTTCCGGGTGTGGTCCCTTTAAATTTGCTGCACGGTCACGCATGCTCGGTATCTTTTTCAGCGGCAAGAGCTGGTGAGCGGCCTGCACGGGACCGCACGACTGATGCGTGGCCATGCACCTTAGGGGGAACATTGTACAGGGTACTCTGACAGTGAGTGAATGGCAAAGGTGAAGCAATTTGTGTCGCATAATTCAAAGGTGCTTTCCCTCACTCATTCTTCTTCTCTGTTCTCGGGGAGCAAAAACCACTCAGTGTTCTAGCCTCAGTTTAAAATCACTCAGTTTCCATGGCAGCTTTCAAAATATTCATACTTTCCATCATTTAGCACCAACAATGATTTGGACTTGTTTGATACTACTACAGTACTATTATTAATATAATAACAAATAATTACAATATGTAACAGAATTATAGGTTTTACAGCACAGAAGAAGGCCATTCAGCTCTGAAAGAGCTAGCCACACAGTCCCATTATGCTGCCTTTCCCCATCCCTCTCCATACCTTTTTAAATCACGTCATTCTCAGCATCATATGCTTCATCTCACCCTCACACGCTTAGCACTTTTGCAAGCCTCAAACCCACATCTTACAACTTGTACACACTGTTAGCTATTCAACCATGACAGCCACATCACCCAAACAGATTGCACGTTACTCACTGACGCACTTCCCTCTTTCTTGCAGAAGATGGCGCACAACCGGAGGCAGCAGGAACCAGCCAGTGGGGGAGAGGCATGCCTGCATGTTCTAATCCCCATGGAGCAGACAGTGCTGGCCATTATAGGAAGGGTTATTGCTGAGACATACTTGCAGATATCTGCAAAGCTGATCCTCCTTCTCACTCATCCCACTGTTCCTTCTGACTGAGAAGCTGCTGATGGTGTCAGCATGTACTTCTTACTTTCGCCTCGCCCCTAACCACAACCTACCCTTGTCCCTTTTTTCTTTCAGATACCCGAGAACTGCAACCTGCCCAGGCAGTGGAGGAAGAACAAGAAGACAGTGAAGATGAAGACACACAGTCACTCGATTTCACAGTCGCAGCCACCAGCTCAGACTCTGACACTGTGCATATTTTAGAGGATAGCACAGGATCTGCACGTGGTGAGACACTGGGCAGGGGGAAAGGATAACGCAGGTGCCAGCTCGCTGAAGTACGATGCCACACATAAGTTCAGCTGCAAAGGACTCAGATGATGACTTTGATTGGCCAGGCTACAGAAGGAGGCTGATGGGTGTAGACACCCATATGTTTGGTGCACTAGAAAGCCAGCCAGAACACCGATGTCCAATGTCAAGGAGCATGGAGGAGTCCAGCACCAACTTGGCACAGGGCTTTGCCCAGGGCTTGATACCCATACTTTCCAGCATGGAACTGGTGGCTAACTCCAGCAGCACACCTGTGGAACCAACCATGATGCAACGTCTGATGGCCGATGTCTCAGCTTCCATTGCAGCACAGGCAGTGTTATATATGTTGTAAGGTGGGGTGGGGGGGGGCTGGCTGGGGGTGTGTGGTGATCTCTATGAGGGGGTCAGGTTCCCTTCTGACCAACTTGAGTGGTTTCGAATCGCTCCCCCTCCCTTGGGTTCTGTACTCTGGATTTATTTGGGAGGTGTGACAAAAGTGCAGAGGACACTGGTTTGATGCAAAGAACGTTGGTTTTATTACAGTCAAAATAATACAGGCTTATTACTCGAGTAAGAAAATACAAGGTCAAACTTACAATCACTCTAATAAAGTACCATACAAGGAAAAGTACAAGGTCAAACTTATAATCACTCTAATAAAGTACCATACACTACACATTCAAAGGGGGCTGCAGTAAAATTATACCTCCCACCTCCCAATACCTGCAATGTTTCATTCATTCTGTCTAGCAGTTGGACTTGTTGCTGTAGACAGACGAACCAAATTGCTTTCTCTACTGCTTATTTGTGATCTTTACTTGCTGTCCACTGGGCTGCAGCGTCAGCTGGAAGCTCAGCGCGTAATAGACTAAGCACCCATTCCTTCGTTACATTCACTTTCTTATACACATCGGAGGAAATACCTAATTCTAGCTAGGTTAGACTCCAGGGCAGGGACTTATGCTTACCAATCCTTTTGATAGTTCATGGTAGATGGTGATGTTCTTCCTTCCTTCAGGACTTCAAGACTTTGAGGCTGGAGAAGTTAGTTTTACAACTGTCACGCTGGTTTCTCTCCTTGTCTTGATGAGGTAGTAGCGACCACCTCTCTCCCCCACTAACCTCTGTTGAAAACAGGGGCAGTTATACAGTTCCAGTGTTCTAATCTTGCCGCCCAATCCGTTCACAATTCTTTGTATAATTTTGGCGGGCTTGGTTTTTCTTTGTAATATTTTGTCGGGCTCGTTAAAGTTGATATGTCTTGGGTGGGTTGATCTTCGAAAACTGTTTCCTGATGTAAAAATTAGTTTGGTAATTGCAATGTGCTTTTGTGCTTAGTCTTTCGCATACAGGCTGGATTGGCCTCTTTGTGATGTATATGCTGAAAATGGTTTGTCCAGACCCATGTTGATGGGGAGCTATCTCTGGGTGATACTGTGATGGTAATGTCTCTTGTGGAGGATGATTTCCAAATACTCATTCTTCCAGACAGGTTACCTCAGTCCTCACAACCAGGCAGTTCCAATAATCAAGTGGGCTTCCTTTGTTTCGTAGGTCCGCCCACAGGCTTGAATTTGTCTTTAATAGAGTTATGAACTTTTACAAGTTCGTAGTTTCTTCCATAAGCACTTTAGAGTTTCAAACTTTTCAGTAGATAGTCCTAGATTAAATTTCCTTTTGAATGAGCCCAAACATAAGGGGATGTGGTGGTGGTGGGGGGGGGGGGGGGGGGGAGTGGGGGTGGTTCTGGTGAATCTTGCTCACTGCAGTCCCCCCTGTTGACACTCTACACTCCTTGAGTGTCAATCAAGGTAAGCAAAATTCCTGCTCCCGAGAGTCAACCTTCCCTGCATTTATACTAGCTAAACATTACCCTGCATCCCTCGTTTAAATGCAATGCAATATACAGGCGAATACAGTCATTACAATTTGGTAATAGCATAGAGGGGGTATACAGTTTTCACAGTATACAGTCATAACAATTTTAAGTAAAGTAAAATAAAAACACATAGTAACACATTCTCAAATCGCATAAAGGGTCCATAGTCAAACACGTTTTAAGTGCAGTAAAATAAAAATAAAGGTACATAGTCAAAACATTTAAGTAACACTCTTACAACACTCGCGATGTTGCGGTTTACAGCAGGTAAAATCAAACACAAATTAAACATGGTCATATGGTGTCACCCCTCCCTGCGCGATTCCCAAGTTCGGCCAAGGAGCGTATAGCACCCTTTGGTGCCTGACCTGACGGCCTCTGCGTTTCATTCAGCAAGTGAGAACCATAAGTAAAGTATAATCTCGAGTTGACAAATAACTAAAGTGTGGGATCCAGACTGGGACCTCTATATTTCTGAAAAGGTCCCACCAAGGCGGAATGGTGATCTCAAGAATCTTTTTCCCAATCTCAATTGTTTTCTGTTCTAGGGTATAGAAGTGTTTTTGTGAGATAATTACAGCCTTTAGCAGAGCAGTAAGATGTTCGGGTAGAGGGGGAATTGCATAACCAAAATGTACAACATAATCCTGCAGGTTTGTAATGTTTTCTTTCACAGTGAGGTGGACAGTGGAGGGTTCAGGAATGGGGACAATCCGTTCCTGGGCCACTTGAACTGATGCCTCAGGTTTGAAGCAAAAACTGCTATCACTTATCGGACAACAGAAGTGTCCATGTTAGTAGTGGGGCGCACTGGTGGTGACACAATATGTCCCACCCCCTATGTATGTTACCTGTGGAGGGACATGGTCTTATGCCATTACTTCCATGGTGCAGTTAATAGGCTGTGCACCAGCAGCTTTAAACCCACACTGTGACTTTGAATGGGCACTCAAGTACTGGGGACACAGTGTTACATGTGCACCCCGGCTCCGGCACCCGAAGAGGTCAGTACCCGTTACAGCGTGCTCCCACTTTATGACATAGGGTGGGACTGCTGCGAAACGAATGTGTGCACCTCCCTGAATAACTCCAATGTTCTCCACCCGGTGTACCGGTGCGGGTCGGGCTGTCCCACCCTTGACCGGCATCCCTAATACTATTCCCATAATGGTGTGGTTAGATTTCCCACAGTCTACTGGGACAGGGAAGGCTTCAGAGGCTAGGCGGAGCTGGCATAGGCTTAGTGAATTGCTGTATGGGTGGAGGGCTGCGAGGTGCTTGTTCCTGATCCAAGAGGGGACTAAACCTTGTTTTAAATCCTCCAGGTTGTTACGGCCCTCGCCCAACAAGTGGGCCCCATACAGTACGCACACCTCATTCTGTGCAGCCTGGTCAGAAGTGTTTCTATCCTCCCGTATAAGTGCATTCACTGCCGGTGCATGTTTTTCCAGCTCAGCCACTATTTCTTTTAAATGGACAGTCATAGCCTGGTCCTCGTGTAGTTCTGATCCTACTACGGTGTTCTCCTGTTTTAGGATTTTTCTCAATTGGGTCTTTAAACTTGTAAAGTCCTGACCCTGCAGTACAGACTTACACGAGGCACATGCTGAAGTCAAGGTCACTCTGGACCTGCACCTTTATTTCACAACTCTCGAGTCCCACACTTGCCTGAGACCTGCCTTTATATACCTGTGTGGAACAGGTATGCAGTGTCTCCTGCAAGTGCACCCCTGGTGGTAAAGTATGCTTGTGGTTACAGATCATGTCTAGTTACAGTCATGTATAGCATGGTAAGATACAGTTATATACAGTAGTGTGAGATACATGACATCACCCTCCCCCAAGGTCTTATTGTCTTTATAGATTCAGTCTCTCAGGTGATCTACGCTCTCGCGTGGAGCGTCTTAGTTGTGGTTCAGTTGTTTGCCTTGGTGCCTGTTTTTCTTTTGGTGTGATTGCTGGTATCTCGCCTGGGCTGTCTGTTTCGTTCAGTATGATTGCTGGTATCTCGCCTGGGCTGTCTGTTGAGACTGCCCTTTCCTCAGGTTGTTTCCTCTGTCTGTCCACCAGGTGTGGTGTGAGTTCCACATTGTAGTCTGCCTCTGGTTCTGCAGTGTTGGTGAATCTACTTTTTACTTGGTCTACATGCCTTCGGCAGGTTTGGCCATTGTCCATTTGTACAGCCAGTCGCCTGTTTCCTTCATTGCCTGTTACTTTCCTTGCAAGCCATTTGGGACCTCTGCCTTAGTTTAGCACAAACACTTTGTCCCCTATCTCATTCCACCTCCCCCTCGAATTTCGGTCATGGTACTCAGTTAGCTTCCGGTGTTTTGCCTCAACAATTTCATGCATGTCTGGGAGGATTAACAAGAGCCTAGTCTTTAAGGTCTGTTTCATCAATAGTTGTGCGGGGGGGAACCCCAGTCAATGAATGCGGATGAGATCTGTATGCCAGTAGCAGTCGCGACAGGCGGCTCTGCAGCGTGGGACCTTGGATTTTTAGCATGCCTTGTTTAACGATTTGCACGGCTCGCTCCACCTGGCCATTGGAGGCCGGCTTGAACGGTGCCGTCTTAACGTGATTTATACCGTGGTCAACTATAAAATCTTGAAATTCTGCGCTGGTGAAGCACGGACCATTATCACTGACCAATATGTCAGGAATTCGGTGCGTTGCAAACATGGTTCTAAGGCTCTCCACAGTGGTGGAGGTGGTGCTCGAGTTTAAAATAGTGCACTCGATCCACTTTGAAAATGCATCGACGACTACGAGGAACATTTTGTCCATGAATGGGCCCACATAGTCTACGTGCACCCACAACCACGGTTTGGTGAGCCAGGGCCAGGGGCTTAGGGGGGCCTCCTTGGGGGCATTACTGAGTTGGGCACAAGTGATGCACCGCCGGACGCAGAGCTCCAAGTCCGCGTCAATGCCAGGCCACCAGACGTGGGATCTGGCTATGGCCTTCATAAGGACGATCCCCGGGTGCTCGCGGTGGAGCTCCCTGACAAACGTCTCTCTGCCTCGCAAGGGCATAACTACTTGGCTGCCCCACATCAGGCAGTCAGCCTGTAGTGATAGTTCATGCATGCACCTATGGAAAGATTTTATCTCCTCGGGGCAGGCATTGTGAGCCTCTGCCCAGTCACCAGTTAAAACACATCTTTTGACTAAGGATAACGTGGGGTCGCTGGTCGTCCAGGCTCTGATTTGGCGAGCTGTCATGGGCAAACCTGTGGATTCAAAGGCATTGATTGCCATGACTATCTCACAGTCCTGTTCGTCGGACCCTTCCGTGGTCGCCAGGGGTAGCCTGCTAAGCACGCCGGCACAGTTGTCTGTGCCTGGTCTGTGCCTTATTGTGCAGTCGTAAGACGCCAGCATGAGTGCCCACCGCTGAATGCGCGTCGAGGCGTTGGCGTTTGATAGAGTATTCAAACAGGCTCATTTCAACAGGCTTTGAAAATTCACAGACCCCCAAGTCAAAGCTACTAAGTGCTGCTCAGCATGTTGCATTAACTCATCAATCAACTTGACATTTTAGGACCTTGGGTAGCGAGCCAATTAAAAGGTTAAAAGACTATTAATTGAGCCAATAAGGTCAAAGAAGGCGAGTTCTTTTCTGTAAATTGAACCCGGTATAAATACAGCCATTTTGACCATGTGGTCCCAGTAAAACAAAGGAACTGGCAATCAGCCAGCAGTTTGTTGCTCTCTGCCAAAAATAAAGAAGTTAAAACTACCATCGGAGTTCGTATTTCATTGGAAATTAAGAGATCTAACAATTTTGGCGTCACGAACACGATCGCTGAGGAAAGAAATTGAATTTTGGACATCGGACCTACATATTGAGGTAAGGACACCTCTTTTTAAAAGTCCTCGGTCAAAAGTCTAAATTCGCCTCTCCTTCTACGCGATTCCGAAAGCCTCCGGTTTGCGAACCCTCCGGTTGGTAGTCGGCTCGAGGTCCCATAGACGTCTAAACTTCAGCGGTGTGTTAGTTAATTAATCACTGACCTATTGATCGGCTAGAAAGCCTACGACTCGAGACCCTAGTAAACAAATTATGGCAGCAGGAGATAAGAGCAAAGAATTGCCTACAACTGTTAAAGGTGGGCAGGTACCACCTGAAGTTTCGATAGATGAAATCCTCGAACAGTTGAAAGAATACATAGAGCAACAATTCAACTTATCTAAAACCTGTATTAAGATCGAACAAAAGTACGGAACCTCCAAAGGACAATGGTCCTTGGACGAGATTAAAAGGGTCTGGGGAAAAACGACCCGTATGAAAAATAAAGAGCGAACTAGATGGTCCCTAGTGGTTATGGGAAAGATCCAAAACCGTAATGAAATTATAATGCGTTCCCAACATGATCGAGAACTGACCAGTACAAAGGATCAATTGCAAGCTGTTTGTGCACAGCTGCGACAGAAAAAGCTTGAACTTGAAAAGCTGGAAGCGGAAGTTAAAGATCTTAAAGGTGAAATTAAAGAATGGAAAAAATCATTAGGTCAAGAAACAGTAATAGGAAAAGGAAAATGTATTGGTCAATTCCCAGGGTACCCATGTTTGGATTAAAAGCGCAAACCCGAAGACACGACCGAGGAATAGATACGGATTCTGAATCCTCCGACAATACAGCGTCGGAGGATGACGAATTAGGGGTGCGCTTTGCCCCGTTTAAAAAAAGACGAGTTGTAGTCAAATCAGAAGAGACTGCGGATGAGGGCGGAACCAAAAAAACAAAGAGAAGGGTATACGAAAAATACTTAATTCATGATCCGGCAGACCCAGAGAAAATTGATAAATGGTCCAAGGAATTGTAGAATTTACCAATATCTCGCAAAGATTCCAGGTACCTTTCCCTTGCAGAGGAGAAGAATCCCTTTCTGGACTTTTAAAATGGAAGGAAAACTTTGGGACACAAATGAATTTTAAAGGGGCAGACGAGGCCTGCAGGAGATAAAAGGGGGTGCATTCATGGAGACCCCCCCCCCCCAGTGTTTGGACTCATAGGAAAGGGAATTTAATTTGGAACTATCTACCAGAAAGTTTGAAATCCTAAAGTACACATGGAAGAAACTACGAACTTTAATCGAATTTGGGATTTTTAAAAGGTGTATGCTGGGTCTGCAAAAAAAGGGGTGGGGTCAACATCTAAAGGGCCAGTTTGGACATTGGAACTAATCAAATTATCTGGGAACTGTATACCCTCGAAACTTGCCCCTTGAAAACATTAGCATTTAAACAATCAACGATGGAAGAAACATTTATCACTGCACCCAGAGGACTCAAATGTCACATACATATTCCAACACCTTTTCAACAGGCATAGAAATATCTGGCTCAGGCCAGACTAGCACAATGGAGAGCTCACCAACTTCGAAAAGCCTATTAACGCCAGATTAAAACCACTTAATCAAGTTTCAGTTAGCTGGCTGCAAAATCGAAACAAAGAACTGAGCTAGATTTGATGGAAGATAAAGAAGCCTGTTTTAGTATAATTGAAGTCTGTTCTGGCAGTTAGGTGTCAAGAGACACTATTAAGTTAGCAGTCTCGTTGCATAAGTGCTACACCAGCCTTGAAAAGTGGGATCCCGAAACATCGGCGAAAGGAATCTCTAAAACCCAGAAGGACAGCACCACAACAGCAAACAGGCTGTCAAAATGACTATTGGAAAGTTGCGGGCCATCGCGACCAACCCAACAGTCAACTGGAACCAACCTGACAAAACCGAAGAAAGACTGAAGATTTTTCCATTCTACAAGCTGGTCCTACGCTACCAAGGGGTACAGACTACAGAACGTGGACAACTAAGGCGAACCCTGGAGTTGGAACTGTCAAAAAGGGGATTGGTGAGCATAGACCCTGAACCCCGCAGAGCTATAACTTCGTTAGTTAGGGGAATTGGGAGGAGGGAGGCTGGGATAACTTGTGCAAATGTATCTGCATTCTCTTTTTTACCCCATTTAGAGTTTAAGCTGTATTCTTTTCCCCACAGGCTGTAACTTGACAATTTATTCAATGTGTTGTACCCCTCAGTGTGTATTGGTCTGTGTGTGTTATTAAAGGTGTGCCTTTTACTTCTTTTTAAACACAATAAAGCCATACCTGCTTCCTACCTTGAAACCGATTGTCTGTCCAAGTCTGTCACAGTCCCTTCATAATTCCAGTGTCTAGAACCAAGGGTGTGGGAGCGATTTGGAACCGCTCATATAAGGTCAGAAGGGAAAGCTGACCCCCTGCAAACCACCCGCTACAGAATTGCCCAATCCAAAGAAAGGGGGAGTAAAAACGTGGAACCAATTGGACCGCTTAAGAAATATATATCAACTTCATCCCTGGGACGGAGTGCAAATTTTGACCATAATGGTGCCAAAAACACAGTGAAGAAAATTGCACGACAAGGTAGATGAAGCTTTGGGCAGAATGAGCAAGAATTAGACGCAGGATGGGAGGCGATTAAACACTGGCTGCAAGCCTTCAGTCCAGCTAAGACAGACTGGGGAAAAATTGCAGCCTGCCAACAGAAAGGAACAGAGGAGGTCCTAGAGTATGACGAGCGGTTTAGATGCACGTGGCTAGAACATTCGGGTATGAATAATACGGATGAGGAAATGGATGAACAAGTGTTTGGACCCGTGAAAGCAGCTTTCGTGGCAGGTCTAAAGCCAGAACTGTCCAAAATGCTTAAGGTAGTGTTACCGGACTGGGAAGGTAGAGGAACTACCTTTGTAGCATTGGTGGATCGATGTAACCAATTAGATCGGGATATGGGAGCTAAAGTCCGAGCTGTACAGGCTATGGGATGGAAATCCCAGGATTCCGATAAACAGTTATTAGGAAAATTACCCGGAAAATGTCATTATTGTGGGAAAGAAGGTCACTGGGCCAAGACGTGCATGACAAAACAGAAAGGTCGTGGCTGGGGAAGAGGACGCAGCCAGGGATACAATTCAGCCAACAAGCCAGGCTTGTCACAAGATAACAACCTCATAGAAGCATTTAAGCGACTGACAATACAACAACAGAAGGAGTTACTTGAGATAGCAAAAAACGATTAGAGCCCACCCTGGCCCCCCTCCTTGCACTACAACAAAGGGGAGATGGGCTATATATAACTGTGAGGGTGGGCGATAAGGATGCAGACTGTCTTTTAGACACAGGGGCGGAATTAACATACTTACCCCTACAATATGGAGACTTTTTGCCGTTGGATGGTAGGGCACGTACAGCCTATGGAGTTGGGGGCCATAAAATGGAAGTTAAAAGGATAACACCGATACTTATAGGGCTGGGTCCACATGAACTAACCACGCCAGTCTGGATAGGCCCAGTAGATCAACCCCTTTTGGGAATGGACGTTCTAATCCAAGTAGATTCATCGTTGCATTTCGAGGATGGTCGGGTGACATGGTCAATTAGAACTTTGAAGAAAGAAGAATTGAAGGAACACCCGATTTGGGCTAAAGATAAGAACGATTGTGGCCTACTCCAGATGGAGCCTGCCTCATTTACAGGGACCAAGCCTCCATGTACTAAACAGTATCCCATCAGTCCAACTGCCATCGCGGGAATCTGAGAAACAAGGGGTGCTTATTAAAACGCATAGCTCCTCCAATAGCCCCGTGTGGCTGGTACAGAAATCTAATGAGACTTGCCGTTTGACTGTCGATTATAGGAAAGCTAACCAGTGTATTGATCAAAAAACTCCTTTGGTCGCAGATCCCTCCACCATTTTTAATGCCCTCAAACCGGAACATAAATATTTCTCGGTTATAGATATGGCCAATGGATTTTGGTTGGTGCCTCTGGCACCGGAGGTTCGACAGTGGTTTGCTTTCATGGTCCAAGGACAACAGTATACTTGGACCCTGTTACCGCAGGGTTTCCACAATAGCCCTACGGTATTCCACATGGCTTTACAAAGCCATTTGCGAGAATTACCTCCCCTGCCATCCACAGTCATCCAATATATAGACGATATCCTGCTAGCTTCAAACACGGAAGAACAGCATGAACAAGATTTACGAGCTTTGCTGGATCACCTTCGGCTGAAAGGACATAAAGCCAGCATCGACAAAGCACAAATATCCCAAGAAGAGGTTGTATACCTGGGACAAAAGATTTCACAAGGAAAGAGAGAACTTACCCAGGATAGAACTGCAGTCATTTGGGCTGCTAAAAAACCCACCACTATTCAGGAACTAAGATCTTTTTTGGGATTGTGTAACTTTAACAGAAATTGGATTGACTCCTTCACACAGCTTGCTCAGCCACTGAATGATATTTTAAAGGGGAAACGTGCCTCTAAAGAAGCCATCACCCTCACAAAAGAACAGCAAGAGGCCTTCCTGAGTTTGAAAAAGGCTTTGTGTTCGGCACCGGCTCTGGGAATCCCCGACAGTGGTAAGCCATTTGCCCTGTTTGTCCATGAGAAAGAAGAATATATGACAGCTATACTAACACAAGAACATGGGGATCGGCAAAGACCTATTGGCTATTATTCGGCAAAACTGGATGCGGTAGCCCTCGGATGGGGAAGTTGTCTAAGGGCCATGGAAGCTACATGTCGAGCGGTAATGACCACTGCGGGTCTAGTCCTCGACCAAAAGCTGATTGTCAAGTGCCCCCAGACCGTACACGCTTTGCTGTTTATGAATAGAATGTCTCAGGTGACAGCAGCAAGATGGACCCGCTGGACAGCAGTTTTGGAAGCTCCTAATCTCCATATCGTCCGGGCCAGCCCGGTTAATCCCGCAACTATGCTCCCGATGTCAGAATCGAGGGAGCAAGAGGGGGGAGAATGTGAAGAGCATGACTGCGTGGAGATTTTAAAAGAAACAGAAGAAGCAGCCTTCGCAGCAGAGGAGCCTCTGCACAACCCAGACCTCATCCTGTTTACAGATGGTTCCTCCTTTGTTGACAATGGTACCAGAAAAGCAGGATGGGCAGTTACAACCTTATATGAGGTAGTGGCAATAGGATGTTTACCCTCAGGAACGTCAGCACAACAGGCCGAGTTACGGGCCTGTCAGAAGCATGTCGAATAGCAGAAGGACAGACAGCTAATGTCTACACAGATTCGCGTTATGCTTTTGGTCTGTTATGGCGGAAAAGAGGATTCCTCACTGCTGCTGGTACACCTATCCAAAATGGAAAAGAAGTCCGAGACTTACTGGAGGCCATACAATTACCTCAGGAAGTGTCCATCCTGAAGTGTAAGTCCCATACCAA
Organism: Pristiophorus japonicus; assembly: GCF_044704955.1. Classification (NCBI taxonomy): domain Eukaryota; kingdom Metazoa; phylum Chordata; class Chondrichthyes; family Pristiophoridae; genus Pristiophorus; species Pristiophorus japonicus. Next base: position 185,558,636 of record NC_091986.1, read on the forward strand.
GGAAAATACCACAGAAGCACAGGGAAATGCCCTAGCCGACCAGGCAGCTAAAGATGCCGCCTCACAGGGCGTTCCTCCAGAAGAACCAACACAGATGTGCAGATTGAAAGCACTCAGGACTCTGACACGAGACCTTCAAACAATGCAAGGCGAGTGCTCCCGAGAGGAAAAATGAACATGGATTGAGGCAGGAATTAAGCTATGTGAAGATGGTGTCTGGAGACAAAGAGTTACCGACAAGCCAGTCGCGCCACAAGTGCTTATGCCTTTTTTAGCCCAACAGATCCACTCGTGGGGACACTTGGCCTCACAACAGATGACGGCACGGTTCCAGAAAAGCTGGTGGGGTCGGGGATTTAAAAAACATGCCCAGCTGGTAACAGACCGCTGTGTGGTCTGCCAGAAAAATAATTCTGGACCCATCACGGTAATGCCCCAACTGTGGTCCCCTGTCCCTGTCGGACCATTCCAGCATCTGCAGGTTGATTATATCTCTTCCTTCATGCCAAGGATACACTAACATTCTTGTCATGGTCGACAGATTCTCTAGATGGGTAGAAGCTGTCCCAACTAAAAGAGCCACAGCTAATCACACTGCAAAGGTCTTGTGTAAGGATTACATTCCCCGATGGGGAGTCCCGAGTAGCATTGACTCAGATCAGGGAACACACTTCACAGGTGCTGTCTGCCAAGAAGTTTGTAGGTTACTGAACATTACATGGGATTTACACTGTCCTTATCATCCACAATCATCAGGACAAGTAGAACGAATGAATCGAACTTTGAAACAACGGCTTGCCAAATATCACCAAGAAGGAACACCAAGGCACTACCAATAGTGCTATGTAGCATTAGGGCAACCCCGAACAGAACTACAGGTCTAAGCCCATTTGAAATTATAACAGGAAGACCCATGTCGCTGCCAGGAACTATCGATTTACTGAAAGCTGATGTTCACTTAATGAGTGACACTTTGTTATCATACTGTCAGAACCTAACCAATGCTATTAGTTCTGTTTCCCGACAGGTATCGGCAGCTTGGGGTAATCCACCCGAAGGAGGACACGACATCATCTCGGGAGTCTGGGTGTATGTGAAAAAGTTGCATAAAGAACCTTTGGGTGCCAAGTGGGAGGGACCTTATCAAGTGTTATTGACCACCCAGGCAGCTGTTGAAGTCCAAGGAAAGAAAGCCTGGATCCACGCTTCCCACGTTAAACGAGCACCCGTAACTGAAGCTGAAATCTAATAAGGACAATTACTTTTTGCGAAAATGTATAAATTTACTGTATTATTGATTGTAGGTATTCTAGGCATAGGCCTACTTCTTACTAGCCGACCTTCTGCACCAAAGGGAAATAGTAGGGTAGCAAGTTAATTACATGTAAATACCTTTTTATATATGTCATACATTTATGCCAAACAAGGTAATATTTCTAGTTGTTGGGTGTGTGCGCATATTCCTATTCACTCAAAGGGAGGATTAAATCCGCACAGTAGCCCTACAGAATAGACTGGCCCTTGATTACATCCTGGCTGAAAAGGGAGGTACTTGCACCCTACTCGGAACGGAGTGTTGCACATATATCCCAGATAGCTCCGAAGAAATTACCCACTTAGCGGAGCATATCCAAAAGGAGGTAAAAAAACTTAAGCAACCCCCATCATTCACTTTGTGGAGCGGAGCCACTGAATGGCTAGGTTCAATAGGAACTTCATTGGTGGAAGGTTTAATTCTATTTGTTGTAATTGTTTTACTTTTATATTGTTTGTTTATGCTGATTAACTGTTGTTGCGACCAGGCGGCTGTAGCTGCTGTCCCGCAGGTGAGACACCTTGCAGGTCCCAGCAGACCGTCTGTACGTGGCACAGGAGTATGTTATGCTTAAGGGAAGGTTGTTTACTGGTTGAACTGAGATATTGATTTGGATTAAATTGGAATAAGGTTGGTGTAAATTTGTGTGGAAGCTACTAGTCCGGACATGTGGCAAAACACATCAACAAATTTTAGAAGGAAACTCTATTAATATGTATGAAATTATTTTGTAGAATGTTTAACCAGTGATACCAGATGTTTTATGATTCAGTTTGTGAAAGAATCAAAGGGGGGATTGATAGAGTATTCAAACATCTCATTTAGACAGGCTTTGAAAATTCACAGACCCCCAAGTGAAAGCTACTACGTGCTGCTCAGCATGTTGCATTAACTCATCAATCAACTTGACATTTTAGGACCTTGGGTAGCGAGCCAATTAAAAGGTTAAAAGACTATTAATTGAGCCAATAAGGTCAAAGAAGGCGAGTTCTTTTCTGTAAATTGAACCCGGTATAAATACAGCCATTTTGACCATGTGGTCCCAGTAAGACAAAGGAACTGGCAATCAGCCAGCAGCTTGTTGCTCTCTGCCAAAAATAAAGAAGTTAAAATTACCATCGAAGTTCGTATTTCATTGGAAATTAAGAGATCTAACAGCGTTTATTGCCTTGCACTCGGATAGCAGGGACGTGAGGGGTTTGTGGTCGGTTTCTAACGTGAACTTGGCCCCGAAAAGGTATTGGTGCATCTTTTTGACACCATACACGCACGCAAGCGCCTCCTTCTCAACCATACCGTACCCGCGCTCCGCCCGTGAAAGTGACCTAGAGGCAAAAGCAATGGGTTGTAATTTACCCGCATCATTGACATGCTGTAAAATGCACCCAACCCCGTACGCTGATGTATCACATGTAAGAACTAGCTTTTTACCTGGGTCAAAAAAGGCTAAAACACTGTTGGAACATAGAAGGTTGCATGCCTTATTGAAGGCGCGTTCTTGGGCATCCCCCCAAAACCAATCGCACCCCTTTCTGATTAGCACGTGGAGAGGTTCCAGCAGTGTGTTCAAGTTCTGCATAAAGTTCCCAAAGTAAGTGAGTAGCCCGAGAAAGGCGCGCAGTTCCGAGACATTCCAGGGCCTGGGTGCCAGATGAATTGCTTCGGTTTTGGATTCTGTTGGGCGGATTCCATCAGCGGCAATCCTTCTGCCCAAAAATTCAACCTCGGGTGTGAGGAACAGACACTTGGATTTCTTAACTCTTAGGCCTATCCAATCCAATCGACTTAGTACTTCCTCCAAATTGTGGAGATGGGAGTTGGTGTCCCTGTCCGTGATGGGTATGTCATCTTGAAACACAACCGTCCCCGGGATGGACTTGAGCAAACTCTCCATGTTGTGCTGGAATATAGCAGCTGCCGACCTGATGCCGAATGGGCATCGATTGTACATAAAAAGGCCTCGATGTGTGTTGATGGTGGTGAGTTGCTTAGACTCTTCGGACAGTTCTTGCGTCATATACGCAGATGTGAGGTCTAATTTTGAGAAAAGTTTTCCTCCAGCCAATGTGGCAAATAGGTCCTCCGCTCTGGGCAGCGGGTATTGGTCCTGTAGGGAGACTCTGTTTATGCTAGACTTGTAACCCCCACAGATTCATACGGATCCATCAGGCTTCATGACGGGGATGATGGAACTTGCTTGCTGGTTTCTCAAGTGCCAGCAGGTCCTTCATTAAGGCGTATGTTTTCGAGCCACAGCTGGTCAAGAGATGGGGTCTTCTCTTGTCTGCCTTATTGTCATCCAACCAGTCTTTGGTTACAAAGCTTTGCTGGAGCCTTTCTATAAAGTCCTCCCAATTGTCTCCAGCATTGTATTTCTCATCTGAGCCGTTGGTAGCCATTCTGTGGATTCTGTGATCCCGTAACTCATCGCCACTGTAAAGTCCTGACCCTGCAGTACAGACTTACACGAGGCACATGCTGAAGTCAAGGTCACTCTGGACCTGCACCTTTAGTTCACAGCTCTCGAGTCCCACACTTGCCTGAGACCTGCCTTTATATACCTGTGTGAAACAGGTATACAGTGTCTCCTGCAAGTGCACCCCTGGTGGTAAAGTATGCTTGTGGTTACAGGTCATGTCTAGTTGCAGTCATGTATAGCATGGTAAGATACAGTTATATACAGTAGTGTGAGATACATGACAAAACTGTTTATCTGTGTTTGCAGTTCTATGTCATCTAGGCTATTTATTACAGAGGACGCTGTATTGTAGGTAATGAAAACATCATTTATGATTCCCCTTCTAGGTGTCCCTAGCATTTAGGGTGTATAGATCTGCTTTGTCTACATTTCCAAAGTCTAACTCATAAAATTTCTTGAACATGTCTCTAAGTAGGGCCTGGTATAGCAGCTCTGTTTCCTTCGGACACCATGCAGGCAGGTGTATCTTGGTAAGGTTTAATATTACTGAAGCTACTGCATAATGTACCTCCTGATATAATACCTTTTCAATCGGTACCAATACTAATCCGTTCCCTGATCCCTTGGTGGTGGTAGGACACCTTTCTATTATTGTGTGTATTGACGGGGTTGTGGGCAGGGGTTTCTTGATGTGTGCTCTTAGTTCGGTGGCGTTAATTGGGAGTGGGGAGTGTGGGACCGCACACCCGTGTAGGCTAGAGTCCCACCCCATCCCTTCCCCTTCATCTTGCCATTGCCTGGCGAAGGCAATTGATATGCCTGCGGGCCAAATACTCTCTGATCCCCACATGCAAACATAAATTCCTTGTTCGGATTCCCACCATTTGTCCCAACACACTTTTACTCCTCCCCGTGTCCCCGTGATGGTGCGGTACGTATCATTACCGAGTCTTTCCCAGTCCGATTCCTGGTCCCATGCGTCCTTGATGAGTTTTCTGAGCCACCACCATCTTCCCAGGGGAATGTTCCCTTTGCAAGTCAAACTTACCGCTTTCCCTCTGTAACACTGACTCGGGCAGCGATGATCCGTATCCGGGGGCATGGAAGTGAGGCCTCCCCATAGGCAAAACCTTCCTGGCTGGAGTAGCGGGTAGAGTTAGATCCCATCCACCCTGGCCATCTTCCCTCGTGGGCATAAACAGCAAGTTCTTCCATGTCTCGGGGGCCACCCCCGGCGGTTACGATTGGTGCTATCCCTCCTGAACACCCGTAAATGAGGGATTCTTCCACGTCTCCTCGGTCGCTGCTGCTCATCCTTATCAGGGCGAGCAGGAACAGGATCCTTCTCATGCTGACCTCTTTCCTGTAGGGGCACATGAAACAGATTGTCTAGCCCTGAGAAAGCTCTCTGGCTTGACAAAGGTGACTGAGTTCCAAGTTGGGCTCATAGTCTTTAATTGACTGGCTGCCTTATTCAGTTCCTTGTGGAGAGATTGCTTTTAACTTTATCTCACAGTCATTCTGCTTGTTATCTTACCGGTGCTTCCTTAATAGCCATACCGGTAGATTCTTCTTACTCCTGGGTATCACCCAGCCTGTGCTTCCTTTAACAGCTGCACAGGTAGATTCTTTTCCTTACCCCAGTTAACTAATAGATATATACTTATCATTACACAGAAAAATCTTACACTATTCTAAACTTATTCACTAAACATACTTAAATTCACATCGCTATATATGTACATCTGCCACCCGTCTCCGGGTGGCCAGGTTAATTCCTGCCTTCTCTTTTTCTTCTTCTCCCGCTGGGTGTCCAGCGAGGTAGGTGATAGATCAGTCTGCACCGTCTAACTCTAAGTACTGTGACCGGATGTGGGTTTGAGTCCCACACTATCGGGGGAACGTCCCCTTCGGTGCTGCAGCACACCGCTCCTTTGGAGGTGGCTGTCTGGTCGAGGGCTACGGGCTGGGGACTCTCACTTGGTGGCGGGTCCACCGCTATCTCTTCTGGGGGTCCCTTGTTGCCTGAGGCTACCGGCTGGGTGTCCCTTCCTCGCGGGCTGGTCTCTGACCTTAGGTGCCCTTTTGTGGCTGGTCCCTTTCCTGGGGCTGAATCATTTAAATTGGAGTGCTGGTGACCACGGTGTCTTTGGCCGTGCTGTGCGGGGAGTCCTTCTTAAGGCTCCAGCTGCTGGGGCTGCATCCGAGTCCCAAATGATTGGTAGGACAGCTCCTCCAGTAACACAGTCCACCGCCCCTCTAGGTGCAGTCTGTGTGTCTGCCACATCCCCTGTGGGATCCCCACAGTCGGGGGCTGTTAGCTGGGGGTACCTGTCTTTAGTGCGGTTTACAGGTTTTGGCTGTCCCTTACATTTAGCTGCTGCCCCTGGGTTGAAAAGTTTGCACTGATTTATGTGGAACCACTTTGTTTGGCGGGGCAATTTTATGGCATAGACCATGGGGCTTGCATTGTCGACAATGTGGTACGGTCCCATGTACAGTGCCTCAAAGACCCCTACTCTAGCATAGTTTCTCACCATAACCTGGTCCCCTATCTCCCACTCGTGGTGCTTGCGGGGTTCTACCAGCAGTCGGTTGCTCCGATGCTGTTTTCCCATGTTGTTAGCAGCCTGCCAGTGAATCTGTTTAAGGTGTTCAAACAGATTCCTGACAAAGCTGTCCCGGTTCGCTTCCCTCAGCTGACCTTCCGTGAGTCCTGGGGCTAACACATGGGTGGGGGTTCGCATGACTCTGCCGGTCATGAGCTCGTACAGACTGGCTGGCCCGGATCCCCATGAGGACCAGTGCTAGGACCTCTACCCACCCTTTGGGTGAGTTCCCTGTCTCTTTGCACAGCCTTTCTTTGATGGTGCGGTTTAAACGCTCCACAGGCCCGGATGACTGTGGGTTGTGGGCGACATGCCATTTTCCTTTGATGCCGAGTACCTTAAGGGTCTCCTGCATCACCTGCCTGGTGAAGTGACTCCCTTGGTCAGACTCCACGTATTGTGGTAGTCCCCATCGAGAGACCACTTCTCTGACCAGGATCCTAGCTGTTCCCAGGGCAGTGGGGGCTGTTCGACATGGGAAGGCTTCCATCCATTTGGTGAATACATCCACCAATACTAGGCAGTACTTGTAACCTCCCTGGGCAGTGGGTAGGGGCACGATATAATCGATTTGGATCGACTGCCAGGGTCCCTTTACCCTCCTGATATGTCCCATCGTCACCTTTCTTTTCTGGGGGTCAGGGTTGTTGGCCGCGCACACCAGACAGCGAGCACAGAACTCGCGGACGTCTTCCCTGAGTCCTGGTCACCACCCTGCCTGTTCCACTTGTTGCCAAGTGGTCTCAGGTCCGGGGTGTCCTGCTCCTGGACCCTCGTGGGCCAGCTGGAGGAATCCTCTCCGGTGTTGTTGCGGTACTACCCATTGCTCCCCCCGAACAGCATGCCTTCTTTAACGGCAATTGCTGCGGTGCCGTACGGGCCTTCTATCCTGTCCTCTTTCGCTAGCGTGTTCAAGACAGTTTTGAGGACCGGGTCTTGGGTCTGGACCATTTTTATGTCTGGTGCAAAACTATCCCTGCTGTCCCTATCCTGCCCCTGACTGCTGCTATGGGTCCTGAGCTGTACGGATCCCAGAGCTTGCCCATGCAGGCAACCTGCTTGGTTAACATGTCAGCCTGCTGGTTTCCCTCGCTACGGGGTTCTGTGGTGGAATGTGCCTTCATCTTATGTATGTAGATATTCCCTTCCTCCCCTACGGCTTTCATGATCTTTTCCAGTAGGGGCTTAATTGCCAGGGGTCTCCCGTCTGCGGATGTGTATCCGCGGTGGAACCAGATAGCCAGGTACTCCGTACATGAATTGCATGTGAACATACTGTCCGAGCAAATTGTGTATGGGGTAGGGATTTCTTCGGAGTGTGTGACTACATACACCACCGCAGACAGTTCAGCATGCTGGGCGCTCATGGTACTGGGGAGTTTAATCGCCAGGGCAATGCCTGCCTCGGGGTCATAAACTCCGCAGCCTGTGAGTCGTTCACCCGCAGATACCGTGCTTGAACTGTCCACATAGATCTCTCGGCCTGTGGGGTGTAACCCAATCCGAAAGCCTATGTTAATTTCCCATATCCCTTCTATCGAACACCGGTGGGCTGTCCCTGGATAAATCATGTTGGCTGCGAGTCTTGGCTCGCAGAGACCCTTTACCCATTTAAGAGAGGAGCAGGGTCCAGGGAGCAATGCGGGCACTGCTCACTGTCCCGTCCTTAATTCTCCCATCCAGGAGCATTTGGGTGGGCGTATGGTTGGTAAGGAGTATGATAGGGGACCCCCCTGTGAAAATCAGTGATCTTTTCACAGCCCAGTGAGTGGCTAGGAGGTGCCGCTCACAGTTGGAGTATCCCTTCTCCAGGTCCGTGAGTATCCTGGAGGAGTAGACCACTGGTCTCAGCCGGCCGTGCCGCTCTTGGAGCAGTACTGCACTCAGGCTGTCCCCACTGGCTGCTACCTCCAGGAAAAACTCTTTACCCCCATCGATGGTCCCTAGAGCTGGCGCAGTCTGCAGGTCTTTCTTGAGTTGGATAAATGCTGCCTCGCAACCTTTGTCCCATTCCCACTCCACTTCCTTGTGTAGGAGTCGGAGCAGAGGGGCAGCGGTGACTGCATAACCCTCAGTGAAATCTCTGCAGTACCCGATCAGCCCGAGAAAAGATCTTACTCCTGTTACTGTGTTGGGGGCGGGTAATTTCTGCACTGCTTCCCTTCTAGCTTTGTCAATGGCGCTTTCCCCAGCGCGCACAGCCAGTCCCAGGAATTTTACTTCCTTCAGGCCGATCTGTGCCTTCTTGGGGTTTACTTTAAATCCTTCTTCTTTCAGCAGCTCCAGCAGTTCAGCCAGCAGTGGGCCATGTTCCTCCCCCTCATCAGTGAACAGGAGCAGGTCATCCACATACTGCACCAACTGCTGGGGTCTGCTGAAACTCTTTAAACGTTTGGCCATACACTGATGGAAAATACTAGGGCTGTTGTGGAAGCCCTGAGGGAGACAGTTCCAACTGTATTGCTGCCCTTTAAAGGTAAAAGCAAACTGTACTGATCTTCCCTTCTTAAAGGTATGGACCAGAACCCGTTGGAAATATCCAGCACCGTGAAGGTGGTCGCGGAGGCTGGGATACTTCCAATGAGGTCGGCGACAGCAGCAACAGTGGGTGCACAGATGGGATGTTACGGTTGAGTACTCGATAGTCCACCATGGCTCTCCAGGAGTTGTCCGGTTTCTTAACTGGCCATAATGGAGAGTTCACATGGGTAGCTATTGGTCTCAATACCCCCTGTTTAACCAGCGAACCCAAGGCTGTTTCCATGTCTGCCTCCGCCTCCCTGGGGAAGTTGTACTGTTTCTGTGGTCGGGTCAAGGGGTCCCTGTCATGTATGTAACCTCTACGTAACACCACTGCAACACTGTATATACTTAAGCAATGCACACCTTGACCACAGGGGGTGAACATGTGGGGGACACTCCTTATCTAGTCATCCAGGTATATAAAGCGAGGTCCCATGTAGGGTCATCACTTCTTGGTCCTGTGAATAAAGGTTCAGGTCATAGAGTGACCTTGGCCATAGAATGTGCCTCGTGTGGGTTTTGTGCCATTGAGTAAGTACATTACAGTCCCCATCTATACTAACCTCGGCCCCGTTTATTCTCCCACAGTCGTGTTTGTGAGTGGCAAAAACTGCAAGGTTTTTCCTCACATACACTTGATATTCTACAGGGGTGTTACTGACCAGTGATTCAAGGTCGTAACTCTCCTTTGGTTTCATGGTGCACAACGTCCCTTTTCCCTGTTTTCCCGGGATAACCATCACCTGTCCCGTACAGATGGTTCCTTAAATCCACTAGGATTCCGTGGCCTAGGATGAAGTCAGCCCCCAGGATCCCTCTCCCTTCCTGCTCCCACTTCATCAGGACATAAGTCCACTTAGTGTGGAGTGTACCGAAATGAATGGAGAGCGGAACGGAGAATGAACCAATCTGTTCAGTGCCTGTGAAACCCACCAAGCTGTAGGGGACCCCGTTAGACAGAGGTGAGGCAGCGGGGTTAGCTACATAGACAAGGGTGCTTGAGGCACTGGTGTCCAGCAGGTAAGTCCCTTTCACCTTTTCCACTTCCATCTGTACAGTCGGTTTCCCCCACGCATCATACTCGAGGGCACACAGGTGGACAGGCTGTGCCTGTCCTAGTCACGGTTTTGGTTGGGAGGGGGCAGATGGGATTTCGGTACCGGTGGTGGTGGCTACCTTCCCAGGGCCATCTAACATGGCTCGGAGCGCAGTTAAAAAGGTCTCAAATGAGTGGGGAGGGACTAGCTTATCTGTCTCGGTCTTTTGGACTGGGGCTGGAGAATTCTTTCCTGCGCTATTCTTCCAATGATTTTTACAATCCCTTCTCCAGTGCCCAGTCTTTCCACACCCAAAGCAGGTACGTTTTGTATCAGAGGAGTTGCCCCCTCGTGGCGCCATTCCCTCTTGTCTTGGTTAAGTCAGATTTCGTGAACCCTTCCCTTTTGTGGGTGCTCTTTTGTCCCTCTGTTGTTTCTGTAAGCTAGGGTCAGTTGCCTAAGCACTCCCTGTTCTGTGGCTTGGGGATCTCTGGGGTCGAACCAGGCCTCAGTCTTGGTTCTTATTCTGGGTAAACTATTAGCTACTAGGCTTCGGAGCCAGTGGGCTAACTCGTCCGGGCTTAATTGATCTCTGTCTATGTCCCCACTACAGGCGCTTTTGTACACCGGCCACAATCCACCTGCGAAAGCCTGTGGGGTTTCTCCTGTGAGCTGTACCGTTTTCTCTACTTCCGTCATTGCAGCCCATAGCTTCTAAATGTCTTTCTGGATGGCAGCAAGTGTTTTCTGTCCTCTTTTGCTCTCAGTAGAGAGGCACTGGTACAGTTTGCTGTCTAGAGATAGAAGAAGCATCTTTGCCATTTCTGCATCATCGCACCCATTAATATCCCCTGCCTGTTCCACTTCCGCAAAGTGAACCAAGGGGTCTCCCTTTGGAGTTAGCTTTCCCAGGTGGCTTATCATAGCCCTAAGCTGGCGGGGAGTGTGGAGAACCACAAACTGACTTTACAGGGGCCCTGGACCCCCGTTAAGGGTAGGCGGGCCAAACTTCTGTTGCCGGACCGGGCACATTGGCCGTGGTTCTGGCTCTCCCTGTTCTGGCTCGCCTCCCTGTCTTCACTGTGGCCAAGCCGAGCTGAAACTCGGTGCTACAGGTGGTGGTGGTTCACTATCCCTGTCCGCCCCGCAACTGATTTGCCCCTCCTGCTGCTGAACCGGTGTAGTCACCGGTGCCACAGGTAGTGACCGGGAAGTTTCTTCCTCCTCTTCCAGGTTTACCCGGGGCGTACCCGGGCTTATTAGGCATAGCATGCCTTTTGCCTTGGACAGAGCAAGGTTTACACTTTTAATTTGTTTGCTGGCAGGGACCATGGTCTCCCGATTCAAACACATTAGTGCTAGCCACTTTATAAGCTGCTTGCACATCTTTTAATCTTTCCTGGAGCTCTTTTACTTGTAGGGTGAGGCGAGTGCTTTCCTCCCTCTGTGACTTTTCATTACTTTTGGCCTCGGTAACCTGACATTGAAAATTGTCCTGACTGTTTTTAAACCTTTCCATTATTTGGGTCCTTTCCTGTTTTAGCTTGCGGAGTTCTCCTGATAATCTTTCTTCTGACATGACCCTTTCCTGATAGTTCTCTGCGCATTCCCATAACTCTGCCTGTAATGTTTCATTCATTCTATCTCGGAGTTGGACCTGTCACTGTAGACAGACCAACCAGATTGCTTTCTCTACTGCTTCTTTGTGATCTTTACTTGCTGCCCACTGGGCTGCAGCGTCAGCTGGACGCTCAGCGCGCAATAGACTAAGCACCCATTTCTTCGTTACATTCACTTTCTTATACACATAGGAGGAAATCCTCTCTTCCATTTTGGTTCTTTGCTCCAAACCAGCACTCTCCGCATCACACCCCGTGTACCAGAGTCGTGCCATGGTAGCCATTTTGTAAGCGGGGGGCGTGTGTGTGGTGGTCTCTATGAGGGGGTCAGGTTCCCTTCTGACCAACTTGAGCGGTTTCGAATCGCTCCCCCTCCCTTGGGTTCTGTACTCTGGATTTATTTGGGGGTGTGACAAAAGTGCAGAGGACACTGGTTTGATGCAAAGAATGTTGGTTTTATTACAGTCAAAGTAATACAGGCTTATTGCTCGAGTAAGAAAATACATGGTCAAACTTACAATCACTCTAATAAAGAACAAGACAAGGAAAGGTACAAGGCCAAACTTATAACCACTCTAATAAAGTACCATACACTACACATTCAAAGGGGGTTGCAGTAAAATTATACCTCCCACCTCCCAATACCTAACTCGAGCTAGGTTAGACTCCAGGGCAGGGACTTATGCTTTCCAATCCTTTTGATAGTTCATGGTAGATGGTGAGGTTCTTCCTTCCTTCAGGACTTCAAAACTTCGAGGCTGGAGAAGTTAGTTTTACAACTGTCACGTTGGTTTCTCTCCTTGTCTTGATGAGGTAGTAGTGACCACCTCTCTTTCCCACTAACCTCTGTTGAAAACAGGGGCAGTTATACAGTTCCAGTGTTCTAATCTTGCCGCCCAATCTGTTCACAATCCTGTGTATAATTTTGGCGGGCTTGGTTCTTCTTTGTAATATTTTGTCGGGCTCGTTAAAGTTGATATGTCTTGGGTGGGTTGATCTTCGAAAACTGTTTCCTGATGGAAAAATTAGTTTGGTAATTGCAATATGCTTTTGTGCTTAGTCTTTCGCATACAGGCTGGATTGGGCCTCTTTGTGATGTATATGCTGAAAATGGTTTGTCCAGACCCATGTTGATGGGGAGCTATCTCTGGGTGATACTGTGATGGTAATGTTTCTTGTGGAGGAAGATTTCCAAATACTCATTTTTCCAGACAGGTTACCTCAGTCCTCACACCCAGACAGTTTCAATAATCAAGTGGGCTTCCTTTGTTTCCTAGGTCCGCCCACAGGCTTGAATTTGTCTTGTAAAAGTTCATAACTCTATTAAAGTTCGTAGTTTCTTCCATAAGCACTTTAGAGTTCCAAACTTTTCGGTAGATAGTCCCAAATTAAATTTCCTTTCGAATGAGCTCAAACACAGTTGGGGGGGGGGGGGGGGTGGTGGTTCTGGTGAATTTTGCTCACTGCAATGTAATAACTCGATAGACTGAATACTGTAAACTAACACAGGTACAAATCTAGCTCTGCTTTATTGGGGCCCCAAGTGATTACATTACATGATGGCTTGCCTTTTATACCTGGGCCGTATACACGTGCTGACAGCCCAATGACCTCCTACAGTGGCGCCACCTGGTGGCTAGTAACCCCAAGCATACACACATGACAATATCCCCCTTTAAGATATTAGTAACAGTCTTTTTACAAATTCCGCTCCCGAGTTGATCGTCTCAGTTCAACTCCAGCCTTGGGCAAGCGTTCTGAGTCTGTTATGACTGGGGGCTGGGTAGCCGATCTGATGGGAGTGGCAATGACCATGTCAGGAATTGAAAGTCCAGATTCATCGATAACAGCAGAGTCCTCTGATGACTGAGGGTAGGTTGGTTGGTCACTGATTGTGTCTTCCTCAGATTGTTCCGGTTCATCCGTGTGCCGCAGCTTTATCTGATCAACATGTTTCCTGCATGTTTGCCCATTCTTGAGCTTGACGAAAAATACTTTGTTACCCTCCTTGGCCGTAACAGTACCGGCGATCCACTTGGGACCTTGACCATAATTTAGTTCATACACAGGATCGTTAACAGAAATGTCACGTGACACAGCAGCGCGATCATGATACCACTGCTGACTTTGACGTCTGTATTCAACATGATCATTCAAGTCAGGGTGGACAAGAGAGAGCTTGGTCTTGAGACCTTGCTTCATCAATAATTCAGCAGGGGGGATCCCGGTAAGCGTGTGGGGTCTTGTCCTGTAACTAAGCAATATGCATGACAAGCAAGTCTGTAGTGAACCTTGAGTTACACGTTTCATACTCTGCATGATAGTTTGGACAGCACGCTCTGCTTGACCATTAGATGCGGGTTTGAATGGTGCTGACCTCACATGTTTGATACTATTTGAGTTTCATGAACTCTTGAAACTCCAGACTAGTGAAGCAAGATCCGTTGTTGCTTACAACGATGTCGGGCAGACCATGAGTGGCAAACATGACACAAAGGCTCTCAATGGTAGCTGTGGATGTACTGGATGACATGATTATAAACGCTATCCACTTGGAATATGCATCCACTACAACTAAAAACATCGTTCCCAGGAAGGGACCTGCAAAGTCGATGTGGATCCTGGACCATGGTTTAGATGGCCACGACCACAGACTCAGCGGCAATTCCGCTGGTGCTTTACTTAGCTACATGCAAGTGTTGCACTGATGCACACATGATTCCAGATCAGAGTCAATTCCAGGCCACCATACATGAGCCCAAATTTCACCATGAGTTGTACCGTTTTTTTTGGTCTAACTTGATTTTTCTGGTGTATCTTTTTAGTTGAAAATATGGCCATTTAATTTGTGCCAGTGTAAGTGAGTTAGTTAGGTTTTGTTAGGTCAGTTTTTTTTTCAAAAGGGGGCATTCCCAGCCACTTACACCATTTATACCAATTTGGCCAGAAAAATGTTGTGCTAAACTAACTTAGGGCAGCGTATGTGTCCACTTTTGTCCGCACAGAAAGACCTTACTTACAGTTAAGGAATCGGCACCAGTAACTACATTTCAAGCACCACCAAGCACCAAACAAAGCACAAGCAGTAATAACAATTCAATAAAAAATAAAGAAGTGAAGTAAAGAATTAAATTAACAAATAAAAGTACTGAATCAAATCCTACCTTAAACTGAACTATGCAGCGGCTGGCTGTGCGGGAGTCCGTTCGGCCAGGGCAAGGTGCGGGACACCGGCAAGCCCTTCGGCCAGGGCAAGAATCGGGAGAACGGGGCATACCGGGGCTGTAGGAGAGAGGGGTATCAACGTGGCAGGCTAGGGGGGCTGGTGGTGCGGGGAGAATATCAACAGAGATCGGGGCAGGCTGTGGGGGGGGGGGGGGGGGAGTATCGACGGAGAACATGGCAGGCTGTGGGGGGGGGGGGAATGGGGAGAGTATCAACGGAGAACACGGTAGGCTGGGGGCGGGAGTGTCGACGGAGAACACGGTAGGCTGTGGGGGGGGGGAGTTTCGACGGAGAACACGGCAGGCTGGGGGCGGGAGTGTCGACGGAGAACACGGCAGGCTGTGGGGGGGGGGAGTTTCGACGGAGAACACGGCAGGCTGGGGGCGGGAGTGTCGACGGAGAACACGGCAGGCTGTGGGGGGGGGAGTGTCGACGGAGAACACGGCAGGCTGTGGGGGGGGAGTGTCGACGGAGAACACGGCAGGCTGTGGGGGGGAGTGTCGACGGAGAACACGGTAGGCTGTGGGGGGGGGGGAGTGTCGACGGAGAACACGGCAGGCTGTGGGGGGGGGGAGTGTCGACGGAGAACACGGCAGGCTGGGGGCGGGAGTGTCGACGGAGAACACGGCAGGCTGTGGGGGGGAGTGTCGACGGAGAACACGGCAGGCTGTGGGGGGGAGTGTCGACGGAGAACACGGCAGGCTGGGGGCGGGAGTGTCGACGGAGAACACGGCAGGCTGTGGGGGGGGGAGTGTCGACGGAGAACACGGCAGGCTGTGGGGGGGGGGAGTGTCGACAGAGAACACGGTAGGCTGTGGGGGGGGGAGTGTCGACAGAGAACACGGCAGGCTGTGGGGGGGGGGAGTGTCGACAGAGAACACGGCAGGCTGGTGGCTGGTGGGAGGGAGGGAGAAGGCTGAACTCTGCAGGCTGTGGTGGGTGGGGGTGGGGGGGGGGGTGCTGATGAGGAGGGATAGAGAAATCACACGACTGAAAGGGGGAGGGGGATAGAACAAAAGACCTTTGGGTTTCTTACCTTGTTTGGGGAGTGAGAAGAGCTGGGCTGTGCTCCCATTTTTCACCTTCTTTAACCTTTGAAAGTTTTAATTTTACTTTAAGGATGGGTGCATCAACCTCAATGCTGTGGATTATTCAATGGTTATGCATCACTGTGCTATGTAGGAGAGAATTGATTAGAGCTCATCGCATCAGAAACATCAGAGCCCGTAGGCTGCTGGGCAGGAGGCATTACACACCTCAGAGATTTCGAGTCAGGCGTTCCTACCTGGACCTGAGTGAGGCAGATTGCATCAGAAGGCTGCGTTTCCGCAGAGAAGTTGCCCGTGAGATCTGTGAGTTGGTGAGACTACAGTTGCAGGCAAGAAGCAGCAGGTGGACTGCCTTGTCTGTTGAAGTGAAGGTTACAGTTGCACTTTCCTTCTATGCCTCGGGATCGTTTCAAGGTATAACTGGAGATGTGTGCGCCATCTCTCAAGGTGCAATACAGGTCTCCATTCGCCAGGTCACGGCTGCACTGTATGCGTGGAGGAAT
Source organism: Pristiophorus japonicus (assembly GCF_044704955.1). Lineage (NCBI taxonomy): Eukaryota > Metazoa > Chordata > Chondrichthyes > Pristiophoridae > Pristiophorus > Pristiophorus japonicus. The sequence goes on from NC_091986.1 coordinate 185,574,935, forward strand.
AACTTCATCAAGTTCCCAATGACCGCACAAGCAATGCGTGACAGGGCTGTGGGCTTGTGCAGGATTTCTGGCTTCCCAAAGGTACAGGGCTGCATTGATTGTACCCACATCGCCTTGCGTGGGGGATGCTGAGCAGTTCAGGAATAGAAAAAGGCTTCCACTCCATTAATGTGCAGCTCGTGTGTGACGACAAATATCGCATCATGTCAGTCAATGCAAGATACCCTGGCAGCACCCATGATGCATTCATCCTAAGCGATAGCGTTATATCTGACATGTTTGAGCAGCAGCCAGAAGGGCAGAGCTGGCTACTGGGAGACAAAGGGTACGGTCTGGCCACCTGGCTCATGACGCCCCTATGTGTAACCTGGACGGAAGCTGACCATCAATACAACATGTCGCAAATTAAGACATGCAGCATCATAGAGAGGATCATTGGCATCTTGAAACAGCATTTCCAATACCTGGACCATTCCGGAGGCAACTTGCAATATTCCCCTGAGATGGTCGGTCACTTCACTGTTGTGCTGCATGCTGCATAACTTAGCCATCATGAGGCAGCAGCAGCTGATAGTGGAAGAAGAAGACCCACCTGCGGTGAGAGTGCCTGATGATAATGATGTGGAAGATACAGGTGACGAGCAGGAGGAGGAGGAGCTGGAGGAAGATGATGATGAGGATCAGGAGACCATGCAAGTGCCTGAGGCCGGAGCACGACGTCGGAGGAGGGCGGACCATCGTGCTCCTTTAAGGATTGCTCGAGCCTTGCACCATCAGCTCATCCGTGATCGCTTTACTGATGTCTGAGGACTCAGCGACAACTGTTCTGCTTTGACTTGTTTATTTTTTGCAGCTGTTCCTAAATATTGTGTTGTGTTAATGGAACATGATTCAGTTTCAATGTAAAAAATATTTTATTGAAAATTTTAGAATGTACTTCACTTTAGTGTAATAAAATATTTTTTTTTATCAAACTGTCCTTTAATATGACTCTTTAAGATCACTTAAAAACTTTAAGATCACTTATAGCCTTGTAAAGTTACATCACTTACAAAACAATTTCCATTTGAAAACAGTTACAAGAGTAAAATCAACAATAACAACAAAAACAACAGCAGCAAAGAAAGGCTGCACCCATCTCAGATCCACATCTCGGTGAATGTGCACTGCTTCATGGGGGGTGGTGATGGTGATGGTGGTAGAGGCGGGGGGCGGAGGGGGGGATACGGCTTGGGTCTCTACAGAGACTAGTGCGGGGATTGCCGTGGGAGTGGCAGTAGATTGGCCTGGCTGTGTTCCCTTATTGCAGCAGCTACCTCCCTGATGGCCTGTGCCGTCGTTTCGGCTGCCTGTGACATTCCCTCCCTGATGGTCTGTGCCGTCGTTCCCGCTGCCTCTGAAATGTCCTCCCTCATGTCCTGTGACGTATTGCTATTTCTGCCATCAGTGGCGTTACCTCATCACCCATCCCACTGACGGTGTTCACGAGTGATTGGGTAAGCTCATTGGTCTCCACACCCAATGCCATCATCTGAGCCACATCTGTTGCACCTTCCAGCTCAGGACAGCGTGGCATATTTCTCCTTGGCCTCACCCTGGGTCTGTCTCGCGGAACCCCTCCATTGTGAGGCACAGGCTGGGACGGTGTGGTCATGGGTGTTACAGGCTGCATTCCACCAGCACTGAGAGTCGCAGACTGGGACAGTGGGGCTCTAAATGTTACATGCTGCATTCCACCAGCACTGGGAGTCACAGGCTGGGACAGTGGGGCCCTGGGTGTTACAGGCTGCATTCCAGCAGCACTGGGATCCGGAACCTCGGATGGTGGGGCATTGAGTGTTCCATACTGCATTCCAGCAGTACTGGGAGGCGCAGGCTGGGATATTGGGGCATTGAGTGTTCCATACTGCATTCCAGCAGGAATGGGACCCGCAACCTTTGGACTTTCGAAAGCATCCAATGTCGGACCAAAACTTAAACTACTCTGCAGGGACTGGGATGAGCTGAAACCACCGAATGTTGAACCAGACCCTAAACCATTATGCAGGGACTGGGCAGCGCTCAAACCACGGAATGATGAATCAGAAATCATGGAAGGGCTTGGCAACGCAAGTTCAAGATACTCCCCTTCAAAGTTGGTCTGGCTCGCCCGCGTCTGAATCTTCTTCTATATCTTTAGGATTGGCATCAGGTTCTGCAAAATATAACAGAACAGTCAAATGGTTAGCAGCAGAGGAGAGGGCAGTCTGGGTGGCATGAGTAGGCTCACATGTTAGCAGGCCAGGCAGCAGGTTGATTTGTAGAGCCACGAGTAATTTTCAGTACTTACCCTCTCCCTCGCGTGTGGGCCCAGCTTGTGCAGTACTGATTGCTTTTCTCCAGCTAGGACCCATCAAAGCAGCGACCCTCTGTTCCAAGGGTCTCAATGGGTGCAGATTTGGCGGGCCTCCTCCTGTTTGAGTTCTTTCCCTTTTGTTGTGGACCAATTTCTTCTGCAAAGATGAAAACATAACTTATTAGAGAGGGTGTCTTTCTGCTGGGTGGGACATATACAGGTGGTCACATTTACAGATGCAATTCCATTGACAAATGAAAATATTACTTACACTAACTGCTTGACCAAGGTCCTGCCATTTCTTTTTATACTGCCTTCCATTTCTCGTGGTATTCACCACTGTGCAGTAATTTTCTGCAACTTTGTTCCAGCGTTTATTAATTTTTTTGGGTGGCACTTTTGTGTGACCTCTGTTGCTCGTATCCAGCTCCTGCCATCTTCCCTCGATTACATTCACTAGTACTGCTACTTCGTGATGTATGAAATTCTTCGTTCTTGGCGCACGGTGTTGCATTGCTCTATTGAATTAACACTTAGTGATTTTTCAAAACACTAAGTCCTTATTTTGCTTGCAGCAATGAATGATTCTCATCTAATTAGCACTCCTTGTGGAAGTTTAGCAGCTGATTTCTTGCAGAGTACTCCAAACAGCACTCTTATAACTTTCAAAACATCAATCAGGCATCCAAAACTAAGTGAGAGGTTTTCCCTTTAAAAATGGCTGATTGCCAATGTTATTGCCCCACTGAGCATGCGCGAATACTGCAACGCGCATGCGTGTGCTGCCAGCACTCTCACAGGCACTCCGATCAGGTCCCGCCCCCCTGCCGGCTCTGCGCGGCCAGCATGGACCTAGCTCCGCCCCCCTCTGTGTTCTGCGCCACGCCACCTCGACAGACTGCCCGAGAATCGGCCATAATTGCAAGTCCTTTTTTTGTTGCTGCTTTTGCTCTACACTGTCGGCAGGGGGCTCGGAGGTGCTCCATTTTGCCTTTGTGGGGAAATTTGTGCCCATGAGACCTGACAATGGCATTCATCATGGTAATACCGGGATGAGTGCTATGTAGATCATGTACAAATTTCTCTCTGCCTTTCTTAGGCATAACAACATGATGACCCCACAGTAAACAAGCTGACTGAATGGCTAGTTCGTCTTTGCGACGGTTGTAAGGTTTGGTCTCATCACTCATTTACTTGGGTATGGCAGACCAATCACCACTAAGGACACAATGTTTCACAACCGATAATATCGGGTCCTGGCTGATCCAGGTCTTAACTTGTTGAGCTGTGACAGGGGTTCCTTCCTAGAAACATAGAAACATAGAAAATAGGTGCAGGAGTAGGCCATTCGGCCCTTTGAGCCTGCACCGCCATTCAATAAGATCATGGCTGATCATTCCCTCAGTACCCCTTTCCTGCTTTCTCTCCATAGCCCTTGATCCCCTTAGCCGTAAGGGCCATATCTAACTCCCTCTTGAATATATCCAATGAACTGGCATCAACAACTCTCTGCGGCAGGAAATTCCATAGGTTAACAACTCTCTGAGTGAAGCAGTTTCTCCTCATCTCAGTCCTAAATGGTCTATCCCTTATCCTAAGACTATGTCCCCTGGTTCTGGACTTCTCCAACATCGGGAACATTCTTCCCGCATCTAACCTGTCCAGTCCCGTCAGAATCTTATACGTTTCTATGACATCCCCTCTCATCCTTCTAAACTACAGTGAATAAAGGCCCAGTTGATCCAGTCTCTCCTCATATGACAGTCCAGCCTTCCCTGGAATCAGTCTTGTGAACCTTCGATGTACTCCCTCAATAGCAAGAACGTCCTTCCTCAGATTAGGAGACCAAAACTGTACACAATATTCCAGGTGAGGCCTCACTAAGGCCCTGTACAACTGCAGTAAGACCTCCCTGCTCCTATACTCAAATCCCCTAGCTATGAAGGCCAACATAGCATTTGCCTTCTTCACCGCCTGCTGTACCTGTATGCCCACTTTCAGTGACTGATGAACCATGACACTCAGGTCTCGTTGCACCTCCCCTTTTCCTAATCTGCCGCCATCCAGATAATATTCTGCCTTCGTGTTTTTGCCCCCAAAATGGATAACCTCACATTTATCCACATTATATTGCATCTGCCATGCATTTGTCCACTCACCTAACCTGTCCAAGCCACCCTGCAGCCTCTTAGCGTCCTCCTCACAGCTCACACTGCCACTCAGTTTAGTGTCATCCGCAAACTTGGAGATATTACATCAATTCCTTCATCTAAATCGTTAATGTATATTGTAAAGAGCTGGGGTCCCAGCACTGAGCCCTGCACACTCCACTAGTCACTGCCTGCCATTCTGAAAAGGACCCGTTTATCCCGACTCTCTGCTTCCTGTCTGCCAATCAGTTCTCTATCCACGTCAGTATATTACCCCCAATACCATGTGCGTTGATTTTGCACACCAATCTCTTGTGCGGGACCTTGTCAAAAGCCTTTTGAAAGTCCAAATACATCACATCCACTGGTTCTCCATTGTCTACTCTGCTAGTTACATTCTCAAAAAATTCCAGAAGATTCGTCAAGCATGATTTCCCTTTCATAAATCCATGCTGACTTGGACCGATCCTGTCACTGCTTTCCAAATGCGCTGCTATTTCATCCTTAATGATTGATTCCAACATTTTCCCCACTACTGATGTCAGGCTAACCGGTCTATAATTATCCATTTTCTCTCTTCCTCCTTTTTTAAAAAGTGGTGTTACATTAGCTACCCTCCAGTCCATAGGAACTGATCCGGAGTCGATAGACTGTTGGAAAATGATCACCAATGCATCCACTATTTCTAGGGCCACTTCGTTAAGTACTCTGGGATGCAGACTATCAGGCCCCGGGGATTTATCAGCCTTTAATCCCATCAATTTCCCTAACACAATTTCCCGCCTAATAAGGATATCCTTTGGTTCCTCCTTCTCACGAGACCTACTGTCCCCTAGTACAATCGGAAGGTTATTTGTGTCTTCCTTCGTGAAGTATTTGTTCAATTGATCTGTCATTTCTTTGTTCCCCATTATAAATTCACCTGAATCCGACTGCAAGGGACCTACGTCCCTTTCAAAAGCATCCATAACAGTAAGTCTGCGGGTTGTGGCGTCTCCACCTCCGGTGTGGGCAACAGAGCCAGACGGCTCAGTGCATCGGCACAATTCTCGGTGCCAGGTGTATGGCGAATGACATATCATAGGCAGATAATGTCAGCGCCCACCACTGGATGCGGGACAATGCTTTGGTATTGCTATCTTTGTTTTCTGAAAACAATGAAATGAGTGGCTTGTGATCTGTTTCCAGTTCAAACAGAAGACCAAACAGATACTGATGCATCTTTTTAACCCCATACACACAGGCTAATGCTTCTTTGTCTACCATGCTGTAGGCTCTTTCCGCCTGTGACAAACTTTTAGAAGCATACGCAACAGGTTGTAGTTTACCCGACTCATTAGCTTGTTGGAGCACACAACCAACACCATATGATGAAGCATCACAGGCCAATACTAGATGCTTACACGGATCATAATGTGCCAACAGCTTGTTAGAGCAAAGCAGATTAATAGCTGTCTCAAAAGCTCTATCTTGAGATGCATCTCAAACCCAGTTGTCACCTTTTCTTTGCAGCATGTGCAATGGCTCCAATGAACTGCTCAATCTAGGTAGGAAATTATCGAAGTAGTTGAGTAGAGCAAGGAACGAACGCAGCTCCGTCACATTCTGAGGCTTGGGTGCATTTTTGATGGCCTTGGTTTTCAAGATCGTAGGCCTGATGCCGTCAGCAGCAACTTTCCTCCCCAGGAATTTGACTTCCGGTGCCATGAAGATGCACTTCGAAATTTCAGTCCGAGTTCCACTTTGTCCAGATTATGTAGAACCGTTGTTCAGATGTTCGACGGTTTCACGACCTGTGACCAGGATGTCATCTTGGAACACAACAGTTCTGGGGATGGACTTCAGTAGACTCTCCATGTTCCTCTGAAATATGGCTCCAGCCGAGCGAATTCCGAAAGGACACCTGTTGTAGATTAACAGTCCTTTATGAGTGTTGATGCATGTAAGTTTCTTCGACGTCTCGACCAGCTCCTGTCATTTAGGCTGACGTCAGATCCAGTTTAGTGAATGACTTCCCCCCAGCTAGCATTGCAAACAGGTCATCAGCCTTTGGTAATGGGTATTGATCCTATTTTGAAACTCAGTTGATTGTAACCTTGTAGTCTCCACAAATCCTGACAGTGCCATCACTCTTCAACACAGGAACAATGGGGCTGGCCCATTCGTTAAATTCAACCAGTGACATGACCCCTTCATGCTAGAGTCTGTCCAGTTTGATTTCAACCTTCTCCCTCATCATGTACGGAACCGCCCGAGCTTTATGATGGATTGGTCTTGCATGATGGATTGGTCTTGCATCCAAGTCCACGTGGATCTGCACCTTGGCTCCCGTGAAATTGCCGATGCCTGGTTCAAACAGCGAGGGGAACTTGCTCAGCACTTGAGCACATGGAGTATCATCCTCCGATGACAACGCTTTGATATCGTTTCAATTCCATTTGATTTTTTCTAGCCAATTCCTGCCGAACAGGGTTTAGACCATTGCCTGGAACAATCCATAACGGTAAATCATGAACCGCACCATCATACGAAACTTTGACTACTGCACTGCCAATCACCGTTATGAGTTCTTTAGTGTACGTACGCAACTTGGCATTGACTGGACTCAGCTTAGGCCTCACAGCCTTAGTATCCCACAGCTTGTCGAATGTCCTCTGGCTCATTATTGATTGACTTGCACTCTTGTCCAATTCCATCGGTACCGGCACACCGTTAAGTTTCACATTAATCATTATCGGTTGGCTCTTTGTTAGGAACGAATACAGTCCATACACTTCCTCCTCTGGTAGCTCGGATTGCATATCCGATCTGTGCTATACGATCATCCTCCATGTGGTGTGTCGCCGCTCGCTTGCGCAGTTGCGGACACAGGCGCTGGAGATGCCCCAGTCTCGAACAGCCTTTACAAATGTACTGTTTAAACCGACACTGATGAGGCCAATGATTGCCCCCACAACGCCAACACGGTGAAATCGGATTCATTCCCGTTGGCAGACTTTGGGCAGCCACAGTTTCGCATACACAGTCGAGTAGGCCCTGCCATATGCAGCTCTGCCAAACGACGAAACAATCTTGTTTACAGTACTTGCTGAGTTCCGATTTTTCAATGATATCTGCTTTAAGTTTTTGTCCATCGTCCTGCATGCCTGGGTAATCGTGATGGCCTTGCTCAAGTCCAGCATTTCCACCGCCAGTAGCTTACGGAGGATCACCTCGTGGTTGATGCCGATTACAAAGAAGTCCCGCAACATGCCTCCCAATGAGTTTTCGAACTTACACGGTCCAGCTAGACGTTTTAGGTCGGCAATGAAATTCCGACACATCCTGGCCCTCAGAACGAACGTGCTTGTAGAATCGATATCGTGAGATGATGATGCATGCCTTCTTCTGATTTGAGATGGTCATGTACCAGAGCACACAATTCTTCATAGTCCTTGTCCGTTGGACTTGCAGGCGAGAGAAGATTCTTTATGAGTCCATAGATTTTCGGACCGGAAACCTGCGCCTAACTTCATCAGTGGGTTACATAAAAACATAGAAACATAGAACATAGAAAATAGGTGCAGGAGTAGGCCATTCGGCCCTTCGAGCCTGCACCACCATTCAATGAGTTCATGGCTGAACATGCAACTTCAGTACCCCATTCCTGCTTTCTCGCCATACCCCTTGATTCCCCTAGTAGTAAGGACTACATCTAACTCCTTTTTGAATATATTTAGTGAATTGGCCTCAACAACTATCTGTGGTAGAGAATTACACAGGTTCACCACTCTCTGGGTGAAGAAGTTTCTCCTCATCTCGGTCCTAAAAGGCTTACCCCTTATCCTTAGACTGTGACCCCTGGTTCTGGACTTCCCCAACATTGGGAACATTTTTCCTGCATCTACTCTGTCTAAACCCGTCAGAATTTTAAACCTTTCTATGAGATCCCCTCTCATTCGTCTGAACTCCAGTGAATACAAGCCCAGTTGATCCAGTCTTTCTTGATATGTCAGTCCCGCCATCCCGGGAATCAGTCTGGTGAACCTTCGCTGCACTCCCTCAATAGCAAGAACGTCCTTCCTCAAGTTAGGAGACCAAAACTGTACACGAGACTCCAGGTGTGGCCTCACCAAGGCCCTGTACAACTGTAGTAACTTCTCCCTGCCCCTGTACTCAAATCCGCTCGCTATGAAGGCCAACATGCCAGTTGCTTTCTTAACCACCTGCTGCACCTGCATGCCAACCTTCAATGACTGATGTACCATGACATCCAGGTCTCGTTGCACCTCCACTTTTCCTAATCTGTCACCATTCAGATAATAGCCTGTCTCTCTGTTTTTACCACCAAAGTGGATAACCTCACATCTATCCACATTATACTTCATCTGCCATGCATTTGCCCACTCACCTAACCTATCCAAGTCACTCTGCAGCCTCATAGCATCCTCCTCGCAACTCACACTGCCACCCAACTTATTGTCATCTGCAAATTTGGAGATACTACATTTAATCCCCTCGTCTAAATCATTAATGTACAATGTAAACAGCTGGGGCCCCAGCACAGAACCTTGAGGTACCCCACTGGTCACTGCCTGCCATTCTGAAAAGTACCCATTTACTCCTACTCTTTGCTTCCTGTCTGCCAACCAGTTCTCAATCCACGTCAGCACACTACCCCCAATCCCATGTGCTTTAACTTTGCACATTAATCTCTTGTGTGGGACCTTGTCGAAAGCCTTCTGAAAGTCCAAAAACACCACATCAACTGGTTCTCCCTTGTCCACTCTACTGGAAACATCCTCAAAAAATTCCAGAAGATTTGTCAAGCATGATTTCCCTTTCACAAATCCATGCTGACTTGGACCTATCATGTCACCTCTTTCCAAATGCGCTGCTATGACATCCTTAATAATTGATTCCATTATTTTACCCACTACCGATGTCAGGCTGACCATTTTGTTGGCCACAAAGTACTGGTCCAGGCGAGCTACAAAATCTGCCCAGTCCTCTCCCTCCACAAATCTCTGCAGAATTCTAAATATGCTAATTTTTGCATGCGAAGGTTCTTAAGTTACCTCGTCCCCAAATGTTATGTATGTAATAACTCGATAGACTGAATACTGTGAACTAACACAGGTATAAACCTGGCTCTGCTTTATTAGGGCCCAAAGTGATTACATTACATGATGGCTTGCATTTTATACCTGAGCCGCACACACATGCATACAGCCCAATGTAACACCAAGCATACATACATGACAGGCAGCATCAACCAGCTGCAGTGGAAGCTGACTGCTGCCATGCAATCTCCGCTTGCTACCATGGAAGCTCAGACTGCTGCCATCATGGCTCTGGATAACAGTGGGCAAAGTGGCTTCCAGGACATCACAGCACTCCAGTAATCTGTTCTCCAACAGATCTGCTCCCTAAAGACCCTCTGTGGATATGGCCTTTTGCTGAGAGCCCTTCTCCCCCTCCTCCTGCTCTGCATGGCCTCTGCTCATTCTCCCAATCGTGCTCAATGCCAAGCGGGAGCCCTACTAGGCCACCGATGTCTTTGAGGATATAACGAGCAAGGTGGATAGAGGTGTACCGATGGATGTGGTGTATTTAGATTTCCAAAAGGCATTCGATAAGGTGCCACACAAAAGGTTACTGCAGAAGATAAAGGTACGCGGAGTCAGAGGAAATGTATTAGCATGGATCGAGAATTGGCTGGCGAACAGAAAGCAGAGAGTCGGGATAAATGGGTCCTTTTCGGGTTGGAAATCGGTGGTTAGTGGTGTGCCACAGGGATCAGTGCTGGGACCACAACTGTTTACAATATACATAGATGACCTGGAAGAGGGGACAGAGTGTAGTGTAACAAAATTTGCAGATGACACAAAGATTAGTGGGAAAGTGGGTTGTGTAGAGGACACAGAGAGGCTGCAAAGAGATTTAGATAGGTTAAGCGAATGGGCTAAGGTTTGGCAGATGGAATACAATGCGGAAAATGTGAGGTCATCCACCTTGGAAAAAAAAAACAGTAAAAGGGAATATTATTTGAATGGGGAGAAATTACAACATGCTGCGGTGCAGAGGGACCTGGGGGTCCTTGTGCATGAATCCCAAAAAGTTAGTTTGCAGGTGCAGCAGGTAATCAGGAAGGCGAATGGAATGTTGGCCTTCATTGCGAGAGGGATGGAGTACAAAAGCAGGGAGGTCCTGCTGCAACTGTACAGGGTATTGGTGAGGCTGCACCTGGAGTACTGCGTGCAGTTTTGGTCACCTTACTTAAGGAAGGATATACTAGCTTTGGAGGGGGTACAGAGACGATTCACTAAACTGATTCCGGAGATGATGGGGGGGGGGTTACCTTATGATGATAGATTGAGTAGACTGGGTCTTTACTCATTGGAGTTCAGAAGGATGAGGGGTGATCTTATAGAAACATTTAAAATAATGAAAGGGATAGACATGATAGAGACAGAGAGGTTGTTTCCACTGGTCGGGGAGACTAGAACTAGGGGGCACAAAATACGGGGGAGCCAATTTAAAACCCAGTTGAGAAGGAATTTCTTCTCCCAGAGGGTCGTAAATCTGTGGAATTCTCTGCCCAAGGAAGCAGTTGAGGCTAGCTCATTGAATGTATTCAAATCACAGATAGATAGATTTTTAACCAATAAGGGAATTAAGGGTTATGGGGAGCGGGCAGGTAAGTGGAGCTGAGTCCACGGCCAGATCAGCCATGATCTTGTTGAATGGCGGAGCAGGCTCGAGGGGCTAGATGGCCTACTCCTGTTCCTAATTCTCATGTTCTTATGTTCTTATGTGGAAACAAACGGTTTGTGCACAAGCCTTTAAGTCACCAAAAAAGAACTGTAGACTACTGAAACTTTTAACAGGTATGGAAAAGCACCCAAAATGCATGCAATTGCAGCAACAGCCAGAAGAAATAATTCAACAACTAAACTGGAAGTAGTTGATGATCCCTTTACATAGCCGTTGAATGCGTGTTCAGCTGTGGGAGGTTGAGAGTGCGTAGGCTGGAGCATGGAGCTCCAAAATGGCAGTGCTGCTGTCAAATCATCGTGTAACGTCATGACCTATCTGCTCTGCATGCTGCTGGTGGTTGTTAGGTTCGCGCGCGCTAACCCCTTTACAAATATGGCATGCAATGCATCAGAGGAGCGCTTGCACATTGACGCCATTTTGGTAGTTTAAGATGCCTCATAGCACGCAAAAAGCTCCGGAGCCCAATTTTCGAATAACCCTCTGCATAAAATATATTTCTCCATACATCTCCCTTCATTCTTTAATGATTAAAGTACATTTATGTACACTAATTACCATATAATTGACCAGTAGAAATAACCCCGTAAATTTTTGATCACCTCTATTAAACCTCATAACTTTCTATGTTTCTCTAGGCTCTCCTCATAACTAACATCCTCTCACCTCTGGTATCTTCTTAGTAGATCGCTTTATGCACCGTCGACATTGCCTTGACACCTTCCAAAGGTAAGAGCCCAAAACTGAAACAAAAGAGGGCTGATTTCCTGATTGGGCGCTCCCAGAGTGGAAAAGTGTTGCAGGGAGTGCTGTCTGGGAAATAGCGGGCCCACAAAAGCTGATTCTTTTAAATGCATGGAAAAGCAAACACTGTGGCCTGTGATTTCCTGGTGAGCGCCTTTCTGCACTGTGAGTGCTTGACTATGGAATCAGCCTTAATGTTCTATCTGCAGCCTAACCAATGATTTGCATGGGTTTAGCATTACCTCTTTGCTTTTCTACTCTATGACCCGATTAAAAACCTAGGGTCCCATAAAGTACACTATATTTACAACATATATCAACATATAAGCTCATATCTTTAAAGATTTGTGTATCTGAAGTCTGCCTACCTTTATTCTCCTTTTGATGTATTACCATTTAATGTCTATTTCCTCTCATTCTTTTTCCCAAATTGTATCCCCTCACATTTCTCCACATTAAATATCATCCCAAATAGAAAGCACTAATAATCGATCACTTAAAACATTTTTTTTTACAGAAAACGAGAATAAAGATTAGGACACACACAGTGTGTTAAGGTAGAAGCTGAAATATCATGAACAAACTTTTGAAATAATTTTTTCAATTAATTTTAAAATCTAATAATTTTGAACTTAATGGAGAAATGTGGCATTCCACCAATACAACATTAGTTTTTGAGGGCCAGAACGGTTGTCTATCAATAGTTATTACTCGAATCACTGTTAAAAAACATATCATCAGGACCGCAAGTTCAGGGTCATTATCTTTAGGACTGTATTCAACCAAGAGCACACATGGGTCAGGGTTCAACTGAAAGGAGTAATACAAGTCATCACTAGTTAGCAACAAAAGTCAATTATAAAATGAATCGAAAGGTTTCCATTACTAGGTTTGATGTTGATACATTGGCTAGAAAGACAATTTAACGATGAACGATTGGATTGAAGTTTGAATTTATGCCACTTACTAAGCACGGCAGTATATTTACACCAGCTCGGTGCTGTTTAAAGTTTCAGATGCGTTCTCCTTGTTTGTCCAGAGCGCGGCGCCCTTTTCTGATCCATTGCCTTGTTTTAACCCGATCTCGGGCCACACCTCACACCACGGGACCAAAGCCCACTGCTCACCCTGAATTACCCTGAAGTTCTGCTTTCCGTGTTATGCAGACCCAGCATCCAGCACAGCGCTATTGCACACAGCATCGTGGTTGTAAAGAGTTTTATTTCCACAACAGCTGATGATTGCTAAGCAATATTGATTAGAGGATAATCATTAAATATAATTAATATTGACTTTTGTTATCCTGCCATCCCAGTGAACTGTTCTGCGCACCCAACCTTTAAATAAGTACGGCTCTGCTCATAACGATATAAAATCCACAGCATTAAATTAAAACTTTTTTGAGCAAAGAGCATTTTTAATAACAGTAATTTCGCTGTGGGCCTCGTTATTTGAAATTAAAGTGCGTTTTCAGTCATTATTATTGATTTTCTGTTCACATTGTGTATATGTACGCGTGTGACTATATATGTGTGAATGTATGTAAGTAAGTGTATATGTGTGTAAATGTCAGTATGTATACATGTGTGTGAATATATATATGTGTGTGAATGTATGTAAGTGCATGTGTGTGTTTTTACATTATATTATCTGAATGGTGACAGATTAGGAAAAGGGGAGGTGCAACGAGACCTGGGTATCATGGTACATCAGTCATTGAAGGTCGCCATGCAGGTACAGCAGGCGGTTAAGAAAGCAAATGGCATGTTGGCCTTCATAGCGAGGGGATTTGAGTACAGGGGCAGGGAGGTGTTACTACAGTTGTACAGGGCCTTGGTGAGGCCACACCTGGAGTATTGTGTACAGTTTTGGTCTCCTAACTTGAGGAAGGACATTCTTGCTATTGAGGGAGTGCAGCGAAGGTTCACCAGACTGATTCCCGGGATGGTGGGACTGACATATCAAGAAAGACTGGATCAACTGGGCTTGTATTCATTGGAGTTCAGAAGAATGAGAGGGGATCTCATAGAAACATGTAAAATTCTGACGGGTTTAGACAGGTTAGATGCAGGAAGAATATTCCCAATGTTGGGGAAGTGCAGAACCAGGGGTCACAGTCTAAGGATAAGGGTAAGCCATTTAGGACCGAGAAACTTCTTCACCCAGAGAGTGGTGAACCTGTGGAATTCTCTACCACAGAAAGTTGTTGAGGCCAATTCACTAAATATATTCAAAAAGGAGTTAGATGTAGTCCTTACTACTAGGGGGATCAAGGGGTATGGCGAGAAAGCAAGAATGGGGTACTGAAGTTGCATGTTCAGCCATGGACTCATTGAATGGCGGTGCAGGCTCGAAGGGCCGAATGGCCTACTCCTGCACCTATTTTCTATGTTTCTATGTCTACATTGGCTGGGCTGGGGAGGTAATTGATCCTGTACATCTTTTTTCTGTGTTCGCTCGTTCTATTTCTGACATGTCCACTGACAGTGTAATTTCCATCATTTTTATCTGATGTCTTTTGCTTTTTACTGTTCCCTCTTGTGAGAACATGACACAAAAGACTTGTTTTTAAAAGCAAGTCCTACTTCTTGGAGAAGTAAAGACGTATAACGTATGTTTTTCCCAAACTTTAGTATCCAATAAAACATAGCATCTAGTCATCTTCATCATCTTCATCATCGGCGGTGCCTCGAATGAGGTTGACTCGCTTCCACGCCAAAAGGGATGAGTTCATAAATGTTTTAATGGAGGACGCGATATTCCAGTCCTGAACTCCAGGGGCAGAAGATGCCTGTGCGTGGATTTTTTTAATGTGTGGTGACCGTTGCACATTAGCCACCACACAGGCTTGACAGAGCTAGGCCTTTATCCGGTGGCAAGGGTTAACTAGGACGACTGGAGACCTGCTCTGCTGCACAGACCTAGTGCGCACACATATCGCAGTGTGGGCTGGCCCGAGAATCTAGTGGGACTTAATCAACAGTTCTATTTACAGTGTGGCCATGGGTACAGACAGCACACACACTGAGTGCAGCAGCTAAACTTTAGATCCAGGATGTGTGATTCCATCAATTCAATTCAATTATTATTCAAATGGTTGGAACAGAAGGTTTCATACCAGTCGCCTGGCCTTTAGTCGCATTTTTGGTGAGTTTGAAATCGCACACTGATGATTTCACTGACACCCACACTGGACTGTTACACTTCCCGGGATGGATCAATTATCTGTTTTATTAAAGACACAAAGCCATACTTTCTGTTGCGCTGAATGTTGAACAAAATGGTTATTTTTTAAAATGTATCTTTTAAAAGGCATGTCCATTTAAAATTAATTCCAAAAACTCCAGGACATACATAAACCTATCATTTATTTAGTGGCAAAACAATGCAGGAGTTGGTATATTGTCCTCATGGGATCAGGGAAAAAGCCCGGAAGAAGCGTGCATAATTTTTGCATGCCGTCATATCACATGCAATGAACGTGATGACTCTGTCAGTAAGATCATTGCATGGAGTGCTGAGTAATAATAGCAAGGTTTATCACTCCCAATCCCTCCCCATGACAATCCTGCCCTTCCAAATGCAGAGAGCAGATAGCTGCATGTGTCTTGCCATGCTGTAATTTGGAATTACATCATAAACTCAATAATGAAACTGGGGTGGTTTATGAAGCTCGTTTAAGCCTAGGGATGCATTATAGCCCTACAATATTTTCAAACCCTTTATATTCAGCGTTCCTCCATTTCTGGCCTCTTTTGCATCTCTGATTTCCTTCGCCCCACCATTGGTGGCCGTGCCTTCAGCTGTTTAGGCCCCAAGCACTGGAATTCCCTCCTTAAACCTCTCCACCTTGCTATCCTCTCATATACACTCCTTAAAACCCAGCTCTCTGTACAAGATTTTGGTCACCTGTCCGATTATCATCTTCTGTGGCTCAGTGTAAAATTTTGTCTGATAACGTTCCTGTGAACCACCTTGGGACATTTTGCTACATTAAAGGTGCTATATAAATGCGAGTTGTTATATTACTTATAATTCACCTGTTGTGGTGCTAGTGAGCTTTTGCACTGTAACTTCAGCATGAAGCCTGTAACTTCTGTTTTATTCTGGATGTTAATGACCATGACATCATTCAGGTCACATGAGGGTTCTTCAAGCATGTTTAAATCATATACAGTGCCAGCAAAAGGGAAGAAGCTGTTTTAACTTATCGGTGGTACAAGACATTCGCCAAATCTCCACCACGATCACCACCGTATCTCAGCCACGATCCCTCAACGCTCCTCCGCCTCGATCACTCGCCGCATCTCCTCCATGACCTTCCCGCTCCTCTGCTGTACCTAGGCCCCGTTGATATTCCTGCCCACACTCCAAACAGCGACCTAGGTCCGGATGACATCACCCAGGTGCCCACCTTGAAGTCGTTGCATACCTGGACCAGCTCATGCTGGAAGTTGTAGTGGCATGTAAGTACAGTGAGAGATTGTGGTGGAGGTGCGGCGAATGTTTGTGGTGGAGGAGCGGCGAGAGATCATGGCGGAGGTGCGGCAAATGAGAGTACGGGGCCCAGAAGAGCCGAGTGCCTAGGGGCAGCGCGGGCCAGCCCACACTGCAATTGTGTGCGCACTAGGTCCGTGCAGCAGAGCAGGTCTCCAGTCGTCCTGGTTAACCCTTGCCACTGGATAAAGGCCTAGCTCTGTCAAGCCCACAGGGTAGCTGATGTGCAACGGTCACCACACGTAAAAAAAAGTCCATGCACAGGCATCTTCCACCCTTTCAACTGGAGTTGAGGACTGGAATATCGCGTCCTTCATTGAAACATCTGTGAACTCATGTGGAAGCAAGTCATCCTCGTTCGAGGGACCGCCTATGATGATGATGATGATGATGGTACAAGAACAGGGTTTTCTCATGTGCGTTTGTTCATTCTGGTCAGAAAAAGAATACTTTAGCAAAATTCTAATTCTCCTTTATTGAGTTATAATGCTTCTGTATATGTTGCAATAAGATCGGTGCTTGCTAACTACCACTGATCTCCAATCTTCTTTTCCTCTCTAAAGTCTTGGAATATGTTGTCTCTGCCAGATCCATGGCTCTCTCTCCTGCAACTTCCTGTTTGGAATCTCTTGAATCATGTTTCCACCCCTTCCACACCACTTAAACAGACTGAAACATCACTCAAACTCCTGAATAACATTCTCTGTGATTGTGACTGTGGTGCATTACCCTCCTTATCTCCCTCAATTGCTCTGCAGCCTTCAGCATGGTCAATCACACCTTCTTCCTCGAACACCTCTCCTCTTGTCCAGCTTGGTAAGACTACTCTTGCTTGGTTACACTCTTATCTATCCGCTTGTAGCCTGAGTATCTGTAGCAAAGGCTTCTCTTCGCATGCCCAAACTCTCAACTCCAGAGCCCCCTTAGGATCTATACTTGGTCCTTGCCTCTTCCTCATCCGCATGCTACCCCTTTGTGACATCATTTGCAGATGGGTGGGGGGGGGGGGGGGTGGGGGTCAGCCGTCACCATTGACTGCAAAACCCCCGCCACTCCAGTCACAGTCTCAAGCCCAATCAGACTGCTTGCAACCTTGGTGTCCTGTTTGACTCCAAGCTGAGTTTCTGACTTCATATCCTGTCCATCATAAAGACAGAGGGAGTTCCTCCTCCGTAACATTGCCTGCCTCCGTCCCTACCTCAGCCCATCCACAGCGGAAGCCCTCGTTCATGCCGGTGTCACTTCCAAACTTGATTACTTCAATGCTCTCCTGGCCAGCCATGCATCCTTCACCATCTTTAAGCCAATTAATCTATAATTCTGCTGCTTGTATCAGATCTTACCCAAGTCCTACTTGCCCAATATCTTTGTCCTCACTGACCTCCATTTGCTCCGGTGCCCAGTGGGGAATGTCTCAAAATGAAAATTCTCATCCTTGTGTATAAATCCCATCCTATCTCTGTATAACCTCATCCAGCCCTGCAACCCCTCTCTCACCTGAACACTCAATTTCTCTGATTTTTGCCTCTTGTGTACCCCAATCTCATCACCCCACCATGGGTGCCAATGTCTTCAGCCGCCAAGGGAGCAAGCTCTGGAATTCTTTCCCTGAATCGCTCTTCCCCACTTCTCCTTTAAGAACCTTCCTAAAACCCAGCTCTCTGACCATGTTTTTGGTCATCCTCTCCTAATCTTTGGCTTGGCATCTGTTTCTCCTTAAGCCTCTCTGTGAAGCATCTTGAAATGTTTTTCTCTGTTAAATGCGATATATAACTAAGTCGTTGTTTGTTGTTGTTACATAAAATTTATATATAAAAAAGTGAAATTGAGACAGATGGAGTGGAAGTTCACTCTGACCTGCAAAGGAGAATGTGTAACCCAATATGTATAAGTGTGGTCTGGTCAGCTTTAGTTCCATGTTTTTAGGTGAGGTGACTTGGGGTATAATATGTTAAGCAAACAGTGTTGGAAGATGGGGGAAGGGAAAAGAGATGAAAGTGTAAAAACTGAAATTGATTACAGTATTAAGACATTTCACTCCAAATTGGGCGGTTTGGGCCAGAGTCTGCAGTAAATGCTAGAATTAAGCATAAATTGGATTCATAGTTACCTGGTGTACTCTGTCTGAAAGTGATCGGGCAAGAAAAGCCTATCTAAAACCAGCAGAGCAGTTAAAAGAAAGAAAGACTTGCATTTATATCATCATCATAGGCAGTCCCTCGAAATCGAGAAAGACTTGCTTCCACTCTAAATGTGAGTTCTTAGGTGACTGAACAGTCCAATATGGGAATTACAGTCTCTGTCACAGGTGGGGCAGACAGTTGTTGAAGGAAAGGGTGGGTGGGACTGGTTTGCCGCACGCTCCTTCCGCTCTCTGCATTTGGTTTCTGCATGCTCTCAGCGATGAGACTCGAGATGCTCAGCGCCCTCCTGGATGCACTTCCTCCATTTAAGGCGGTCTTTGGCCAGGGACTCCTAGGTGTCGGTGGGGATGTTGCATTTTATCAAGGGGGCTTTGAGGGTGTCCTTGTAACGTTTCCTCTGCCCACCTAGGGCTCGCTTGCCGTGTAGGAGTTCCGAGTAGAGCGCTTGCTTTGGGAGTCTTGTGTCAGGCATGCGAACAATGCGGCCCGCCCAACGGAGTTGGTCGAGTGTGGTCAGTGCTTCAATGCTTATATAGTGACCACCAGACGTCTCAAAGTGCTTTACAGCCAATTAAGTACTTTTGGAGTCACTGTTGTAATGTGGGACATGCGCACAGCAAACTTCCACAAACAGCAATGTGATAATGACCAGATAATCTGTTGTTATTATGTTGATTGGGGGATGAATATTGGCCAGGACACAGGGGATAACTCCCCAGCTCTTCTTCGAAATAGTGCCATGGATCTTTTACGCTCATTTGAGAGTGCAAATGGGGGCTCGGTTTAACGTCTCATCCGAAAGACAGCACCTCCGACAGTGCAGCGCTCCCTCAGCACTGTACTGGAGTGTCTGCCTAGATTTATGTGCTCAAGTCCCTGGAGTGGGACTTGAATCCACAACCTTCTGACTCAGAGGCGAGTGTGCTACCCACTGAGCAACAGCTGAAACTGACAGTTGACAGGAAATTGAAGTGAAATGTGTATACAGGAAAATTAAAAGATCAACTGCACCGTTAATGAGAAATGGAATCATTCTACAGGAGTGTCACGCCAGAGGTTCCATAATAGACAGGTTCATCAGCATGTAATCAAGTGAATTTCACAACATACTTGGATGTTTATAGCTAGAAAGCATGGGATATTTAGTGTTCTGTTGAAGTTAGATACATTTGTTGAACGTCAAACCATTTATTAACTGTGTTTAGTGAGTTCAGAAGACTTGGAGGGGAGGGGGGAAGAATTGCTTTGGTCACTATGTGATAGTGAAATTGTAATCACATTTTTAATGCATTTATGATGTAGCTACACGTAACAAACAAAGTAACTCTTTCCCCAGAGTCCGAGGCTAATTCATCTGGTTCGAATCCCTCTGTCACACCAAACAGTTCAAAGTCTACAAATTGGCCCAGATTAGCCATAGAGCTGAACCAATGCAAAGTCCTGGTAACTAAATGGGAGATTGGGCTTCGCTCACAAATTTCTATACATCTATGAGATTGGTCACTGTACTGTTCAACAGCATTTTGCAGCAGAACAACCCTCAATTTTGTGTCTCCCCTGCCCGATCTTAAGGTAAACATAGCCTAAATGCAGAACTCTATATAAAAGTATCACAGATGGATGTTACTCAGTGATTGCCATCAACCAGTCTCCAAAATAAACTCCATGAAAAATGTATTCAAAGAGGTAATCAAAAAAGCTAATGGAATGTTGGCTGTTATCTCAAGTGGGTTGCAATATAAAAGTGAGGAAGTGATCCTTCAGTTGTACGGAGCTGGGGTTAGACCACATCTGGTGTATTGTGTGCAGTTTTGGGATTAATCTCAGGAAGGATATTTTGACCTTGGAGGGGGTACAATGTAGATTCACTAGAATGATACCAGAGTTTAAAAGGGTTAAATTATGAGGACAGATTGAATAAACTTAGTTTATATTCCCTTGAGTTTAGAAGGTTGAGGATTGATCTAATCGTGGTGTTTAAAACCTTACAAGAGGAGTCTTCCCCAGACCCGGTAGAAACAAATCTTACCTCCCCAACAAAAATGACACAATTTCAACAAATAACATCAATAGAAATCTTGCCAGGATTCCCTCCAACCAATCCCTGCTGGCAAGAAAATCAGACCTGGTACATAACCCCCCCACCCCCTCCCCATCTGAGAAGAAAATTGGGCCAACCAGTTGCCCCCATCCTTCCAGTCCATTCACAGAATAATTTTCCCTTACCCCCTGACAACCTTCCCAGTGAGTATAAAAATAATCCCTGTGAGAGGGAAGGGAAGCTCACCCGCATCGCTTGCTAAGACATTTTTCCACCCGTTCCCCCCCGCCACCACACACCCAACTTGCTGATTTTCCCTGCTTTTACATTACAACAGTGACTCCACTTCAAAAAGTACTTCACTGGCTGTAAAGCACTTTGAGACGTCCGCTGGTCATGAAAGGCGCTATATAAATGTAAGTCTTTCTTTTCTTTTGCTCACCTTTCCCCATTCCCCTCCTTTGTTTCTCCCCCTCTCCTCTACACACCTCTTGCTTTTCCCTACTCCCTACTCTGCCATCCTGCCCACACCCCCGCTTCCATCTCCCTTTTTCGCTCCTCTCCTTTCCTCCTCCCTCTCCCTGCCTTCTGCTCCTTCCTCCCTCATCTTCCTCCATCCCCTGCCTGGCTCCAGCTATCCTCACCACCCTCTAACCCTGCTTATACAGTATAGGTGTATTTATTCATGGTATTTTTGGTATTAGGTAATATACTCAATAATGTATATAATCTGTACAAGTATGTGAATGTTAATGTTCTTTACAGTGCATAATACTGCTAGTACTCAACTGCCATTTAAATACCAAATAAGCTCCTGTTACAGGAATGATTTATTACATGCTTGCACTAGTCTTGGCTGGCAATAACTTGCATCCCGTACCACAGGCCAAGTCTTTTTGTTCTTAAAATGATGTTAAAAGAAGGAGTGGGCAACATTCTGGATTTTCTGCCTTAATATTCATCATAGGCAGTCCCTCGGAATCGAGAAATACTTGCTTCCACTCCTGAAGTGAGTTCTTTGGTGGCTGAACAGTCCAATATGAGAGCCACAGACCCTGTCACAGGTGGGATAGACATTCGTGGCGGGAAGGAGTGGGTGGGACTGGTTTGCTGCACGCTCCTTCCACTGCCTGCGCTTGACCTCTTCACGCTCTCGGCGTTGAGCTTCGAAGAGCTCAACGCCCTCTCGGATGCACTTTCTCCACCGAGGGCGGCCTTCGGCCAGGGTCTCCCAGGTGTCAGTGGTGATGTTGCACTTTATCAGTGAGGCTTTGAGGGTGTTCTTGTAATGTTTCCGCTGCCCACCTTTGGCTCGTTTGCCGTGAAGGAGCTCCGCATAGAGCATTTGCTTCGGGAGTGTCGTGTCTGGCATGCGAACTAAGTGGCCTGCCCAGCGAAGCTGATCGAGTGCGGTCAGTGCTTCAATGCTGGGGATGTTAGCCTGGACGAGGACACTGATGTTGGTGCGCCTGTCCACCCAGGGGATTTGCAGGATCTTGCGGAGACATCGTTGGTGATATATCTCCAGCGACTTGAGGTGTCTTCTGTACATCATCCATGCCTCTGATCCATACAGATGTAGACCATGAGCTTGGTGGTAGATTTGAGGGCCTGGTCTTCGAACACTCTTTTCCTCAGGCGGCTGAAGGCTGCACTGGTGCACTGGAGGCGATGTTGAATCTCCGCATCAATGTCTGCCTTTGTTGATAAGAGGCTCCCGAGGTATGGGAAATGGTCCACATTGTCGAGGGCCGCGCCGTGAATCTTGATGACTGGGGGCAGTGCTGTGTGGCAAGGACAGGCTGGTGGAGGATCTTTGTCTTACGGATGTTAAGCGTAATGCCCATGCTTTCATATGCCTCAGTGAATACATCGTCTATATCAGCATTAATATTGCAGCATCTGCAGTACTGGTTCAAACCAGGCAAAACCTGGTTTATAGTATCCTGGCTCCAACTTGCCCAGGTAAGAAATCTGTCCATGTGTGGTTACAGCACTTCCATCCTAGTGATTAAAATAATAATGTATAGAGGGCACAAACAGATTGTCCGCACCCTCTAAACATTCAGTGTATGTTTAAAAAGTGCTCAGGGGCTGGTTTAAGAAAGAAAGAAGAAAGAGTTGCATTTATATAGCACCTCTCATGACCACCAGATGTCGCAATGCATTTTACAGACAATGAAGTACTTTTAGTAATGTGGGAAACGCAGCAGCCAATTTGCGCACAGCAAGCTCCCATGAACAGCAATGTGATAATGACCAGATAATCTGTTTTTGTTATGTTGATTGATGGATAAATATTGGCCAGGGCACTGGGGATAACTCCCCTGCTCTTCTTCAAAATAGTGCCAAGGGATCTTTTACGTCCAGCTGAGAGAGCAGATGGGGCCTTGGTTTAAGTCGTGCTCTGTAGGCTCAAGAGGCTCCCCGATTATTTTTTAAACTAGGATTGCCACCACAGTAGTATGTCAGCCCCAGCTCAGTCGTAGCACACTTGCCTATGAGTTGGAAGGTTATGGGCTCAAGTCCCACTCCATAGACTTGAGCGCAAAATCCAGGCTGACTCTTCAGTACAGTACTGAAGGAGCGTTGCACTGTCAGAGGTGCTGTTTCTCAGATGAGACATTAAACCTTTTGGATGGAAGTAAAAGATCCGGTGACATTTCAGAATGGCAGGCAGTGACTAGTGGGGTACCGCAAGGTTCTGTGCTGGGGCCCCAGCTGTTTACACTGTACATTAATGATTTAGATGAGGGGATTAAATGTAGTATCTCCAAATTTGCGGATGACACTGAGTTGGGTGGCAGTGTGAGCTGCGAGGAGGATGCTGTGAGGCTGCAGAGCGACTTGGATAGGTTAGGTGAGTGGGCAAATGCATGGCAGATGAAGTATAATGTGGATAAATGTGAGGTTATCCACTTTGGTGGTAAAAACAGAGAGACAGACTATTATCTGAATGGTGACAGATTAGGAAAAGGGGAGGTGCAAAGAGACCTGGGTGTCATGGTACATCAGTCATTGAAGGTTGGCATGCAGGTGCAGCAGGCGGTTAAGAAAGCAAATGGCATGTTGGCCTTCATAGCAAGGGGATTTGAGTACAGGGGCAGGGAGGTGTTGCTACAGTTGTACAGGGCATTGGTGAGGCCACACCTGGAGTATTGTGTACAGTTTTGGTCTCCTAACCTGAGGAAGGACATTCTTGCTATTGAGGGAGTGCAGCGAAGGTTCACCAGACTGATTCCCGGGATGGCGGGACTGACCTATCAAGAAAGACTGGATCAACTGGGCTTGTATTCACTGGAGTTCAGAAGAATGAGAGGGGACCTCATAGAAACATATAAAATTCTGATGGGGTTAGACAGGTTAGATGCAGGAAGAATGTTCCCAATGTTGGGGAAGTCCAGAACCAGGGGTCACAGTCTAAGGATAAGGGGTAAGCCATTTAGGACCGAGATGCGGAGGAACTTCTTCACCCAGAGAGTGGTGAACCTGTGGAATTCTCTACCACAGAAAGTTGTTGAGGCCAATTCACTAAATATATTCAAAAAGGAGTTAGATGAGGTCCTTACTGCTAGGGGGATCAAGGGGTATGGCGAGAAAGCAGGAATGGGGTACTGAAGTTGAATGTTCAGCCATGAACTCATTGAATGGCGGTGCAGGCTAGAAGGGCCGAATGGCCTACTCCTGCACCTATTTTCTATGTTTCTATGTTTCTATTATATTGAAGAAGAGCAGGGGAGTTATCCCTGGTGTCCTGGCCAATATTTATCCTTCAACCAACATTAATACAACAGATAATCTAATCATTATCACAATTGTTGTTTATGGGAGCTTGCTGAGCGCAAATTGGCTATTGCACTTCCTACATTACAAGTGACTGCACTTCAAATGTATTTAATTGGTTGTAAAGTGCTTTAAGATGTCTTGAGGTTGTGCAATGCGCTATATAAATGCAAGTTTTCTTTCACAGTGGACTTGTACACCATGCTGTGTCAAACTGTGAGACTGTCTCCTCTAGAGGCTCTCGTCCTGCTTCTCTTGGTTGTCAGGTTAGGCTCTGACAAAGCATAGTTAAAGTTGCAGTAGAAATGCATCCCTAGCATCCCAGGGCAAGGAAAACAAAAGTCACCTGGCAGAGACCTAGGTTAATAAAATGTTATCCTGATTTATATAAATGTATTCGTTTATGGGATGTGGGCATCGCTGGCAAGGCCAGCATTTATTGCCCATCCCTAATTGCCCTTGAGAAAGTGTTGGTGAGCCGCCTTCTTGAACCGCTGCAGTCCGTGGGGTGAAGGTACTCCCACAAGATGATCTGCTGGCAGATACACAAAGTTTTAGGAAGAATTGTTTTTACAGATTTCATTATTTTTATTCGCAAGTTAATTGCAATTCTAGTTTAGCCGTGGCTCAGTGGGTAGCACTCTCGCCTCTGAGCCAGAAAGTTGTGGGTTCAAGTCCCACTCCAGGGACTTGAGAACGTTGACACTCCAGTGCTGTGCTGAGGGAGTGCTGCACTGTCGGAGATGCCGTTTTTTGGATGAGACGTTAAACCGAGGCCCCGTCTGCCCTCTCAGGTGGATGTAAAAGATCCCATGGCACTATTTCGAAGAAGTGCAGGGGAATTATCCTCGGTGTCCTGGCCAATATTTATCAGTCAATCAACATCACTAAAACAGATTATCTTGTCATTATCACATTGCTGTTTGTGGGAGCTTGCTGTGCGCAAATTGACTGCTGTGCTTCCCACATTACAAAAGTACTTCATTGGCTGTAAAGTGCTTTGAACCGTCCAATGGTCATGAAAGGCGCTATATAAATGCAAGTTTTTCAGGCTGCAACTTTAAAATATCTTGAAACTTTGATTAGATTTTCATTTTACAGAAAAATATTTGGTCTTAACTTCGACAATCTTCCAGGCATATAAAAGGGACTTGCCATTTAATAACACATTGATTTGTTTACAACATTTTTTACTGAGTTAATATTGGGTGGCCTACTTAAAACTATTAGATTCTTAGCTCCTCCTTCTCCTCGAAGCATTTACTGCAGTGAGTTACTTTGGATTGTGAAGTTACTGGTGCTCACCTAGTCTGTGTGTGAGGAGGTGGGGGCGGGGTTATCGGCCCGTCCCCTGTCTGTCAAACAGCACTGAGCCAATGGGCGCTTTGTGCCGCCTCTGGGAGGCGGCGGCAAGAGTTTTGACTCCAGCCTGAGAAAGGGATGTGCAGCCTGGAGACTGAGAAGTGATCGCATTCAGGACGGGCTCATCATCACCCCGCTGCTAAAACCGTCAACCCAGAGTCTTCTTAGCCTGGCATCAAATGGCTCGCAGCAGTTCACTGGCTGCCCGTGTGGCTCTCGTTCTGTGGATTACAGCCGGGTGGAGCTGGGCTGCTCGCAAACAGGAGGAATCGCTCGCCACCAACAGTGTTTGCAAAGCCAGATGTACATCCCGTTGTCTGAGCCTGCACATTACTCGTCTTTCAGCTTTGTTCAAGAACTTTCAGGTAGATCAGAGATCATTACTCTCTCTCTCTCTCTCTCACACACACACACAGCCTCAATGTAAAACTTGCCTTAGCGGGCAAGCTGTTGTTTTGGCTCGGGAGTGTTCCTACACCTCATGAAGTTCTCCTTAACCGCGTAGAAGGAGCCCCGTGAGAATATTCAGTCTATCAGGTGATGAAGACAGGTTCAGGAAATGCCCTTACTACTGTTTAATACACAAGTCCCAAGATGCTGCTTAAAAAAAGCGTGCTCGCTACCATTTCATTTCACCTGGTCAGTTCTTCAGAGTTTTTGCTGCAGCTGATGTAGGTTAAATCTGCGTCGTTCATTCATAAAACAGAAGAATTACTTTATGGGTTTGACAAGTGGGTTGCAACTTTTAAAAAAAGATTGGCAAGGGAGAGGAGCTGATGTCGGTTCTATTTTGGAAGGTGCTTTCTAGTTAAATAACTAGTGTAAAGAACGGGTAGGATTTATAGCAACGGGGCTAGAATGTGCGATGTCAAACCAGGTGAACTGACACGATATGTGGGTAAGCCGGGAGATGCGGTCAATTTCTTTTGTAAATCTTTGAGTCAAATTTCAGCGCATTAGATGCACATGGTATAAACTGGCGGATGCACCTTTCGAAATAAGTGCTCGGATTCGACCGAACGCTTGTAGAGATTTTTAGTAGCAGGTAGTAAAATAGCTTTAAATAATTAAATATACATATATATATATATATCTCCTTAGGAATGACATTTCAATTTTAAAATGTTGATACTCTTTCAGGCTTGATTCGTTTTTTTTTAAAGGATTGAAATATCAGATGGTTATCCATTCCGACCTATGTTGTCAAACTGTATTTCGTTTCACTATCGGGGTTCGTTTTGCTCTCGTTGGACACTTGGTTACATAAAGTGCAGCACAGGCTTGTTAAAGTTACATGTTCCAGCAGCAGCAGAAGCGTCTGTAGCCTTCCCTGTACTTGCGGGTTGTTCCGAGTGAAGGGAAACAGGCTCGGGGAGGGGGCATTTCTAAATGATCCGGACTCACCGGGGTTGGCCCTCTTACCTGCACTTGTTCCTCCTCATTCTCCAAACATCATTCAGATTATTTGCGCAACCCCAACAATAGCAATGGGGAAATCAAATCAGACAATGCTGGAACTATTCAGCGGGCCAGACAGCATCTGTGGAGGGAGAGAAACAGAGTTAACGTTTCGGGTCGGTGACCTGTGGGAAGGTCACTTTGGGGGTTAAAGCGAATGATGGTGCTAATGTTTCATTGCAAAAAAAATAAAGAGGATGAGCTCATTTGGACTGTAGCGTTTGTGATCCCGGTTCTTAAACAGAAACTTTTGATGCAAAAGTTTGTAGTTTTGTGGACTGCAGTGAAAGCGTAGAGCCAATAACACAAAACGTGTCCAGAATTAATCTCCGGCAACAAGTTAGCAAAAATGATAAACTTTGTAACGTAATAAACCTGTGCCATAACGTTATCAATCAACATACTCAGTGTAGCTGGACGGGGAATTTCCAGAAATATGTTCACTTACACTGGGGTGAGTGAGTGGGGAAAATCACTGTCTAAATACACCACATCATCCTGTTGTCCTCCCTCCCCCCGTCACGCCATGTTCCCCCCATGCCATGTCCCTCATGCCATGCCCCCCATGCCATGCCCCCCATGCCACGCCCCCCATGCCATGCCCCCATGCCATGTCCCCCCATGCCATGCCCCCATGCCATGTCCTCCCATGCCATGCCCCCATGCCATGCCCCCCATGCCATGCCCCCATGCCATGCCCCCGTGCCATGTCCCCCATGCCATGCCCCCATGCCATGTCCTCCCATGCCATGCCCCCATGCCATGCCCCCATGCCATGCCCCCGTGCCATGTCCCCCATGCCATGCCCCCATGCCATGTCCTCCCATGCCATGTCCCCCATGCCATGTTCCCCCCATGCCATGCCCCCATGCCATGTCCCCCATGCCATGTTCCCCCATGCCATGTCCCCCCATGCCATGCCCCCATGCCATGTTCCCCCATGCCATGCCCCCCCATGCCAAGCCCCCATGCCATGTTCCCCATGCCATGTTCCCCCATGCCATGTTCCCCATGCCATGTTCCCATGCCATGACCCCATGCCACGTTCCCCATGTCATGTTCCCCCATGCCATGTTCCCCCCTTGCCATGCCCCCATGCCATGTTCCCCATGCCATGTTCCCCATGCCATGTTCCCCCATGCCATGTCCCCCATGCCATGCCCCATGCCATGTTCGCCCATGCCATGTCCCCCCATGCCATGCCCCCATGCCATGTTCCCCCCTTGCCATGCCCCCATGCCATGTCCCCCATGCCATGTTCCCCATGCCATGTTCCCCATGCCATGTCCCCCCATGCCATGCCCCCATGCCATGTTCCCCCCATGCCATGTCCCCCATGCCATGTTCCCCATGCCATGTTCCCCCCTTGCCATGTCCCCCCATGCCATGTCCCCATGCCATGTCCCCCATGCCATGTCCTCCCATGCCATGCCCCCCATGCCATGCCCCCATGCCATGTCCTCCCATGCCATGCCCCCATGCCATGTCCCCCATGCCATGTCCCCGCATGCCATGTTTCCCCCTTGCCATGTCCCCCCATGCCATGTCCCCATGCCATGTCCTCCAATGCAATGCCCCCATGCTATGTCCCCCATGCCATGTTCCCCCATGCCATGTCCCCCCATGCCATGCCCCCATGCCATGTCTCCCCCTCATGCCATGTCCCCCCCCCCCCCATGCCATGTAAAATCCATACATAGAAATCTAAGAACTAATGAAACGGGCGCCGAATATCTACAGCAGTGCGCGCCCTGTGGGACCAAAGTATTATTGGGTTCTGATAAAGCAAGCATGCTCTGCATTACAAACCCCCAAAATGATATTCTGTGGAATGCAGAATTTTACGAGGCACAATGGGCAAAAGCGCCGAGCCGCACACACGTGTCTCTGTTTATAGTTACACCAGCCAAGAGGAAACGGAGGAGAACTCTTGTCGGGGCAGTGTTGTTATTTGTATGCCCCTCTTCTGACGTGCAGTGCAGCAATGAACTTTTATTACATCCAGGGGCACTGCCAAAGTGATTCAATAAATAATCCCCGCTGCGTTGCTGGAGGACGGCAGAGTGTGAGATATTCTCCAAATCATAGAATGATACGGCACAGGAGGAGGCCATTCGGTCCATCGTGCCTGGGCTGGTTCTTTGAAAGAGTGATCCAATTAGTCCCACTCCTCTTAAAAGACCCCCTTACTTACTTGTTAAACTTTTGTGCTGAAAAGGTTTCAGATATAACCAGTTCACCACCTGTCCGGGGAGTAAAATTGAACCCAGAATACTGCCTGAGTTCCAGATTATCTGGTCATTGAGCACATTGCTGTTTGTGGGAGCTTGCTGTGCACGAATAGGCTGCTGCGTTTCCTCCATTACAACAGTGACTGCACTTCAAACCCCCCAAAAAGTACTTAATTGGCTGTAAAGCGCTTTGGGACGTCCGGTGGTCGTGAAAGGCGCTATATAAATGTAAGTCTGTCTTTCTGAGATACGCACAAGACAACGCAGTAAACCTAAATATCTATCGAGAAGGGGAGGGGGGTCACTGCGGGGCTTTGTGAGCTCTGCCTTCACCAAGCGCCGGCTGCAGTTCAATTGGTAAGACGATTGACCCGCGTGTTTACAGGCTCTGACCAACAAAGGTTAAGTTCACGAATGAGCTGAACAAATATTTAAAGGCACATCTTACAACATAGCTGAGCGTGGTGGCAGCAGACTGGCAAAGAATTCCTGATTTCAGACAACCTGAAATGCTGGGTTTTCAGAACATCAAACGCCTGTAGGCTTTATTGACAATGGGCGGGTATTGTGGTGATTTAAAGGTGTATTACAATCGCGGCTTGATGTTTCACCAGGAGTAAATGTTTATTTCCCACACCCACCCAATGCAGACTTTAGCGAGCGCGTCAGCATATTTACAAAAGGAATTACCGCCGCGGCTCGGCGGGCTTTGGATCCGATGTCCGAAGTTGTTGCACACCCTCCTGTCACTGTGAGACCTCACACCATCTCTCTCCCCGCTGTTACCGGCGTGTCTACCACCCACCCCTTAGTTTTTCTCAGAACACATTGCTGATGCTTCTTTAAAAAAAGGTTCACTCAGTTTGGACGGGAGCCGAAAGACAAAACAATGAGAGAAAAGACTGAAAGATATTCATGGTCAGTGTAATTTCACTTGAACTCTCCCCCTAAACAAATAATACGGGGTCTTAACACGTGTTTATGCCTCAATTGTGTGCGCTGAACTTGCCGGAAAGGACTATTGCAGTGGTGGAACAGAGGTGGGCTCGGACGAATAACAGGCGGGCGGAAGGCAGGGCTGAATCTGTACCTGCACTGTGGAAGAGGCGGCACGGGTGGGTTATAGCACGGAGATTCTGGTATATGGAATACTAAATGAGAAAAGTGGACTTCTTTGGGGGTGCAGCTCAGGTTATGAGCAATACCAGCAAAGGCCTGGTGGATTGAAAAGTTATGGTCAACACGGGTGCGGACAGTATTGTGCAAAGGCAAGGACAGAATGTCTCTTTCTCAGTTGGAACATCCTCTGTGGTTCATTTGGCCATTGTTCAGGCTATAGGATCGTCAGAGTGAGTTATGTCATAGATTGGAGGGATAAATATCTGGTACATAATAGTTAATGAGCAAGATGCATCTTTGGATAGAGGGTGCACCATGCTCAGATTCTGCCATATTTCAATCCCTATGTATTCAGTCCTGGAGTTCAGCCTCTGTATGTGTGCAGACGCAGGCGTCGTCCGCGTACTGTAGCTCGGCGACAGAGGTTGGGGTAGTCTTAGAGATGGCGCAGGTTGAACAGGTTCCTACTGGTTCTGTAGTTTAGTTACACTTCAACAGGGAGCTTGTTGACTGTGAGGTGGAGCATGGCGGGCTTGTTGACTGTGAGGTGGAGCATGGCCGTGAGAAAGATTGAGAAGAGGGTTGGGCCGATGACGCAGCCCTGTTTGACCCTGGTCCGGAAGTGGATTGGGTCTGTGATGGATCTGTTGCTAAGGATCACGGCCTGCATGTCGTCATGGAGCAGGCGGAGGATGGTGATGAACATTTGCTGGCATCCAAAATGGAGGAGGACGCTCCATAGACCCTCGCGATTGACAGTATCAAAGGCCTTTGTAAGGTCGAAGAAGGCCAGGCCCTCAAAACTGCCACCAAGCTCTTGGTCTAAGGGCTGTAGTAATACCTGCCCTCCTGTATGGCACAGAGACATGGACCATGTACAGCAGACACCTCAAGTTGCTGGAGAAATATCAACAACAATGTCTCCGCAAGATCCTATAAATCCCCTGTGAGGACAGGCGCACCAACATCAGCGTCCTCATCCAGGCTAACATCCCCAGCATTGAAGCACTCGATCAGCTCCACTGGGCAGGCCACATAGTTCGCCTGCCAGACACGAGACTCCCAAAGCAAGTGCTCTACTCGGAGCTCCTTCACGGCAAACGAGTCAAAGCAGAAACGCTACAAGGACACCCTCAAAGCCTCCCTGATAAAGTGCGACATCCCCACTGACACCTGGGAGTCCCTGGCCCAAGACCGCCCTAAGTGGAGGAAGTGCATCCGAGAGGGCGCTGAGCACCTCGAGTCTCAACACCGAGAGCATGTAGAAATCAAGCGCAGGCAGCAGAAAGAGCATGCGGCAAACCAGTCCCACCCACCCCTTCCCTCAATGACTATCTGTCTCACCTGTGACAGAGTCTGTGGCTCTCGTATTGGACTGTTCAGCCACCAAAGAACTCACTTCAGGAGTGGAAGCAAGTCTTCCTCGATTCCGAGGGACTGCCTATGATGATGATGATAATGATGTATTCAATGTCTGCTTAAAGAAATGTAAACTTTTGTGTGTGTTGTATGAGTGTTTCCAAGTGGTACTGTATCTACCTACTTCAACTGTGACACAGTGTAGTTACTTTCAGTGTCTTTCCTGGAGAGGGAGCTAGATTGCGATTGTAATACTGTAAAACTTTTTTTAAAGACACACCATCCATCGGATAAAGGATTCATCATGGATTAGTGATTTGCTAAGAAAAATCCATAAGTGACATAAGCTACATAACATGTGAAACTCACTGCCTTATCACCGAGAGTGGCTAAAATCAATAGCACTATTATCTCTTCATAAGGTAAAACATGGGTTTGGTGGGAACATCACTGTTATATCACTGGTAAACTATTATTCACAATTTTAAGATATCTTAGATATTTGTTGCAGTTAAAGTTATTTGTGAATAATAAAGACTGTTCTCATAACAATATCATTTAAATTCAAAATCGTATATACTTTTTTGTCAAATACACCTTGCCATAGTAATCAGTCTGATATCATAAATACTGTGGCTACAAGAGCAAGTCAGTGGCTGGGTATTCTACAGCGAGTGTCTCACCTCCTGACTCCCCAAAGCCATTCCACCATCTACAAGGCACAAGTCAGACGTGTGATGGAATACTCTCGACTTGCCTGGATGAGTGCCACTCCAGCAATACTCAAGAAGCTCAACACCATCCAGGACAAAGCAGCCCACTTGATTGACATCCCATCTACCACCTTAAACATTCACTGCACTGTGGCTGCAGTGTGTATCATCTACAAGATGCGCTACAGCAACTCACCAAGGCTTCTTCGGCAGCACCTCCCAAACCCCCCTGGACGGACAAGGACAGCAGGCACATGGGAACACCATCATCACCTGCAAGTTCCCCTCCAAGTAACACACCATCCTGGCTTGGAAATGTATCACTGTTCCTTCATCGTTGCTGGGCCAAAATCTTGGAATTCTCTCCCTAACAGCACTGTGGGAATACCTTCACCAGCGGTTCAAGAAGGCGGCTCACCACCACCTTTGCAAGGGCAATTAGGGATGGACAATAGATGCTGGCCTTGCCAGTGATGCCCACATCCCAGGACGAATAAATCACACCACAGTGTTCAATCAATGTATGTTAGGCCTTTATTAACAACATTTTCCCCTTCAATTTTCTTTCATCTTAGGCTACAATGTCATTTCATGGACATTGGCTGATATCCAGCCCAAGTGGCTGTTTTTTATGTTTGAGCTGTGAAAAGTAGACAGAGACTTGTAGTCCCTTTGACGGTGGAGGACACCTTCTAAGCATATTCCTGTTTTCACCCAATGTCCGCATATGCATACTTTCTAGCATAAGTCACTGGACAATGGTCAGGAGAAGGAAGCTTTTCTTGTCATTGTCAGCAATGGATCAGTGGTAGCACTCTCAACTCTGAATCAGAAGGTTGTAGATTCAAATTCCACTCCAGAGATTTAAGCACATAATCTAGGCTGGCACTCCAGTGCAGGACCGATGGAATGCTGCACTGTCGGAGGTGCAGGCTTTTGGATGAGACATTAAACAGGCCCCGTCCACCCTCTCAGTTGGATGCAAAAGATTCCATGGCACTATTAGCCAGTGTCCTGGCCAATATTTATCCCTTAACCAACATCACTAAACATTATCTGGTCATTATCTCATTGCTGTTTGTGGGACTTTGTTGTGGATACTTTGCCCTGTTTGCCAACAGTGACTACACTTCAAAAGTATTTAATTGGCTGTAAAGTGCTTTGGGATGTCTGAGATCATGAAAGGTGCCATATAAATGCAAGTCTTTTTAGTTCAGAGAGATTGAGGCCAAATGATGAATCCTTATCAGCACCCTAGCTTAAATCAGCTAACTCCATAAAGGCTGGAGACTAAGTTTTGGATCTTTCCAATCCATATAGTTTGGTTCCAAATTTATCAGTTTATTTACCAACTAAATAATTGGTGTATCATAGGCCCTCTCTAACTGTCATCAGTATAGCCTTTTTCCTTACTGAGAACATAATAATACCACTCATTTTAGTAACTGCCATAAAATAATAAAATGCATAATGTGATGAATAAATTTTAAGAAATGCTAATGTAAAATATTCCTTCCTTTTGAGAATTGAACCTCCACACAACTATTGCATGTATGTTGTTTTGCATCACCGTGGTATCATTTGTGTTGTAGCAATATGCTATATAACTAACAAACGTGTAACGTATGGCCACTGTGGGAGGGCAGGCTCCTATATGTCAAAGCTATGAACTGAACAGCTTGTGCTAATTTACATTGAAGTGGTTTGTCACAATTTCCATTTGTTTGTGTAGCAGGTAATATATAAAAAAGAATCACATGAACATGTATAATTCATTTTTTAAATTAATTTTCCAAAAACAATAATCACGTGCAATAATTAGGGCCACAACTGCTCCAGAGAGTGATATTGATTTACTCATGAGAAATGAGCTACACAATAGAATTTCCCCACGTCTGCAGTGTCAGTGAGTTATAGGGTCTTTATTATTCATAAAGTAAAAGTCAATATCACACTTGCGATGACCTGTTGACCTCCTATTTATCATAGGTTGTAAGGGGCAATTGTAATTTCAATTTCTTGGAATTACAAATCCCCCTTAATAATCATTGAAATGCCCCACCTCCATTTTGAGAATCTAGCCTTTTGATTCCCATGTACTGAACCTCAAGAAATTAGTGGGTTAGTTTACTGGATGGCAGAGAGGCATGAAAGGTGAACTGGAAGTATGCACCTTTTACTAGGTATTTAAAATATTTTCTAAATCACGTTTGTGTGATTTTAAATAAATAGATGAGATGTAAATTAAAATCATTTAATTTTCAACTCATTATAAATTGTTTGTTGGTAAAGACTGAGTGGGGTCCCATTGGACCTTGCATGGAATGCTGGTTATGACTGCACATAACAGGCATTCAAAAGATCCCTGATACTGCACTGTCATGCTGATAAACAGCTTTCCTAAGTTATGATATTTTGATAGTCTATTATTTTATTGATAAATAGAGGTAGATTTTTAATGAATACCAATATAGAAAGATACTTGTTTTATTACTTATACAGTTCCTTATTATTCCAGCTTTGTTGCAGTTGGAGATAAGTGAATACTTTTCTCATTTGTGTACACATACTCTGCATTTCTCCCTTGTTCCCTTTATCACATTCCCTTTTCCTCTCTTTTCCATCTCCACCTTGTTTTCTTGCCATCTCTTTTGTTCCCTCCATATTTTTCCATCTCTTTTTTAAAAGGTCTTTTTTCGTTTCTCTTTCTTGCTGTCTTTTCCAGAGCCGCAGTAAATTTGGAAGTCGCTGTCATTACCTTGGCTGCCAGTAATGTAATTTGAATGCTGTTGCTATGAGAGACATCCTGTCATGTTCCAGATCTTGCACCCACCAAAGCAGCATTGGGGACGACACTGTTCTTTTATTGTGCTAACCAAAGTTGGAAGAAAACAGCAATTAGAGATTGCAGTCCTTAGATCGGCGTGCATCTTTTCAATAGGATCTCATATGTGGTAAAGCAATATATGTGGCCAGGTCATTAAGGAGTTGTCTTTCCTATTTCTACTGAAAATACATGTGATGCAGTACTCCTTAATTACCAGGGCCCTGTAAAGGACCATGAATAATGATTCATGGTTACTTCATAAAATGTGCAGTGCACCCTAGTTTTTATGAATAATTCAGAATTCTTCTACTAAGCTATTTTTGTTTAAAAGTGGTACAGAAGTTAATACAGGAAACTGTGTCAGCAATGCGAGGTGCTTGACAGTGCCATGCACGCTGTTGTACCCACGCTGCTGCACTTTAAATAGTAGATCTGATGCTATAATGTAAGCATCTCCTAGACAGCTCACATTTTATACCAAATGTCTCACCACAGTAAAAGCAACACTGCTGAATCATATCCGAGAATCTTTATACGTAATAGAGTCTGGGAGCTAATTTGTGAATGATTGCTACATAAACATTCAAAGCACATAGGGATGAAAAAAAAGGATGACATGTCTGATGATTGATAAATGGCTACTTAAATGAGATTACTACTAATTAAATTATAGTCATTTATGTCGCTCTTTCTCTAATATTAGAGCACCAAGGGTATACTTGTCAATTAATTAATATTGGAAAATAAATCGCAAGCACTCGGAGAATGGAGCTGACAACACACAGACCTGTTGGATTAATAGGATAATTAGAGGATTGTAAGTAGCCTGTACTAACTTGCTTCTTAGATTGTCTTTTTTTGGGCCATTCTTTATTTATGCCATCCTGCACGCTCTTCTTCCTCTCGGCCTTCTCATTGTGTTGAAATCAAGACTCAGCATACTATCTGCCTTTCTGACTCGTTCTTTAACACTGTGGACTTTTTTGTCTTCCTTTTCTTCAACAGTCCAGTGGCATTTAAAACACAAATCGGGTGGCACATAAATTCTATGTCTTGATTCACTGGTCTTTGCTCTTGCTCCTTTCAACCTTGGTGGTGTCTGGGACACCATCATCCTTTAATTGGATTTCTCAACAAAACATTGACAAACCTATCTGTTGTATTTTACGGCTTATTGTATTTATTTTAAAGCCTGAACTCTTTCCCAGTTCTTTCAGTTAGTGATATGTAAACCTTGTGTGTCCCCTGTCGCACGCTGTTGCTTTAAAATTAATGATCTGTTTTGATGACCATCTGTGCATGCGTAAAGAGGAAAGTGTGAATAAGTCATTTGGCAGCAGCAGATTGGATTTCTGTTTTTAGCTAAGTTTGCAACACTTTTTCCCCTTTATAAAGCGTCTCAATGTCATTATTCTCAGTCACCTCAGGTATATGTTTTTTATCTTCAGGAGGGAAGGGAAGGCGATGCATTCTGTTGCATTCCAACTCCTGTGGGAAGCCTACAGCTGGGTGTCCATGGTGACTCGTTCCACCCTTTGAAAGCAGCAGGAAACCAACAGGCTAGCTAGTAGTTAGCTGCATAAATACATTGGCCCTTTCAGCACCAAATGAGATTCTGATGGGTAGCCTGGTGTGTGCAGAGATGGAGTTTATGCCCTTCAACATGCACAAAATGTGTTGAATGTGTTCCCATCATCTTGCTAGCTGGCAAGTGACTATATGAACCAAAACAACTTCTTTAAAATTCCAGTGCAATAAACATAATGAGTAACTCATATATATATATATATATATATATATAAAAATATATAGGAATATGGCAATGTTACTTTTAATAGTTATTTTCAGTGATTATTAATAAATCCTTACCATCGCATTAAATTTTGTTTAAACAAATTGTTTATTATTGGCCAACTTTGTTAATTGTGGTCTGATTTGCTAGGGTCCCAAGAACGGACTTCCTACCTTACACTGTTTTTAGAGGTTGTAAGGGTTATGAGATGACTTCAAAAGAAAAAGGAAATTGGTTCTTTCTTCAGGAAGGAGTTGATTTATGACCCCTCCTCCAATTATCCAGGAAAGCCTATGGCCATGGTATGGCATTTCCATCCTCAACACCATCTGTCCCTGTAGTGTTGCTGAGTGGGACTGTCTAATTCGTGGCAACTTATAGTTTGTGCTTTAGAATGGTAACACACTTAGGATCCACCAGAAAGTAAATATGTCCTATTTGTTGGGTTGGGTTTGAACCCAGGGGTCGGAGAGGTGAAAAGTACAAGTTCTCCATTCCCTTTCCTTTCTGAACCAGGAGTCTATTGAGACACTTGAAAAATTATCTGTCACCTTCATTGCATTCCTAATGTAGTTTTCACAATTGAAATGCTACTCATGTTACCGTCATATCTATTGTACCAAAACTCTTCTGCCTACGTTTGGAAAAATGACAGAGCTCTGTATAACTATTTTGTTGTGTAATTGTGTCAGTGATTATTAAAAACAAAAAAATAACAAACCAAACCAAGAAGTGCAACTAAAGTATACAGCAACACAAGCGTTTATGCAAGAATATAAACACTATGGTTTCTACTGAAAGGCTTATTTACCCAACACCAACAATATTATGTTGAACTGGAGAGATGAACCCTTTATTCATGTAAGGGGTACCATAAGTTTTAAACTTGTCTCGAATTTTGATTTGATCCTCCCTCTGCACATAGGTGGTTGATGGTGATTAAACAGTTTAAAATGCTAGAGAGGGGACTTGGTACTGGTACAGCAAGATCTTATGCAAGTTATATTCACAAGGCCATAATATAATCAAAGATATACTGCATCCACACAGTAGTGCAGTGTTGTCGAGACAGCCATATTAAAGAAAAAACTATACTTCCCCAAAAGAATGGGAAATTTGAGTCATTGACATGAGTAGGGTTAAACAGGAGCTGAGTCATAAAATGTTTCACGTTATCCCCAGTGCTTCCCTCTGTGGTGGT
This sequence comes from Pristiophorus japonicus, assembly GCF_044704955.1. NCBI lineage: Eukaryota > Metazoa > Chordata > Chondrichthyes > Pristiophoridae > Pristiophorus > Pristiophorus japonicus. Next base: position 185,613,447 of record NC_091986.1, read on the forward strand.
GTTAATGGAGACCCTGTTTCTATTCAAAGTACATTTTCTTTTCAATGTGACAAAGCATTAGTTTGAAGAGAGCATCTACTCGAATGCCTTTTTGTTCTCTGTCCACTCTACAGTGTTTACCAAATACGCTTGATCAGATAAAGAAAGTATTTTGCTTGCTGGAGGATGTTCTAATTGAGAAGCTTCTGTATATTTGAAGTGGGTTAAAAATGATCTCTTTAAATTAGGCTGTTCCATTGTTTGAAAAAACATGGAGTTGTGTAACACTAATTTTATGAAACGATAATTTTGACACATTCACTTTGGTAATAATAGTTTTCTTTAGTGCCCAAGGATTTTGAAACTTGCAGTTGAAGAGCTCTCAGGAAATGTCATACTTGGTGTGGTCATGGTTTAATTAGAGCAACAAAAGGGAAGACATTGATAGTGTGGTTAATAAGAATTGCGGAGTCCTAGCAAAAAAGTTCTTCCAGCATTTTACAACACTGATAAAATGTATTTTTTGATTTGCACTGTGCATTTTAAGACACGGATAAAATATATTTTTTGATTTGTAATGTAACACAACTTTTATGTGTTTTGCACAAAGACAGTCTGCTTGTTTTAGTCATAATCCAGATTCCAACTGTTATTTGAATTCACAATAATATAGGATTGAAATTCAGAATAGTCTAATGGAGTCAGTCAACAGAAATATTCATTGGACAACACATTTCAAATTAGGAGTACAGCTCCCCCAATAGTTTAATGTCACTAAACTACACAGACTAGAAAATCCAAGTTTGTTTCCTATTCTGCTGAATTAGCTTATCTCAACTGGGTGCCACATTGGCCTCAGTGCCCCTAGGCTAGACAAGAGAATAATTAGCCAGGTTTCCACTCCTCTGATTACTATCCAGTGACCCCCCGCCCCCCTTGAAAGTGTGAGTGTGTGCGGATGTTGGTGCGGACAAGATCGGGGTCAGCTGTGATACTCTCCACAGTCAACACTTGCTGCCTAGGCTCATGTGTGACGTGTTAGGCGGCTGCTAACACCCATGGAACAGTATCCCAGTAAGAGACAGAATCTTCAGGAGAGGAGAGGAGAGGAGAAAATTGAAACTTAAATTAAATTATTAATTGTGTATCTGCCACAATTGGTAACATTTCCTGTAATTCCCACTATGTAGAAAGATATTGTCCGGTTGCCATATAGAAACCGACATAGATTAACACAGCAACAGAATATATAACTGAAGTATATATGGGAACATGTACTAAAATGTAGGTATTTTACACTGCTGTAGTTACATATAGTACATCTCCAAGGGGAGTAGCAAGACTGCAGATTCAGTTATGATTGTTAGAGTTGCCCCACATGTTTTCATTGAAATCATTAGGGCTCATCAAGAAAGCAGCTCCAACGAAGATTATGATTGAATTCTTTTATATTTTGAGATATTGAAATGCAACCTTTTTCTGACCCGAGTTTAAAGTAATGGCTTTTTGTTTGTGTGGTTGCCACACTCCAGGCTGTCAGTCACAAATGTCATTACGTTGCATATCAGAGGATCCGAACCGACATCCAATAATAATCTGAACTGAGTGCAGGTCACACATTGGTCTTGGAATTAGGTGGTTGTGGATGATTTTTCCCTAGAATGCTTTCCAGTATGTTTTGAATATTTCAATCTTTTCAGTTAATAATTTCAGTGCATTTATCTGTCAAATCACCATGAAGGCAAAGCGATTGAAGCACGTTGGGGCATTCCAATAATAAATTTTAATAAACAATTAAAAACATTTACTTTTCTATCATGCCAAAAATCACAAACTGCTGCACATTTTTTAAGTGCAGTGACTGTTGTTGTGAAGGAAATCACAGCTACCAGTCTCTATTTTAAACTCTGGAATTCCCTCCCTAAATCTCTCTGCCTCACTACCTCTCTTTCCTCCTTTAAGAGGCTCCTTAAAACAGACCACTTATCTGCCCTAATATCTCCTTATGTGGCTCGGTATCAAACTCCGTTTGGTAACGCTGCTGTAAAGCGCCTTGGGACACTTTATTACATTAAAGGCGCTATATAAACGTAAGTTGCTGTTATACCAGCAATGTTCAGCCAGTGGCTCAGAAGGTAGAACCTTCATCTCTGAGTCAGACAGTTGTGGGTTCAAGTCCCATGCCAGGGACTTGAGCATGAAAATCCAGTGTAGTACTGAGGGAGTCATCATCATAGGCAGTCCCTCAAAATGAGGATGACTTGTTTCCACACCAAAAATGGATGAGTTCACAGGTGTTTCAATGAAGGACCTAATATTCCAGATCCTGAACTACATTGTGGAAGATGCATGTGCTTGGATTTTTTTTAACGTGTGCTGGCCGTTGCACACCAGGGAGGTGCCGTCTTTTGGATGAAACGTTAAACTGAGGTCCTATCTACTCCCTTGATGGATATAAAAGATCCCATGGAAGGCAGATTATTATCTGAATGGTGACAGATTAGTAAAAGGGGAGGTGCAACGAGACCTGGGTGTCATGGTACATCAGTCATTGAAAGTTGGCATGCAGGTACAGCAGGCGGTGAAGAAGGCAAATGGTATGTTGGCCTTCATAGCAAGAGGATTTGAGTATAGGAGCAGGGAGGTCTTACTACAGTTGTACAGGGCCTTGGTGAGGCCACACCTTGAATATTGTGTACAGTTTTGGTCTTCTAATCTGAGGAAGGACATTCTTGCTATTGAGGGAGTGCAGCGAAGGTTCACCAGACTGATGCCCGGGATGACAGAACTGACATATGAAGAAAGACTGGATCGACTAGGCTTATATTCACTGGAATTTAGAAGAATGAGAGGAGATCTCATAGAAATATATAAAATTCTGATGGGATTGGACAGGTTAGATGCAGGAAGAATGTTCACGATGTTGGGGAAATCCAGAACCAGGGGTCACAGTCTAAGGATAAGGGGTAAGCCATTTAGGACCGAGATGAGGAGAAACTTCTTCACTCAAAGAATTGTGAACCTGTGGAATTCTCTACCGCAGAAAGTTGTTGAGGCCAGTTCGTTAGATATATTCAAAAGGGATATAGTCAAGATGTGGCCCTTATGGCTAAAGGGATCAAGGGGTATGGAGAGAAAGCAGGAATGGGGTACTGAAGTGCATAATCAGCCATGATCATATTGAATGGTGGTGCAGGCTCGAAGGGCCAAATGGCCTACTCCTGCACCTATTTTCTATGTTTCTATGTTTCTATGGCACTATTTCAAAGAAGTGCAGGGAAGTTATCCCAGGTGTCCTGGCCAATATTTATCCTTCAATCAACATAACAAAAGCAGATTATCTGGTCATTATCACATAGTTGTTTGTGGGAGCTTCCTGTGCACAAATTGGTTGCCACGTTTCCTACATTACAATAGTGACTACACTACAAAAGTACTTCATTGGCTGTAAAGCGCTTTGGAAAGTCCGGTGAAATTTACATCATTTGATGAGAATTATAAAATGTATGCTTCTCTTAAGGAGAAATTTTTGAGTGGGTTAGCTTTATATAAGAAAATGGGCTCATTTTGTTAAATACAGATTAGTGCAGGCCAATTATCAAGTACCTTTCTAACCGGTTTTGATGTGGAATAACAGGAAAGGGGTTTAAAACTGCATTTTCACACACTGACTTCACAATCTTAGGCAGGTAGGATATATGTTAGTGCTGTGGATCCGAGGTCAGTCGTGTGCCCATGTGAAAGGAGTGATCATCAGAATGTGAAAGGAGTGATCATCAGGATGAGTGAGTCTACACTTCTCATCCAGTGAGCAGTTTGGATATTTCCAAGTGTCTGGGATTGGATGGCCTGGCTGCTGTTTGGGCAGGGTTGTTGGTAAAGGCATGGTGGAGGAGTGGAAGGCAAGAGAATGGGGTTGGTTCAGCAGCACTACATATCAGAAGCACCACTGCATGGTGGCAGAGACATAGATGGGTGTCAACTACTACTTTTTTCCCACAGAATCACAACCGAGTTCCCAGTCTCAGCTTTGATTCTGTGGGGAAGCACGAACCGGAGGCCCTTACCACCCCATAGGACGGTGGAATCATTTGTCCTCTGTCCTGGGCTGACTCAAGAAAGGCCTTTGCAAAGGCTTGGCTTCATATCACCCCACTCTGCAGCCACATGGTCCAGGGAAACTGCTGCAAGAAGAAAAAGAGATAAAATGTTATACAAAGGTGATTCTCGGTCCATGCTTTGGTGGCTGATTTCAGCTTAGGTAGCAGTGGGGATGCTTTCATTGGTTTCAATAAAAATAATGGACAGGTTTTCTATTCCTTATCATTCTGGAGCAAGTTGTGCTGAAAATTGGGTATGATTGAAAGTAAAGTGTTAATGGGATGAGGCTGTGATGTTCTACATGTTGAATAGCCTTTCAGCACTCACAGTCTAGTCTCATACATAAAAGATGGCTACCTGAAAGAGGTACTGTAGGACTGCTGCTATTCATGGTGCCGTACTCCAGCATGAAGCACTAGTCCAGCAAAGGAAGGGGGAAAACAAAGCTAAAGACCCGATTAGAAAGTATCGTGGCAGAAAGTGGTGAAGGTGATGTAATGTATGTACCTGTGAGTATGCTCACTGGTTTGTAGAACTGTTGAATTGTGAGTGGCTTAGCCAGTCATGTGCTGTTCACAAGACTCAATAAGTTGGGTTCAGGGGATCCACAATGAGGCATGCATTGTGAGCCTGGTGGATGAACTGGTAATGTGTAGTGTGATTGTTAAACCTTGTTAATAAACCAACTAGTTCTTCATAGCAATATGTGCTATTAATGCTTAAGCAAAGAACCCATGAAGCAAATACATTACAGGTAGACAACTTGATAACAGTGACTATTTTAAGATACCTAAAGCATTATGTGCACAGTTGCCGAGCTGTTCGTGGTTTCCTGAAACAACAGAGCACTTAGATCACAGCAGGTTAACCATTTACTCAATGAAAGTGATCTGTATTTTCATTTGGCTGAAATGATATAGATATTCTCATATTCCTATATTTCTAGTGGATTGACTCGCATAAGATAGCAAATGACCAACAGGCCGAGCTTGAATCTTTCCACCAGCTACCTCTGAAAAGTAGTTTACTTTGTCACTGTTCCACCTAACAGCAACTGTATTTGAAATATGTCGGTAAATGCCCAGCTTTTATTTACCAGATGCAGTTTGGCAATCAGACGTTCTATACTGTAAGATGTCACTCGCTTTTGGGACATGACTTATGGCATTTTAATATTTTTCAAATTTCAACTTTTAGTCCTTTAAGGTTCCACATTTAACAGCAGGAGGCTGAGATTAACAGAATGTTCAGAATGGACTGCATAAAAATACAGTTTGATTAAAGTAAAACAATATAATTCTAAGTCAATTATTTTTTAGATACAATTAATGTATATAAGGATAGAAAATCCTTGAAGTGAGTGATTCTGGCAGGAATGGTGTGCTGTAGGGGATCCTGGTGACTTTCAGTGTATGGCCATTCTATTCTTGTCAATTGCAGGAACTAAAGGTTAGGACAAGACTGCTTGTTGGAGGCCCAGATAAGAGGTTATTTGATACTTGGGATGGAACCCATGATAGGATTCATTATACATGCACAAGGGCCTGGATTATGAATGAGTGATCGTTTCTCGTTCTATGTTTTATCACCTTTTTATGTATTTCTGACTGAGACCTTTCTGGGTTTGAAGTGATGGACAGCAAGATGTGCCATCTTGAGTTTCAACAAAGTCATTGGCAGCAAAATAAGGCTTCACAGATTGATATTAAACTATGGAGCTGTATTTTGGAATAACAAAGATTGTTTGATTTGTTGCTTAATTTTTCTGAGCAATTGCACACCTCCACAAAGAGGATCAATGTTCCTTGCAGCTCTTAAGGGATGCTGCATCACTGAGGTGACTCTCCTGCAGTGTAAAACTAAGGAGGGAAGTTGCAAGCTTGTCGGACCTAAATGCCAATTGGGTTATAAATTGGTGTTGCAATTTTAAATTAAATGCTCGCTGGAAAAATGAAACAGGTGGAAAATGACTCAAAGTATTTCATAAGAAGCCATGCACAACGGTTTCATTGACTGATTGTTTTCTGTCTTCTTGAGTGGAATATTATTCAAATGTTCCATAATATGTCTTTCAGAAGATGGATAGGGTCATGCTGTATCAGAGTTAATGATGTTCTAACTTTGTCTGTTTCACATCCAAATGAAGTGGTGCTGATTTATCTCCATAATGATGCATTTGAAAGAATCGCAAGAATGTTTGCTAAATTATAAATCCAAAAGGAGAAAGCAATTAGATGTGCTGCAGCATACGTAAAGGATATGCACCGTGGAGACAATGCATACCAAAATGTTGCATCGTATAATGCCCATATAGAGAATAACAAAATAAAAAGTAATGTGCTCACTGTAATCTTTTATAAACCTCCAGTTTTGTCTCCCCGTCTCCTGAAGGTGCTCACACAGCTATGATCCCAGGAATATTATCAACGCCTTGGGACCTGTACAAGCACCTACCTTTTATTGCACATTGGTAGGCTTTTTGACACTGGGAGACATCACAGTCAAGCCTGTAATGTATGCACCTGTGAGTATGCTCACAGGTTTGTTGAGTTGGGAGCGGCTTAGCCAGTCACATAATGTTCACAAGACTCAATAAAACCCCAGCCAATTGGGTTCGGAGATCCATTATGAGGCAGGTGGTTGTGAGCCTGGTGGATGAACTGGTAATGTGTAGTGTGATTGTTAAACCTTTGCTAATAAACCAACTAGTTCTTAATAGCAATGTGTTGCTATGAATTCTTAAGCAAAGAACTCATAAAGCAAATACATTACAAAGCCCAATCCTGGTTTAATCTGACCGTTGAGTATGTAGACTTTCTATCAGAAATCATTGAGTAGCAAGCAGGAGTGGTGATTTTTCCCTCCTCCCTAGTGAATGTTGTTGGGCTGTTTACAAGCAAACTCAATTTTGCCTTCACCTGTTTACGCAATTTCTCTTTCAGCACTGGCTTCCTCCCTAGTGCAGGAATGTTGAGTGAGTAATGCTCCCCTCCCCGCTGCTACTCTGGCTGAGTGCTCACTGGCTTCAAACGTGGGGCTTTGCTGATCCTTATGACTCAGTGAGAGCTGTAGGCAAATGCTTGTCGCACAATTGCACCGGACATACATCAATGCTCAATGATCTCATACACAGTTAAAGGCAAAGTCCCACTTCTGCACTCCTGATGTGGAGCACATAGTAGGACCATTGGAAGGGTGCAGCCCTTGATTTTTCAAGTGGTAAAATGATGGGCTCTGCCTGTGCAATGTTTTGTGATGTGCGCTCAGGGTTTTCTGCATTCAGAAAGTACCTCCAGTCCACCACTAGTACGCAGATGCTGCAGAAATCTTTGCAAGACTGAGCTAAATGAAATACTTGAATGCTGTGGAGTTAACTGTCAATCAGAGAACCATTTTTCTTGTTTTTGCATATATTATAAAAATATATACAGGACATGTAATTGATTTGAGATATAAAAATATTGTTCTTGTTTTAACACAGTTTTCATCCTCATTTTTGCAGAATAATGGATCCCTGAATTGGTGTCAAAATCACAAGCAATGCTCAAAGGTAAGTGCAGTGCAAGCAAGATATATAAGGAGATGTAACTTGTAAGTACTTTCCACATCAAACTTTACACAGTAAATGTTAAAGGTAGTACAACATGCATTACCCAAGACAAACATCGTTTAGCAGAACCTCAACTGTCTCTCCACCTCCAACTCTTAAAGGCACTTGCACATGCTGGAGTTTCACACACCCTTATTGCCACCCAGCACCCAGTCAAGCAAATATTCTTCACGTGAGCCTACGCGGTGAGTGTCGGCAGGTTATTGACTGTGGTGGGAAATAGCAGCCAAGTCTCCTTCTGATCTCACCCAATGTCCATACAGCTGCATTTCCCAGCAGGAGCTACCGGCTCGTGTCCATGAGTGAGAACCATTGCGGATTTTATCCCACCCTAATCCAGGGTTGCAGAAGCTAATGGTAACTCTTCTATTGCCAGTGAGATCAATTAGCTCCGCATAGACTCCACATAAATTGAATGTGGGATTTTGCTGGTCTGCGTAATCCGTTTCCATGATGGGCAGTGCATTTACAATTTCAGCTATGGGGGGTAGAGCAGAACCTCAGTACTTGGTAAAATATCAGATTTCTTAATAAACCAGTCTCTCTTAACCTTATCCTTTTGTCATTATTTTATAACCAATAATATGTATTACAGGGTTAATTATTGATGAAGTACATTTCCAGAACGATAAAAATTATTGGGGGGTGAAAAAGGACATCACAAGCTTACAAACCAAATGATTTGAATTGATTTGAACAGCAGCAGAGACCTACATCAGTTACTATCTGTCCAGCGTTTCCTCGGTAAAGTGTACGCCGCCTTTTGTCCTGATTCTTGCTGACTCTTTGACCCCAATAGATCACACAGTAACAAAGCTCATACCTTCCTGGTCAGGTTGTGTTCAAGACTCCTGGTGAGAGGAGACAATGTGCTGGCACCATCCAGGGTCAGAATAACACTGGAAACTGCAAGCTTGGGTTGTTCCTTTCACACCGATACAATGGAAGGATCACCCTTCTGTAGCTCCAGAAGATTATTTCACTCAAAGCTGTGAAGAATGAGTGAAGACAAGCTGTCAGCTTCTTTGTCTTCATATCAGTTGTCTAGCACAGCACATCAGTGACAAACACTGAAGGAGCTGAGATTCAATAATTTGACTCAAGTGGTAGCACTTTGAAGAGCTCTGGCACTCAACTGTACTGTATTAAAATTTCTAAAGTCATATTTTATGCATGATTCTATTCAGCTTTCTGCCTCATATGTTTGGATTATATCTCTAACCGATGCAGCCTTTTTCTTTTGTCAAGCAACAATTCGTAAGTTAATATGTATAAAATAATGAATACCTCAGACGATAATCGAATAATAGAGTTCAGGTATCACCAGAAACACGAGAATGAAGTTCAAATAATTTAGGGATATTTAGGGCAAAGGATTTGTTATATCTCAGAAACTCAACTTAACCACTTGCCCTTGTCATTATTCAATCCTAGCAATTGGACTACAGACTTGAAATCTCTTCCAGTTAAACTGCCATTATTTATAATAAAACTTGTTTCAATTATCTGTGAGTTTTATCCTATTTGTTCTTAGCAATGTTTTTATATAACACTGTCTGTGCAAGTTATAGGGCTAAATTCCTCCTTTTGCTAATTGTAATGAAACTGTTTGGCGGAGGGGTGGGGTGTTGTGGGGTGGGGGGGGCGGGGACAGTGGGCATGTTGTTGAGGGGGAGGGTTATGGAATCCTGCTTTGTATTCATGACAACTTTTTTGATTTTCTTTTTGGATCAAAAGATATTCACTCCCTTATTCCTTATTTGTGATGATGATCACACAAGAGAATTAATTGCTAAAGGTTTATCCAGAAATAGTCTGCAATTTATTCAGAATACATACACACAATTTATTTTGCACAGTATTTTAGCTTTTTGGGTGCTGAATATCCTTCGTAGACTTGGAAATATGCAGGGGAAGTAAATTCCCTTATTGGATTGTAAACACATATCTGTTTATCTATTGATGTTATTAAAACAAACCTGTGCCTTTGTGAATGTATATCCATGATGCTATAACATTACAGACCCTTACCGGTCGAGTGTTGCAGAATGAGCTTCAGCCAAGTCAGGTTGTACCAATTGCAATCCCGGACACCAGCTCTGTTCTCACCCAGACAGGGCCCTGCTCCTTTGAGTACTACAGGGCCTAGAGCAGCCGATCGTCTCACGGTAAAGATCGTGTGCTCTCGAGGCTTGGACAGAACCAAGGCTAGAGTAGGGTCTGAGTAGGCCCCAAGCTGGAGAGGCGACTACGCAGGTCTGGACTTGGAGCAGTGGCTGAGCGGGGAAAGTGCTGCAGTCAAAGCTGAGTAACCCTGAAGCCACAACGCATGTCCACGGGAGATCGAGTAATCTGGTTCCAAAAGTGTTGAAATAAAAAGCATTGTAGGTTTGGAGTGATATAAGTGCAGATATGCCAATTTTTGTAGGCTAATAGGTGAATAAGATGATGTTAATGTGTGACTGATGTCTGCATTGGTGGTGGTGTTGGACACATTCATTGTTTTGTCATCGATGCAGCCAGTCAGGTGACTGAGGCATGAAGGTCTGAGGTACGAGCTGAAAGCTGAGAAAGGTGTCTGCCATAATGCATAGCATATTTGAGTTATTGTTGATCAGAAGTGTGCCCTGTATCTTGATTCACTCTATGATCCATCTGACACTAAGCTTTGACCTAAAAATGAAAAAAAAAATCATGAATTCAGAAACATCAGTCATAAAAGATCCATGAGATGGGTTATGATACAAGTTAACAATTATAATTGCTCTGCCTTTGACGAGGCTACAAACAATGCCAGCTGCACTGGCCTTGGTGAGCCACAGTTTTGTGAACCATTCTTAAATTACCATTTACAGTTTACGGGCTCCCCTCCGAGCTGGGCGCCCGTTTTTCGCGCCTAAAACGGCGCCGGAAAAAAAATGCGCGGTTCTGGAGCGCTTTGCAGCTCCTTGTCTGTTTGGCGCGGCGCCCAGGGGGGCGGAGCCTACACTCGCGCCGATTTTGTAAGTGAGAGGGGGCGGGTACTATTTAAATTCGTTTTTTTCCTGCCGGCAACGCTGCGCGTGCGCATTGGAGTGTTCGCGCACGCGCAGTGTGAAGGAAGCATTGGCACTCGGCTATTTTTTGTAGTTCTTTGTAGCTGTTTAATTTTTGAACATTTTTTAATAAAAGCACATTGCCATCAGCACATCAGCACTGAGGCTTCTTGCAGCCTTCTCACTGTCTCCTTCCCCCCCCCTGCGGGAACAAACGGGCGCCTCCTCCCTCCCCCCGCGGGAACGAACGGGCGCCTCCTCCCCCCCCCGCGGGAACGAACGGGCGCCTCCTCCCCCCCCCGCGGGAACGAACGGGCGCCTCCTCCCCCCCCCCCCCGCGGGAACGAACGGGCGCCTCCTCCCCCCCCCCCCCCGCGGGAACGAACGGGCGCCTCCTCCCCCCCCCCCCCCCGCGGGAACGAACGGGCGCCTCCTCCCCCCCCCCCCCCCCCGCGGGAACGAACGGGCGCCTCCTCCCCCCCCCCCCCGCGGGAACGAACGGGCGCCTCCTCCCCCCCCCCCCCCCGCGGGAACGAACGGGCGCCTCCTCCCCCCCCCCCCCCCCCGCGGGAACGAACGGGCGCCTCCTCCCCCCCCCCCCCGCGGGAACGAACGGGCGTCTCCTCCACCCCCCCCCCCCCCGCGGGAACGAACGGGCGTCTCAACTTGTGAGGCTTGCTGCAGAATTCTCCCTGGCTGAAGCACTTTCACACAGGTAGGAAGATGGTTTATTTAATCTTTTCTTTGCTTATAAATGTTTATTCAGGTTGGATTTATTTGTATAATATTTGTAGAAGTATAAATAAGGATTTATTGTAGAATTTAATGACTTCCCCCCCCCCCCTCCCCCCCACCTCGTTCTGAACGCCTAATTTGTAACCTGCGCCTGATTTTTTAATGTGTAGAACAGGTTTTTTCAGTTCTACAAAAATCTTCACTTGCTCCATTCTACTTTAGTTTGGAGTACGTTTTCACTGTGGAAACTTTGAAATCAGGCGTCAGTGACCGGACACGCCCCCTTTTGAAGAAAACATTCTGTTCCAAAGTAGAACTGTTCTACCTGACTAGAACTGCAGAAAAAAAAAATGTGGAGAATTGCAATTTCTAAGATAGTCCGTTCACCACCAGTTGCTCCTAAAAATCAGGCACAAATCATGTGGAAACTTGGGCCCAATCTGATTAAAGCGGGAGAAAGAGGAAAGGTGCAATTGTGATCGCCTGAGTAATCCCATTGAAAGTGAAAGTACTTGGTTATACACGGTGTGGTGTTTGATACTGTAATAAATATGGAATTTGATTTAAATATGGTGGACAAGGTGGCATCAGAAGATAATTAGATGGATAGGTCTAGGTTATAAGGGCAGCGGGGAAAAAACACAGCATCAGTTTCCACATGTACGCTGATGACACCCAGCTCTACCTCACCACCACTTCTCTCGCCCCTTCCTCCATCTCTAAAGTGTCAAACTGCTTGTCCGACATCCAGCAGAAATGTTCTCCAATTGAATATTGCGAAGACTGAAGCCATTGTTTTCAGTCCCCGCCACAAACTCTGTTCCCTAGCCACTGACTCCAGCCATCCCCCCAACTTTTGTCTGAGGCTAACCAGACTGTGCGCAACCTTGGTGTCATATTTGACTCTGAGATGAGCTTTCGACTACATATCTACAGCATAACTAAGACTGCCTATTTCCACCTCTGTAACATCGCCTGTCTCCGCTCTTGCCTCAGCTCATCCACTGCTGAAGCCCTCATCCATGCCTTTGTTACCTCTAGACTTGACAATTCCAATGCACTCCTGACTGGCCTCCCACATTCTACCCTACGTAAACTAGAGGTGATCCAAAAATCTGCTACCTATATCCTAACTTGCACCAAGTCCCGTTCACCCATCACCCCTGGGTTCACTGACCTACATTAATTTCCGCTTAAACAATGCCTCGATTTCGAAATTTTCAAATCCATTCATGGCCTCGCCCCTCCCTATCTCAGTAATCTCCTCCAGACCCACAACCCCCCGAGATATCTGCGCCCCTCTAATTCTGCCCTCTTGAGCATCCCTGATTATAATTGCTCAACCATTGGTGACCATGCCTTCTGTTGCCTAGGCCCCAAGCTCTGGAATTCCCTGCCTAAACCTCTCTGCTTCTCCTTCCTCCTTCAAGATGCTCCTTAAAGCCGACCTCTTTTTCAAGCTTTTGGTCACCTGCCCTAATTTCTACTTATGTGGCTCGGTGTCAAATTTTTTTGTCTCATAATATTCCTGTGAAGCACCTTGGGACATTTCAATATGTTAAAGGCGCTATATAAATACAAGTTGTTGTTGTTAGCATTTCCTTAATCATCTGTTTTCTCTTGGCTACCAATATAGTCACTGTGTTATTTTTCTGGAATTCCTGACGAGAAAAGCTTCACTTTGATGTACAATGACAGTTGAAAAATGAAGTAATTAAAATGTCAGCTCTCAAAGCTCTCAAATGGTCCCTGCCTCAGCATTTGTGGAATGCTGTTTTCCAAATGTGGCACCACTTTCAGTGCTGAACTAACAAAAGATACAGTGGGAGTTATAGGACTGTTAACTATAACATGATGTCTCCAGACAAATTACTACGTCATTTTATTAATAGCTGCAATTTGGATGTGTTCCATATTATCTTTTTAATATGCTTTTTAATTTTTCACATTGCATATATTGCTTTATTTTAGTAAAATGATATATGTTGGAAGAATTGCTTTGTCCTTGTTTACAGACAAAGGTGTGTTGATTAATATTTATCTGAACTGTATATACAGAATCAAGTAATAACTTACTCTAAAAATTGAGTGCAGGTACTTGGATTGAAGGATCACACTATCAGTGGGAACCTTGAGATTGTTATGTTTATTCTGAGTATTCCACGTGAAGGTATCTTCTATTGAACACCTCATTAGTGTATCCTGAAACATCACTGACTCGAATATTTAACCAGACATAGTGATTCAGTATTATAAATGTATTCTTGTATTTTTTTGAAAAACATATATTCTAACATCAATATGCATGATAGAATAAACCTATAATTTTCATCCTCTGATGTTTCATCAACACTGGTTTGTAGTCATTATTTGCTCAGTTTTGTAGTCTACTTTCTATAACAGGGTCACACATTGCATTTTAATTGGGAATATAACAAGGTTTCAAGGCTTTAAGCCTTCAATTTTTTTCATTTTTTTTAATGTTAAGCTAACCATATAATTGGAGAATCCCCACTTCTGCTTTCTGCAGCCTGACCAAGTCTTGGCTCCAAACTTACATACTGGTAGTTTCACTTGCCCTGACCATGAAATGAGACTTTGACCCTCTGCTCAGTGTCATTGCCAAATTGACCACCAAATTTAAGTGGTCACAAATCACAAGATTTTACAATATTCAATGTGTCTGGCTGAACATTGTGCTTTAAACATATTTGAAGAGGGTGAGTGATGTTTTCGGGTACTCTCATGAGTTATAGAAACATAGAAACATAGGTGCAGGAGTAGGCCTTTCGGCCCTTCGAGCCTGCAGCACCATTCAATAAGATCATGGATGATCATTCCTTCAGTACCCCTTTCCTGCTTTCTCTCCATACCCCTTGATCCCTTTAGCCGTAAGGGCCATATCTAACTCCCTCTTTAATATATCCAATGAACTGGCATCAACAACTCTCTGCGGCAGGGAATTCCACAGGTTAACAACTCTCTGAGTGAAGAAGTTTCTCCTCATCTCAGTCCTAAGTGGCCTGCCCCTTATCCTAAGACTGTGTCCCCTGGTTCTGGATTTCCCCAAGATCGGGAACATTCTTCCCACATCTAACCTGTCCAGTCCTGTCAGAATCTTATATGTTTCTATGAGATCCCCTCTCATCCTTCTAAACTCCAGTGTATAAAGGCCCAGTTGATCCAGTCTCTCCTCATATGTCAGTCCAGCCATCCCTGGAATCAGTCTGGTGAATGAACCTTCACTGCACTCCCTCAATAGCAAGAACGTCATTCCTCAGATTAGGAGACCAAAACTGAACACAATATTCCAGGTGGGGCCTCACCAAGGCCCTGTACAACTGCAGTAAGACCTCCCTGCTCCTATATGCAAATCACCTTGCTATGAAGGCCAACATACCATTTGCCTTCTTCACCGCCTGCTGTACCTGTATGCCAACTTTCAATGACTGATGGACCATCACACCCAGGTCTCGCTGCACCGCCCCTTTTCCTAATCTGCTGCCATTCAGATAATATTCTGCCTTCGTGTTTTTGCCCCCAAAATGGATAACCTCACATTTATCCACATTATACTGCATCTGCCATGTATTTGCCCATTCGCCTAACCTGTCCAAGTCACCCTACAGCCTCTTAGCGTCCTCCACACAACTCACACCGCCACCCAGTTTAGTGTCATCTGCAATCTTGGAGATATTACACTCAATTCCATCATCTAAATCATTAATATATATTGTAAAGAGCTGAGGTCCCAGCACCGAGACCTGCGGCACTCCACTAGTCACTGCCTGTCATTCTGAAAAGGACCCGTTTATCCCGACTCTCTGCTTCCTGTCTGCCAACCAGTTCTCTATCCACATCAGTACATTACCCCCAATACCATGTGCTTTGATTTTGCACACCAATCTCTTGTGTGAGACCTTGTCAAAAGCCTTTTGAATGTCCAAATACACCACATCCACTGGTTCTCCCTTGTCCACTCTACTAGTTACATCCTCAAAAAATTCCAGAAGATTTGTCAAGCATGATTTCCCTTTCATAAATCCATGCTGACTTGGACCAATCCTATCACTGCTTTCCAAATGCGCTGCTATTTCATCCTTAATGATTGATTCCAGTATTTTCCCCACTACTGATGTCAGACTAACCGGTCTATAATTAACCGTTTTCTCTCTCCCTCCCTTTTTAAAAAGTGGTGTTACATTAGCTACCCTCCAGTCCATAGGAACTGATCCAGAGTCGATAGACTGTTGGAAAATTATCACCAATGCATCCACTATTTCTAGGGCCACTTCCTTAAGTACTCTGGGATGTAGACTATCAGGCCCTGGAGATTTATCGGCCTTCAATCCCGTCAATTTCCCTAACACAATTTCCTGCCTAATAAGGATATCCTTTAGTTCCTCCTTCTCACTAGACCCTCGGTCCCCTAGTACATCCGGAAGGTTATTTGTGTCTTCCTTTGTGACGACAGAACCAAGGTATTTGTTCAATTGGTCTGCCATTTCTTTGTTCTCCATTATAAATTCACCCGAATCCGACTGCAAGGGACCTACGTTTGTCTTCACTAATCTTTTTCTCTTCACATATCTATAGAAGCTTTTGCAGTCAGTTTTTATGTTCCCAGCAAGCTTCCTCTCGTACTCTATTTTCCCCCTCTTAATTAAACCCTTTGTCCTCCTCTGCTGAATTCAACATTTCTCCCAGTCCTCCGGTTTGCTGCTTTTTCTGGCTAATTTGTATGCCTCTTCCTTAGATTTAACACTATCCTTAATTTCCCTTGTTAGCCACGGTTGAGCCACCTTCCCTGTCTTATTTTTACTCCAGACAGGGATGTACAATTGTTGAAGTTCGTCCATATGATCTTTAAAGGTTTGCCATTGCCTATCCACCATCAACCCTTTAAGTATCATTTGCCAGTCTAATCTACCCAATTCGCGCTTCATACCATCGAACTTACCTTTCCTTAAGTTCAGGACCCTAGTTTCTGAATTAACTTTGTCACTCTCCATCTTAATAAAGAATTCTACCATATTATGGTCACTCTTCCCCAAGGGGCCTCGCACAACAAGATTGCTAATTAGTCCCTTCTCATTACACATCACCCAGTCTTGGATGGCCAGCTCTCTGGTTGGTTCCTCGACATTGGTCCAGAAAACCATCCCTAATACACTCTTGGAAATCCTCCTCCACCGCATTGCTACCAGTTAGGTTAGTCCAATCAATATGCAGATTAAAGTCGCCCATGATTACTGCTGTACCTCTATTGCACACATCCCTTATTTCTTGTTTGATGCTGTCCCTAACCTCACTACTACTATTTGGTGGCCTGTACACAACTCTCACGAGTGTTTTCTGCCCTTTGGTATTCAGTAGCTCCACCCATACCGATTCCACGTCATCCATGCTAATGTCCTTCCTTACAATTGCATTAATTTCCTCTTTAACCAGCAACGCCACCGCACCTCCTTTTCCTTTCTGTCTATCCTCCCTAAATGCTGAATACCCTTGGATGTTGAGTTCCCAACCTTGATTACCCTGGAGCTATGTCTCCGTGATGCCAATTACATCGTATCCGTTAACTGCTATCTGCGCAGTTAATTCGTCCACCGTATTCCGAATTCTCCTCGCATTGAGGCACAGAGCCTTCAGGCTTGTCTTTTTAACACACTTTGACCCTTTAGAATTTTGCTGTAAAGTGGCCCTTTTTGTTTTTTGCCTTGGGTTTCTCTGCCCTCCACTTTTATTTTTCTCCTTTCTATCTTTTGCTTCTGTCTCCATTTTGTTTCTGTGTCTCCCTGCATTGGTTCCCATCCCCCTGCCAAATTAGTTAACCCCTCCCCAACAGCACTAGCAAACACTCCCCTTAGGACATTGATTCCAGTCCTGCCCAGGTGCAGACCATCCGGTTTGTAGTGGTCCCACCTCCCTCAGAACCAGTTCCAATGCCCCAGGAATTTGAATCCCTCCCTGCTGCACCACTGCTCAAGCCACGTATTCATCTGAACTATCCTGCTATTCCTACTCTGACTAGCATGTGGCACTGGTAGCAATCCTGAGATTACTACTTTTGAGGTCCTACTTTTTAATTTAACTCCTAGCTCTCTAAATTCATCTCGTAGGACCTCATCCCGTTTTTTACCTATGTCGTTGGTACCTATATGTACCACGACAACTGGCTGTTCACCCTCCCTTTTTAGAATGTCCTGCACCTGCCCCGAGACATCCTTGACCCTTGCACCAGGGGGGCAACGTACCATCCTGGAGTCTCGGTTGCGGCCGCAGAAACGTCTATCTATTCCCCTTACAATTGAATCCCCTATCACTATCGCTCTCCCACTCTTTTTCCTGCCCTCCTGTGCAGCAGAGCCACCCATGGTGCCATGGACTTGGCTGCTGCTGCCCTCCCCTGATGAGTCATCCCCCTCAACAGTACCCAAAGCGGTGTATCTGTTTTGCAGGGGGATGACCGCAGGGGACTCCTGCACTACCTTCCTTGCACTGCTCTTCCTGTTGATCTTCCATTCCCTATCTGGCTGTGTCCCCTTTTCCTGCGGTAAGACCAACTCACTAAACGTGCTATTCACGTCATGCTCAGCATCGTGCATGCTCCAGCGTGAATCCACCCGCAGCTCCAGTTCCGCAATGCGGTCCGTCAGGAGCTGGAGGCGGATACACTTCCCGCACATGTAGTCGTCAGGGACACCGGAAGCGTCCCTGACTTCCCACTAGTATAGGAGGAGCATAACACGTGTCCGAGCTGTCCTGCCATTGACTTAACCCTTAGATAAACTTAATTTGGCAACAACAGTGCTAAAGGTTACTTACTGACAAAGAAAAGAAAAAGAAAAACTACTCACCAATCACCAGCCAATCACTTACCCCCTTGGCTGTGACGCCAACTTTCGATTTCTTTCTACTCCTTTTTTGCCTCCTTGCTGCAGCTGCACAAGCTGGGCCTCTCCGACTCCCCGAGCTCCTGGTCTCACTGGCCTTTATAGGCCTCTCGCCTCTCTGCCGCTGGAACTCCCGTCTCTTCGACTCCCCGAGCTCCTGGTCTCACTGGCCTTTATAGGCCTCTCGCCTCTCTGCTGCCGGAACTCCCGTCTCTCCGACTCCCCGAGCTCCTTGTCTCACTGGCCTTTATAGGCCTCTCGCCTCTCTGCTGCTGGAACTCCCGTCTCTCCGACTCCCCGAGCTCCTGGTCTCACTGGCCTTTATAGGCCTCTCGTCTCTCTGCCGCCGGAACTCCCGTCTCTCCGACTCTCATGCCATGCGGGGTGTTAAGCAGCAAGTCCCCCTAAGCAGCCAACATTACAACACTAATGTTAGGAAACCCCATAAAGTACCTTCAGGACATAGATAGAAACATAGAAACATAGAAACATAGGAAATAGGTGCAGGAGCAGGCCATTCAGCCCTTCTAGCCTGCACCGCCATTCAATGAGATCATGGCTGAACATGAAACTTCAGTACCCCCTTCCTGCTTTCTCGCCATACCCCTTGATCCCCCAAGTAGTAAGGACTTCATCTAACTCCCTTTTGAATATATTTAGTGAATTGGCCTCAACTACCTTCTGTGGTAGAGAATTCCACAGGTTCACCACTCTCTGGGTGAAGAAGTTTCTCCTCATCTCGGTCCTAAATGGCTTACCCCTTATCCTTAGACTGTGACCCCTGGTTCTGGACTTCCCCAACATTGGGAACATTCTTCCTGCCTTATATAAAAGCAACGGCTGGCAGGAAGTGGATTACTGCAGCACAGACAATTCCTCTTTACCATTTATCAAGGCTTTAGCATGAGGTGAACACCAATTTGGAGTCACAGACACATTTTAGCATACATTTAATTGTGGAAGCTGGGTCATTGAATAAATTTAAGACAGAGATAGACAGTTTCTTAACCGATAATGGGTTATGGAGAGCGGGCAGGGAAGTGGACTTGAGTCCATGATCGGATCAGCCATGATCGTATTAAATGGCGGAGCAGGCTCGAGGGGCCTACTCCTGTTCCTATTTCTTATGTTCTTATGTTATCAGACTGTTCATTTTGCTCTACATATTCCTCAGAAGCCTGAGGGGTGGAAATTCGATCGCACCTCTGTTGTGGCGTTGTCCCGGGTGGAGCGGTACATTTTGTGCCGGCAAATGGTTTACGTCTGTCACTGCAAAATTCATCAGCTGGGCCCGGAGTTTGGAGCGGGACGCTAAGGGAGGCGTTGCACGCCTCTTTCAGGGCGCTACGTCGGCTGAGCAAGAGAAAATCCCGAGCTAAATAGCTGGCCTTGGAGCGCCCTAAGAGAGGCCTCGGGGGGGGGGGATATCTGAAAAAAACCCACTGAAAACATTCCCAATAAATAACTCACGCCACCACAAAACAAAATCAATCACACTTACCTGAGGTCGACATGACTTACCTCATTGCGGCTGCTACAACTCGGACCACCAGCTTTCACAGGTGGTCCCAGCACAGCGCTCTACGGGTGCTACGGGTCAGGCATCAGCCAAAAAGCGAGCCGGTGTCGCAACCAGAGGCGTTGCTCACTTCCGGGCGGTAATGCTCTGCGTTCCCTTGAAACCGGCATCGAATGTCCCAGTGGGGCACTGGAAGCTGGCTGCCTGCCCGGAAGTCCTCACCGCCGCCATTGCCGCTCCTCCGGGGCATTAACGGGGGCGGCAGAAGTCCAAAAACCCAGCTATCATCTCTGTCGTGATGAGAAAATGTTGATTGTGGGCCAAGGACTAAAAATATTGTGTAAAAAAGCTACTGTTTGTGAACTGCAAGGTTTCCGCTGTGTCTGGAATGAAGACCAGTAACAACACTGCCAATCACATTCATCAGTTATGGCTTTTGAAAGTGTGTCAAGTGTTAATCCAATAAAGGGGCGATTCTGAATGACAGCTGCCTGCTTGGACTAACAAATGGGCAAATCACCGTCCACCTCTGTCTGTTATTTCTAGGGCAGAGGTGAATAGCTGGCTTTCCATCACCGTCAAGTGCAAAAAATAATTCATACTGCAGTGAGAAGGTACAATGCACAATCTCCCTGCCTCTATTGTTATGTTAAACGTACTGTTACTGAATAATTTTGAATAGTGTTAAAATAGAGAATGACTACATGCAATTTTAAAAACATTGCTGGGTTTTAGCACATGCAACATAAATTAATTTTGTTATGGGTTTTATAAATATGGTTTTAAGTATAACAAAGGATCATTGTTTAAAATGATCAAACAGTATACTTGCAGTATATTTTAGATGTAGATGACAGGGAGTGTCTTTTTGTTTAAATGTTGACAGTTATTGGTATAAAATGTTTTATTTATGAATTTATGAATAAAAGAAATGTTATATGCATGCTAATCTCTGCTATTATTGCTGTGACAGCTTCTTGTCATTACGTAGAATAATGACTCCTGTTGCGGATGTTTTCACTTCCAATCCCTCATAGTCACTAAGGCAAAAAGATGAAGTGTGCGTGGAATATTTTCATCTTTTCTGTAACCCCAAAAGTGAAATTCACTTTGAATTAAAGATGCATTCTTGGGAGCAGAAACGCCTGACTGTGAACAGCATCAACTTTTGCCCCTGGACAAATTTGCTGGAGTTTTTTGAGGATGTAACGAACAGGGTGGATAAAAGGGAACCAGTGGATGTGGTGTATTTGGACTTCCAGAAGGCATTTGACAGGGTGCCACATAAAAGGTTACTACACAAGATAAAAGTTCATTGGGTTGGGGGTAATATATTAGCATGGATAGAGAATTGGCTAACTAACAGAACAAAGAGTCTAGATAAATGGTTCATTCTCTGGTTGGCAACCAATAATTAGTGGGGTGCTGCAGGGATCAGTGTTGGGACCCCAACTATTTACAATCTATATTAACGACTTGGAAGAAGGGACTGAGTGTAACGTAGCCAAGTTTGCTGACGATACAAAGATGGAAGGAAAAGCAATGTGTGAGGACACAAAAAAATCTGCAAAAGGACATAGACAGGCTAAGTGAGTGGGCAAAAGTTTGGCAGATGGAGTATAATGTCGGAAAGTGTGAGGTCATGCACTTTGGCAGAAAAAAAATCAAAGAGCAAGTTATTATTTAAATGGAGAAAGATTGCAAAGTGCCGCAGTACAACGGGACCTGGGGGCACTTGTGCATGAAACACAAAAGGATAGTATGCAGGTACAGCAAGTGATCAGGAAGGCCAATGGAATCTTGGCCTTTATTGCAAAAGAGATGGAGTATAAAAGCAGGGAAGTCTTACTACAGCTATATAAGGTATTGGTGAGGCCACACCTGGAATACTGCGTGCAGTTTTGGTTTCCATATTTACGAAAGGATATACTTGCTTTGGAGGCAGTTCAGAGAAGGTTCACTAGGTAGATTCTGGGGATGAGGGGGTTGACTTATGAGGAAAGGTTGAGTAGGTTGGGCCTCTACTCATTGGAATTCAGAAGAATGAGAGGTGATCTTATCGAAACGTAAAATATTTTGAGAGGGCTTGACAGGGTGGATGCAGAGAGGATGTTTCCACTGATGGGGGAGACTAGAACTAGAGGGCACGATCTTAGAATAAGGGGCCGCCCATTTAAAACTGAGATGAGGAGAAATTTCTTCTCTCAGAGGGCTGTGAATCTGTGGAATTCGCTGCCTCAGAGAGCTGTGGAAGCTGGGACATTAAATAAATTTAAGACAGAATTAGATGGTTTCTTAATTGATAAGGGGATAAGGGGTTATGGGGAGCGGGCAGGGAAGTGGAGCTGAGTCCATGATTAGATCAGCCATGATCTTATTGAATGGCGGAGCAGGCTTGAGGGGCTGTCTGGTCTACTCCTGTTTCTATTTCTTATGTTCTTATGTTCTTATTGCTGGGACTTGGAGGGGTAGTCCTGTCACTAGGGGCTTGGATGCTTCCACTTGGGCCCAAATGGTCCCAGACTACTTTAGTGCAAGTCACTGCCCTAACAGCTGGTCCTGGCTGAATAACCTTACATGCAGACAGTGCCGGTAACCTATATGGTTTTATCTCGGTAAGCTCTAGCAATACCCCATATGAATACACCATAGCTCAGAAGCCTTAGCTCATGTCAATCTGTGCCTAAGTATGTGCTTAAGTATCCTGAACTTGGGTAAATCCCCACAAGGAGAGAATGTGTTCTTCATACTGAGCAATCAGAAACTACATTTGGGTGAATTTCTCAGTAGTTTGGTTTGGAAATACTGCGGGAAATATGTGCTCGCGCCATGGTACGTTCGACAAAATTCACTAAGTCTGTCGGCCTGGAAGACCTTCTAACAATGGACCTTTCTGGTAACCGGTCGAAGCGAGTCCCAGTAGATTCGCAGTTGCTTTGCGGCTGGCTGTGCAAGCTCTGCATTTGGGGATCCCAGCAGCTCGAGCATGATTTTAAGCCCTGTAATGTGTTTACATTTGAAAATGTCCAAGCGTATTTTAGAGATGTATCTTCTCAAAGAGACAACGGAACAAAAGATAATCCCTCTTGACTTGCCTTCCCCTTTCATTATTTTAAGTGTTTGCACATTTCCCGTACTGTTCGCACAAGGCGAATTGATTACCCCTGCAACATGAATAAAATCAGGGTGATTGGAATGGCCTGTTGTCATCCCTCATTTAATTTAATTTAATATAGTATCTCTAGTGGCCTTTAAAGGACTGCAACAATCAAGGTTCTTATTTAGATTAGGCTGGAAAGCGATTCATTTAATCGCAGGCGGCCGAGTCAATGGCACAGATTAAGGCTGTAGCATTGTTAATGCCCTTTTAATATCTCTTCAGACACCACTTTAAACAGTCAAGGGATCTGTGAGCAAATGAGTTAACTGCGCAGCTGTTTCTTTGTGTTTACAGCCCTCCAGAGACCTATCTTTACCCCTTGACCTGAGTGGATAGCAGGGGGACTTGGGGCATCCATCAGTGAGTGCAGTGTCAATCCTGTTCACCATAGGTGCTGCTGGCTGACTTGAGGTTCACGCTGATTCACCAGGGTTTAGGAACAGAAGCTGACACGACTTTTTAATAATTGCACCTGCCAAATATAGCATGTTCCCTGTCTGTTTTGATCAACTTAGAACCTTTCTTTATCCGTCCTTTGTGTGCACCATTACTGGAAAGATTAAATCACCCATATATGACCATAGTATTTTAACGAGGCAACAGCATTGGTACCAGTAGGGGAACACTTTTTTGGGTGCGTTTGTACACCAAGTTTAGTGTTGGTGTGGCGCAGTTTTGATTTCACACTGACTCTAAACCTGTATGCTATAAATCGGATGCAGTGCAGCAGAGTAAAACTATCTTACTGCCATTTGCTCTGGTGTCAGATCAAGCCCTGACACTAGCTCGGGACTGCACTTACGCTACAACTGCATCATTTGTCTTCAGTTGTAGTACAGATGTATCCTCACATTAATATAGGAGTGAAAGATGGTACAGATTTACTGCTAGCACAAAGTTAGTTAGGGTCTGCCTCACTCGCCTATGTTCTACTGCTAATGGTAAGTCCATATTTTCAATTCTTAACTTTTTCCATTAGTGTTATAAGAGTATAGACCCCCTGAACTAAAGAGTACAACGGGGGTTAGAAATGGACAGAAAAAGCCTCAACTTAGCAAGCTGCATGGGGAGACTTTTAGTATTTTTCTAACCATACCTTGCAATCATATGACTAGAATCCAGCGTCAATCCTGTGAAAATACTTGATAAGCGAGAAGGGCACATAAAAAGAAAAGAAAGACTTACATTTATATAGCACCTTTCACGACCACTGGACATCTCAAAGTGCTTTATAGCCAATGAAGTACTTTTGGAGTGCTGTCACTGTTGTAATGTGGGAAACGTGGCAGCCAATATGTGCACAGCAAGCTCCCACAAACAGCGATGTAATAATGAACAGATAATCTGTTTTTGTTATGTTGATTGAGGGATAAATATTGGCCAGGACAACGGGGATAATTCCCCTACTCTTCTTCGAAATAGTGCCATGGGATCATTTACGTCCACCTGAGAGAGCAGACGGGGCATCGGTTTAACATCTCATCAGAAAGACAGCACCTTCGACAGTGCATCACTCCCTCAGCACTGCACTGGAGTGTCAGCCTAGGTTTATGTACTCAAGTCCCTGAAGTGGAACTTGAACCCACAACCTTCTGACTCAGGCCTTCTGACCCACTGGGCCACGGTTGGCACTGGATGGTATAATAAGGGCCACTTCAATTTGGTTTCATTACAGTTTGTTTTTTAAACAGTTGTGGAATCCTCTTTCCCCTCCGTCAAATGCAATCAGCCATTAGCGATAATGGGTGGTAATAAAAATGCTCACTGGGAACTCTCAGCATTTAATCCATACTTTCTTTTGAAAAAAAATAGTTGGTCGTCCAGTGTATAGTTTATGCTGCCTTGGAAATCTGTAGTGGAAGAGTATGGTGGAGGTGGCTCAGCCTCAACAACTTTGAAGCATTAGACTGTTGAGAAAGAGACTTGTGTCTCACATCTCATTTGACATTTGCTCTTGGGTTTCCTTTCCATCCGTCATGATCAGCTCATCTGGGAGAAGGATGGTAACTCTCCAGGGATAGCTATTGGCTCAAACGTCACTCTTGGCACAACTACACCTTCTCAAATGGGAAGATAACATGAATTGGGGGTGGGGGAGCAGAGAGAGTGTGAAAATGTGTGATAATGCAGATAGAGAGAAATAACAAGGGAAAAGCAGAGTATACATATATAGAATGATACAGCACGGAAGGCGGCCATTTGGCCCATCGTGTCTGTGCCAGAATATTATAACTTTACTGCTTGAGTAGAATATTTGTTTTGGACATTTTTGCATTTCAAATCCTACAAGAACTGACAGAGAGCATGCCATAGCTTTCTTTTTAAGTATTTATGTACAGAAGCTGACTGCTTCACCCTAATAAAAGTTAGTTTTAATCCACTCTCCAAATTTTTGGTGTTATTACAGTTTCATGTTTAAAATGGTTGTTGCTTTTTTATGTTGGATTTATTCTGAAATCACTGGCAGATATCAGTTGTGGATGGATGATAACTTCAGTGAGGGATGGTAACTCAAAGCAGATGGGGAACACGAGTAAAATGGCACAAGGCTTTCAGTCAGTGGTCAAGCTCTCAGTATTTGTATGCATTGGCAATAAGCATGGGCAGTAATGTTGTGATGGTCCCCAGACAGCGATTACAGCCACTTCTCTTGCTGTTTAAAGAGAGAGAGTGTGAAAGAAAAGATAAACAGGATTACAAAGGCTTTATCATGGGAAACATCCCACACAACACCGCCTGGCTTTGCTGGTTGCAGGATAAAACAGTCAGTTTTCTGCAGTCTCTTTCACAGGTTGTTATGTGCCGTGGGATTAGTTAATCATTGACACAACAAGTACAGATTTTCCACACTGTGCCATCTGTCATTTTGCTGTACAAAAAGCTTCTGTTTTTGATTTGAAGTTTGAGCCTCGAACCCACCTTGAATGGTGTTAATGGGTTGTCTTGCCTACACTTTGACAATCACTGGGGTAATTGTCAAGATGCTCTCAGACTGTGGGACTTGTGTGAAGAAATGACACAAATCTGGTAAATCATTTACTCACTTTTGTGCAGGAATTTTCAGCTTTTGTCAAACAACTTTTTTTTTATATAAGTGACTGTACAAAAGTATATTATCCTTCTGAATGATTTTATGGTGGTGATATACTAAGGCACTAATTCGAGATGAGCTACTGCTTACAGCGATGTGAAACTGGCAGTACTGTAGTAATGTTGGTTGACCTTCACTCTGTGCTCCATTCCCGTTGATGCTGGTGCATTTATACTGTTCTACTTAATAGTGTTAAAGGGCTGTTCAAAGAGCGGACAGGACATGTGGCTCTGTTTTCATGAAGAAGGTTAATCAAGTCTTAAGAATTTTCAATGGATCCCCATGAAACTTTTTGTGTAATTGGAGTTGCACTGCGGTGAGTGTGGAGCCGATTAGGGTAAGAGGGAGTCTTCACTATCGGCTGTGAGGCAATTTCTACTTTGCACCATTGCTGAACTAGAAATATAAATCTGGAATCAAGGCCCAGCTTGAGTCTGGAGCAAAGCAGAATGAGAATCCCTGGACTACTGGGTAGTCTCACACTGCATTACATGGTCCGTAAATCCAATGTGGTGTCAAAGCTGGTTTTCAGAGTGTTCCCCTGGATACTTTGTAAACCCACCTGACCTTAATTTAAATCTTTTGGGAGCAGGGATTCTCCCCTCCTCACTCTCTAAACATGCAAATGTCAAACATTCAGGGGACAGCTCAGCCAGTGCACGCATAGGGCTTGCGTAGGGCACTCTCCTCCAAACAGGATAGCTCAAGCTCCAGCCAGGCAGGAGCCAGGTGATGTCCAACGTGTTTCTGCCTGGCCTGAACCCAAATTGCAGCTACCGTTCTCAAGATTGGTAACTGCAATGGAAGTTCATCCTCGGGCTACCTCAAGGTGGTCTCACAACACTTGACAAAAATTCCATCTGGTCGACTTCATTCCTGAGCCATGCTACAAATTTTGCAAGTCCAAATTACATTGCATCAATCTGCGACATGGAAGAAAGTCTTGCATTTATATAGCGTCTTTCTTGATCTCAGCATGTCCCAAAGTCCTTTACAGCGAATGAAGTATCTTTTGATGCGCAGTCACTGTTGTAATATAGGAACTGCGGCAGCCAAATTGTGCACAGCAATCTCCCACAAACACAAACAGTGAAAGATTGAGGGCTGGATTTTCGGCTTTTAAGATTTCGGGGTATTAATGACGGTGGGGTGGTCCTGATACCACTGGAAAAAGTTTGCGCCTCATTCAGAAAAATTGGGCAGCTGGGGCCTGAGTGTGGAGCAGAGCGCTAAGGGAGGCTTTGCACACCCCTCTTCGGGCGCTAGACCGGCTGAGCATGCAAAAATCCCGAGCTAAAGAGCCGGCCGCGGAGCGCTCTATGTGAGGCCTGGGGAGAAGAAAAAAACCCGAAAAAAACACACCAGAAACAATCCCAATAAATAACTTATGCCATCCACAACATAAATCACAAAAAGAATAAAATAATAAATAATCACACTTACCTGAGGTTGACACTTACTGACTTACCTCACTGCGGCCACTACAGGTCGGGCTTGCCCGTTTTCACAGGCGGTACCAGCACGCCGTTCTATGTAGCACTACAGGTCAAGCGGGAGCCAAAGATCAAGCCGGTGTCGCAACCAGGGACGTAGCACACCGGCTCGCCTCTTCCGGTAACGCTCCGCGCCCCACCGAAACAGTCCATGAAAACCCTGCCGGGGCGCTGGAACCTGGTCGCCCACCCAGGTGAGCATACTGCTGCCATTGTTGCCCCTCCGGGGTGAAAACAGAGGCAGCAACGAGCCGAAAAAACAGCCCAATCTGTTTTGATACTGGTTTCGGGATAGAAATAGTGCCATGGGATCCTTTACACTTAAAAAGGGAGACTGGACCTCAGCTTAACATCTCATCCAAAAAATGGCACCTGTGGCAGATGAAGCACTCCCTCAGTACTGCACTGGAGTGTCAGCCTATATTTTGTACTTGTATCGCTGGAGTGATGACTTGAACCCACACTTCCTGACTCAGAAGCACTAGCACGGCCACTGAATGTGTAGGATAACAAGCCTACAAGAATTGAGTCATTACAAAGCTGAAGACAATTGCTGTCATCGTGGTTATAGCATAGTGTTAACATATCATTGCGCCACGTGTGATGCTGCTATCCAGCACAGATTAACATCACTGCATCACCTGGCATGCATATTTTGTTAAAATTAAAATTTATACAGATTTAAAACAGATGTCAGCTCCTACTTAAGGCCTACTAAGAGCTTGAGGGGAAGGGAGATTCTGGCTGCAGATTCAAAGTGCAAAAGGTTTCTAAAAATCTGGAGTTCATCAGCAATTAGCATGCAGCTGCCTTACATGGGCATGTTTCATTGAAACTCTCACATCATAAATTAGCTGCACTAAGTAAACAATTAAAATCACACCACCTTCAAAAAATGTAACTTGTGCATCAAGACCAGAAAAATACTGTAACCAGTTTAGTTGCAACTGAGTAATTGTGAGCACAGATTTAAATGGGACGGTAATAGATCCTGAATATGGCTAAAAATTGAGTTCACATATGTAAATGATAACCAACCAGCAGCAGGGTTATGTAGAAAGTAACGCAGAAGCTTGAAAGGCAAGTGAGCTTCTCGTTTATCAATATTAGAGGTATGATGATTTCTCCTATCTCACCACACCCAAAGTCCCTCATTATAATTACTGATCTCCTGGCTGGCATTCCATTCACCATCCTTCATTGTCCATAAGCTCAGCTCATCCAAAATCCTGCTAATCCTATCCTGTGCCAAGTCCAGCTTGCCCATCACCCCTGTCCTCACTGACCTACATTGGCTCCTGGTCCCCCTATGCCTCAAAGTTAAAAATCTCATCTTTGTGTTTAAATCTCTCCATTGCCTCGCTCACTCCCTATCTCTGTAATCTGCTACAACCCCCTCTCCTGCCCAAACGCTCCTGTTCTTCAGACTCGGGCCTCCTGTGGGTCCCAATCCCTCTTTGCCCCACTATTGCTGGCTGTGCCTTCAGCTGCCTCAGCCCCATGGAATTCCCTCACAAAACTTCTCTGCCTCCTCACCACCTTTAATACCCCTTTGAAAACTGACCTTTTTTGACTGTTTTGGGTCACCCTATCTAATCTCTTCTTTGGAGCAGCATCTGATTTTCCTCATGCCTCTGTGAAGCAATTTGGGATGATTTTCAACATTAAGGGTGCTATACAAATACAAGTTGTTGTTGTTATATACCACACATTTTGTGCAGTGAAACAAAAAATACTTCTCTCTGATAAAGCTAGTGACATAAATGAGCCAAGGTTACATGACACGATCAGCATTACTTCTGGGTTTAAAATAATAAACCGCTGACTTTCATGCCACAGGTTTAATGTTTGCTTTAGTCATTCCGTTCGTTGTGTGAAAGATTTATGTAGTTGCAAAAGAAGTTGCCCTGAGACAACCAGAAGGCCACGTAGGAGGTGTATGGGTTGGTGGATTGTTAGCTTTTACCCTTGCATCATACTTGTTAAGACTTGGGCCGAAATTGCCCCTTCCCTTAAGGACAGTTACCGCCGGAAATTGGCGGCCACGTTGCGAAGTGCAATGGCCACCAATTTTTCGTGAAATGGCCGCCATTTTGAAAATTTCATCCCTGTGTATCCTGGCGGTGACGCACTCCATCCACTAACAGTCTGCTGCTGCCAATCCATCCTAAGTGCGTCATCAGAGCGCGCACCACCGATATTCCCCCCCCCCCCCCCCAAATTGTGAAATTCCGCCGGGAAAATCTTGCTCCCGCTGCTCGGTGCCACTGGCAGCTTTTTCTGCTGGCGTACTGTGCTTGGAGTACTTGCAAAATGGTGGTGCAGCTGCCATTAAAGAGGAGGGCCTACTGCCAGGGCTGCCATATTTTTGTTGTTGGCCGACTGTGGTGTTGGGCCGACGATTATGCCCCCGAGTTTGGCCGGGCCACCAACTGGCAGCCTGGCACCCCCTCTTGGGTGCCAGGCTGCTGGCCCGACCGAAACTCCCCCCCGATGGCCCAGTGGACCTAACCTAAAGAATCGCAACTGATGAGTGACAGCGGCGGACACTCTGCCCGCCCCCCTAGTGTGCGAACCTCCGCTCACCGCTGCACATCCGCCCCCGTTATGATCGACTTCCGGTCCACTGGAAAAAAAAGTCAAAGAGTGGAATTTCGCTCAAGAGGCCACCGCACTCACCGCGCTGGTAAAAACAACTGAAACAGGGTAGGTGCGCCGCGTTTCCGGTGGTGGGAAATTCCGGCCCCAAGAAACGTCACCAGAATATAAATTCAATCTCCGAATTTCTACCGTAGTCAAGATATCTGAACTGATTTCAAAGGGTAATATCAAATGAAGTCCTACAGGTACTTTAGTTCCAAACATCAACAACTTGAAAGGCTCATTGGCAATTTTGTTTTAAATTGGAAGCAGTGAGAGTCTGACTTCCCATAACCATAACCCTTTGAGGAAAGAGAGACCCTTTCATTTTCAATAAACAATACCTCATTTGTAAATCATTTGGAAAATGTAGTTTTCTGAAAACAATGCACAAATGCACAATGGCAGAAGGGTCGGTAACCAGAGGACACAGATTTAAGATAATAGGCGAAAGAACCAGAAATGACATGAGGAAAATTACACAGCAAGTTGTTATGATCTGGAATGCACTGCCTGAAAAGGAGGGTGGGAAAAGATTCAAGAATAACTTTCAAGAGGGAATTATATAAATACTTTGAGGGGGAGAAATCTGCACGGCTATACAGAGAGAGTAGAAGAGTGGAACTGATTGGATAGCTTTTTCTAAAAGTGCCGGCATAGGAACAGTGGGCTGAATGGCCTCCTTCAGTGCTGTATCATTCTATGATTCTACAATTCTATGTAATACAGAGGCATGATGATTTCTAAATGCACAGTTCAGCTGGCTTAATTGTGAAAATGTGTAATTCTGTTAGTTTGGGGAATTTGTTACAGAAATGTGACTACATTCCTCACATTCTTCGCAAACAATGACCTGAATGTTGTTAGGTCGACTAAACTTGTGGGGAGAGAATGTTACCCATTGTTAAACAGGTACAAGAAAGGCCCACGACCTTCAATATGGTCTAAAGCTTGTTGGTCAAAGCTGCAATCCTATTTATAGGTTGGCTTGTTCAGGTCATCATCATCATAGGCAGTCCCTCGGAATCGAGGAAGACTTGCTTCCACTCCTGAAGTGAGTTCTTTGGTGGCTGAACAGTCCAATACGAGAGCCACAGATTCTGTCACAGGTGGGACAGACAGTCGTTGAGGGAAGGGGTGGGTGGGACTGGTTTGCCGCACGCTCCTTCTGCTGCCTGCGCTTGACCTCTGCATGCTCTTGGCGTTCAGACTCGAAGTGCTCAATGCCCTCCCAGATACACTTTCTCCACTTAGGGCGGTCTTTGGCCAGGTACTCCCAGGTGTCAGTGGTGATGTCACACTTTATCAGGGAGGCTTTGAGGTGTCCTTGTAACGTTTCCACTGTCCACCTTTGGCTCGTTTGCCGTGAAGGAGCTCCGCATAAAACACTTGCTTTGTGAGTCTCGTGTTTGGCATGTGAACTATGTGGCCTGCCCAGCGAAGCTGATCGAGTGTGCTCAGCTGGGGATGTTAGCCTGGACGAGGACACCGATGTTGGTGTGCCTGTCCTCCCAGGAGATTTGCAGGATCTTGCGGAGACATCGTTGGTAATACATCTCCAGTGACTTGAGGTGTCTTCTGTACATCGTTCATGCCTCTGAACCATACAGGAGGGTGGGTATTACTACAGCCCTGTAGACCATGAGCTTGGTGGTAGATTTGAGGGCCTGGTCTTCGAACACTCTTTTCCTCAGGTGGCCGAAGGCTGCACTGGCACACTGGAGGCGGTGTCACCTGGACAACTGACCTTTCTAATGCCTGCCCCCAACCAAGCCTCGGGCTACCTACCATCAAGGGCGCTGCTCGGTGCCGAGCTTGCGGCCAACATCTCGCTGTAGGCAATTAGGCTCATACAGCAGTGCCAGGTCTCCAGTCATCTTGGACCCCCTTGCCACTGGACCAAGACCTTGCTCTGTCAAGCCCGGTGGTTGCCAGTGTGCAGCGGCGACCCCACGTTAAAAGAACTCACGCACGGGCATCTTCCACTTCATTAACATGAAGTTTGGGACCTGGAACGTCAGGACCCGATTGGACAACTCCAACAGCGACAGGCCAGAACGCGGCACTGCCATAGTCGCCCGGGAACTTGGACACTTTGACATCGACATCGCCACCCTAAGCGAGACCCGGCGGGCAGGGGAAGGCCAGCTCAAGGAACAAGGTGGAGGTTACACCTTTTCACAGAGTCGGCTTCGCCATCAAAAATGAGCTGGTCGACCGCCTCAAAGACTCCCCCTGCGGGGTTAATGAACGCTTCATGACTCTCCGACTCACCCTATCCCGGAAACAATGCACCACAGTCATCAGTGCCCCAACACTCGATGCAATGGATGAGACCAAAGAGGATTTTTATTCTAACCTCGAAACATCCCTGTCCCGCGTCCCCGCGGGCGACAAATTGATCCTTGTTCAGGTAGGCATATGACCTAAACATATTTGAATAGGAATACAATTAGAATTGTCTAATCACTGTCCGTAGAGTAGGGGGAGGTACAGATATTCTCACATCATTTGTAGCAACATGCCCTTTTGAACATTTCCCTTCTGAGCTGAGCTTCTGTCCCCATATTCTCTCCATCACAAAGTTCACCTACTTCCATCTCTGTAACATTGGCCACCTCCTCCCATGCCTCAGTCCATCTACTGGTGAAACCCTCCTGCATGCCTTTGTCATCTTCAGACTCGAATATTCCAATGCTTTCCAGGCTGTCCTCTCATTCTCCACGCTCCATAAACTTCAGCTCATCTAAAACTCTGCACCAAGTCCCGCTCACCCATCACCCCTGTCCTTGCTGACCTACATTGGCTCCTGGCTCCTCAATGCCTCAAATTTAAATTCACATCCTTGCGATCAAATCAGTTAATGGCCTGGCCCCTCCCTATACCTGTACCCTCCTCAAGCCCTACAAATCCTTCCCCAAACTCTCCATTCCTCCAACTCGGGCCTCTTGTGCATCTGCTCCTTGAAAAACTTTCTCAAAATCCCCTTTGATCATTGCTTCAACTACCTTACTCCCATTATTGCTTAGTGCTTGGCTGTCACTTCTGTGAAACTCTTGGGGTGTTTTATCACATTAAAAATGCTATGCAAATGCAAATTGTTGCAACCGGACTATCTGGTGTTTTTTATTTACTCAAACCACACTCATCCTCATTGCATAATCTCCTAAAATTCTGTCATCAGCTTATTTATTTTGATCACATCTCTTGTGAATTACACAGAGACGCATGAGGGAATTAGAAATGTGTCTGTCTGCCTTTATTTTTAGTGAGGCTTTAGCATTGCTAATCCAAGAGATCTCGCAGGGAGACTCATCTGTGCAATCGTGCAGCAGAACTTTCAAAGGCGCCCTTAAGACTCGTACACT
Organism: Pristiophorus japonicus; assembly: GCF_044704955.1. Classification (NCBI taxonomy): domain Eukaryota; kingdom Metazoa; phylum Chordata; class Chondrichthyes; family Pristiophoridae; genus Pristiophorus; species Pristiophorus japonicus. Next base: position 185,647,074 of record NC_091986.1, read on the forward strand.
GAGGCATTAATTGTTCCTTCAACTTCACTTTATTTGCCTCAGTGAGTACAATGTGTGGAGTCAGGGAAATACATGAAGTGGTTCTTTTTTATACAGCTCTTCCACTGACTTTTAATTTATCCAGTCAAAAGTCATTGCTTGAAAGCAGTCTATACTAACTGAGCTGTGCGAGTTAATCAACTGTAAATTCCAGTCAATTGGCATGAAGATGTTGATTAGCCAGTTCTGAAGTACCTGCCAAAACACTTCTAAGACGAGGGGTCTCCCTGGCGTTTCCACACAAGTTAAAGCAACACTTTGTGAAACTTGACAAACAAAGCTTATTTAATGGATGCTTTCAAAAATAATTCTGATCTGTCTTTAACTCCCTTTCATATATTTTTCAAAAACTAGTCAAAGAAAAAAAATCATCCTTCTCCACAGTTGTTATTAGGGAGTTTTCGGAAGCCTCTTAGATTGATCTCTCACTTTGGTCGACCTGAGCTAATTGTTGAGGGAGGAGGGGGGAAAGGGGGAGGATTGGGGGGGGGGGTGCTCTTTAATTAGGACTTTGTGGTTTTAATATCCCTGGATTTAATGAGGTATAGTAGCATAGTGGTTATGATACTAGACTAATTAGCTAGAGGCCTAGCCTAATAATCTAGAGACGTGAGTTCAAATCCCACCACGGAATTTCAATTCAATGAATTAAATAAATCTGGAATAAAAAGCTAGTGTCAGTCATGGTGACCATGAAACTATTGGATTTTTGTAAAACAAGGCCCATCTGGTTCACTCATGTCCTTTAGGGAAGGAAACCTGCCGTCCTTACCCGGTCTGGCCTATATGAACTCCAGACCCACAGCAATGTGGCTGATTCTTAACTGCCCTCTGAAATGGCCTAGCAAGCCACTCAGTTGTACAAGGCAGCTCACCACCCCCTTCTGAAGGGTGATTCGGGATGGGCAATAAATGCTGGCCTTGCCAGCGATGCCCACATCTCATGAATGAATAAAAAAATAAGATCTAAGCCAAAAAATATATATAAAATTAGGGATCATAATCTTCGCTACATTCTCCCCACAACCTCACAACGAAATGCAGCCCTTTTCCAATTTACCTCTGAAAACATGCCTCTTAACTAGAGTGGCTGTTGGGGAAGGGGGCAACTACACTTGGTCTCAGCACCCATGGTCTGGGAAAGGGCAAAAGAATCAGCCAGGCTTCCTGTACTTTTCAGTGACTCGTGCTGTAAAGTGCGAATTTGTGGATGTCCATCGAAAAGGAGATTGGGTCCAGCTGTGATGTCACCCATAATGAAATCATCAGCCAATATGCACTGTCTAGGCTCACGTACATATTGTGCTCATTTGTGCAAGTTATCAGAAGGCAGTGGCAGCAATGGAGCTGAGCTCCGGCATGAGTCAGTGCCTTCAGGTTTGGAGAGGAGAGAGATAAATCTGCCATTTCTCCTCATATACTTAAAAAAAATCAAATCCATTGTAAGGGACTTTTGCCCTTGGCTTGCTTACTTTTCTTCAACTGGGTTTCTCTCAGGTGAATAGTTAATTTATTTTCAATCCCTTCATTTCAAAAGGCAGCAGTGACTAAACAAAGCAAATGAAAACTGACATCTTTTATGAAAGTTTACATAAAAAACTATTTCTGCCATTTCAGTGCTTCTGAACTGAAGTATTTTAGATGAAATATTTGAAAATAAATCCCACTGAATAATCTGGCCAGCATGATGAACCATTTGCTTACAACTAAACAAATGAAAAATGTTGAGAAAGTGAGATTGAATTGCCTTGTGAGTGTGTAAGACCCCCGAAGGAGCAGCGCCTTTTCGGTTGAAATCATACTGTGTGATATTAATAAGAAACCTGTTTTTAGCCAATAAGGGAATTAAGGGTTACGGGGAGCGGGCGGGTAAGTGGAGCTGAGTCCACGGCCAGATCAGCCATGATCTTATTGAATGGCGGAGCAGGCTCGAGGGGCTAGATGGCCTACTCCTGTTCCTAATTCTTATGTTCTTATGTTCTTATTCTTTAAAAAAAAATGAAATTCCTCTGTCTGATGTTTTAATGACAATGTTAAACAGCTCAACTCCTGTTAAAATAGCAGAAAAGGAATTTTATATAAACATGTTAACATTAGTTAAATTAAATTCAACCCTCTATGATTCTATTTATATTTGAAATAATGCCAGTCATGATCACACTGCTATGTGACATTTATTAAAAGTGGCAGTATATTTTACAGAATTTCTTAAACCTCCTTCATCTCCACTGTCTGTTCCTTAAAACACAATTCTTTGATCAAACTATTAGTCATCCCTTCTAATCGATTCTATTTTGGATCAGTGCCCATTTTCCTCATGTCTATCTCTGAAGTTCCTTGGGATGTTACAGGAACTATATAAATATACATTGGTGTTGTTGATTGTATAAAGGATTTAAAAAATGTTTTTATTTATTCATTCTGACGGAGAGTCAGTGTATGTCACTGAGGACGGGGTGATGGGCATGCGAGACTTGGTGCGGTATAGAATATGGACAGTAGCGTTTTGAACAGGCTGGAGTTAATGGAGGGATGAGGTTAAGTGGTCAGCCTAGAGAGCATTGGAGTAATCAATTCTGGAGATGAAAGATGCATGTAGGAGTGTTTCAGAGGTGGATGGGCTATAATAGAGGTGATGGCAGATGATGTTGCAGAGATGAAAGTAGGTTGATGGAGAGAATTTGGGGTCTGCAACTCAGCTTAACGTTGAATCGGACGCCCAGGTTGTGAACAGTCTGGTTTAGCCTGAGCCAGTGGCCAGGAAGAGGATGGATTCAATGGCAACAAAGTAGAGGCAGGGGCCAAAGATGATGGATTTGGTCCTCCCAAACTGACAGTTCTTTCAATAAAATATTGGACTGAAACATGTCCTTGTATGTTAGTTTAAGGTAATCCCATGTATTGGGCCATTTGCAGGTGTTAGGCTGCTGTGTTTATTTTCAGTGATCCAGCACTTGGAAATGACACAAGATAACACTGATGTGCTGTTTGCTGGATTGGAATTCTATGCTTGTATACATGTAACAACAGCCAGAGAGCATTTGTTCAAACCTAAATATTTGGTTTTGGTGATGAAAAGATTAGCTGAATTATAACTCAAGAATTTTGGCGATAAAATGGAAAAGACCCTTGATAAGTTTGTGATGATAACTGGGACCTGGCTGAAATGGGGTTCACATGAAAAAAGGGACAAAACTGCTGAGTGCAAATGGGAACGAGTGGAAAGAATAATCATGGCCTCAGAATCTAATGACACTGGAGAATCCAAGGTCTATCTAGTTAACAGGCTGTCACCAAAAAAAGCATTGGAATTAAAATGATTGTTTAAAGGAGAAGGCACATGTCGAAGCAACTATTTTGTTCAAAGTGTTTACCCACTGTAAATAAAATGTACTCACAATAAGTATTTGCCACTTTTCCCCTCCAAAGGTTGTTTCCACTGGTCGGGGAGACTAGAACTAGGGGGCACAGCCTCAAAATACGGGGGAGCCAATTTAAAACCGAGTTGAGAAGGAATTTCTTCTCCCAGAGGGTTGTGAATCTGTGGAATTCTCTGCCCAAGGAAGCAGTTGAGGCTAGCTCATTGAATGTATTCAAATCACAGATAGATAAATTTTTAACCAATAAGGGAATTAAGGGTTACGGGGAGCGGGCAGGTAAGTGGAGCTGAGTCCACGGCCAGATCAGCCATGATCTTGTTGAATGGCGGAGCAGGCTCGAGGGGCTAGATGGCCTACTCCTGTTCCTAATTCTTATGTTCTAAAAGTCCAAATTTTCTGCCCAACGAAGACTCAGCATTTTTGTCATGTGACTCTAGTCCAGCAACATTAAGGACAGCAAGGACCATTTGCATACTGAACAATTGCACTCATTTCAAAGGAGGCTACAACTAGGAAGTTTGTCCAGAGCTTGTCTGCTGATGGGAAAACACACTACCGACAGGGTAGGTGGCTGGAGCTGGCAGCTGGGTCCTGCATTAGGCAACTGTGGATTGGATCACAGAGTTGTAGCAACTTTATAGGGAAAGACACTCGAAATAACGTCTCCACCTGGCAGTAAATACTGCAGTTTTACGAAATGGAAAAATATTTTTGTGACTGTATTTTTTATATAGACAATTGGTGGCGGTTAAAATGGAAAAGTACTCCCTCTAGAGTTTCCTTCCCTTTTAAAGAGGAAAAATTGAAGAACTTATGGCATGCTGACTTGTATATTAAAACAGCGCAGGATCAACTGTAAGCTTCAGAAAATATTGCTTTCTCTGTCACTTGAAAATGAAATTGTTTTAATGATTAAACAAGCATATGTTTCCGATGCAGCAAATTGTTTGTCCTCGTGTACATTAGAACTGCTGCTGCACATCATGCTACTGCGCTGTTCCTATTATTCCAGCTGAAAGTTATTGAAGTGAGAGTCGCTCATGTTGTAAATGAAGGGGGCACGTGCATGGAATTAAAGATTCCTTTCTGGAGCAGCCAAATTGGCATAAAGCAGCAGCAAGCAGTAACATGTGCACAAATCCATAATAAAAAGGAAACGGACTCGGCCTGCAACCCCATCCAGACTGATGCAGCAGGCCTGCTTCTGGGTGGTGCAAGTGCTGATGGGAGGCTGTGCGAATCCCAGCAGGAAGAGCCAGATCTGGTTACGGTTGTTAATTTTCATTTGGTCTTGGGACTTACTGCTGACTGATATCTGTGAGACTCATTATTCACACTCTGGGTGGTGGGCATGGATGTAAAATGTGTTGGAACTCTGAAGACTAGAGGGGAAGGCAAGACTGCAGCTGGGAAGAAGATTGCAAGTGAAAGAAAATAGCTCGGAAATGTAAAAATATATACGTGTACTTCAGAAGACTCAACTTGTCCTTTAGGATGAAACCGATGTTGTAAAAGGAAATGTTTTAGAAATTGAACTGTGAATGGAGTCAAATCTGCACAGACATCATTTAGATAAAAGCACATTTTTAGCAAGCCCCTGTATGCACCTATTAAGGGCATTCATATTTACACAAATGTGATGAAAGGCAACTTTTTAGTCGCTCCTGGTCTATTGTACATCACACAATCCTGTTTTTATTGCTGGAATAACAAAATTCTTCCATCTCGAGTATCATTTTGCGTTGCAGACAGTAAAACCACAAATTTCAGAAAGCTGAAAATGCTGGAAATATGCAGCATCTGAACGAGAAAGACAGATCAAATATTCTAGGTGAACAGGTTCTGATGAAGGGGCCGGCCTTTTCCCTTTCAAGTGCTGACTGACTGGTTCACTACTTCAAACATTTTCTGCTAGAGGTACCATCTTCATGAAAAATGTTTGCAAAGTCAGAAGTGTTTTTAGTTTTTTTGTCCCAAGCACGATCTGTGCAAGTAGCGTAGAGATAGATTGACTCCTTCAATCTCATTTATTTATCTATCTGTACACAAATAAAATACAATCTTCTGCAAAATGGCTTTTCACTACATAAGTCGATCTTAACGTTAAATAGTGTGAAGATAAACATTCCATAACCCCATTTACAATGGTACCTCCAATGTAACTATACTTCCAGGTGCTGTCAAAATAGTGATGTGAACTGACCCCTTCACAGTGGGGCAGGATGAAAGTTTATGGCTCAGGCTGAGCCCAGGGACAGATGCCTGGCAAACACCAGCGGGGTGATAGCAAGAGTTTAAAGATGTCATTATGCACTGGTGTCTCAGCTGCCTGTAAACAGCAAGGGTTCTGATAGCTCTATCAGAGCTCTGTCACAAACCATGTTTATACTGCCTTCCTTCTGATGTAAAACTGGCACTAAGTCTATGACAGGGGGACGCTTCATTTATACCAGAGCATTCTTGGCAGGGTATCCTTTTGTAAATTTAGGAATTCCTAAATGGGGCTCGTCGCTGATCCTTTCTCCTTCTGTGGTGAGGTCCATAATGCCCTCCATTTTAGCAAATAAAAGCTGCTACCAGTTGGGTTAGATCTAAAGACTGAATGGTGGAAAGAAATCTTTGAGCACTTGTTGAACGCCAGAGTCGCTATGGAATAAACACTGAATGATTCACTGCGAGAGGGGAGTCAAATCGGGGTGTGCAAATTGTCTTGACCTTTTTATTCTTCATTACATGTCCTGAATCCCACATGTCAAATTAACTTTCCCCTCCGCTCTAGCCGGCTGTGCCTCACATTTAACACTTTATTCATATACTAGTGCATTACTTTGCGCGAAAGGGTTTGCATTCTATATTCAATAAGCATCGGCTGAAAAGAAAACTCTATTCAGCCATCAAGCCTGAACTAAATGGGAAACTAAACAGACTGTAGCTGTGTTGTAGGTCAGGAGACACACGCAGTCAGTGGGTAATATTCTGGGATAATAAAGCCCGACACTGGACTCTCTACTATTAGTCACTCCAGCACAGTTAGGTCAGTTTCTCACTGGTTTAAGATGACTTTGGAGCAGTCCTTTGTAAAGACACATGCAAAGCTGGAGCCAAATACCATCACTCCACCTAACACTACCAAGACATCAAAGAAAGCTAAAGTTGCTTGAATTGTTCTGAAGTCCACTTCTTTCAGAGGATGTTCTGAACTAGTTATGTGTTTTGAGCTGCTAGAGCTGGGTGAGGGTGATTGTTACTTACACTATTCAGAAATTTTACACAAGAAGATAAGAATTAGGGGCAGGAATAGGCCAATTGGCCCCTCGAGCCATTCAATAAGACCTGTCCCACCCACCCTTACCTTCAACGACTATCTGTCCCACCTATGACAGGGACTGTGGCTCTCGTATTGGACTGTTTAGCCACCTAAGGACTCATTTTAAGAGTGGAAGCAAGTCTTCCTTGATTCTGAGGGACTGCCTATGAATGAATGAATGAATGAGCTGATCTTCGATCTCAACTCCACTTCCTGCACTATCCCCATATGCCTTGATTCCCTTAATATCCAAAAATGTATCAATCTCTGTCTTGAATCTGTTTGTCATTTTGAATCAAAAAAGCTATTGTAATAAAAAAGTTTAAACAACAAAAATGTGAGAAAAAGAATCAGAAAGCATGTTTCACAGTATATTCTAAAAAACAGTTCTTGCTTTAAGCTTTCCTTTTAGCACATATACTCAAAATCAATAGTAGCCTAAATTTTGTGATATGGTCGCAATATAGCCCCAAATGATTAGTAAGTAAGAAAGAAAGACTTGCATTTATATAGCACCTTTCACGACCAATAAAGTACTTTTTTGAAGTGCAGTCACTGTTGTAAGGTACAGGCCCGTGACAAGTTTTAGACACACTCAATGCACCTGTACTGTTTCAACCAATAGCGGTAGGAGATGAAAATTAATTTTCAGTGAAATTTAAATGGAAGTGTAGAATTAAAGGTGAAGGTAAGAATAGGGGTACTAAAGTTCTGAAAAACTTCGAAAGGTCGCAGAAGACACCACATGACTCATTAGCATCCTTTGACAAGGCTGAAGGGGGAAGACACTAAGAAGTCATCGATAAACATGAAAGGTAAAGAGACCCAAGGTGCAGGCATGAGTCTACAGGCAAGAGATTGGGGTTGTCAACCCTCCAGGATTGTCCTGGAGTCTCAGGGATTGAGGATCAAATCTCCAGGACACTGTTGCGAGCAACCCAGGAGCAATAAAATCATAGGCTCATTATTTTTTCAGTTTCTTTAAACACTTTCATTTATTAATGATAAAAATATTAATGATGGGGATAAAAACCAGTTTGACTAACAGTGAAGATTAATCCAATCGGGTATCAAAGAGTCTGTGTTCTTTCCAATTGGCGTGGGAGGGCAGTGTGCCCGGAGGATGGACCAATGGCAGGAGTGTTGGGGCTCGTTTGAGGCGGGAGGTCATGTGATGAACACACCCAACCAAAGGCGCCAACCCTACAAGTGACAGAGCAGGTCCGTACCCGATTCCCTGTTTGATGGCTGCTGAAGTGTAAGTGCTGCTGCATGAAGTGAAACAAGGAGAAGACAATAGAGCAGGGTAGCGGTGGGGGAAATGATAACCAGAGTGTGACAGGAAGGGACAGAATGTATAAAAATAAGAGTGTTCAGAAAGTGGGGTCAAAGCAGGGAAAATGGTAAAAAGAAAACATTTAAAGCTCTTTATCTGAATGCACGCAGCATTCTTAACAAGATAGATGAGTTGATGGCACAAATGGATATAAATGGGTATGATCTGGTAGCCATTACAGAGACGTGGTTGCAAGGTGACCAAGACTGGGAATTGAATATTCAGGGATTTTTGATAATTTGGAAGGATAGACAGAAAGAAAAGGAGGTAGGATAGTTTTGTTAATAAAGAATGAGATCAGTGCAGTGGTGAGAAATGATATTTGCTCAGAAAATCAAGATGTAGAATCAATTTGGGTGGTGATAAGAAATAATAAGGGGAAGAAGTCACAGGTGGGTGTAGTCCATAGGCCCCCCTAACAGTAGCTACACTGTTGGACGAAATATAAATAAAGAAATAATGGAGGCTTGTGAGAAAGGAACGGCAATAATCATGGGCGATTTTAATCTTCATATTGACTGGACAAATCAAATTGGCCAAGGTAGCCTAGAGGAAGGGTTCATAGAGTGTATCCTTGAACAGTATGTTGTGGAACCAACCATGGAGCAGGCTATCTTAGATCTGGTACTGTGTAATGAGACAGGATTAATAAATGATCTCATAGTAAAGGATCCTCTAGGAAAGAGTGACCATAGCATGGTTGAATTTCAAATTCAGTTGGAGGGTGAGAAAGTCTGATCTCAAACCAGTGTCCTGATCTTAAATAAAGGCGATTACAAAGGTATGAAAGCAGAGTTGGCTAAAGTGGACTGGGAAAATAGAATAAAGTGTAAGACAGTAGATAAACAGTGGTAGACATTTAAGGAGATACTTCATAACATTCAACAAAAATGTATACCAGTGAGAAGGAAAGACTTAAGAGAAGGGAGAACCATCCGTGGTTAACTAAAGAAGTAACGGATGGTATCAAATTGAAAAAATGGCATACAATGTTACCAAGATTAGTGGGAGGCCAGAGGATTGGGAAATTTTAAAAAAACAGCAAAGGACGACTAAGAAAAATATAAAGCGAGGGAAGATGGGAGTAAACTAGCAAGAAATATAAAAACAGACAGTAAGAACTTCTACAGGTATATAAAAAGGAAGAGAGTAGCTAAAGTAAACATTGGTTCTTTAGAGGATGAGACTGGGGAATTAATAATGAGGAACAAGGAAATGGCGGCGACTTTGAACAAATATTTTGTATCGGTATTCACGGTAGAAGACATTAAAAACATCCCAATAATAGATAATCAAGGGACTATAGGGATAGAAGAATTTAAAACAATCACTATCATTAAAGGAAAAATACTCAGTAAAATAATGGGACAAAAGGTGGACAAGTCCCCTGAACCCAATGGGCTGCATCCTAGGGTCTTAAAAGAAGTGCCTGCAGAGATAGTGAATGCATTGGTTGTAATCTACCAAAGTTTCCTGGATTCTGGAGAGGTCCTAGCAGATTAGAAAACCACAAATGGAACGCCCCTATTTAAAAAAGGAGGCAGACAGAAAGCAGGAAACTATAGACCAGTTAGCCTAACGTCTGTCATTGGTAAAATTCATTATTAAGGAAGCAGTAGCAGGATATTTGGAAACGCATAATACAGTCAAGCAGAGTCAGCATGATTTTATGAAAGGGAAATCATGTTTGACAAATTTGCTGGAGTTCTTTGAAGATGTAACGAGCAGGGTGGATAAAGGGGAACCAATGGATGTGGTGTATTTGGAATTCCAGAAGGCATTCGGTAAGGTGCCACATAAAAGGTTACTGCACAAGGTAAGAAATCATGGGGTTGGGGATAATATATTAGCATGGATAGCAGATTGGCTAACTAACAGAAAACAGAGAGTGGGGATAAATGGGTCATTTTCTGGTTGGTAAATGGTAACTAGTGAGGTGCCGCAGGGATCGTTGCTGGGGCCTCAACTACTTGGATGAAGGGACCGAGTGTAATGTAGCTAAGTTTGCTGATGATACAAAGGTGGGTGGGAAAGCAAGTTATGAGGAGGACACAAAAAATCTGCAAAGGGATATAGACAGCTTAAGTGAGTGGGCAAACATTTGGCAGATGGAGTATAATGTGTGAAATTGCGAGGTTATCCATTTTGGCAGGAAAAATGAAAAAGCAAATTATTATTTAAATGGAGAGAAAGTACAAAATGCTGCAGTACAGAGAGACCTGGGGGTCATTGTGCATGAAACACAAAAAGGTAGTACGCAGGTACAGCATGCAGGTACAGCAGAACTTGTCCAATTAGGAATCAAATCGGGAAACATTTTTTCACACAAAAGGTAGTGGAGATCTTGGCGTGTCTCTCCCAAATTGCTGTGCATGCTGGGTGAATTGAAATTTTCAAGACTGAGATCGATAAATATTTGTTAAGTAAGGGCATCAAGGGATATGGAGCAAATCTGGTACAGATCTGCTATGATCTGTTGAATGGTGGAACAGGCTTGAGGGACTGAATGGCCTTTTCCTGTTCCTATATAGCAACGGTACATTCAGATATCTTTTGCATGCAACGTTTTCATCTGTCCCAACCTATTACACATAACGGGATCCTGCTGAGTTATTTACACAATTTCTTGGTTGATTACTTGTCTGGCAAATACAATGAATTGGCACGTTGAAACTGTGCTGTTCTTTCAAACTGTGTTTTCTTTTGCATAAAATTAAATGAATGATAAATGAAACGATAAATGCTTGTTCTCTTTATTTGTTTTTCTTATCCCAGCACCAGTTAAATGGACTAAAGAGGCACTGCAATGCTGTTGAACCAGCACGACTGTCATTACAGAGCGACATTTTATAATGTGTTGCCAACTGAACTAATATTGCTGAACTGAAAGACACTTTGAACAGGACACAAATAGGGACAGAGACATGGGGGTCGATCTTGACTTTGTGCGAAGTGTAAATCGGGTGACTTGAATGGAAATAAAAATTGGGAGAGATGTAAAATGGGCTGCCTTCTCGTTATCTCCTGTTTTACACTATCGCACAAAGTTAAGATCCAGCTAAGGTACTTAAACAACTGGGACTATGATACCAAATAAAAATGTAGTCGAATGTTCCAATGCTAGAAGTCATCTTTAATGTTTCTTTTCACCAGTTATGTCATATCATTACAATAGAATACCTTATGTCTGTTTGACCTGGCACTTACTGCTGGAAAATAGCCAATAATCAGTGATTATTAAAGATCAAAAAGAAAGAACTTGCATTTATATAGAGCCTTTTAATGATTCCTGGATGCCCCAAAGTGCTTTACAGCTGATTAAGTACTTTTGAAGTGTAGTCACTGTTGTAATGCAGGAAAATACAACAGCTAAAATGTGCACAGGATGATCCCACAAACAGCAATGAAATAAGTGACCAGACAATCTGTTTTAGTGATGTCGGTTGAGGACACTGGCAGAGCTCCCCTACTCTTCCAATAGTGCCACGGGATAGTCAATGAATGGGCAAATGGGATTATGATAGCTGATCTGCTGAAGAAAAAATGACCCCCAGTGCACAAAATCTGCAACTTTTGAGTATGTCATTCATGCCCAGTCCGATATTGTTCTTTTCTGGTCAGCTGTGATGTCAAAATCAGTGTACTTAAATTTCTTAGTATAGACATCCCTTGCTAGCAGCTGGAATTAACAGGAAAGGAACTCAGCAAAATCTTTTTAATTTTCTTTTTAGACTATTGTGTGTCCAGGTTTATTTATTTTTTGTTTGTTCTTGGGATGCAGGAGTCACTGGCAAGGCCAGAACTTATTGTCCATCCCTAATTGCCCTTGAGAAGGTGGCGGTAAGCCACCTTCTTGAACCGCTGCAGTCCGCATGGTTTATTCTTATTATTGTTTCTTGTAGTGGTTTGTTCTGACTGAGTGGCTTGCTAGGCTATTTCAGAGGGCAGTTAAGTCAATCACATTGCTGTGAGTCTGGAGTCACATCTAGGCCAGACCAGGTAAGGATGGCAGATTTCCTTCCCTAAAATATACTGGTGAACCAGATGTGTTTATATTACAATCCGGTAGTTTCATGGTCACCATTACTGATTCTAGCTTTTTATTCCAGATTTATTCAATTAACTGAATTTAAATTCCATAGCTGCCATGGTGGAATTTGAACTCATGTCTTTGGATTATTATTCCAGACCTCTGGATCACACGTCCAGTAACATAACCACTATGCTACCGTTCCCTCTGTTGGACGTATGGGCGATGTATCTGATCTGTTCAGTGTGTATGGTATTCTAGGAGCCATGAAGAAAGTATCTTCTATATAATATGTGTAACAAAATCTAACCACACAGAGGAACCCCCAAGGTGCGAGGGGGGATCATGCAGTATGCTCTGGCTAGGGTCTTGAGGATTGTATGTTTGGTTCTGCATGCTCCAGAACTTGGCCTTTCATGGAAGTCCTGAAGGATGAAGGACCCTGTGGGTATGAAGAGGATCAGCAAGAGGCGTAGCAGCAGCTTGAAGAGGCAGAGGACAACTAGTTGCCAACTGCAAGAGACATTCAGATCAGCCTCATACAGGAGATCTTGATTTCCTCAACTGGCTCTACATCTTTCCCCCTTCCCTCCATAAAAATGCCAAAAAATACAGGCCCTTCACTGCCTACAACACATAAAGCTCCCATTCAGGTCACCTTTTAAAGCAAGAACAATGGGGCTGAAGTTCAATTCGGTGAGAGCACGAATTGTGCGGTCGAAATCGCACGCCTGTTATACACCCCGCCCAATTTCCCTTTCCATTAACTCCAATGAGAAGGAAAATCAGGCGGTGCATAAAATGAGTGGTCAGTCCGCTAGCCCCCATTTTGGGCTCCTGTTGAGGTTGAATTTCACCCCCAATATTTGTATACACAACTTTAGCGCAAGCATAATTTTACTTAGAAACGATATTGTCTGTGTGCCCAGTGCTCTCACTCTGGTGCTTCTCCTTGGTGCCGGAGCATTAAGCATGTACTCTTAACCCTAACCTTGTCATTCTCCTAAGTAATACTTCAGTGGCAGAAGTGCGTGAGGTGGCTGGGTGCTAAGTTAAATTAAGCAACTCTTGGGACTGAGGTTGTGCTTGTCTCACAGCAGCTGATGGCTGAGATGGAGCTCCTGCAGGCTGCACATCTTGCCGACACTCATTAACTGGGCTCACGGATGAGGAATAGGCATTTGGGAAAGGCACTTGCAGCCCAGTACCTGCAAAACTCTTTCTTTCAGGAGTGTCGGAGGGGAGAAAACTGGCACCAAAGTAACTATGTTTTATGATGCTATTATAAACAATTGGCAAGGTCAAAGGAATGAAACGTTTAGTGCTGTCGGAACAAATGAGTCATTAAGATGTAGTAATAATAAACATTAACAATAATTGAATGATAATTAATCTCAGCAGGCCACTAACCATAACTGTCCAAGAGAGTTACTTCCCCATCTCCAGGCTTTGTGTCACCATTTTCTGTTCAATCTTCACAATTTGAATGATCCCTCAGCATGAGATTACAACAATTATGTCGAAGGTATTGAGCGTTCTTCCTGGGAAAGCAGATGGCCTGAGTGCAATGGGAGTTCTCCACTCATGTCTCTCCGCTCTGGGTCCTCTTAGTGTTTGCAGAAGTGAACAGATCACTACTGTACATGGATTCAACAGTGCATGAAGGCGCCTGAGGCTACGAGGAAGACCCAGGGGTGTTTTAAAAGCCCTGACACACTGTGATTTCAAATGGAAAGTCCAGTCATAATTTGAAAAGGTCTACGGCAAGAAGTCCTCGTGGGCCATGAAGTCTGGTATTCTTCAGGTTTACTCATCCGGATGCTGCAGGGCTTCAGAAACCACCGAGGAGAATTAAAACTTGACCTGGATTGCAGTGCGATCATCCGAGGGGGGATTATGGTTGCAGAGCGGAATTCTAAAGTTATGTTACAGCCTTTACAACCATTTACTTAAAAAAAAACTTGTTTCCATCCCAAAATAAACAATGGGAGATAAGAGAAAGAAGAAACAATTGTGGTAAAAGGTTTTAACCTCACTTTACTTTAGGATGAGGAAGATACGTTCAATGAGATGAAGCAGAATAACATTATCATAAAAATAAATAAAAGAAGGGGGAAATAGGAAGCAAGGGAAAATGGGGAAAAATAGGGACAACAGAACAAAGTGTTTAAGCTTTAAAATTTTTAGTTGTTTATGTATGGGTAGTTTTTCTACACTTATTGTTGCTACGTTCAGTGAGGCTGAGATCCAACATGGTTGCGCCTGTTTTATTGGCGTAAAATGGGTACAACAATAACAAATTTAGCAGTGGGCCAGCTCACGCTCAATCTGCTCATAAGTTTGGACCACTGCTAAATTCGTTGGGTCTGTTATTCAGACGACTCTGCTGGCCGCTTAAAAACAGAGTTAGGCCCCATACCTATTTAAATAATGGGCCTATCGCCTGTTTTGCAGCCCCTTGCTGAAGTTGTTTGGTGATGAACAGAGCAGGAGCTGGGCCTACTCAGCTCGGGATACATCAGTGGTCTTTGCGGCCGCCAACACAAGTTAAGTTTATTTTATTTTTTAATTCAGATATCGTTGCTGAGGAGCAGGTGTGCTCTCCTGACTCCACTCATGACTGCCCCCCCTGCTCCTCCCCACCCCCCCCCCCCCCGCAGCCCCCCCCCCGCACTTCGATGCTCTCCACCCAATCCCTGGGATTTATCTTCGGGGCGCTGCCAACGAGACAAGTGGCCCGACATTTATCTTTAGAACAGGGGCGAGTGCTGGCAGCTCAACCACATAATGAAATGAATAAATATTTAATTTGTTTCTTTTTACGCAGCTGGACGAACAAAGTTGTCAGCCCTAAAACTAGCTTACTTGCTTTTGTTGGATCTTGCTACATGCAAATTGGCTGCCAAATTTGCCTGTATAATAGCAGTTACTGCCCTTCAAAATCAGTTGTGTTAAGCACTTTGAGACATTTCCCAAAGACAGTATAGAATCATAGAATGGTTACAGCACGGAAGGCGGCCATTCGGCCCGTCGAGCCCATGCCGGCTCTCTGCAAGAGCATCTCAGCTAGTCCCACTCCACTGCCCTTTCCCCGTAGCCCTGCAGATTTTTTTCTTTCAGGTAATTATCCAACTCCCTTTTTGAAAGCCATGATTGAGTCTGCCTCCACCACCCATTCAGGCAGTGCATTCTAGATCCTAACCACTCGCTGCGTAAAAAGGTTTTTTCTTATGTCGCCTTTGATTCGTTTGCCAATCACCTTAAATCTGTGCCCTCTGGTTCTCGACCCTTCTACCCATTATAAGGCAAGCCTTTTCCTTTCATTGCTGAGCTAATCGCGGCCAGACCAGCGCACTTATAATGGATCTGAAATTGAATGTAGTATCCCAAGGATTATTGCGCCATATTACTGTTCAAGTGACCTTGCTGAAGCAAGTAGATGTATGGACTAGATTAGACATCCCAGTGGTCAAATAGCCTGTACATACTCACTGTCCAGGCTAACACATAAAGAATACCCACTTGGGTAAGGTATTGGAGGATTGTCTGTACCTGCTTGAGTTAATGCCTTGTGTCAACACAGCTCAGATGTTGTTTGAGGAACAGGTTGTGGGTTCAAGTCTTATTGCACGACCGTGGGCTTATAATCTGTGCTTACACTCCAGTGCAGTACTGAGGGAGTGCTATATTGTCAGAGGTGCTGTCTTTCAGATGAGATGTTAGACAGAAACCCAATCTGCCTATTCAGATGAATGTTAAAAATTCTATGGCACTATTTGAAGGAGTTCTCCCTGCGTCCAGGCCAACATTCCTTTCCTGGCCAACACCGCCAGTAATGGATTAAGCAGTAATGATCTTGTTGCTGCTTGTGGGACTTTCTCATACAGAAATTGCCTGCGCTTCAAAAATGCATTGTGTGCAGAACTTTGTCATACTCCCAAGATGTGAAAAGGCGGTGTATAAATGTAACAATGTTATATAAATGTAAATCTTCCCGGGGAAAGCAGGGTGAAAACTGAGGGTGGGGGAAGGAAAATACATTTGAGGAAAGTACAATTTTAATACTTCAGGGTTTATGTAGATCAGAGTTTGAAAAATGTTAAAAATGTTATTTTAAAGGTACTGGCGACCTTGCTCTTTCCACTTCTGTCTGTGGCATTACTGTTCTATTTTGGGATACAGTATATGAGTAATTTGAGACATGACATGTGGTAAGTCTAGGGAGGAAAGAGGTGACTTTGGACCGATGGTTCCAAAGCTCTCCACCACTGGGGTTTTCTTCATGTCATTTCTGGGTCTGCTGTAGACTAATTGATTGAGGTTGATTAGTCAACATGCCCATTACCGTTGTACCGTGCGATTACCAGGATGGTAGAAGGCGACCTAGATAGACCTTTTTCCATCTAGCAATTCCTATGTTTCTATTGTAGTAACTACTTAGGCTGTTGACAGCTATTCCCATAAAGCAATGCACCACACCTCTCTGTAATCGGGGTCGGGGGGAATGTGTAATCACATAAATGTCATCCCTGTAGATTCGATTTGGCAAAGAAAGTGGAAAATCATGAAACCTCCAACATCTGCCTGTTTGAAACCATCTTTTGGATCTTTATACAAATTCAAAGTGGATCGTTAAAATGTTTACAATGTTCATTGAAATATCTTTAGATTTATCAATAGGTGACAAATGACATACAAAAATAGTAACCAGAAGCAGCGACTGAGTGACAGTGGGCCACTTCACTCACCGACTGCACTGCACAAGCATGTCCTGCCTAATCCCTTTCAACATTGGCCCAGATACTTTCTGTTAATCCAGTATATCTTGATCAAATAATCATCCAAAAAGAATTATTCCAACAGTTAGTAGCGCATGATAGCAATAAATCACCATTGGAAATGTCTGACATTGGAGAATCTAGTGAAATCCTAGATGGGGTTCATAGCATATCCTACAGGATCTAAAAGAATACACTGAAGATGCCATGAGATCATATTATATGAAAATATTTGGTTGTAAAATAATTGCACATATTTGAAGTAAGAGGCGAGACAACTTAATGGCTGCATATATGAAAATGGGTGCATGTTGTCAAGGAACTTACATTGTTCAGTCAGCACTCTTATGCGATCATGTCAAATCTCTCTCCCTGATATTTTGACAAAGACATTAATTAACCCATTTGTTGCAAACAAATAATGCCCCAGTTAAGATAGAGGACAAAGGAATTTGATGCAGCTGTGTTTAAAAAAAAAAAATCATTCGTGGGATGTGGGCATCGCTGGTAAGGTCGGCATTTATTGCTCATCCCTAATTGCCCTTGAGAAAGTGGTGGTGAGTCACCATTTCAGAGGGCAGTTAAGGGTCAACCACATTGCTGTGAGTCTGGAGTCACATATAGGCCAGACTGGGTAAGGTTGGGAGATTACCATCCTTAAAGGAACCAGATGGGTTTTTACATCAAACCGGTAGCTTTTAAAAAAAAAAATCAGAATTTATTAATTTACATTTTGAATGCCCCAGCTGCCATGGTGGGCTTTGACCTCATTTCACTGGATCATTATTCCAGGCCTCTGGATTACTGGTCCAGTAACATAACCACTATGCTACCGTAACCCTGTATTAAAATTCCTTTGATAATATGAAATCGCATAATTTTCAGACTTTAAGAATAGAGATTTGCAGATTCTTGTTATTTGCATTGAAAGTTCACAGTCAGTTTGGTTGTGTTGAATCAACAATTAGCTTCAGCAATACTCCATTAGAATACTTTGAAATGGCCTTATCGTAGAGTGAGCACAGTGTTAGAAACATAGAAACATAGAAAATAGGTGCAGGAGTAGGCCATTCGGCCCTTCGAGCCTGTACCGCCATTCAATGAGTTCATGGCTGAACATGCAACTTCAGTACCCCATTCCTGCTTTCTCACCATACCCCTTGATCCCCCTAGTAGTAAGGACTACATCCAACTCCTTTTTGAATATATTTAGTGAATTGGCCTCAACAACTTTCTGTGGTAGAGAATTCCACAGGTTCATCACTCTCTGGGTGAAGAAGTGTCTCCTCATCTCGGTCCTAAATGTCTTACCCCTTATCCTTACACTGTGACCCCTGGTTCTGCACTTCCCCAACATTGGGAACATTCTTCCTGCATCTAACCTGTCTAAACCCGTCAGAATTTTAAATGTTTTTATGAGATCCCCTCTCATTCTTCTGAACTCCAGTGAATACAAGCCCAGTTGATCCAGTCTTTCTTGATATGTCAGTCCTGCCATCCCAGGAATCAGTCTGGTGAACCTTTGCTGCACTCCCTCAATAGCAAGAATGTCCTTCCTCAAGTTAGGAGACCAAAACTGTACACAGTACTCCAGATGTGGCCTCACCAAGGCCCTGTACAACTGTAGTAACACCTCCCTGCCCCTGTACTCAAATCCTCTCACTATGAAGGCCAACATGCCATTTGCTTTCTTAACCGCCTGCTGTACCTGCATGCCAACCTTGAATGACTGATGTACCATGACACCCAGGTCTCGTTGCACCTCCCCTTTTCCTAATCTGTCACCATTCAGATAATAGTCTGTCTCTCTGTTTTTACCACCAAAGTGGATAAGCTCACATTTATCCACATTATACTTCATCTGCCATGCATTTTCCCACTCACCTAACCTATCCAAGTCACTCTGCAGCCTCATAGCATCCTCCTCGCAGCTCACACTGCCACCCAACTTAGTGTCATCCGCAAATTTGGAGATACTACATTTAATCCCCTCGTCTAACTCATTAATGTACAATGTAAACAGCTGGGGCCCCAGCACAGAACCTTGCGGTACCCCACTAGTCACTGCCTGCCATTCTGAAAAGTATCCATTTACTCCTACTCTTTGCTTCCTGTCTGCCAACCAGTTCTCAATCCACATCAGCACACTACCCCCAATCCCATGTGCTTTAACTTTGCACATTAATCTCTTGCGTGGGACCTTGTCGAAAGCTTTCTGAAAGTCCAAATACACCACATCAACTGGTTCTCCCTTGTCCACTCTACTGGAAACATCCTCAAAAAATTCCAGAAGGTTTGTCAAGTATGATTTCCCTTTCAGAAATCCATGCTGACTTGGACCTATCATGCCACCTCTTTCCAATTGATTCCATCATTTTACCCACTACCGATGTCAGGCTGACTGGTCTATAATTCCCTGTTTTCTCTCTCCCTCCTTTTTTAAAAAGTGGGGTTACATTGGCTATCCTCCACTCCATAGGAACTAATCCAGAGTCTATGGAATGTTGGAAAATGACTGTCACTGCATCCGCTATTTCCAAGGCCACCTCCTTAAGTACTCTTGGATGCAGACCATCAGCCCTGGTAATTTATCGGCCTTCAATCTCATCAATTTCCCCAACACAATTTCCCGACTCATAGGATTTCCCTCAGTTCCTCCTTCTTACTAGACCCTCTGATCCCTTTTATATCCGGAAGGTTGTTTGTGTCCTCCTTAGTGAATACCGAACCAAAGTACTTGTTCAATTGGTCTGCCATTTCTTTGTTCCCCGTTATGACTTCCCCTGATTCTGACTGCAGGGGACCTACATTTGTCTTTACTAACCTTTTTGTCTTTACATATCTATAGAAGCTTTTGCAGTCCGTTTTAATGTTCCCTGCAAGCTTCCTCTCGTACTCTATTTTCCCTGCCCTAATCAAACCCTTTGTCCTCCTCTGCTGAGTTCTAAATTTCTCCCATTCCCCGGGTTTGTTGCTATTTCTGGCCAATTTGTATGCCACCTCCTTGGCTTTAATACTATCCCTGTTGATATAACTTTACATTTAATTTGCTCTGTTGCTCTCTGAGCTGAGTTATGAACTGTCGGATAGTGTTCTGCTGTCTCTGTAACATTGCCCATCTTTTCCCCATCTTCTTGACTTGACTTCTCGCACACCCTCCTTGCTGGACTCCTGAAATCTTCCTTGTACAAACTCCAACTTATCCCCAAACTCTGTTGCCTGCATCCTGTCCCATACTAGCCCTCACTCACCTCTGACCTTGCTTACCTCCACTGGCTTTCAGCATGTTAAATTAAAAATTGTCTTGTTTACATATCCTACCACCATCATCATAGGCAGTTCCTTGAAATGAGGATGACTTGTTTCCACACCAAAAAGGGATGTGTTCATAGATGTTTCAATGAAGGACCTAATATTCCAGGTCCTGAACTACATCTTGAAGGGTGGAAGACACCTGTGCGTGGATTTTTTAACGTGTGGTGGCCGTTGCACACCAGCCACCACACGGGCTTGACAGAGCTAGGTCTTGGTCCAGTGGCAAGGATTAACCAAGAGGACTGGAGACCAGCTCTGCTGCATGGACCCAGTGTGTACACATATCGCAGTGTAGGATGGCCCGTGCTGCCCCTGGGCCCTCGCCTCTTCTGGGCCCCGAACTCTCGTCTCTCCTGGGCCCCGATCACATCCCTCTACGAACTCTTGTTGCTCCTTCGCCCCGACCTCGCCACTCCTGCTGTACCTGCCTGCACTGCAATTTACATATCCCTCCAGTGACTCACCCCACCCTTCTTGTGCAACATTCTCCAGCCCCGGGTCCTGCCCTGTGCCTTATGGTCCACTGACTCTGGATGCCTGTGCATCTCTACTTCCCGCTGTCCTTGATTTGCTGGCCGAGTTTTCAATCACCTCGGCCCCACACTCTGGAACACTTTCCCCAAACCTCTTCCTCTTGCAACTTCCCCTTAAAAAACTTATGTTCTTGACTATGCCTTTGACCGATTCTTTGAAATCCTCGGTCCCTTTGTCTCCCATGTGCAGCACTTTGGGATGCTTAATTACATTAAAGGCCCTGTACAAATGCAAGCTCCCGTGTGCCACTGAAGTAAATATTTAAAACTCGCCCACCTCGACCCAACCAATCATTTTCCGAAAATCAAAATGGAAAATGGTAGAGGTTCAAAGTAGGTCAATCAGCACCGGACAAAGATAGATAGGTTAACATTTCGGGCCAGGCCTTTCATCAGCTCTGATTTTCTGTTTTTATTTCAAATTTACTGTTTTTCTTTTCGTCGCCATCAGTTTCCTGTCAGCTGCCCACTTCTGCAGGCATCCAGCCAAACAGTCCAAGCCCCCCTGTCTCCCCCACGCTGTGCCTTACTGCTCACTCTGCTGCCCGGGTTGCATGTGTCAGCCAGTTGGAAAATATGCAGCTCGTGCAGTTTTGAAATGTTTGATATATGTACTGAATAACATTTAAAACTGCTTATTGCTGGTAATGGCCAAGGATGTAGAGAATTGAGGATTCAAGTCTGTGAAGGGGGGACTTTTAAAAATTAGCCGTGATAGAAGGGAGTACATCATTATAGGCAGTCCCTCGAAATCGAGGACGACTTGCTTCCACTCTGAAAGTGAGTTCTCAGGTGACTGTACAGTCCAATACGGGAATTACTGTCTCTGTCACAGGTGGGGCAGACAGTCGTTGGAGGAAAGGGTGGGTGGGACTGGTTTGCCGCACGCTCCTTCTGCTGACTGTGCTTGTTTTCTGCATGCTCTCAGCGACGAGACTCGAGGTGCTCAGTGCCCTCCCGGATGCGCTTCCTCCACTTAGGGCGGTTTTTGGCCAGGGTCTCCCAGGTGTCGGTGGGGATGTTGCGCTTTATCAGGGAGGCTTTGAGGGTGTCCTTGTAACGTTTCCTCTGCCCACCTGGGGCTCGCTTGCCGTGTAGGAGTCTGACTAGACGCTTGCTTTGGAAATCTTGTGTTGGGCATGCGGACAATGTGGCGCGCCCAATGGAGGTGGTCGAGTGTGGTCAGTGCTTCGATGCTGGGGATGTTGACCTGATCGAGAACACTGACGTTGCTGCGTCTATCCTCCCAGGGGATTTGCAGGATTTTGCGAAGACATCGTTGGTGGTATTTCTCCAGTGATTTGAGGTTGTCGAAATCTCGACCTCCGAAAAGAATGACTCCGACACTTACAGCTCCGGCAGAAGTTTATTTAATTCGCTTGCTAGCAAGGGGCAGGTCACACTCAGTCAAGGGCTAAGTGAACACCTCCGCAATGGTACAGTTTCACAAGATATTTATACAGTAAAACCCAAGTTATGGCCTCTCCCTGTGTATTGCTCTGTCTCACAGTCAGTGAATACAGATAAAGAGTTAATTACTATATCCTAGTCCTGACATGGTTTACAGATATTTCCTTTTGTCAGGGTTATCAGTTGGCCAGCCGGCCATTACTCCATGAATCATATGTAATGGGCTATCACCTGTCTTGTATTGTGTCAGGATTGTTCAATTTCCTGGTCAGTTTATCGT
Source organism: Pristiophorus japonicus (assembly GCF_044704955.1). Taxonomy (NCBI): domain Eukaryota; kingdom Metazoa; phylum Chordata; class Chondrichthyes; family Pristiophoridae; genus Pristiophorus; species Pristiophorus japonicus. The sequence goes on from NC_091986.1 coordinate 185,669,482, forward strand.
TTACATCAAAAGGATGAGGTCTCTACAAGAGATAGTGGCTGGTGGAATGGAGTACATAGGAAAGGTGGGGTGACATGGAACTGGTGTCATGTAGACAATAGGAGAGAACCATGGGGGGGGTACTTGTCTCAGCATGACTTGTCTCCTAGCTGTCTGATGGCCATCAGCCATCTCAAACCAGGTTTAGCTGTTTATGCAAGCTGACTGCTAAAAAGCTGAAAGTCCTGGAAAGACCAGGACTCCATTTTGATATATATTGCAAGGGGCACACAAATACCGTATGGTATCAGCTTAGATAAAAATACATTTCCACATTCCCCCATTTTGTCCTTCACAAGGACAACTCAATCCATTCTGATCTTGTACAGTCTCTCCATTTCCATTTCCACACAAGAGCCTTCAGCAGTTGTTGCTACCATAACTCTAGCCGTGGTCTCGGTAGGTAACATAGTTTCTCCCACCCTGGCACAGTAACACTTAACAACGACAAATAATAGATACAGGGCGAAGACTATCAGCAGGAATATGATCAAACCCTGTACCACAGATTTCCCTAGGGATCCCAACCATCCCGATGCCCAACCCCACAAGGTGATACCATCCTGGCCAACTGTCTGTTTATACTCTATTACCTTTTTCCTGATGTATTCAGCTAGACTGCCGATTTCTTCTGATTTACCTGGGATATACGTACAGCATTCTCCACCTATTAATGCGCATGTCCCTCCCTCCTTGGCTAGGAGATAATCTAAGGCCATACGATTTTGGAGAGCCACTGTTTGAATAGCTACCATTTCGTCATTTATCCCTTCAAAGGCTTGGGAAGTTGCGTTGGCTACTGATTCGACTAAGTTAGCCAGTTCCCGTAACTGCCATTCGGTCGATGCTATTCCATAGGGTGGCACCATTACCTTGAATATTCCATTTAGCCACGTCAAATCCCGTTTAAATCTGTGACTTCCATAGGCCTCCCTTAGAGTCTTTACTGATCTGATAAGGGGTACCACATATCCTAAGTAACAGGACCCTGTCCAGTTGGCTTGTAACCATGGGTAGGCTTTATGGCCACAAATAAAGTAGGTGCAATTATAGGGCGTCAGCTCCTGGTCCTTTCGCACTATCCCTACTCGAGTGGTCTCACCTTCCCACCCTTCACCTGGGGCTTTGTTATGGACCATTGTCCAGCCAACGGTTGCTATCTTTCTCTCAGTGGGATTAGTTGTGGCTTGCCATTTAGTCATTTGGGAACACTTGCTGCGTCCCATTTCTGGTCCTTTAGTCTCATTACTCACTAGGCATATTATGCCTTCAGGATTTTCTATTCTGGGAGTAATGCTTAGGAAGTAAGGCTGATGGTTATTATCATAATTGGGCTGGTACCATCCCTGGAAGGCTGTAAGTTTATACCCTGCCGACCTCCATTCTGTTTGCTCCTTCGTTTCTGGCCCCTTAGTTAGGTTTGTCCTATTTTGCACTGTCAACCATTCTACCATTTCTGATTCGTTAAAGGGGACAGATCTCAGGGGAATACCCCCTTCAGAGTGGACAGGTACATGGGAACATATCCAACAACTCGACAAGTTTCTTTCTTGAGCATACCTATGACTCAGTGCCATAAATACGTTTACGTGCAATTCCCTTCGGTGGCGGGTCTGTAACCCTGGTGTAATCAATAATGCGAAGTAAAACCCTGTCAAGCCCAGCACCATCAGTCCCCATAGTCCATACAGTTCCTTATTCAGTCTTCCTTTTTCTGTTCCTCTGATTCCTTCGTCCCTTCCTCCTGGTCGGGTGCCCGTTTGCAATGGGATGCGTGGATCCATGTTGGTCTTTCCTTTACCTTGATTGCAGTATTGGTCGCCAGCAAGACCTGGTATGGTCGTTCGAATCTTGGCTGTAGACTGCTTTTTCTTTTAAAAATCTTGATGTAAACGAATTCCCCTGGCTCCAGGTTATGACACTTCCCTTCCGCTGGCTTGACTTGGGCTTCCTTTACCTGTGAATGAAAGCTGGAAATACATTTGGTTAGTGCAATACAATAATTCAACATATTTTCCTCCATTTTGTGGATGTCCATCTGTTTTGCAGTAAATAGTGCTGTAAAAGGTAGTCGTTGGGGACATCCCATAACTATCTCATGCGGTGACAGGCCTGTTGTTCTGTTGGTTGCAGATCACATTACCATCAAAGCTAAGGGCAGCAGTTCTGTCCATTTCAGTCCAGTGTCATTGCATAGTTTTGCCAGCTTATTTTTAAGCATTCCATTATATCTTTCAACAAGTCCAGCTGATTGTGGATGATAACTGCAATGAAAACGTTGATTAATCTCAAAGCTTTACACATTTCTCTTATAACCGTTCCCGTGAAATGTGACCCGTTATCACTAGAAAGCTTAGCAGGAATTCCGAAGCGCGGTACGATTTCCTTTAACAAACATTTAGCAACAGTAGTGGCATCGGCCTTTTTACATGGAAAGGCTTCAATCCATCTGGAGAACACATCTACAATAACTAATACATACTTGAATCCCATACACATAGGTAATTCAATAAAATCCATTTGTAAATGTACAAAAGGCCCAACTGGATTTGGGTGAGAGGCAGATTCTACTCTTTCCGTCTTACCCGGATTCATTGTTTGACAGGTAACACAATTTTCACAGATTTGTTTTGCAATTGCCGAAATACCTGGTGCATACCAAGTTGCCAAAATAAAATCTGCCAATCCCCCTTTGCCTGCATGTGTGAATGCATGAACACATCAGGCAATCCATGGAAGTAAGGATCTGGGGGCCACCACGCGGCCGTCGTGGTGAACCCATATTCCTTCTGGATTTTTATAACATTGATCCTTCGTCCAGGTCACCACCTCCTCCGTACTGGCCTGTGTCTGAAAGGCCAGCACGTCATTAATAGTGGGTGGCGGGTCTGAGCAATTATTGTTCCTTAGTGGGAACAATGACACCTGCATCCCCCCTTTTCAATGACACCTGCATCCCCCCTTTTCAATGACACCTGCATCCCCCCTTTTGACAGAGCTGCTGACTTAGCTGCATTATCAGCTCTGGCATTCCCAAGTGCCACCTCATTCGACTGGGCTGTATGTGCTTGGCATTTGATAATGGCAAGTTTCAAGGGGCATTGAATGGCTCGCAGGAGATTTTCCACTTGTTCTGCATTTTTGATAGGGGTTCCTGAAGAAGTCAGGTACCCGCGAATCTTCCAAATTTGTCCATAGTCATGTGATACCCCAAAAGCATACCTGGAGTCAGTGTAGATATTAACCGTTTGTCCTTCAGCCAGAATACAGGCTCGCGTTAACGCAAACAATTCGGCTTGTTGGGCTGAAAAGGAGTCTGGAAGAGAGGCTGTTTCGACAACATTAAACTGAGTTACAATTGCATAAGCCGCTCTAGGTTGGCCCCTATCATTTCGTAGGGCTGATCCGTCAACATAGTACACTAGATCAGGGTTACACATTGGTACATCTGTTAGATTGATACGTGGTTTAGTCACTAATTCGGTTACCATTTCACATGAATGGGGTTCGCCGTCGTCTTCCGTGGGGAGTAGAGTGGCTGGATTTAAGGTAGTGCATCTTTTGATAAGGTTCGGATTTGATAATAGTTCGACTTCATATTTAGTGGTTCTTGTGGCGGTTAGGTGTTGGGTGGCACACTTAGTAAGTAAAATCTCGACAGAGTGTGGGATATACAAAATGGTCTGATGATTTAGAGTTATTGTCTGAGCCTGTTGCATAGCATAATAAGCTGCTGCCTACGAAGGAAGACATCCTGGTAGTCCGCGTGCCACTGGGTCTAGTTGGGTACTGAAATATGCTACCGGTTGCTGCCTGTCCCCATGTAACTGAGTCAAAACAGATTGTGCAAAACCCGACTTGTGATGCACAAATAAGTTGAATAGCTTAGTGTAGTCTGGTAATCCCAAGGCTGGTGCTGAAGTGAGGGACTGCTTAAGACTCTGGAAAGCATTCCGGGATACTTCATTCCATATCCTTCTTTAAGCATTGTGAGAATATAGTAGATTCATTCACAGCTCGTAGGTCATGGACAAACCTCCATTTGTGTGGGCTTCTGAACCGGAAGAATCGGTGTGTTACACGGACTTCTCATTTATGCTTATAGTGATTCCCAGATCACAGAATGTAAAGTACTTGTTTTCTAATCTTATTAAAAGGCTTCCAAACCCAAGATTTTTCCAATACACCCAAAATGTTGATCAAGGAGATCACCTGAAATATTTCAAAATCCCAATTCAAATATTGTACTGCCATTCTTTATCCAAAAAAAATCCTCTTACTGAGCTAGAAGCTTTTGTACCAAGATTTTACACCAAGGACAATGAGAGTGTACTCCCCCAGCCTGCACCTCGAGAGACCCACAAAGGCTTTTTTAAAAAAAAAAAGGCATTACAACTTTTAACCATCGGGACCATGTCTCAACAAACCTATCCTTTGTGCATTTCCTAGCTCCGTAACCTCTCATCCGAATAAATCCACACCTGCACTTCTAACTTAAAATGTCTTAAACTTCCCACATGCAGGACAACACTATGAAGGGTTAAAAAACTTCACTTTGTTTGAAAAAGTGGGTGGAGCTAAAACAAACAGGCAGCTCCACAACCTTTCCAAACAGGTTTCCAGACACAAGGAAGAAACACAGAAGCACTCTCATTCAAAGACAAGACATTCACGCACTCTCATTCAAAGACAAGACATTCACAAGTCTCTCTCCATTCAATAAAGCTTTTTTTTTGCTAGCTTTATTTTTTTTTGAATCCATAAGTCACTATCAGGTTCTCTTTTTTTTTCATTTGATTTACTTCCTCTGTTAATTTTAGATGGGCTTGAAGAATCGGAACCCAGGCCTTTTCTATTACTTTCCTTTTTTTTTTCTTCTACCTGGATCTCTGTTTATAAGACACTCCTCTAGACATGTTGTTCTTTCTAAATTAAATGAACCATCGGGTGGAAATGGCCTGTTTTCACCCTTAGTCCACTTTACCGGTTTTTGTTTCTTTGGTCAATTGAAGACTGACCACAATTCTGGAGCATGACATAGGCTGGTGTGCCTTTTGTGGTGTTTTAACTTGCTCCGGCACCTATTCTGAATGATTAAGATTTTCCACAGTTTCTGATCTCACAATCCTTTCGGCCAACTGAGTTCTCTATGCCCACTTCTCCTGGCCGTTACGTGGCCTGAAAAGGCTCTTAATTCGGGCTCAGTCTGGGTGTGTGAGATATGTTGGCACGAACCAACCGTAGTTGATCAATCAGTTACTGTTTCTTTTCTTAATCAATCCTTGTGTTTTTTTTTTCCCGAATCACAATTTTCCCTAGTGACTCTTCCCGTTTCTCTAATGGCAATCTCTCACAAAGGTATTGCACACAACAGTATAACAAGGACAACAAACAATATTCTCAGTCTGCGTTGTACGCCACTACAGACCGAGTCCTTAACTTATCCTAATAAAAAAACTGATAAAACTTATGGTTCCATACCCAAACTCTTATAACATAAGAACCTTTGATCGATTGCGCTTTCTTTTTTTTTCCTGTACTCTTATCACATAAGAACCCCTTCCGAATTAAAATCAATAAAAATCTTATCACATAAGAACCTTCGATCGATTAGCGCTTTCTTTTTTTTTTCTGCTCTTATCACATAAGAACCCCTTCTGAATTAAAAACAATAAAAATCTTATCACATAAGAACCTGGAACCCTTTTCGATCGACTAGCGCTCCCTTACCTACTGAAACCTTCCCCGGGCTGTTTCGAGATTTTTCCAGAACCTGTTCTCTTCTGCTGGCGAGCTGAGAAAGAAATGGTTAGAAAAAATACCTTTAGCTTTTAAATGCCGAGTATTGTAGATTGCAGTACCTCCCCTGTGGACAACAGATTACATATGCGATTCAACAGTGAAGAAACCTCTTGTGAGCAAAAGGCTCCCCTTGTTTGGCCACTGAAGCCTTTCACTGGAGAGGCACAATGCCTGTATCCGTTTTACTCACAGGACAGAGAGTATGCATCTCGGTGGAACCTCCAAGAAGTAACTGTCGAAATCTCGACCTTCGAAAAGAATGTCTCCGACACTTACAGCTCCGGCAGAAGTTTCTTTAATTCGCTTGCTAGCAAGGGGCAGGTTACACTCAGTCAAGGGCTAAGTGAACACCTCCGCAATGGTACAGCTTCACAAGATATTTATACAGTAAAACCCAAGTTATGGCCTCTCCCTGTGTATTGCTCTGTCTCACAGTCAGTGAATACAGATAAAGAGTTAATTACTATATCCTGGTCCTGACATGGTTTACAGATATTTCCTTTTGTCAGGGTTATCAGTTGGCCAGCCGGCCATTACTCCATGAATCATATGTAATGGGCTATCACCTGTCTTGTATTGTGTCAGGATTGTTCAATTTCCTGGTCAGTTTATCGTTTACATCAAAAGGATGAGGTATGCTGGGGATGTTGACCTGATCGAGAACACTGAGGTTGGTGCGTCTATCCTCCCAGGGGATTTGCAGGATTTTGCAAAGACATCGTTGGTGGTATTTCTCCAGTGATTTGAGGTCCACATCTCTGAGCCATACAGGAGGGCGGGTATCACTACAGCCCTGTAGATCATAAGCTTGGTGGCAGATTTGAGGGCTTGATCTTCAAACACTCTCTTCCTCAGGCAGCCGAAGGGAGTACAATGACTTCTAGTCACCGGTTTTGAACATTGTAGTAATTTTGTTGAGCCAATCTTAATAATCTCTTGTATAGAATAAAAGTAATTGGAATTAAGCAAACAGGTTTTCAACAGATTTCCTCTCTCTAATTAGAATCATAGAATCATAGAATGGTTACATCACGGCAGAAGGCCATTCGGCCCTTCGAGTCTGTGTCGGCTCTCTGCAAGAGCACTTCAGCTAGTCCCACTCCCCCGAATTGTGCTTCACATTAAGTGAATTATTCACATTATAAAGAACAAGGGGCTACATTTTGAATCTACAGTACTGGATAGTTAAAGTGAGGGAGCAGACTAGTCTCTCTTGCTCAGATTTGTCCTTGCTGGGTTAAAATTCACTGAAAGACGAAACCCATGAAAGTTAATGGTGTGCGATTGGAAACAATGAGCTTCCTCAGCATGAAGAGCAGTGTAAGCACATACTGCACCTGTTCAATATATGCAGTGCACTTCTTAGTAGGGTGTATATATATATATAATATATTTGTAAACACAATGCACCCGCAATGATTCCTGACAGCCAGGACATTGACCCACAGCAATTATATTCCCTGCATATTTGGTTCTGTCTGCTTGTTAGCCTTTTATCAAGTGAAACATGAAATTTCCATATACTCGATTGCTAACAGGTATTGTATTGTAAATCAATCTACAGTTAAATATTAAAAGAAAACCTTGGTATTCCGTGCCATATGTGGCCAATATTGCATTACATTCAGAAAACACAAGACTTTTTGTTCCCCCTATAGCGGCAGTGATAATACTTTTGTAACATATATACCAGACCTAGAAATTCCAGAGATCTAACTGTGGATTATTGAGGAATATTTTTGAGATTGTCAAGAGTTTAATCAGGGTTGATATTAAGTTGGTGCTGCGTTTCAGCTGCAGACGATTTCTCAATAACGCTACAGTAATGATGATTTTGTGGCTGTTGATCCTGTGGTGCCACCATTATCATGTATCAAGGACAGGAGGTGCACTGACAGCTAGTTGGCATGCTGAGAGTTACCGCAGGCACAAAAACTGCTCAAAAATAGAATGGCCGTTCCGAAATAGAACAAAATCTAAGCACTGCATATGTCAGGCAATAACAAATGCCAGTGAGGGATGTCAAGACTGCAGTCTAATGCAAGGGTTCAAACAATGGTTAGAAACCACTGAAACATCCGCGCAAAGAGGCTGGAGGCATTGCAACTCAATGGAACAGCTCGTCCTCTTGGCTTGAAACAAACCTCTAACTCTCCGGGGGTTTACTTTTAATCGGCAAAATCAGATTTCTCACAATGAAAAGTTGAATTCTGTCATCAAAATTGCCACGAACTTGGGAGTGATAAGATGACAATTGAAATTGTAACCAGATTGAGGCCTAGAAATCGGATCTCTGCCGCCGCTCTCATTGGCTTAGTGCCAGCGAGCTGCGGGCGCCAATCGTGGCCCCAGAGGCAGCTCGCCAACTGTGGCGGGGGGGAGGGGGGGGCGCGGCGGGAGGAGGTGGTCGTGATCGGCTGACTGGGTCCTAATGTGAGTCCTGGGGTGGGGTGCAGTCAGGAGGTGGCAAGTGGTGGCCAGTAGCGGGCTGCACTGTTCGTGTAGAGCTAGGAGGAGCACTCCCTTTACCGCTGGCTTGGCCTCATGTAGATCAGGTAATCCTGAATGCAGCAGGCCTGACTAATTTACGGATTGGGTCCTAAAACAGGCATTAGGCATTAGGCTCCTTGTGAGCAGATTCAAGGGGCCTAATGCCTATAATAGGCCACTGCCAAGGACACTTCTACAGCGGACAAATCAATATAGTGCTGGATGTGTTTTTGACATTATTCTGGTTGGCCCCTTAAATGGGTCCTCTTTGCACCTGCTTTCTGCCTGTAAAACAGGCACGATGAGGTCTAATTTCAACCTTCTAAAACGTTAAGTATGGAAATTATTTTTGACTACTAGTAAACTAGGAGGAGCAAAATTGTGTTTCTGGGACTTTCAGCGAAAACAATGAAATGAAAGGCAGTAATATTTCTTTAAGAAAGCACTACAATGTAATCAGATCCAATTTACAAAAAAAGAATTGTTTCCTTTTAAAATTACCACCTGATTTGATAGAGCTGAAAATTGAGCTTTTAATTAAAGGCTACTAACAGAAATGAGACAATTGGAGTATTTCTCTTGGCTGTATGCTATACAAAGTGCATAATCATTATTATTGAGAAATGAAGCAAGATGGATACTTAAAGTGACAACTAATCCATGATAGTTTGAAGAACATTAACCTTTGTTACTGCAAGATGTAGCATTTAGCCCCTTTAAATTGTTTAAATTATGTTCAGACATCAGTTGAACGCTCATAATTAATGGGACCCAAATGTTGAGCTAAGTTGTAGCTTGCTATTTATTTTGCCCTTTCAAAATACATCGATCTTTCAGCTGAAACATTATCAAAGAGAGACTACTAGGTGATTGAAAAATGTTACCAATATCAAAGTGATTTATCCTTTTGTATTTTATTACTGGTTTATACTGTGGGACTGCTTTCCTGGGGTGTTAGGTAAAGTCACTTTGCTTGTCTCCACTGGGCATCTGAGAGCTCTAAATGGTGACACATGACATCCGGTAGCACATCCAGCAGTTTTTATTGTTTGTTGCCAGCAGCTGTGCACCTCTGCTGCCAGAGCCACCTCATTCATAGTACAGGGATGTTCCCGGAGAGCTGCCCCAGCCAGCAGCGCCGTAATGTACATTTGGTTTCCCCCTTGTAATGCATGCACCTGTGAGTATGCTCACAGGTTTGGAGAGCTGTTGAGTTGGGATTGGCTTAGCCAGTCTCGTGATGTTCACGAGACTCAATAAAACCCCAGCCAGTTGGGTTCGGGGGATCCATGATGAGGCAGGTGGATGAACTGGTAATGTGTAATGTGTTAAACCTTTGCTAATAAGCCAACTAGGGATGAAGGGGTATGGAGAGAAAGCAGGAATGGGGTATTGAAGTTGCATGATCAGCCATGATCATATTGAATGGTGGTGCAGGCTCGAAGGGTCGAATGGCCTACTCCACCTATTTTCTATGTTTCTATGTTTCTAGTTCTTAATAGCAATGTGTTGCTATATATACTTAAGCAAAGAACCCATGAGGCAAATACATTACACCCCTCATTTCCTTTTTAGGTTGCCACGTGTCACTCATCAAAGCTTCATATCTGATAATAGTTGGTGGGCAGTTAACCAACTCTCAGCCCTCTACAAATGCTTCTCCATGACTGGCCAGAAGAAGGTGTCAGATGATCACCCACTGATGCTTCTTTGTTTTTTTTGTAGAATTGTATGTTCATCTGCCCCCCGCCCCCCCGCCCCAACCCCCACTCCCCTTGACCACTTGCCTGAGGCTTTGCTGCCCCGACGATGTGTTTGAGGCTCTGTCTTACACTGATGCTGTGCCCACTTTCCCCAATCTGCGTCTGAGCCTTTCTCCCCAATAGTGTGTCCAAGGCCCCCTCTTCCTTGCTTTGTGTTTGATGTGACTGCTGGTACATGGTTGAGTGCCTGAGGGCCCTGGCTCATCTATGTGTTTGAGGTCCCTACTTCCCTATTACTGTGCAAGGAAGAAAAATGTATGATATCAGTGCTTTGTGAATGATATTAAAATGGCTAAGGAAGTTGAAAAAGATCTGGAGGCTTTTGTAGACTTGATGCTCAATATGTCCAATCACACCATAGCAGGCCATCAACAAGACAAATAAAAGGTTGAACTGCATAAACAAAACAGTAGAGTGCAAGTCCATGAAAGTCATGAGTTGCAGAGGGGAGTTGGCACTTTAGGTTAGATTTTAACTTTGTGCGATAGAGTAAAATGGGTGATATCAAATCGACAGCCCGTTTTACATTAATCCCGATTTTTATTTCCATTGACTTCAATGGAGAGTGGTTAGAATGTGGAACTTGCCACCATGTGGAGTAGTTGAAGCGAGTAGCAAAGATGCCTTTAAGGGGAAGATCGATAAGCACAAGGAAAAGAAGGGTATGCAGATAGGGTTAGATGAACGAGGGTGGGAGGACACTCGTGTGGAGCATAAACACTGACATGAACCAGCTGGGCCGTACATGCTATGTAATTCTATGTGATGGAAAGTTACTCTACAGAACCACCTAGTGGCCAGGACCGGCAGCTACTCCGTGACAGTTGGCACAGCAAAATTGAATGGTAAATGTTGACATATCAATTAACAATAGTAAATGTTGACACAAAAGCATGACCAAAAATTGAAAAGCAGAAGTCGGGTTTGTGGATGAGAAGTGAATATCTTACACAAGATTTTTTACCAACATATAGAAAGAATATTATACCATATTTGAGGAACTCTTGGTCGAAAACCAGAAAGATGATTTCTGTGCAGGTATCAACAAAGTGCCTTGTTTTTAACTTGTGTAGCAGTGAATTAACACGTTCTGTAGAGCTGGCGTTCCAGGTGTCTCTTTGTTCAGCTTTCAGTAAGGTTACTGATGTGGTTAGGTAGTGGAAGCAGTTGAAAAGTCACAAGAGGATTACCAATAGCTGTTACCATTACTCTGATCTCAGTTATCACCAGACGAAACTCACCACAAATTGGAGTTAAAAGAGAAGAGGAAAGAAGCAATAATAACACCTGGCAGTAGAATTACTTTCTAATGTAGCCCCCTAAAATAAGAACATAAGAAACATAAGAAACAGGAGCAGAAGTAAGCCATACGGACCCTCGAGCCTGTTCTGCCATTTAATAAGATCATGGCTGAGGAAGAGTAGGGCCTATTAGGGACCATAAAAGTAACCTGTGTGTGAAGGCGGATGTGGGTATGGTACTTAATGAATACTTTGCATCCCTTTTCACAAAAGAGAGGGGCGATGCAGACATTGCAATCAGTGAGGAGGAGTGTGAAATATTAGATGAAATAAACATAGTGAGAGAGGAAGTATTAAGGAGTTTAGCGTCCTTGAAAGTGGATAATTCCCCAGGCCCAGATGAAATGTATCCGAAGCTGTTAAGAGAGACAAGGGAGGAAATAGCAGAGGCTCTGACCATTTGTCCAATCCTCAATGGCTACAGACTGCTAAAGTTGTACCGTTGTTTAAAAAGGGAGAAAGGGGTAGACCGAGTAATTACAGGCCAGTCGGCCTAATCTCGATGGTGGGAAAATTATTGGCAAACATTCTGAGGGACAGGATAAATCTTCATTTAGAAAGACACGGATTAATCAAAGACAGTTAGCATGGATTTGTTAAGGGAAGGTCACGTCTGACAAATTTGATTGACAATGTTTTGAGGAAGTAACATGGCGAGTCGATGAGGGTAGAGCGTTTGATTTCATTTATATGGATTTTAGCAAGGCTTTTGATAAGATCCCACAAAGCAAATTAAAAGCCCATGGGATCCAAGGCAAAGTGGCAAGTTGGATCCAAAATTGCCTCAGAGGCAGGGAGCAAAGGGTAATGGTTGATGGGTGTTTTTGTGACTGGAAGGCTGTTTCTAATGGGGTTCTGCAGGGCTCAATACAAGGTCCCTTGCTTTTTGTGGTATATTTCAATGATTTGGACTTGAATGTATGGGGTTTGATTAAGAAGTTTGCAGATACAAAAATGGCTGTGTGGTTGATAATGAAGAAGAAAGCTGCAGACTGCAGGAAGATATCAATGAACTGGTCAGGTGGGCAGAACAGTGGCAAATGGAATTCAATCCAGACAAGTGTGAGGTAATGCATTTGGGGAGGACTAACAAGGCAAGGGAATACACAATAAATGGTAGAAAACTGAGAAGTGTAGAGGAACAGCGGGACCTTGGAGTGCATGTCCACAGATCCCTGAAGGTAGCAGGCCAGGTAGATAAGGTGGTTAAGAAAGCATACGGCATACTTGCCTTTATTAGTTGAGGCAGAGAATATAAGAGCAGGGAGGTTATGCTTGAACTGTATAAAACACTAGTTAGGCCGCAGCTGGCGTACTGCGTGCAGTTCTGGTCACCACATTAAAGCGAAGGATGTGATTGCACTGGAAAGGGTACAGAGGGGATTTATGAGGATGTTGCCTGGACTGGAGAACTTTAGCTATGAGAAAAGATTGGATAGGCTCGGGTTGGAGGAGGCTGAGGGGAGACCTAATTGAGGTGTATAAAATTATGAGGGGTCTGGATAGAGTCGATAGGAAGGACGTAGTCTCCATAGTAGAGGGGAAAGTAACCTGGGGCATAGATTTAAAGTAAGTGGTAGGAGATTTAGAGGGGAATTGAGGAGAATTTTTCTTACCCAGAGGGTGGTGGGAGTCTGGAAATCACTGCGTGAAAGGATGGTAGAGGCAGAAACCCTCATCTCATTTAAAAAGTACTTGTATATACACTTAAAGTGTTGTAACCTACAAGGCTATGGCCAAGAGCTGAAAAGTGGGATTAGGCTGGGTAACTCTTCATCAGTGGGAAGGAACACTTGCTGTCTGGTTAGTTTCTAGGACGTCTATCATTCTAGGGTTAACATCCCACTGTCCCTCTGATAACAAGGTGAACATTCCACTGTCTCTCTGTGTACAGGGTTAACATCTCATTGACTCTCTGTGTACAGGATTAACATCCCACTTTCCCGCTGTGTACAGTGTGAACATTCCACTGTCTTTCTGTGTACAGGGCAAACATTCCACTCTCTCTGTGTACAATGCGAACATTACACTGTCTCTGTGTACAGGGTAAACATTCCGCTCTTTCTGTGTACAGTGTGATCATTCCACTGTCCCTCTCTTTACAGGGTAAACATTCCACTGTCTCTGTGTACAGTGCGAACATTCCACTGTCTCTGTATACAAGGTGTACATTCCACTGTCTGTGTACTGTATAAACATTGCACTATTTCTGTGTACAGTGTGAACATTCCACTGTCATTCTTTGTACAGAGTGAATATTCCACTGTCTCTCTGTGTACAGAGTGAATATTCCACTGTCTCTTTGTGTACAGAGTAAACATTCCACTGTCTCTCTGTGTGCAGTGTAAGCATTGGACTGTCTGTGTACAGGGTAAACATACCACTGTCTCTCTGTGTACAGTGTGAACATTCCACTGTCTCATTGTACAAGGGAAACATTCCATTGTCTGTGTACAGTGTGAACATTCCACTGTCTCTCTGTGTATAGTGTAAACATTGCACTGTCACTCTGTGTACAGTGTGACTATTCGACTCTGTGTACAGTGTGAATATTCCATTGTCCCTCTGTGTAGAGTGCGAACATTCCACTGGCTCTGTGTACAGTGCAAACATTCCAATCTCTGTTTACAGTGTGAACATTCCACTCTCTCTGTGTACAGTGTTGAACATTTCACTGTCTCTGTGTGTACAGGGTAAACATTCCACTGTCCCTCTGTGTACACTCTGTATATTCCACTGTCGCTGTGTACAGTGCGAACATTCCACTGTCTCTGTGTACTTTGTAAACATTCCACTGTTTCTGTACACAGTGTGAAAATTCCACTGTCTCTCTGGGTACAGGGTAAACATCGCACTGTCCCTTTGTGTAAACTGTAAACATTCCACTGTCTCTCTGTATACAGTGTGAACATTCTCCTGTCTCCGTGTATAGTATAAACATTCCACTGTCTCTCTGTGTACAGGGTAAACATTTCATCGTCTCTCTGTGTACACGGTAAACATTCCACTGTCTCTCTGTGTACAGTGGGAACATACCACTGTCTCATTGTACAAGGTAAACATTCCACTGTCTCTGCATAGTGTGAACATTCCACTGTCCCTTTGTATACAGGGTAAACATTCTACTGTCTCCCTGTGTATAGTGTAAACATTCCACTCTCTCGCTGTGTAGAGTATGAACATTCCACTGTCGTTCTCTGTACAGTGTACACATTCCACTGTCTCTCTGCATACAGCTAAACATTCCACTGTTGCGCTGTGTACAGTGTGGACATTCCACTGTCCCTCTGTGTACAGGGTAAATATTTCACTGTCTCTTTGAGTACAATACGAACATTCCACTCACTCTGTGTTCAGTGTAAACATTTCACTCTCTCTGTGTACAGTGTGATCATTCTACTGTCATTCTGTGTACAGTGTGAACATTCCACTGTCCCTCGGTGTACAGTGTAAACATTCCACTGTCGCTCTCTGTCCAGTGTAAGCATTCCACTGTCGCTCTGTGTACAGTGTAATCATTCCACTGTCTCTATGTGTACAAGGTAAACATTCCACTGTCTCTGCATAGTGTGAACATTTCACTGTCCCTCTGTGTACAGGGTAAACATTCCACTGTCTCCCTGTGTATAGTGTAAACATTTCATTCTCTCGCTGTGTACAGTATGGACATTCCACTGTCCCTTTGTGTACAGTATAAACATTTCACTGTCTCTCTGTGTACAGTGTAAACATTCCACTGTCTATCTGCATACAGGTAAACATTCTAATGTCCCTCTGTGTACAGTGTGCACATTTCACTGTCTCTGTGTAGTGTGAACAATCTACTGTCTCTGTTTACATTGTAAACATTCAACTGTCTCTGTGTACATTGTGAACATTCCATTGTCTCTGTACAGTGTGAACATATCACTGTCTTTCTGTGTACAGTGTGATCATTCTACTGTCATTCTGTGTACAGTGTGAACATTCCACTGTCCCTCGGTGTACAGTGTAAACATTCCACTGTCGCTCTCTGTACAGTGTAAACATTCCACTGTCGCTCTGTGTACAAGGTAAACATTCCACTGTCTCTGCATAGTGTGAACATTCCACTGTCCCTCTGTGTACAGGGTAAACATTCCACTGTCTCCCTGTGTATAGTGTAAACATTTCATTCTCTCGCTGTGTACAGTATGGACATTCCACTGTCCCTTTGTGTACAGTATAAACATTTCACTGTCTCTCTGTGTACAGTATAAACATTCCACTGTCTATCTGCATACAGGTAAACATTCTAATGTCCCTCTGTGTACAGTGTGCACATTTCACTGTCTCTGTGTACAGTGTGAACAATCTACTGTCTCTGTTTACATTGTAAACATTCAACTGTCTCTGTGTACATTGTGAACATTCCATTGTCTCTGTACAGTGTGAACATGTCACTGTCTTTCTGTGTACAATGTGATCATTCTCCTGTTGTTCTGTGTACAGTGTGAACATTCCACTGTCCCTCTGTGTACAGGGTAAACATTCAATTTTCTCCCTGTGTATAGTGTAAACATTCCACTCTCTCTGTGTACAGTGTGAACATTCCACTGTCCCTCTGTGTACAGTGTAAACATTCCACTGTCTCTCTGCATATAGATAAACATTCCAATGTCCATCTGTGTACAGTGCGAACACGCCACTGTTTTTGTGTATAGTGAAAACATTACACTGTCTCTGTGTACAGTGTGAACATTCCACTGTCTCTGTGTACATTGTGAACATGTCACTGTTTTTCTGTGTACAGTGTGATCATTCTCCTGTCGTTCTGTGTACAGTGTGAACATTCCACTGTCCCTCTGTGTACATGGTAAACATTCTATTTTCTCCCTGTGTATAGTGTAAACATTCCACTCTCTCTCTGTGTATAGTGTGAACATTCCACTGTCCCTCTGTGTACAGTGTAAACATTCCACTGTCTCTCTGCATACAGATAAACATTCCAATGTCCCTCTGTGTACAGTGTGCACATGTCACTGTTTTGTGTACAGTGTGCACATTTCACTGTCAACATTCCCCTGTCTCTGTGTACTGTGTGAACATTCCACTGTCTCTGTACATTGTGAACATTCCATTGTCTCTGTACAGTGTAAACATGTCACTGTCTTTCTGTGTACAGTGTGATCATTCTCCTGTCGTTCTGTGTACAGTGTGAACATTCCACTGTCCCTCTGTGTGCAATGTAAACATTCCATTTTCTCCCTGTGTATAGTGTAAACATTCGACTCTCTCTCTGTGTACAGTGTGAACATTCCACTGTCTGTGTACAGTGTAAACATTCCACTGTCTCTGTGTACATTGTAAACAGTCCACTGTCACTGTGCACAGTGTAAACATTCCACTCTCTCTGTGAATAGTGGGAACATCCCACTGTTTTGCTGTGTACAGGGTAAACATTCCACTGTCGCTCTGTGTACAGGGTACACATTCCACTCTCTCTTTGTGCACAGGGTAAACATTCCACCATCTCTGTGTACAGTGTAAACATTCCACTGTCTCTTTGTGCAGGGTGAACGTTCTGCTGTCTCTCTGTTTACAGGGTAAACATTCCACTGTCTATCTTTGTACAGTAAAAACATTCCACTGTCTCCGTATACAGTGCAAACATTCCACTGTCTCTGTATACAGTGTGAACATTCACTGTCTCCCTGTACAATGTGAACATGAAATTGTCTCTGTGTACATTGCAAACATTCCACTGTCACCGTGTGTACATGGTAAACATTCCACTGTCTCTCTGTGTACATGGAAAACATTTCACTGTCTCTCTGTGTACAGTGCAAACATTCCACTGTCTCTGTGTACAATGCGAACATTCCACTTACTCAGTGTGCAGTACAAACATTCCACTGACTCTGTGTACAGTGCAAACATTCCACTATCTCTCTGTGGTACATGCAAACATTCCACTGTCTCTCTGTGTACAGTGGGAACATTTCACTGTCCCTCTATGTACACAGTGTAAACATTCCACTGTCACTGTGTACAGTGTAAACATTGCACTCTCTCTGTGTACAGTGGGAACATCCCACTTTATCTCTGTGTACAGGGTAAACATTCCACTGTCACTCTGTGTACAGGGTACACATTCCACTGTCCCTTTGTGTACAGGGTAAACATTCCACCATCTCTGTATAGAGTGTAAACATTCCACTGTCTCTTTTTGCAGGATGAACATTCCGCTGTCTCTCTGTGTACAGGGAAAGCATTCCACTGTCTCTCTGTGTACAGTGCAAACATTCCACTGTTTCTGTGTACAGTGCAATTATTCCGCTGTCTCTCTGCGTACAGGGTGAACATTCCACTGGCTCTCTGTGTAGAGGGTAAACATTCCACTGTCCCTCTGTGTATAGGAAAAACATTCCACTGTCTCCGTGTACAGTGCAAACATTCCACTGTCTCTCTATACAGTGCAAACATTCCACTGTCTCTCTGTGGTACAGTGTGAACATTCCACTCTCCCTCGGTGTACAGTGTGAACAATCCACTGTCTCTATGTGTACAGTGTAAACATTCCACTGTCTGTCTGCATACATGCAAACATTCCACTGTCTCTCTGTGTACAGGGTAAACATTCCACTGTCCCTCGGTATACAGTGTGAACATTCCACTGTCACTCTGTTTACATTGTGAGCATTCCACTGTCTCTATGTGTACAGTGTAAACATTCCACTGTCTGTCTGTGTACAGGCAAACATTCCACTGTCTCTCTGTTTACAGTGGGAACATCCCACTGTCTCTCTGTGTACAGGGTAAACATTCCACTGTTGCTCTGTGTACAGGGTACTCATTCCACTGTCTCTTTGTGTATAGGGTGAAAATTCCACTGTCTCTCTGTATACAGGGTAAATGTTTCACCTTCTCTGTGTACAGTGTAAACATTCCACTGTCTCTTTGTGCAGGGTCAACATTCTGCTGTCTCTCTGCGTACAGGATGAACATTCCACTAGCTCTCTGTGTACAGGGTAAATATTCCAATGTCCCTCTGTGTACAGGAAAGACATTCCACTGTCTCCGTGTACAGTGCAAACATTACACTGTCTCTGTGTACAGTGCAAACATTTCAGTGTCTCTGTATACTGTGCGAATATTCCACTGACTCTGTGTACAGTGCAAACATTCCATTGACTCTGTGTACAGTGCAAACAGTCCACGGTCTCTCTGTGGTACAGTGCGAACATTCCACTGTCTCTCTGTACAGTGTGAACCTCCACTGTCTCTGTGTACAGTGTGCACATTCCACTGTCCCGCTGTGTAAAGTGTGAACATTCCAGTGTCCCTCTGTGTACAGTTTGCAAATTCCACTCACTCTCTGTGTACAGTACGACCATTCCACTGTCTCTCTCTGTACAGTTTAAACATTCCACTGTTACTCTGTCTACATTGTGAGCATTCCACTGTCTCTCATTGTACAGTGTAAACATTCCACTGTCTGTGTGTGCAGGCAAACATTCCACTGTCTCTGTGTATAGCATGAACATCCCCCTGTCTCTCTCTGTACAGGGTAAACATTCCACCGTCTCTGTGTACAGTGTAAACATTCCACTGTCCCTCTGTGTACATCGTCAACATTCCAATGTCTCTCTGGGTACAGGGAAAACATTCCACTGTCTCTCTGTGTAGTGTGAACAGTCCACTGTCTCTGTACAGTGTGAAAATTCCACTTTCTCTGTGTGCAGTGTGCACATTCCACTGTCTCTCTCTGTACAGTGTGAACATTCCAGTGTCCCTCTGTGTACAGTTTGCACATTCCACTCTCACGCTGTGGACAGTGTGAACAGTCCACTGTCTCGCTTTGGACAGTGTGAACATTCCACTGTCTCTCTGTGTACGGTGTAAACATTCCACTGTCACTCTGTCCACGTTGTGAGCATTCCACTGTCTCTCTGTGTACAGGGTAAACATTCCACTGTCTCTTTGCGCAGGGTGAACATTCCACTGTCTCTCTGCGTACAGGGTGAATATTCCACTGGCGCTCTGTCTACAGGGGAAACATTCCACTGTCCCTCTGTGTACAGGAAAAACATTCCACTGTCTCCGTGCACAGTGCAAACAGTCCACTGTTTCTGTATACAGTGCAAACATTACACTGACTATGTGTACAGTGCAAACATTCCACTGTCTCTCTGTGTACCGTGTGAACATTCCGCTGTCTCTCTGTACAATGTGAACATTCCATTGTCTCTGTGTACAGTGCAAACATGCCACTGTCACTCTGTGTACATGGTAAACATTCCACTGTCTCTCTGTGTACCGGGAAAACATTCCACTGTCTCTCTGTGTACAGTGCAAACATTCCACTGTCCCTCTGTGTACAATGTGAACATTCCAATGTCCTTCTGTGTACAGTTTGCACATTCCACTCTCTCTCTGTGTACAGTATAAACAATCCACTATCTCGCTGTGTACAGTGTGAACATTCCACTGTCTCTCTATGTACAGTGTGAACATTCCACTGTTTCTCTGTCTACAGTGTGAGCTTTCCACGGTCTCTCCGTGTACAGTGTAAACATTCCTCTGTCATTCTGTCTACATTGTGATCACTCCACTGTCTCTCTGTGTACAGTGTAAACATTCCACTTTCTGTCTGTGTACAGTGCGAACAACCCACTGTCTCTCTGTGTACAGGGAAAACATTTCACCGTCTCTTTGTGCAGGATGAACATTCCGCTGTCTCTCTGCGTACAGTGTAAACATTCCACTGTCCCTCTGTGTACAGGAAAAGCATTCCACTGTCTCCGTGTACAGTGCAAACATTCCACTGTCTCTGTATACAGTGTGAACATTCACTGTCTCTCTGTGCAATGTGAACATTACATTGTCTCTGTGTACAGTGCAAACATTTCACTGTCACTCTGTGTACATAGTAAACATTCCACTGTCTCTCTGTGTACATGGAAAACATTCCACAGACTCTGTGTACAGTGCAAACATTCCACTGTCTCTTTGTGCAGGGTGAACATTCCGCTGTCTCTCTGCATACAGGGTGAACATTCCACTGGCTCTTTGTGCACAGGGTAAACATTCCACTGTCCCTCTGTGTACAGGAAAAACATTCCACTGTCTCCGTGTACAGTGCAAACATTCCACTGACACTGTGTACAGTGCAAACATTCCACTGTCACTCTGTGTACATGGTAAACATTCCACTGTCTCTCTGTGCACATGGAAAACATTCAACGGACTCTGTGTACAGTGCAAACATTCCACTGTCTCTTTGTGCAGGGTGAACATTCCGCTGTCTCTCTGCATACAGGGTGAACATTCCACTGGCTCTTTGTGCACAGGGTAAACATTCCACTGTCCCTCTATGTACAGGAAATACATTCCACTGTCTCCGTGTACAGTGCAAACATTCCACTGACACTGTGTACAGTGCAAACATTCCACTGTCTCTCTGTGGTAGAGTTTGAACATCCCGCTGTCTCTGTGTACAGTGTGAACCGTCCACTGTCTCTGAGTATAGTGTGCACATTCCACTGTCCCTCTGTGTACAGTGTGAACATTCCACTGTCTCTCTGTCTACATTGTGAGCATTCCACTGCCTCTCTGTGTACAGTATAAACATTCCACTGGCTCTGTATACAGGCAAACATTCCACTGTCTCTCTCTGTACAGTATGAACATCCCACTGTCTCTGTACAGGGTAAACATTCCACTGTCACACTGTTTACAGAGTACACATTCCACTGTCCCTTTGTGTACAGGGTGCATATTCCACTGTCTCTCTGTATACAGGGTAAACAATCCACCATCTCAGTGTACAGTGTAAACATTCCACTGTCTCTTTGTGCAGGGTGAACATTCTGCTGTCTTTCTGCGTACAGGGTGAATATTCCACTGGCTCTCTGTGTACAGGGTAAACATTCCACTGTCCCTCTGTGAACAGCAAAAACATTCCACTGTCTCCATGTACAGTGCAAACATTCCACTGTCTCTGCATACAGTGTAAACATCCCGCTGACACTGTGTACCGTGAAAACATTCCACTGTCTCTCTGTGTACAGTGTGAACATTCCACTGCCTCTATGTACATTGTGAACATTCCACTGGATCTGTTTACAGTTTGCACATTCCACTGTATCTCTGTGTACAGTGTGAACATTCCAGTGACCCTCTGTGTACAATTTGCACATTCCACACTCTCTCTGAGTACAGTGTAAACAATCCACTGTTTCGCTGTGTACAGTGTGTACATTCCACTGTTGCTCTGTCGACAGTGTGAGCATTCCGCTATCTCTCCGTGTACAGTGTAAACATTCCACGGTCACTCTGTCTACATTGTGAACACTCCACTCTCTCTCTGTGTACTGTGTAAACATTCCACTTTCTGTCTGTGTACAGGTAAACATTCCACTGTCGCTCTGTTTACAGGGGACGCATTCCACTGTCTCTTTGTGTACAGGGTAAACATTCCACCATCTTTGTGTACAGTGTAATCATTCCACTGTCTCTTTGTGCAGGGTGAACATTCCGCTGTCTCTCTGCGTACAAGGTAGACATTCCACTGTCCCTCTGTGTACAGGAAAAACATTCCACTGTCTCCGTGTGCAGTGCAAAGATTCCACTGTCTCTGTATACAGTGTGAACATTCACCATCGCTCTGTACAATGTGAACATTACATTGTCTCTGTGTATAGTGCAAACATTCCACTGTCTCTGTGTACAGTGCAAATATTCCACTGTCTCTCTTTATACAGGGTAAACATTCCAGCATCTCTCTGTATACAGGGTAAACATTCCACCATCTCTGTGTACAGTGTAAACATTCCGCTGTCTCTTTCTGCAGGGTGAACATTCCGCTGTCTCTCTGCGTACAGGGTGAACATTCCACTGGCTGTCTGTTACAGGGTAAACATTCCACTGTCCCTCTTTGTACAGTAAAAAACATTCCACTGTGTCCGTGCACAGTGCAAACATTCCACTGTCTCTGCATACAGTGCGAACATTCCACTGACTCTGTGTACAGTGCAAACATTCCACTGACTCTGTGTACAGTGCAAACATCCCACTGCCTCTCTGTGTACAGTGCAAACATTCCACTGTCTCTCGGTATACAGGGTAAACATTCCACCGTCTGTGTGTACAGTGAAAACATTCTGCTGTCTCTTTGTGCAGGGTGAACATTCCGCTGTCTCTCTGTGTACAGTGCAAACATTCTTCTGTCTCTGTGTACAGTGCAAACATTCCACTGACTCTGTGTACAGTGCAACCATTCCACTGTCTCTCTGTATAGAGGGTGAACATTCCACTGTCTCTCTGTGTACAGGGTAAACATTCCAGCATCTCTCTGTATACAGGGTGAACATTCCACCATCTCTGTGTACAGTGTAAACATTCCGCTGTCTCTTTGTGCAGTGTGACCATTCCGCTGTCTCTTTGCGTACAGGGTGAACATTCCACTGGCTCTCTGTGTGCAGGGTAAACATTTCACTGTCCCTCTGTGTACAGGGAAAACACTCCACTGTGTCCGTGTACAGTGCAAACATTCCACTGTCTCTCTGTGGTACAGTGTGAACCTTCCACTGTCTCTGTGTACAGTATGCACATTCCACTGTCCCTCTGTGTACAGTGTGAACATTCCACTGTCACTGTTACATTGTGAGCATTCCACTGTCTCTCTGTGTACAGGGTAAACATTCCACTGTCTCCGTGTACAGTGCAAACATTCCACTGTCTCTGCATACAGTGTGAACATTCACGGTATCTCTGTACAATGTGAATATTAGTGTACAGTGCAAACATTCCACTGTCACTCTGTGCACATGGTAAACATTCCACTGTCTCTCTGTATACAGTGCAAATATTCCACTGTCTTTGTGTACAGTGCGAACATTTCACCGTCTCTCAGTATACAGTGCAAACATTCCAGCATCTCTCGGTATACAGGGTAAACATTCCACCATCTCTGTGTACAGTGTAAAAATTCCGCTATCTCTTTGTCCAGGGTAAACATTCCATTGTCCCTCTGTGTACAGGAAAAGCATTCCACTGTCTCCGTGTACAGTGCAAACATTCCACTATCTCTGTATACAGTGTGAACATTTACTAACTCTCTGAACAATGTGAAAATTACATTGTCTCTGTGTACAGTGCAAACATTCCACTGCCAGTCTGTGTACCAGGTAAACGTTCCACTGTCTATGTGTACAGGCAAACATTCCACTGTCTCTCTGTGTACAGGGTAAACATTCCATTATCGCTCTGTTTACAGGGGACACATTCCACTGTCTCTTTGTTTACAGGGTGCACATTCCACTGTCACTCTGTATACAGGTTAAACAATCCACCATCTCTGTGTACAGTGTAAACATTCCACTGTATCTTTGTGCAGGGTGAACATTCCACTGTCTCTCTGTATACAGGGTAAACATTCCACCATCTCTGTGTACAGTGTAAACATTCCGCTGTCTCTTTGTGTAGGGTGAACATTCCGCTGTCTCTCTGTGTACAGGAAAAACATTCCACTGTGTCCGTGTACAGTGCAAACATTCCACTGACTCTGTGTACAGTGCAAACATTCGACTGTCTCTCTGTGGTACAGTGTGAACCTTCCACTGTCTCTGCGTACAGTGTGCACATTCCACTGTCCCTGTGTGTACAGTGTGAACATTCCACTGTCACTCTGTTACATTGTGAGCATTCCACTGTCTCTCTGTGTACAGTATAAATATTCCACTGTCTCTGTGTACAGGCAAACATTCCACTGTCTCTCTGTGTACAGTGCAAACATCCCACTGTCTCTCTCTGTACAGTGTGAACATTGCAGCATCTCTCTGTATACAGGGTAAACATTCCACCATCTCTGTGTACAGTGCAAACATTCCACTGTCTCTCGGTATACAGGGTAAACATTCCAGCAGCTCTCTGTATACAGGGTAAACATTTCACTGTCCCTCTGTATACAGGGAAAACATTCCACTGTGTCCATGTACAGTGCAAACATTCCACTGTCTCTCTGTGGTACAGTGTGAACCTTCCACTGTCTCTGTGTACAGTATGCACATTCCACTGTCCCTCTGTGTACAGGGTAAACATTCCACTGTCTCCGTGTACAGTGCTAACATTCCACTATCTCTGTATACAGTGTGAACATTCACGGTATCTCTGTACAATGTGAACATTAGTGTACAGTGCAAACATTCCACAATCACTCTGTGCACATGGTAAACATTCCACTGTCTCTCTGTATACAGTGCAAATATTCCACTGTCTCTGTGTACAGTGCGAACATTTCACTGTCTCTCAGTATACAGTGCAAACATTCCAGCATCTCTCGGTATACAGGGTAAACATTCCACCATCTCTGTGTACAGTGTAAAAATTCCGCTATCTCTTTGTACAAGGTAAACATTCTAGTGTCCCTCTGTATACAGGAAAAGCATTCCACTGTCTCCATGTACAGTGCAAACATTCCACTATCTCTGTATACAGTGTGAACATTTACTGTCTCTCTGAACAATGTGAAAATTACATTGTCTCTGTGTACAGTGCAAACATTCCACTGCCAGTCTGTGTACCAGGTAAACGTTCCACTGTCTATGTGTACAGGCAAACATTCCACTGTCTCTCTGTGTACAGGGTAAACATTCCATTATCGCTCTGTTTACAGGGGACACATTCCACTGTCTCTTTGTTTACAGGGTGCACATTCCACTGTCACTCTGTATACAGGTTAAACAATCCACCATCTCTGTGTACAGTGTAAACATTCCACTGTATCTTTGTGCAGGGTGAACATTCCACTGTCTCTCTGTATACAGGGTAAACATTCCACCATCTCTGTGTACAGTGTAAACATTCCGCTGTCTCTTTGTGTAGGGTGAACATTCCGCTGTCTCTCTGTGTACAGGAAAAACATTCCACTGTGTCCGTGTACAGTGCAAACATTCCACTGACTCTGTGTACAGTGCAAACATTCGACTGTCTCTCTGTGGTGCAGTGTGAACCTTCCACTGTCTCTGCGTACAGTGTGCACATTCCACTGTCCCTGTGTGTACAGTGTGAACATTCCACTGTCACTCTGTTACATTGTGAGCATTCCACTGTCTCTCTGTGTACAGTATAAATATTCCACTGTCTCTGTTTACAGGCAAACATTTCACTGTCTCTCTGTGTACAGTATGAACATCCCACTGTCTCTCTCTGTACAGGGTAAACATTCCATTGTCGCTCTGTTTACAGGGGACACATTCCACTGTCTTTTTGTTTACAGGGTGCACATTCCACTGCCTCTCTGTATACAGGGTAAACAATCCACCATCTCTGTGTACAGTGTAAACATTCCACTGTCTTTTTTGTGCAGGGTGAACATTCCGCTGTCTCTCTGCTTACAGGGTGAATATTCCACTGTCTCTCTGTGTACAGGGTAAACATTCCACTGTCCCTCAGTGTACAGGAAAAACA